>NC_046166.1:4722449-5392449 GCF_011064425.1 Rattus rattus | reverse complement strand
AGCTTCAGGGATATGCCTGTCTCCACGCTGCCCAAGTGCTGGGGTTATAGATGTGCACCACCATTCCTGGATTTTACAAGGGTACTGTGGGTCCAAACCCATGTCATCCTGCTTGCATGACAGATACTACCAACTGAACCATTCCTCTACCCCTTTTCTGTTATAATTTGAAGATGATAACCATTTCTTAGAAACAGCTGGAAGGTTAGCCAAGTTTAGTAAGGATGTAGTTCTATTATACCATATATGTATATGTATATGTCACACACATACACACACACACACACACACACACACACACACACACACACAATCTCACAGGGCATTAATTACGTTGCTTTACCAGAGTTATTTTGAGAAATGCTCCATTACTTAACCTGTACAGAAGCTCTGCGTGGTGTGGGTATGCCCTGCACATTGAGGCTGCTCTCTTGGGTGACAGGATTAACCTCCGAAGTGACAAGACGATTAGGGGTGCACTCAAAGATGGCGGTTTATGACGAGTAAGAGCTTTACAGTCATAGAGGAAGGAGAGATGACTCACAAAGGTCCACACACATTCCTGACATGAAATTGTCCTCTTCAAAGCTTCAGAAGAATTGGAAATCAGAGATGTGATTTAGTTCAAAAAATGCGGATATTCCTGAGATTTGGAAGCACAAGTGGCAAGATGAGATGATATTTCAGAGTTCCTCCTAGACCGAAACCCAGGAGCCAGAAGCCAGAATTGAGGAGAAGAGTTCCCTCTTCTCTCCCAAATGCTGATCTCTAATAGGTGGTCTGCTCTTTGCATGGGCTGTCTTCCTGCTGACATTGATATCCATCCTTCTCTCTCTCTCTCTCTCTCTCTCTCTCTCTCTCTCTCTCTCTCTCTCTCTCTCTGTGTGTGTCTGTGTGTCTGTGTTTATCCTCTCTTCCTTCCATTTTTCTTTCTCTTTAGTCATTTTATCGGCTTCACTTCCAGCCTTCACTCCTGGCTTTGGGTGTCTTTCCTCCCTCACTGGAGGCCAAGAATCTTATACTTAATCCAAATCCCCTGTCTCCTGACCTCTCGCTGTCTCCTGTGGGTGGCCAGCCAATAGTAAACTTCCGACATGTTTGGACAAAGCTGGCCTATCTGGCCTTCTCTTTGCTAAGCTCAGTTGAACAGGCCAGCATCTCCCCTCAGGTACCTGTAGCCTCCGCTCTCACCATCTGAGAGCAGCAAGGCTCTTGACTCTGGTCTGTTAGTGCAAAGCCAGAGCAAAAGTGTTTATTTGAGTTGGCTGGACATGTGATATTAATTCTGGCCCCATGCGCTAGTTTTCTGTTGAGACTCTGACTTACAGGCTTTGGCCAACTCTGGTCAGTAGGCAGAGCATTGCTGCAAGCTGCTTGGATGTGACAGTGGTGGCTGCCTTTCTACTCTGGAGCCCGAAAATCTCCTTTTACATCCTTTGTCCATTGAAGAGAGGACTCTCCTTCTCAGTGCCTCATTCCATGTATGGGATGTTGGTGAAAACTGAACTGGGTGAGACTTCGGAACCTAAGAGATCATAGACTCTGATACTGACTTGCTCTTGGGAGAATGGCGGTTTCCTTTGAGTTCCCATAAAAAATAATGTTTAAATAGACTCAGAAAGAAGCTCAAGGACAGCAATATTAAAGTTTGGGAGAAAAACAACAAGAAACAGTGAGAAAGCACAGTGTGAGGGAGAGAGTATTGCCCTGCGGATCCAAGCTCAGAGGCTATCTGCCCCATTCTGGGTTCTCGATTCCCAGGGATAGAGCTTGCTAAGAAAGGAAAGATGCTCCCCAAATGAGAAGGAGCTGGAAACAGAGCCCCAGAGAGCTGGCCCATGTGGCCAGGAGCCTTATAGGATATTTATAAAATAGGACTTCTCCAAGTTTGTGTATCACAGGCTAAGACTCTCCACCACATCTACTCATCAGAAGAGACTCTGGTCTTCCTCGGTTTCACATCCATGTTAATTTTTATGTGTCAGTTCAGTCACTACTCTTCTGCCACAGGAATATGGGGAAGGTAACCATCCAATTTATGTAAATATTTTGTAGTTCTAAAAAGGTTTGGGAATTGGGTTGAAAGTTGAAATTGTTACCCTTCGATCATTTCAATCTAGATAAAAGGACATTTTCATATACTTGGACCTAATAATGATGAGCAAATAGGAAGAGAAGTAGGCTTTGTCTAAAACTCTCCTCCATCTTCGTTGGCCACATTAATTCATTCACTAAACACTTGTTGAGCATTCTGTGCTCAGTGTTTGGGCAGGCGCCGAGGTTGCAAAGAGAGATCGAGTGGTTCCCACTCCCTCACTAGGAGGAAGAGCTTTCTACCAACTCTAATGTCAGTGCGGGGCTCTGAGGAAGCCTCTCATGGCACTGAGGGCAGGGTAGGGAAAGCAGCTGTCCCAGATTGTCCAGGACTGCTCTAGTTTTAACACTGAGAAGTCCTGGGTAAAATGGGCCAGTTTAACTTGGGCAAGAACCATGGTAAAAGTTCTATAGATGAAACCCACTCCTCCACCTGGGAAGAGGCAGGTGACCGTTGGAAAAATGGAAGCCTGGGAGCATCTCAGCACACAGAAAGCTGTTCAACTTGTTTAACCAGAATTTCTTCCAACTTTTTTGACTTCAGAACTCTTTTCTTCCTAAAACATCTTCGGGCTCTCTCTTCTTTGCCCTTTGGCAAAAAATTGCATCCTTCTCTCTCCTAAGTGCACATTATTGCCTTATGTGCTTAGTCAGATCGATAATTCGGGCAACAATTAGCATTAAAATAGCCCATTGCAAGTAAGTTTCATAATAATGCAATTTGGGGATTAAAAGGTTTCCAGAAGGGCTGCTAATGTGCTGTGGAGGGTCGTGGAGTGGAGTTAGTTCTTCAGGCTGGCACGCAAGCAAGCCGGATGCTTACCTTTCTCTGAAAGGTACACATTCTCTCTCGCTGAAGTCTGAACCAAGTTGTTATGGAAACCGACACGGTCTGCCCCGTCTTAGAACAGCACCTCACTAGTAATTACAGAGCACGGCTGAGCAAACCTGAGTGGGAATAGCGCATCTACGCGAAGCTCCTATAACCCTAGAAGACTAAACAGGTGGGGTTTGACCTTTGCCATTTTCTACCCAGAAAATTTTCCTTTGCAACGAGCCAGGAAGCGCAAACTTTGTATTCCCATTATGATTATTTAGAAAAATCTACCTTTAATATTATGACAATTAGTTAATTTAGTATTTTTTTCTTGGCCCAGAGTTATCACAATCATAACTCGATGAACTTGAAATCTCTTTTGAAGAAAGTTTTCCTTGGAAGTGGAGGTGGGGTGGCCACAGTAGTGATTGGTTGGTTCCTGCCCAGTGGCTGTTGTTTTCCTCCAATCCTACCCACCGCATTGCCTGAGTTCCTGTACCACCTTCCTCTTAGACCTGGCCATAGAGGTCAGGCAAATTCCCCCATCCTCGCCTCTGCATCTGTGTTACAGACACCAAAACTCTTCCAGGAGTTAAGTGAGTTTCCCTTGCCTTCCTCAGCTGCCCCCAAGCACAGACTGCTAATTTCTCATAGCTAAACTTTTCATTGCTTTGAAGATACTTCTGATATGAAGGGCCTCATCGTGGGAGAGCTCCTGGGGACTATCAGAGACGAGGCCTGTAGGTCACAGCAAGTGTGGCTCATTTGTCCTGACGTTACGCGTCCGGCCCATTGTGAACGTTTCTGCTGCCCTTGTTCTGAATGGTTTGCTTAGCTTCTAAGTTTCTTTTTATGTGTTTAAGGGAGACAGTTCCCCTGGCCCACAGCCATGCCTGCCTGACCAAGGCTGCCTTCAGCCCACATTTCTGCTCATAGCCTTGAAGCGTCTCTCTCCGTGTCACAGCAATTCCTTGCTATTATCTTATTTTCCGAGTTCTTTTGTAGGGATAATGATGGTGGCCAATTTTCACATTTCGTGATGATTTAATTCGCCCATGTTCTGGCTGCAATGGATTCTGGAAGTACAACAGTGGGCTCCCGGTTGTTTTCTGTGGGCCAGCCTTAAGAATCTGCTTCCCCAGTGGACTGGTCCTGTCTGCTGTGGCAACTGTCTTATGTGGTTTGCGAAGTCACTGTCATCTCAGTGTTACCAAACATGAGGACGTTTCCTTTTGACATGATTGCATGCACTTCCCCAACTTCTTTCCATCCCTCCATTACAACGTGACTTAAGGCTTTCGTTTGCCAAAGGCTCATTTTCTGATTTTTGTTCAAAAGAGCTTGCTTCTTACTCTTTTAAATATTTATTTTATTTTGTAATCTCTCTCTCCCCCTCCCTTCTTCCTTTCCCCTCCCTCTCTACATGCTTGTGGGTACCTGTGGAAAACAGAAGAGAGCATTAGATTTTCCAGACCTGAAGTTATGCATGCTTGTGAGGCTGGATATGGGTATTGGGGACTGAATTCAAATCCTCTGCAAATACAGCAAGTGCTACTCTTAAAGGCAGATCCATCTCCAGGTGCGAGAAATTGCTTTTATTCCAATATAATTTTAGTCTTTATCCAAAGAGCATTTGTCTATGCTTTCGGTGGACAACATGAAGCTTCCCCCTAGTAGACTTCTACTTAGGGTGCTCCTGAAATGCCTTGCTGTCCCACTGGTCGGGGTGAAGTTCTCTAGAGGCCTTTCTGGTGACTATTTCAGGAAGCCAAGTAGAGGACCTGGCTGGGTGACTTATAGCCATCAGCATCTTCTCTGTCACTCAGGATGCTGGTTCTTATGTGGAATGGATGTGGTGTGCTGAGTACAGGCCTCCTGAGGAGTAAGTCTTCTGTGCACAGCAGCCATTACTATGCTACTGGGAAGTGGCTGGGCAAAGCCTTTGTATCTGTTCCACAGTGTGAGTCTCTCTCTGAACGCTCTACCTCTTCCATTTCCTTAGCAGAAAAACCATCTCTCTGAACGCAGCGGCCCTCAGGAGCCCAGGCTATTTTGGGCCTGAAGTGCTGTGATTTGTTACCATTCCACCCTGCCAATCCAGGTTCTTTATCCATTGTTCTCTATTTTGGGTCTTGGACCAACATTATGTCACAGGAAGCACCTGGCATGTCACCTGTGGTTTGCTAAGTTATCCTTGCGCTCACAGAAGCAGCAGGCACGAGCGGGTTGCTGCCCTGAGGGGTTGGTGTCAATCAATCCTGCTCAATGCTCGGGATGCCTAGTGCTTTTGCTAGGAAGTGGTTGGCTGTAGAAAGTTTTGGCTTTAGAGAATTATTCTATCCCTACTCTTAACTCTCCTATTGCAAAGCTTTATACATACATGCATATACGCATACATGCATACATACATACATACACACACTATATATACATAGTATCTCTGTGTGTGTGTGTGTGTATGTGTGTGTGTGTGTGTGTGTGTGTGTGTGTGTGTGTGTGTGCATGTGTTTGGTTTGGAATGTGCAAGTGCATGAATGTTCATGTGCAAGTGCGTGCGTGTGTATGGAGGTCAAACGACAACCTTGGCCGTCAGTCCTCAGCCACCTCTACCTTTTACTAGAGACAGCATGTCTTCATGGGCTAACTGGCCAGCACGATCCAGGGATCCACCTGTCTCTGGCACTTGAGTGCCAGCATCACTGACTGTCGTCACCACACTTAGTTTTTCAGCGTGGGTTTTATGGATCCAAATTCAGGTTCAATGGCCAGGCAGGCCATTTGTTTCATGTGGGACACACATCGTATGTGGGAGTAGTTCTGAAATAAAAGTTGAAGGCTAAAGAGCACGCTAGTGTTGGGTATGGGATGTTCTATTTGAGGTTTCTAAGATTGCTGCTGAGACAATATTGTCTTAATTTCCCTGGTTTACTGTATGGTTTCATTTTTCTTTGTCTCCTCGATTCATGTTTAACCTCAAAAAAAAAAATAAAAAAGCCACTGCAAGTCTGCTATGTGAGCAGTGTATATTCCCAAATTCCAGCTCTCTGAGGAACTGATGGAAAATTAGGTTGTGGAGTTTTCTTTCTTCCTTCCCCTCCTTCCCTTTCCCTCCCTCCCTCCTTCCTTCCTTCCCTCCCTCCCTCCCTCCTTCCTTCCTTTCTTCCTTTCTTCCTTCCTTCCTTCCTTCCTTCCTTCCTTCCTTCCTTAGGATTACCTCACTTAAAAATATTACCTTATTTCCACTGATCTGTCATCTGTTTCCATGGAAATAGAATTAGAAGATGGTTTCTGATGATCATTTTCAAGGCTGGTTCCCGACTCCCACTCCAGTTACCATAGAGATGGGAGCAAAGCTGAGGAAGGTAAGGTAAACCAGAGGCCAAGCTGTCGTAAACAGCGAATCTGCCCCGGGCTATGTGGAGTCCCTCCTCCTGGGTCACATCTTGGTGGCACTGAAGATGAGCGTTTTCTGCTGCTTCCCATGCAGATCTATCTTCCCAAATCCGCTTTAGCCGTGGCCTCAGCACTCCTGGATCCCTACCCTGGCTGCCTTTTAGAATGGTCTCTGAAGCTGTGGAGACAATCAAGTATTGATTACTTGGCAATTATGGTATGGCTGCCTCACGGGTGGGCAGGAGAGGAGGCAGCTCCTGTCCGCCAGTGGCTTGGCCTTCTTGACGCTTTCCATTAGCACAGGTTTCCTATGTCCCGTGTGCTTCAGTAAGTACACACACACAGAAAGAGGCCAGGCTGAGTGGCCCTGTCAACGGCTGAGCTGCGCTTTGCTGTCTCTCCTGGCTGTCTGTGTTGTTTGCCTAGAAACCACACATTTGCCCTCGAGCTTTTACTAAACCCCATCAGCCTGCATCTCGAACAGGACAATTGGTCAGAAGTCAACTAATTGATACCATTAGCAGAGATAATGTGTCAAAATTTTTAAAAAAAGGGTTTTAGAGGAAGGAGCTTGGAAATGAATAACAGCAAATTGGGGTGTCTGAGTGGGATTTTCTCCTTTGGGATCCAGACCTTTCGGTACCATTCTTTGAAAAAGCAGAATCTTGTATCCTCCTGGATAAGGCCCTGTCAACTGGCTGTTTCCGGATTCTCTACACGGCCTCTGTGTGGGAGACATTTGAAGTGATGGATCTTAAGCTTCATTTGAACCATCATGTTTTGTAAGATGTCATCTATTTATTGATTGGCTGAGGGGACTGAGCACCTCCAGAAACCACTCTGTTGACCTTTTCGGGAGAGAGCTATTCTTAAAGCTCCACCTTGAGAGACCATTGGTAGTTGAGCTTAGAAGATCTTTTGACCCTCTTTGGATACTGGGTATCTTTTACATTTTGTAATGATAAATTAGAGTTGTGAACAGTCATACAGCTACCCGTGAAACAGGTCAACCTGTTTCACTCAAAGTAGAAAGGTAGCTGCTTTGCCAGTGAACTACTAACATGCAGAAAGTTCTGGAATGCTGGCTTTCCAGAAGTCTTGCTCTCAGTTAATAGTTAGAAGAAATCCCTTCTGTATAATCCTGCCATGACTCTTGTAATCTTGCTACCACTGTGCTTCTTCTCTAACCCAGGCAGACGACTCTTGAATCTTCGAGGTGCCTGGCTGTGACATTCTGTGATAACTGTTGACATCTTTCTAACCTTGTCTAGAGATGAGGAAACTCACATTAGAGGAATTTGGCTGGGATGCCCTGTTGTGTACTGAATTCTTGTGGCCCCTACCCACATTCATTTGTTAAAAGACTGATACCCAGGTGTGATGATATTCTGAGGTGTAGGGCCTTTGGGAGATAAAGAGGACACGAGGATAGACATGTCAAGATCAGTACCTTAATAAGGAGTGAGACCTTGAACACATGTTGAGAGCACCTGCATTCCAGGAAGCAAGCACTCAGGAAGGACAGAATCACCTCGCGCTGTGACCATGGACTTCTAGCCTCCGTAGACAGAATTGAACGCCTGTTGTTCAGGTTATTAAGCCTATTGTACTTTTTCTATTAATTAATGTATTTATTAATTTTACATCCCTTTTGCTGCTCCCCCTCCAATTTTCCCCCTTCTAGAGTCTCTCCCTTCCCTTCTCTGAGAGGGTAGGGGTTCTTCTGGGTATCCCCTACCCTAGCACATCAAGTCTCTGCAGGGCTATGCACATCCTCTCCCACTGAGGCCAGATAAGACAGTCCATTGGGGAATGGATTCCACAGACAGACAACAGCTTTAGGGGCAGCCCTCACTCCAGTTGTTGGGGGACCCACATGTAGACTGAGCTGCACATCTGTTACATACGTGATGGGACCTTTGTTCAGCTTTTGTATACTCTTTGGTTGGTAGCTCAATCTCTGAGAGCCCAAGGGTCCAGGTTAGTTGACTTTGTTGGTCTTTTGTTATAGCCTCAGGGGCTGCCACATCTGCTGGTGTCCTTCAGCAAAGTCTCTGAACCTCTTCACAACTAGGGCCCACCATGGCTCTTAGTCTTAGTCTATCTATCTATCTATCTATCTATCTATCTATCTATCTATCTATCTATCTATCTTCCCTTCCTTCCTTCCTTCCTTCCTTCCTTCCTTCCTTCCTTCCTTCCTTCCTTCCTTTCTTTCTTTCTTTCTTTCTTTCTTTCTTTCTTTCTTTCTTTCTTTCTTTCTTTCTTTCTTTCTTCTTTTTACCGTGTGCCTTTTTCTCCTGAGAGTGAGAGAGACAGAGAGAAACACACACACACACACACACACACACACACACACACACACACACACACACAGAGAGAGAGAGAGAGAGAGAGAGAGAGAGATACAGAGACAGACAGAGACACAGAGAGAGTGAATATATGCCTGTCAGGGCCAGAGGGAAATGTCAGATATCTTTCCTTAATTACTTCCACCTTACCTTTTGAGATAAGGTCTCTCCCTGAGTCCAGAACTCACCGATAAGGCTAGTCTGGCTGACCACGGAGCTTCAGGAATCCTTCTATCTCTTCCTCCCCAGCACTCAGATCACAGGTGTGTCTAAGGGAGTTCAGGTCTTCATGTTTATGTATCAAACACTTGCTGAGGTATGTGTGACAGACAGAGTCTCCTGACCAAGGCCAAGAGCATGTCTGTCTTCCTGCTGCATTTCGTAAACAGGAAACCAAGATATGAATGAATGCACTGTTGAAACCCAAGTCCCAGCAGCCTTTGTGAAGTTCACTGAGGCCAAAGCTGTGGAACTAGACAGAGCTCAGGTCTCCCTTCTGCCAGTTCTGGGATCATTAGCAGTAGCTGGCTGTGCACTTACTGTGCAGTTGTCTTTGGAAGCTAGATGCCTCCCTTTTTGGAGTCTCTCAAGAACCATCCCTGCCTCCCACTCAGCTGGTCTGCCTGTTTCCTGGCTATCACAGAGGTCTTGGTCAGTGGCCCTAGAGCAGGATACTTTATGCTCACCCATCCTACCAGGAAGACTGGAAAGACAAAGACTGAGCTTCTCATTTTACACCCAGGAAGTGCTCTGTAAATGCCAGTGGGAGGAGGTGGCATCCTGTGGATGTTAGCTTCTATTAGACATCTCTAAGCTTCTCAATCATGTAAAGAATAGCAAATCTTCCTAGGCTTAGATCCCTCCCAAGTGCAGTGGGAGTCTTCTAGGCCATGCCTCTCCCATGTTCTGTTCCCAGGGCAGACAGAGTAGCTGCCATGTACAGCACCCACCATTCACTTACTCCAAAAGCGGGCTTGGCTTGTAGGACTGTAAATCAAGCTGTCAGGTAGAGCACAGCGGTCTTATTTATTATATCAGGAGGCACTTTATAATGAAATTGAACTGTTTTGATAAATAGATATCGGACACCAATTATGTAACTGCTATTAATCAAGATATTCATATTTAGCAGCCATGGCAACCACAAAGGACTACGAAAGTAAATGAATTCCCTCTAAGACAAATTGTCCTCTTTAGTGATTTCCTTCCCATTGGGAATGCTGGCTATTCACCAACTTGGCTTTAAACGTTAGTAAAAAGTTAGTGGTTAGCTGTGGTTAGGCATACCATCAGGAAGTAGGCACTGGTTACTATCTTCAGTCAATTCCAAATCATTGGGTTTAAAATGCATGCACCTCTTAAAAAATCATGTCCTAACCTAAGCCTTCATTAAATAATTTAAGGATGTCTGTCTGTCTGTCACATGCTCTGAGTGGTAATAGTTACACCTACAGGGGCCAAGTTAGGATTCAATCCCTTTACTTACACCTCTAAGAAGTGAACTGACATCACCGGATTTACTTTTAGACAGTTCTATGACCTGCCCTGAGGCACGTGCATCTTCCCGGGACGTGCTGACACAGGTTTTCAGTTGAGTTCTTGTTTTGTCCAGTGTTCACGTGATGAGAGCACCCAATGACCAGGACATGAGTCGTAGTGAGAAATGAAACAGTAGCCACCCTGGGAGTCAAGTCTGGCTTATGTTTGTGCTAGCACTTAGCTTGTCTTAAAGCACACACTTTTCAAACCGCACGGTATGTAACTATAATCTCTAAGAGCAAGAATGAAAAACTAAGAAAAATCATATTGCAATGATTTAAAGCAAACACCTAAATTCGGAGGCTGGTTTTAATGCCTTTAATAATCTAGTGTGCTTGAAATGTCAACAAAGATTCTCTCCTGGGAATGTAGTTACAGGCAATGATATTCATCAAAGCAACGCTCTGGATCGCCCCAAAGCCGAAGTTATAAAGTAATTGTAATGCGAACACTTGTGCTTTCCATGCGAAGACTGAAGAAAAATGAGGTTGTTTTGGGTAAACCTTTTAGCAATACAACCTTGTCCAGAGTCACTAGGAGCTCATCAGCATTCAACGGCCCTATCAGGGCGGAAACACCTATTTGCTTTAAACGAGATTTTGCTTGATTGCTATTTTTATTTTGAAAATCCAATTTTAGCTTTTTGTCTCACATAATAATGAGTTTTCTGATAAATATTGTCACCTTTTATTATAAGTGTAAAGGAGGGGTGACATGGCATTCTGTGATAAGATCCTGCAATAAATAAAAATCAGATGTTAGGAGTCCGTTCATCATTGGTGTGAATAAATGCCTTCCCCTGACTGCACAGAGCAGGGAGGAAGGTTGATTTTAAATATGAAGAAGTTTCATGTTGTCTTTGAAAATCTAGAGAATGACTTTATATTCGCTTTCGATAATTCTTTTGTTAAAGAGAAAACTGAGCTCTTAAACATTGGTCCTACCTTATTTGATTTAGAGAAACTGTGTAGACAACTTTTAAAAATATGTATGGGCATAGTGTGTGCCTCTCTCTCTCTCTCTCTCTCTCTCTCTCTCTCTCTGTGTGTGTGTGTGTGTGTGTGTGTGTACCCATGTGTGTGTGTACATGTGTGTGTATGTGTATTCTCATAGGTGTGTGTGTATACGTGTTCCTGTAGGGGTGTGTGTTCTCATAGGGGTGTGTGTGTTCTCATAGGGGTGTGTGTATGTGTCTGTATTATCGTAGGTGTGTGTGCCTGTGTGTTCATGCATGTGGAAGTCAGACATTGACACCAAGTGGCTTGTTCTCTTGTGTTCCTTTATTTAACAATGCAGGGTCTCTTTCTCATCCTTGAGCTCTTCAGATTTGACTTCTCCGGCTAGCCAGCTTGCTCTAAGGATGCTGTCTCTGCCTCCTGCGTGCTAGGATTACAGGACAGTGATCATTCATGCCCACTTTTTTTTTTCCTTTCTAGTGTGGGTGCTTAGGGTCCAAACTCCAGTCTTCCACACGAATGCTTCGTGCACTGGGCCATCTTCCCAGCCATACATAGCTGACTTTACTAATTAATTCTGCTTGTGCATTTTACCCATGTTGCAGTGGGTATGGGGGAAGTGGACCCTTGACAGTTACTTCCTTGTCATGGATTTCCACTGGGGCGGTAGAACGGCTTATCAAGGCCCAGAACAGAAAATAAGTCCTGGAAGGGGCATAGAACCAAAATAATCAGAGCAGGGAATGAGAGCTGAGACTGGAGCTTGGCTAACAAGCCCAGGAACGAATCTGTCAAGCACTGGGCTGAAATCCTACTTCTGAGTTCATTTCACAGTACTCTATGACAGCATCTCTCCAAATTATATTTCATCTAGAAGATGTAATCCACTTTTTATCGCGAGAAATTATCAGACAAAGCCGTATTCTATATTTTCCATCTGAGGTCGACCTTGTCACCTTGTCTGCCCCAAAAGACAGACTTTTAAAAAAAATATTAGAAACGTAACTTATGTAACTCTAACAAAATTGGGATTGAAAACTGTCATAGTTACCGGTGGGTAAGAAAGTAGAATTGAGTTTTGGAGAACCAGGGTCTATAAAATATCATTTTGAAATTCAGAATATATATTGAAAGAAGGAAGGAGAGGATGTAACTGCATAGTGTTAGTGTTAAGGGTGGCAGACAGCTTGAGGGCACAGTGGGTATCCTGTTATTATTTGGGAACATACTACAATATGTCTGATCACCTGCTATGTCTCTTGACTGGGTCTCCATGTAGACCCGTATCCTTGGAAATGTTGGCCAAGATGTCTTCTTTCTCTCCAAAATTCTTTCAGGAAGCCCACCTATTTGCTTATTTATTTTTGAAATATCAAATTTCTTTTTGGTATCTAGGTTTCCATTTGCCTGGGTTCAGAAGGAGCTGCAAAGCAAATGACCATTCATGGGCCTTCCAACCTCTCACCTTAAACACTCTTCCCTTCCATTTAGGCACGGTGGAATGGTGGTATTGCCTCTGTGGCACAGTCCACCGTGTTTCCCAGGGCATCTGTCACCATGTGCCTGTGACAGCCATTGTAGGTGAGACACAGTTGTTAGAAGTCAAGGGCAAAGTCAGGGTCTGAATACAAGTACATATCCTCTGTCCGTGTGAGTGTGGGAAACACTTGTTTGGGGAAACAAATGTTTCAACCAATCAGAGTCAGGCTGGCTGGGAAAAGCTGGGAGCCTAAGGTTGTATCAGAACATTTGCTGTACTAGGAGAGACTCTGAGGGCAGCTGTTAACTCTCTCATGCCTGCATGGTCAGCCTGTGGTAGGCAATTTTTATAAAAACATAGTCACTCCCCGTGGATATTGTCTATACCAGGGTCAGTGTGGAGGTCTTATGACCTCCTCCCCCAAATTATGGTGGCCCAGTGAAGGCTAAAAAGCGGGAGTAATTTTTGCAGATCGCAAGCCTAGAATCCCCGAGTTTGGATTTCCAGTTGGGCTGTACCTAGTATTGACTTCAGGTGAATGGAATGTTTGTGAGTTCCACTGAGACAGGTGGAAACAGCCTGGCTGTTTCCCTTTCCTATGGCTGGTGCTCATGTGCAAGGAGCCATCCCACAGGATGCGGTGCACATGGGCTGTTGTGATGTCCGTGAGTCCGTCTTAGCAAACACTTCCTGAGTTCACCATCTCTTATGACTTACATGTTGTCTTATTTCAGAGCAGCAACTGAGTGAACAAGGAAGGTTCTCGCTGGGAGCGGGATTCTAGGGTTTCCTGGAGCTCCTAACTGAACACTGCAGTTTGTCAGCATCATTGTGAGCAGACAGCCAACCACCCCTCGTCCTGTTGAGGACTACTGATGATGGAGAGACGTCATCTCCCAGGGCCAGGGCATTGAAGCAGAGTATGTTCATGCTTCCTACCAATGCTATTGTTTACCATGGACCTTTTCTATTGACCGGAGGTGAGGAATCTCAATTTGGTAGGTGTAATAGTGGGGCAAGCTACCTCAGAACAACAAGGTCATGACTACCATCTTCTCTGGGTTTCAATTCCTAGTGGCACAGATTCCAGACATTTCCCCGCCACATTTTATTTTCAAGTATGAGCTCTATAAAGCCTGGGAGTACTGACACTAGGGTCACATGGCCTTTCCGCTCAGGGGTTTCCTTTTAGATCTCCCCTACCTTGAAAATAGTGTTTTTCATACTAACAGCTCTGAGAAGTGTTAAAGAGGAATCTGTTTAATTTTACCCTGGCATTTCCCAAACTTACTTAGCATCTACAAAATTGATCTCCCCTAAACATACTTCTGGAAAATGGGGCTATGGAACTGTAGAGGTCAATAATGTGTCATAAAATAACAAGTGATATTTACCCACAGGCATAGTTTTCTATAGGTCCGATTAGAGCAA
Organism: Rattus rattus; assembly: GCF_011064425.1. Taxonomy (NCBI): domain Eukaryota; kingdom Metazoa; phylum Chordata; class Mammalia; order Rodentia; family Muridae; genus Rattus; species Rattus rattus. Next base: position 5,378,388 of record NC_046166.1, on the reverse strand, counting down.
TGGTTCTTAACTTCCCCAGGATTGTAACCCTCTACTAACTAAAGTTGCTCATTTTGTGCTGACCCCCAACCATAAAGTTATTTTGGTTGCTACTTCATAACTGTCATTTTGCTAGTTATGAATTAGACTACAACTATCTGATATGCAACACCTCCCTGTAAAAGGGTCTTTAACTCCCACATGGTCTGTGACCCACACACTGGCTGAGAACAGCTGTTCTAGACCAAGAATTAACAAACATCCCTTTGAAGGGACAGAAAACAAATATTTTGGGTGTTGTGAGTCAAAAGTCTTGGTTCCAATTACTCAGTTTTATAGTGAGACAACTATAGAAAATGCAGATGCATGGATGTGACCATGTTCTAATAAAACTTTATTTACAAACAGAGATGACTTAAGAATAGTTTTGTCTTGTGACTCAGAGTTTGGGCATCTCTTATTGGATCCCTAGTCTTCTGTTTATTCTAATACATAGTCTACGCTGTTCCTTTTTCCTGTGATACCCCTCCACAAACTTATTAACTCCTATTAAGCCTCTGGCTCAAGCATTCCTTTCCCTGAGGATATATTGAATTCCTAGGACCACTTAGAACCCTGCTGGCCCCTCTCAAGCTCTCTGTATCATCCTCTGTCATAATGCAAACCAACTAGCTTTCCATTATTTCATTTCCTTCTGTGGGTCTGCCTGTCTTTGGACTACATCTCCAGTCTGAGGACCACTAGGGCACTCTTTGTGGCAGAAAGCTCATTGGGAGCTTGTTGAATGAATGCGTGTGCCCTCATGACGACTTGCTACTGTGGCATCTCATTTTGAGTAAACTCTCAGCATTAACAGTAAGTACAACAGGAGGACATGCTCTTTGCACATTGTCATTCCAAGTGTCCTGAAGGACTCAGGTAATTTGGGTGACTCTGATTGTGACTTCCTCACTTCCCTAAGACATATGCTTCTCTGGTGAAGAAAGGAAGGAAGTTAGGCTACTGTGCACTGTTATAAATTATTCATGTGGAACAGAAAAGCTGAGTGGGAATGATAATTTAGGGGGCAATGGGGAGGTATTTGAAAGATCTGAAGGCATATTTTTTTCCTTCTTTCCACGTGTGTTAGAGAATGAATAGTGTAGGTCTTTCCCTCTTTTTATCCAGTCCCTTAAAATATTTCTCTAGTAATTTCTCTTCATATTACATGACTGCTGTAATTACATCTCCAGTTTTAAGATAATAGAACTGCATTTTTAATGTGTTCTCTCCTGTATCTGGATTTATGATCTCTCTCCTTCCATAGGCCTTCCAGAGGAAGAAAGTTAACTAAGTTAATATTAAAATAAAGTAGGGGAATTAAAAGGGAATGAACCTTTAAAATGGAAGATCTAACCCAAATGCTCACTTACAGCTTCCTTCCTATCTCAGGCCCTCGTTGCTCAGGGAGTTTCTCCTACCTACCTCTTCGGTGAGGAGTTCTGACCACCAAGTGTGATTATGACCCTGCCCTGAGTCCAGCGAGTAGAGAAAGGAAGAAGAAGGTTGCTCAGTGTTTTGTAAGGCCTGCCCTGCCCTTTTCTGGCAAAGGCACTATAGTATCCCTTTCTACATCCTGCTAGGAAACTTTAACCTGTCAGCAATTGGATGTCTTTATCCCGCTATCCCCAGGATCACTTCAGGGTATAATGACTCTTAGAGGTTTGGGTTGGAGAGTATATTCCACCTCTGCACCATTGCTGATGGGTGAGGTGACCTTGAACAAGTGGCCTGACATCTTAACTTTCCACCTCCAATGACTCTATCTATTTCTTGAGTGATCTGAATCATCTTAGAGGTTGGGGGAAAATGCCCACTCTGTTGAATATTGAATGTTACCAAGAATGTCTCTTGTGCTGCCTTTACAAGAATTGGATGGAAAGGAATGGCAGATTTTAAAGCTTTGACAATAGAAGCGATTGAACACTGTATTTCTGTTCTTAATTTTGTGAAAATACAGACCCTTTCCTTAAGGATCTCATATCAGGATCAAGGACACAAGTGTATACAAGCCCTCCTCTTCAAGGCTAGAGTGGGAGAAGGCATAACTAGTTTTCTGTCTACAATGAAGACGAGACACCCAGGAAGGGCTTCCTGGGTGAGGACATGTTTAAAGATGACCTGATGTGCACTGTACATAGATGCAGGGCTTCAGGTATTCCAAAAGGACAGAAATCAACTCCCAAATAACTGTCAGATCTGCAGACACTGCATTAGGCATGTGATCCCTCAACCTTCCATGCAGAAAACTGGAGGGGGCATCTGTATGTATGTGGTATGAGTCACTTGAACACAGGCATCTTTGTTGTAGATTGTTAAGTCCCAGTCATGGTGGTGATAGTTCCTGCCTATACTTAGATCAAACTAGAAAAGACGAATGACCTAGACAGCAGGGGAAGCTGTACATGAGTGAATGACCTCAGCAACAGGGCTGAGGAGAACACTGTTGTTCAGCACCACGGTCAGCAACAAGGCCACTTCTAGGCTGACTGATGAGTAGAGAAGTTGAAGGTGTGCAGAGTAATATTCTCAAGGTGCAGGTTGTGTGTACCGTGCCTTAGGAATGCGATTGGCTGGGTGACAGTAGCCAGGAAGTCAATGTTCCCTTGGAATAGACCCCTTGGAGTGGACATCAGACTGTAGGGTTTCTACTGCCCTTTGAAGCAGATGTGAGACCATGCTGTTGGATTCCTGTTAGGCAGTTGGTCCAAGATTATCATTTTTTTCCTGGTTCCTTTGTGAGGATGGTCTTTGACTTTTCTGAGTCATGAGTAATGAGCACAAGGCCCCTTCTGTAAGTACCCAGAGACCCCAGACTTCCAAAATAGCTAGTTAATTATTTCCCAATAAAGTCACATTAGTGGTGGTATTATCAGCCAAATTCTGTAGAATATAGACTGCCACTTATTTTGTACTTGGCAGGCCACACTGACATAATTTGTAGTGTTTGTCCTGTCCCCCACCCCCTGCAATTCAATTGGATTCAGTCTTTGACTGACTTTAATAAGTCAGCAGAATAAGTCTCCACCCTTCCCACAATACTTCAGCCTAAGTAAGAAGTGAAACGCTGGCATTTGGATCTTGGATGAGATTGTGTGTGTGTGTGTGTGTGTGTGTGTGTGTGTGTGTGTGTGTGTGTGTGTGTGTGAGAGAGAGAGAGAGAGAGTATCTATGTGTGTCAGCATACACATTATATATATGTATATAAATTTTTATACGTTTCAATAACCTCAATGATGATTGAAATGAAGGCTCACATGTATGGAAGGAATTCTTAGAAGCATGGCTCATAAATCCTGACATTTCCTTCTTTTCTTAGCCAGAGGAATGACTTGCTCACCTTTGTGTTAGACTCAGTTCCCCAAGGGGGGGATAATGGTGAGTCTTATTAAGGGTTAAGGAACTGCTTTTCATAAAGACAGGCTTCTGTTGTGGTCTGTCTCTGGTTTTCAAATGTTTTCAGCCTTAAATATATGGATATTTAAAAAGCAAATTGCCAAGTGTAGAGACATGTATACATTTTAATGAGTTTGATGACACAATTAGTGCCAGCTTCATGGGACCATGACCTGCGTATTCACTCAAGGTCCCACCTTAGAAGGACCTGTGTTTGGGTTCACTTGAAATTATCAATCAATTTAGGATTGGTTCATTGTCCTCACTTCTGCAAACAATGCAGCCAGCCTTTGGGGAGTTACCTAACATATACAGACAATAATAAGTAGCATGTAGGGCCTTTGTAGAGATTTGAGGGATTCCAAGTGCACCGAGGGCACGGGTGACCATAGCTTCTAATAAGCTTTCGGCTCATTATTCAAGGTTGCATAACTGTACTTTGTACTGGGTCACTTGGCCATAAGGCAGTCAGGGACACTGGGTGATCTTCTGGATCCTTCAGCTGCCTTATTTCTGTCTTCCACCAATGTCCGTTCATTATCTGGACCTCAGGTTGGCAAGGAGGGTCTCAGCCCCTAGCTAGGTGAGTACCCTCCGGGCTTAGGATGGAAAAGTTCCTCCAATGAGAGCTGCTGTTAATCTGTCTTCAGGACAAAGTTATCCAGACCTGTTATGCATTAGAAAGACTTGCTTATCACCTTTCCCATCTCTGTGAGCAAAGTGATCTTGAGGCTTGATCTAAGAGTCGCACTCGACAGGCTCAGGCCCTCACTGTAGATTGTTCATAAAGAGAGATTTTTATTCTTATGTAATTGAAGTCACCGAATCATATAGTTTTCCAGTTTTTAAACTTCACTTGTAAAATTTTATGCACAAAATGGTCTTTTCTCGGGTGTCTTAGTTCATTTGAGGTGCTACGACAAGATTCCAGAGGCTGGGTAGCCTATGCACGACAGAACTGCGTTTCTTATAGGGTTGGAGGCCTGAAGTCCAAGGCTAGGAATCAGCTGGTTTCTATCTGGAGATAACTCTTCTAGTTACATAGATGGAGTTTTCTGGCCACTGTTTTATGTGGGAAAAGGGCCAAACTAGTGCTCTGGGGCCTATTTTATAAGAACAATCTCAACCCATGAGGGCTCTGCCATCATGATGCACTAGCCTTTAGAAGACCCCACCTCCCACTACCCATCACCTTGGGGTAAGGTTTTCACTCTATGAATCTGGGGGATGTGGTTAGGGCACAGCAATTCAGACCATAGCCCCGGGACTCCTTTTATTATACTGGTAAAATTACCTTCAGAGTGGCAGGTAAGGTGACATGGTCAGCAAGAAAGATATTTCTCTAACTGGGTGCTCTACACAGAAGGGAAGAGAGGGAGGACATAAGCTTTGGGAAGAGGGAGGACGTAAGCTTCAGGAAGAGGGAGGACATAAGCTTCGGGGTCACTCACGGTGGCTGCTAAGCAGTGTTTAGGTGAGGAGCCATTCTTTTATCCACACAAATGTAACTTTCTTCTGTCCCTAAAACCTCACATCACTGTGACCTTTGATATTTTCAGCAGGGCCAGTTCCAGGACACACATGTACCCTTCAGTATCTCCTGGGATGAGAGATGACCTCAAATTAATGATTTTAAAATGAGTGTTGTTTGCCTTTTAGCTGCAGTTAATGATTTCATGTTTTTTTCCAATGTCATCAGCATCACGATCATTTTCATAATACTCAGCGTTTCTGTTCATAACCACGAGGAGCCCTCCCAACTGTTCAGTGGATCTTGCAGTCTGCTGTCCATCCAGAGAATGCCTGGGAAGGTGAGAACTTTCTTCACCTTCTCACATTGAACCGGGCCAGCATGCAGAGTTAGACAACACCCTCTACTCATGCTGGTGCCTAGTAGCAGGCAAGACAAGTGGCAGGTGCAGCTTGTATGAACACCCTGGCCCGGGATCATTCAATTTGGGAGTGTGAAGAGCTGGATTTAGATGTCCCAGCCATTCAAGTTGGGGCAGGCTATGTAACGTCTCCAAACCTTTGCCTCCTGATGATGCTCATTGTCATAAGCCTAGAAGGTAAAGGTATAGTTAGAGCACAGCCCCATCATGAATAGAGTAGCTCCCTGAGAGTTAGCTATTGTTAGATGCCGATGACATACAGACTGGACCTAGACTTGGGAGTGGAGAATTCAAGAACCCATTGACTTGGAGTGGTGTTACAGGAGCTCCAGGTCCTTTTGGGTTCTGCCTGATGACTTCTAGAACATTCACATCCTTTCTGAAAGTTTTCGGTAGCATATCTGTGACATGATGATCAACCTGGGGCACAGTGATTTTTTCCTTCTCTTTCAGAAAATTCTGTCAGTCAGAAACATCAAGGAATTCAAGTGTGGGTGGCCTTTCTTCCTCCCACTTCCAGAAAGTTCCTTTAAAGACTACTTGGGGGTGTAGGGGAAAGACTTTTCTTTTTTAACACGAATGATATGTTTTGACAATCACGTATCTCCGTGGTGGTGAATATGCCAGAGGGGAAGTACTCAGTAACTTGTGGTGCTCATTCTTCTCCTGCTCACGTTGATACCAGGACTTCTGCACATCGCAGGTGAACAGTGATTTGTGATCGAGGCAGAGAGAGTATGAACTAGGCCTTATTCTTTGGTGCTGTGTGGAAACCACAGTGACATCCAAACAAATTCCTGGAGCATTTAAAACCTAGAGACATAAAGGCAGCATCCATGGAGAGCAGCAATTTTGAGTACTGGCACTTTAGGTCTCAGTGGTGGCCAAGATCTCAGGTAAGTGACTCTTTTGAGCCTACCACTGCCACCAGCATGATGTTGAAGAGTGACTGTCAACTTGACAGAATCTAGCAGCATCTGAGAATCAAGCCTCTGGGCACACCTGTGAAGATCTATTTAGACCAGGCTGGCTGTGGCAAGACCCACCCTAATTGTAGGTGGGGACCAGAAGGAAAAGGGTGACTGGACTCTAGCATTTGTTGCTCTCTGCTTGTGGCCAGTTGCCTCCGGATCCTTCCCAGACCCAAGTCCATAACAGTTTCCCTCTCCATACCCACAGGAAGAAATATGGAAGGGGCATGAACTGCAAGGACAACACATCAGGTTAGGACTCATCCTGTTCCCAAATGCCCCTCTGATGCCAAGACCCCGTGTATCTGGGGTCAGAAGGGTTGGGACAGAGGGTGTGAAAGCATGAGTAGGGTAGGCTGGCTGTCCTCTGCTTATGACCGTGGACTCACTGTGACCAGCTGGGAGCACTCATTTCTCTCTGCTGTTGACTGTGGCTACAGTGCAACCAGCTGCCTCAAGGTTCTACTACTGTGACTTCCTCCAATATTTTGTACCCTAGAGCAATGAGCTGAAGCAGACCCTTCCTTTTCTTAAGTTGCTCTTTTCAGGTATTCTGTTACAGCAGTGAGATAAGTAATGAATATCGTCTTAGTTAGGGTGTTACTTGTGTGAACGGATACCACGACCAAGCAACTCTTATAAGGACAACATTTAATTGGGGCTGGCTTACAGGTTCAGAGGTTCAGTCCATTATCATCAAGGCTGGAGCATGGCAGCATCCAGGCAGGCAGGGTTCAGGCAGAGCTGAGAGTTCTACATCTTCATCTGAAGGCTGCTGGGGGAAGAGACTTGCTTCCAGGCAGCTAGGCTGAGGGTCCTAAAGCCACAGTGACACACCCACTCCAACAAGGCCACATCTCCAAATAGTGCTACTCCCTGGGCCAAGCATATTCAAACCATGACAAATATACTCTGTAAATGAGAAGGTGTAGGGGAGATGTGACTCAGCCTCAGTTCTCTTATGCCTTCTCTCATACCTGAGCAGGGAGGTAGATAGATAGATAGATAGATAGATAGATAGATAGATAGATAGATAATAGATGATGAGTAAATAGATAGATGATAGATGATAGATAGATAGATAGTAGATAGATGATGAATAGATAGATAGATGATAGATAGGTAGATAGATAAATAATAGATGATGAGTAGATAGATAGATGATAGATGATAGATAAATAGATAATAGATAGATAATAGATAGATGATGAATATATAGATGATAGATAAATAGATAATAGATGATAGATGAATGATGGATAATACATAGATAATAGACGATAGATAGATGATGAATGATAGATGATTGATAGATAGATAGATAGGTAGATAGATAGATAATAGATGATGAGTAAATAGATAGATGATAGATGATAGATAATAGATAGATGATGAATAGATAGATAGATGATAGGTAGATGATAGACAGGTAGATAGATAATAGATAGATGATGAGTAGATAGATTATAGATAGATGATAGATAAATAGATAATAGATGATGAATATATAAATGATAGATAAATAGATAATAGATGATAGATGGATGATGGATAATACATAGATAGTAGATGATAGATAGATGATGAATGATAGATGATTGATAGATAGATGGATGATAGATGATAGGTAGATGATAGGTAGGTGATAGGTAGATAGATGATAGATAGATGATAGATAGATGATAGGTAGATGATAGGTAGATAGATAAATAATAGATAGATGATGAGTAGATAGATAGATGATAGATAGATGATAAATAAATAGATAATAGATAGATAATAGATAGATGATGAATATATAGATGATAGATAGATAAATAGATAATAGATGATGGATGATGAATGATAGATGATTGGATGATAGATAGATAGATGATAGGTAGATAAATGATAGGTAGATGATAAGTAGGTGATAGATAGGTAGATAGATGATAGGTAGGTGATAGGTAGATAGATGATAGATAGATAGATGATAGATAGATGATAGGTAGATGATAGATAGGTAGGTGATAGATAAAAAGTGCACATGTATGTCTGGCGGTTAGGTCATGTCTTGCTGCGGCTGTAGCTGGTGTGAAGAATGAAGCCATTACGTAAGCAGCTGCTGTGGCGTTGGCACTGCTGCTCAGCTCCCACAGAGTCGGGGGTTACAGGTGACCCACCATGAGGAGTAGAGCATAAGACTCAGGCAGTGAAGCGATGATTTGCCACAGCCCTTCAGACTGTTCTTCTTCAGCTGCATCTCCCAGTGTCTGCATTTCCTCAGGATGTAGGGTTGGCCAGGACCTCTGTAACATGTCTCCTCATGTCTGAATCCTCACGTCAGCCCTCTGTAGACGGCCTTCGAGGATTATTATTATTATTAATTATTATTATTGATCTCCATTTTACCTGTAGTGGCATAAAGCTCTAACCAGTGAAATCGTTCTTTCGAGTCATGTGGTGAGGCAGGGCCTGCTTTCACTATGGCTCAGAAATCTGCTTGTCTTGTCCTCAGTCTCCATGAATGTGAGGTGAAGGGGCCTCTGCTGATGCTCCCATGTGGTCAGAAGCTGTGTGGTTCCCCAGTGAGATGCGTCAAGCTGTGCAGGTTTTGCTAACTTTCCTGCCTGTCATCTCGTGTAGCCAACACCTTTTCCATGCTCTGTCTTCTCTGGAATTAACAAAGCCTTCTCCTGTGTCCCCAACGGGAGCATGAGAGAACATGGCCAAAGCAAACACCCAAACGACGCTTGTCAGGCACTTGCCTGAAAGGTTTTCTAAGATTATTTACTTTAATCTTCACAACAGCCCTAAGCAAGTATAGCTCTAGATGAGGAAACTGGGTGCCTAGCCTGATGCATTGACCAGCGCTGGACCACTGGGTGGCTATTTAGACTGGACTCCTTGCTTCAGAGCTCTGCTAGGTAATTCTGCTTTCAGGAAGGTCCTCTGACAAGAGCAGACAAGTTGTAGAAAGCCTGTTCAAGGCTGAATCAGAGTGTCGTGTTGAGCTTTGGTTCTTAGCATCCCAGCTGGGCTCTGATTCAATCCCTCACTCATGGTTGAGGTGTCAGTGGGAAGAAGGTAATGGCCTCTTTATATCTTGGTCTTTTTATGTTGTTAGGATGCTGGGTACTTCCAAGCTGACTCCTGCCCTTTAGATTCATAGTGGAGGAGGCATGGCGGTGAGACCCAATTCTAATAACCCAAGCCAGAAACCCCACTGTTTTTCATCCCTGATCCTCCCCTACCCTTCATGTGTGTTCAGTGTTTTCTTTGGAACATTCTTTCTGGTATCCTTCCCTCTGTTTGTAGTTACCACATGGTGGCCCTGTGTTTGTCCATTTGTACTGCTATAACAAAATACAAGAGGCTGAGTAACTTGTAAAGAAGAGAAGTGTGTTTCTCACAGTTCCAGGGGCCAGGAAGCCAAGATTCTAAAGGCTAATTCCTCATAAACAGTGAGGCTCCAGGGTCCACATATGGCAGAAAAAAACAGAGGAACAGTAGCCCATCTCTCGGAACTGTTTATAAGGCCTTAATCCCACAATGAGGGCTCCATCATTGTAACTTAGTTATCTCTTAAAGACCCCAATCTCAATGTTACCCATCACCTTGGCCATCATGTTTTAGCATCTGGACTTCAAGGGACACATTCAGACTGTAGCACTGCCCTCCCCACTTATACATTTAGAAATCAGGGCTATTGAATCGTTGTTTTCCTGAACGACCTTCCTTTTGCTGGCTGTATGGTCTCTGAGCCATTTCTTATATGGTTATCAGGTTGATGAACTATCAGTGCGTTTGACCGGGTTACCCCAGGTTCCAGACAGGGTCCACTGTTTGCTTTTTTTAAGTTGTGGGTTTATCTGAGCTTCATTTCAGGATCATAAGGAAGGCATTATAAAATGAACTAAGCTGTAGAAAATTCTTCAGGACCGGGAGGGTCCTAGGCTCTCGAGAGGGACATCTGATCGGGCGAGCCTTCCTAGGAAAGTTGTGAAATGAAAACTTGAGCGTGGAACGCCTTTGCTAGACCCCAGCTTGCCTCCTGCCCACACACCACAGTCTTCCAGGTTCTCTTTGAGATGTTAATTTGTTGCTATGAAAATTATCTTGTCACTGACAAACGGAATCTGGAGGAATCAACTCTTCTTACAAAGTGGTTCCTATGGTATCTGCAGGGCTTTGTCAGTTTGTAAGTTATGAATATTTATGTCTCGAAAAAAAAATCTCATCTATACTGCGTTTTCTCTAATTTCCCACTTAATTTCACCTGGAAAACAATGACGTTTCCATCCTTTGCCCAGGTGAACGTCTTTGAAGATGGCAAAGTTTGCACGTCAGTTCAAAGGGCAGTGGAATTTACCGAGTCCCCAACACAGATGCTCTCCTGTTGGCCCCGCAATTGCATCTGTACAGGATGACGCATGTGCTGATACATTATCGACTAGAGATAAATGTCAGATGTGATTATGGTAAATTAGACCTTTTGCATTATTTATGAGGCTCCCGTGTAAAAGCCTGTTTCCCCTTTCCCCATGAATGTTTGTATAAAGCCATAACAGGACCTGTTAGTAAACAGTTTTAACATTTATCACGAAATGGGTTCAAATGCACTGTAGCCTAGGCTTACTTCCTCCCATCTGCCAGTTTTGCAGGCCAAAAAATTTATGTCAAAGACGTGGGACGTGGGTGAGTGGACCTGTGGAGAGCCTGAGCAGGTTGAGGCTGGCAGAAGTGTCACGTGGGCCTGAAGTCTGCTTATCCTTGTCATATTTACATAACGGTCTGTGGGTAAAGACATTACCTACAGCACACCCTTACCCTCTCTGTTCCCGTCAAGTTTTCTAAGGCCTGGCTCCAATGTCTCTCCACCTTCCACACTTTTCCCATATTCAAAATTAGCAGGACTTTTTAATTTTCCTGGCGCTGTTCTCTTTCTCCGGCTGTATTGATCTCTTAAAGGGAATCAAGTGATTTGGCAAATTCTTTCTCTGGTGTGTGTGTGTGTGTGTGTGTGTGTACGCCTTGTTTTTTTCATAGAGACAGCCTCGTGAATCTGGTTGAATCTGGTTTTGGAACTGTTCCATTGTGTGAGACTCAGGTACAGAAGGTGCCATAAACCACTGTCCCAAGAGCTGTTATAGGCCACTAGGCACTTGGGACCCAATGGGGCAAGGAATGTGTCCATAACCCTTCTGCCATTTCTTGATTTGCTGAACGTGGTTTGATCAGCTATGTCTGAAATTCCTCCTTTCTATTTCCTATCTCCAACCTCAGGTTGAAAGTTTGTAGCCTCTGGGGCACAGGGATGCCCTTGGTCCTAGTTTTCTCCTGTGGAAGCGACCTTAAGCTTGGCTGTGGTTAGGGAAGTGGTGGTGTGTGGCTCTCTGAATACAGACCCAACGGAAGTCAGAATAACGAGTGAAATTTCTAGGAAAGATGCATAGGCCGAGCGGCTCTGCTTTCTTATTACATTTTCCTTTAAAAAAAAAAAAACCTAAAATATCTAAAAGTGTGTTTCTTTTCTTTCCCTGTGTATGGCAAGATAAAACAAGTGACCCACTGTCTCGGTTTCCTGCCTTTGTTAGACCTAAAAGAGTCCCGGCCCCTACAGACTCCTTGTAACCTTGCTAACACAAAGACAAGAAGAGGCCGGTTGCAGTGAACTGCCAACCCTCAAGGCCTGACCCAGTTGCCAGCTTCATCATCCTGGGGGCACTTCAGCGTCCTCAGCTTTTTCCGTTCTAGTCGACTAGGGCAATGGCTTGACCCTCTGCCTTCCTGTGTGGTCCCTGAAATTTCAGCAAACCAGCTGGACGCTGCGGGCCAGGCCATCTCAATAGCAGAATGGTAGCCAGGCTCACAGCGGGGTTCCGTTTGTTAATTTATGCCATTTGCCACTTTTTTTCTGCTTCAGTTCCAGTACGTTGAGACAATGAAATTAAACTGACCCATTTCTAGCACACTGAACGGCTTTGTTCCTCAGCGCTGGCTCTGAGCCTCCCGCACGGAGTTGTTCAAAGGGAAGACGCGCGGCTTGGGAGCACGGTGGAATTCAAGGTTGCCTGGCTGTCGTTTAGCTGCCTATCGGGCCAGGGTGGAGCCAGCCCTCCGGGTGTACCTTGTGGCTTTGTATACAGCCTCAGGCTTTGGACAGGCCTCCCTGCAGCTCCACCCTGGGTGCGAAGGTCTGTTTGACAGGGCTGCTCACCAAAGCCTTTGTTCTCTGGCTGACTTTCCTGTGATGAACCTCGGGCTCGGCCAGGACCTGTGAGGTGTCTTGTGGAATGGAAGGCTATTGGCTTTGCTCTCTTCACACTTCTGCGTGCTCTTATGTTATATTTTGAAGGGATCCACTGTGTTACCCCTCGAACTACAGCTGCTTAAACACATGCTCAGATGTTCCCATTCCATAGTTGTCAGCTTCCGTATACCTCTGGTTTCATCAGTAATTCTGTCCCCACCCCACACTAGCACACCATGTGGCTTCCTAGATTTTTTTTGAAGCAATATTCAGATACTATTTCATGTTACCTGTCAGTATTTCAAGGAGCGTCTTTAGGCGAAGAGAGGGATCTTTCTTGTATCCTCTATTCTCCCAAGGGGAGAACATCCTAGAATCTTGTTTTCTTAGAAGCTCCTGTGGGTCACTACAAATAGTTTTCTTAAAAGTGCTGTTATAACAGAACGATTGAGATGATATGTAATAGTTAAAAATTATTTTATATTTACTTCTCTGATTAAATTCTATTCATATATTCTATCCATATGTTGATTTCCATTAAAGTATCAATATTGGTTGATAACAAAAGGAATCAATTTAAAGTAAGTATTATATAAAAGTATAATAGAGAGGGGTCAGTAAACAACGACCTCACCATAGCCTCCTTTGTTGTAAACAACCTCTCGTCTGTTCACATGCTGTGTGTGGCTGACTTTGTGCTCGAATGGCAGAGTTGAGAATAAAGATCGTCTGATGTATTAAGCTGGAATTATTTACTTTCTGTACCTTTATAGGAAAATGTTTGCTGACTCGGGGTACAGGAAGGATGTAGAGCAAGTTTTGTGACCTTGATACATGAACGACTGCAGTTTGCAAGATGCCCACCAGACCCGCCTCTTGCTTTGCAGCTGAGGTAGCTGAGAGACAGGGAAGGAGGACTTCGTTCCTGATGAGTCGGCCCATAGACAAGATAGGACAGGAGCATCCCTGGGGCTCCGATCCCCGGACTTTCCCACCTTAACTCCCTCACCTAAACTCGTCGCTGGTATCTTTAAATATCTCAGATTGAGTTTGCACCTTGTCTCTAATAGGTTTTCTTTTCTTCCAGAGCAGGACTAACTCTTACATTTTATACAAAATGTTTCATATTGTTTCCTCTGGCCAGTTGTATAATATACTATGTTGACTAAAAGAAATGCCATTCTAAGGAAACGAGAAAGATACTTAAGTAGCTGAATAATTTCCCACCAAATAAGAGAGGCTGATAGTCTCCTAGCAGAGTGCCGAGCTGACTAGACTCTGTGATATCAATCTACCTCTAGCTTTATCATCGGCAGGTATCCAGCTGGGAGGAGAGCAGTGCAGTAAAATAAAATGCAAACCATTTCTCGCAGAGACTGGTGCTTTTCTCATTTTAGTATCCATCCCCGATGTAATTGTTGAGTGGGAGCCGCGCCTCACGGAGGACTGTTGCAGAATGTTCTGGTGTCTCTGCATTCTCATTTGATTACTCGGGATTGGAGAGCTAAGAGATTATATTGACCTGTAGACTTTTTCAAGTTCCCCATAGTTTCCCTCATGTATTAGCCAAGTGCTTATAGAAATAGAATGGTGTGTGTATTTGTGATTTTATTATGGAAACTTCATGTTGCATAGTTCAGGGTTAGTGTAATATTTTGTAGACAATACTTTTATGACTTGCCTAGACCTGCACCAGCTGATCCAATAGCCACTGGCCTTCATATAACAATAGGACGCTTAACATGTGTCTGGGCTGGTGCTTTGTAAATATGAAGGGGACAGTGGGATTTGAAGGTATGGCACGATAAAAAAGAATTCGGGACATTTTACAATTTAGAAGCACCGATTGCATGTTAAAATAAAAATATTTTTAGGTGCGTTGAGTCAAATGAAACATAGCGTTGGAGTTAGTTATATCTATTTACCTTTTATTTTTGTGGGTGTTAGGAAATTTAAGATTACATGTTTCCTTCGTGTTCTGTTTACTTTGTCAAGTGTTGAGTGTTAAGATGAGAATAGGGAAATGTTTTAATTGTTGGGAGAGTGACAGGCAATCTCGACACATTGGATATTGAAGAATAGCGGTGTCATGTTTAAAGCTACAGTAACAAGAGGACTTTAACACTAAGAATCCTTGGTGACTGGAAGGAAGAGTCAGCTGAGAGTAGCATGTGACAGCGTTTGTGTAGGTGTGGAGACTTCTAGTCACTTTGAGGGACATGGGAGGCTGTTCGGTAAATCGACTACAACTTAACCATTTGGTACGGTGATCAGAGTGTGAGCCTCACTTCATATCAAGTTCCGGATAGACTAGGACATGTGAGTCTCTGAGCAATGGAAACAAGCTATGGCATCATCTCGTCAAGGACACATTCGATCTGCAGGGACAAAAACAGCTGGAAAGAACCAAGGAGGGAAAAACCGAGTTGGGAACAGAAAAAAAAAAAAAAAATCAAACTGTTCCTTAAAAGGAATTTGATAGGATTCAGTGTTGAACAAGTCATGCATAAAATACAGGGAGCCTACCTCAGCAATCTCTGACACCTCAAACAAATGAGATAAATGTCACTTAATGTACTTGGAGCGTCTGTGAAAGTACACTGCCTTACGCCTGCCAATCTCCTGCTCATAAAGAGGGCTGTCAGACTTAACAAATTGAACTGTGGGCACCTGGTTAAAATTTGAGCTTCG
Organism: Rattus rattus; assembly: GCF_011064425.1. NCBI lineage: Eukaryota > Metazoa > Chordata > Mammalia > Rodentia > Muridae > Rattus > Rattus rattus. Next base: position 5,363,188 of record NC_046166.1, on the reverse strand, counting down.
TGTAAACAACAAGTTGTTTTTAGTATAAACGTATACAGTGCAATATTTATGCTAAAAGGAGCCGTATTTGAAATTAACAAGACGTTCTGTGTTATCCTTGGCCACCTTAGGCCTGGGAATCCCAGTCCCCTTAATGCAGGAGAAGGAAGGTAGATCGCGTCCCTGAGAAGGGGTCTGGGTTCAGCTGTCTTGGCATAGCTGTCCAGGGTGTTAATCAGTTGTCCCATTGAGGTTTGCATTTCACTGCCGGCTCCTGGAGCATGAGCTGTCTCTGTGTCTCACAGCAGGATTTGGCGAGATCTACCGGATCCCAAATGTTGCAGTCATTCATCAGACCAGAATGCAGCCCCAGCTCCGGTCACCCCCGCTTCTTCCCACCACCGCCCAGCACGCATTACTCATTTGTTGTGGCCTACTCCCCACCCCTATCCCGAGTCTTGCCCACGTTACTCCTTCATTCTGTTTGAATGTTGGCCTAGAAATGGAGTAGAAAACTGTGTGTGCTTTGTTTACTATGATTGATAGGAAGGCTACCTTAATCACGACGCGTGCTTCGCTTATGCAGCAAACACGTGTTCTCATGTTCAGTGGAAGAAAGGCAGTGCGTGTATGTGAAGTGAAAGTTCTGAATGCTCAACAGATGATTAGATGTCACGGGGAAGTCAGAGGTTACATCATTGTAATTACAGTATCGTTCCACTGCTCACTTCCAAGGAGTCTGCTTCCTGCAGTCGGTGAGTAGGACTCACCTGGGAGACATTGAGAAAGTATCCTTAGTTTCTGGAGAAACTATCAGAGTTCACTGATTTGATTTTCCAGGCTTGGAGCAGATCCTGGAGGAGGAGGAGAGAGAGTGGGGACATCCTTCCTCCTAGAAATCTTCAAAGCATGGCCTAAGGACAGATTGGAACTTCTTCTTTGTGAAACCTTCAGGATGACCTTGAACTCAACTGAAAATGTTCCCCTAGTTAAAATCCCCTTAGTCAACCAACCACCAAACACACAGAGAAAATGGTTACACTGGCAAACCTCTGCACTCTTGGTATTCAGAGACCAGAGCCCAGACTGTTCCTTTTTTTTCTCTCTCTCTCTCTCTCTCTCTCTCTCTCTCTCTCTCTCTCTCTCTCTCTCTCTCTCTCCTCTGTGATATGTATATGTATATATATGTGTTGTGTTGTGAATGTGTTTGTGTATATGAGTATATGGTGTGTGTGTGTTTGCAGCACTGCCTGGTCTCAATTTGTAAACTTTCTCCCTCACTGGTGCATTTATTACTACACCTAGCTGGCCTCTTCCCCAAGACTGAATCTGTGCTTGTAGAACAGTTCAAATTTAGAACCATAAGAGCAATGGCTACAATCTCTCCCCTTTCCCGGAGACAAACTAAATTAGCTGTGTCATCTTCAAACCTCTCGATGTAGAATTAACTATGGGTTTTATTTGTTTCTCGTCAAAGTAATACAACACAAGCAGACTAAGCAGCGAAGCTTGGTATTCAGTCATACATCGATTTCAGACGAGCAACAAGTACATTTTTGTCGTAGCATTTATTGATTAGTTTGCTTATTTCTTTATTTGGGGCGGGGGAAGAAGGTACACACACATCTGCAACGAGAGGCAGGTGGGGTCAGAAGATAACTTGCTGGAGTTGCTTCTCTCCCTCCTGTTAGAACGATGCAGAGGGTCCCAACAAAATCATGCAAAAGGTCTCCCGTGGGAGGTTTATTGACTTCGGGAGAGGGAGGAGAGAAGAGAGGGGGTGGGAGAACAAGATTTTTAATTGGGCCCGTGACGCATGCGCAAAGAGACAGATGCCGTCGACTCTTGGGCTGCTACAGCTGACACATCTCGTCCCTCGGTCCCTCGAAAGCTGGCTTTAAAGATGCCTGATTGTCACAAAGACATTTTCAGCTGTCCATGGAGGTGCCTGGTTGCCAACACCTCCACCGTGTAGGCTCTGGAGCACAAACTCAGGTCTCCAGCTTGGTGGTGAACACTTTCACCCACTGAGCCATCTGGCCAGTGTAAATCACACGAACACACTCACTCGTACTTGTAAAATATTTGCTGTTTATTTGAAACGCAAATCTAATGGAGGGCTCTGTTATCTGACAATCCTAAGATCATGGCTTTGCTCTACATACAGTAACGGCTGTGCTGGGGCCCTGTTGTGTTTGGGGGTTGGGCAGCTTCTCATAAAGGAACATCTATAAAAAAGCCAAATATGTCAGGGAGAAATTCTTGTTGCTGAAATAGCAAGCCCCCAAATTTGGGGGACTCACCATAACACAGAATTCTTTCTTGATTGAGATCATCTGATGCGATTTTCTTTCCATGTATGCCTGACTTGAGGGGCTGAGCTTTTCTCCTGGAATCCCTACTGTTCCCCGAGGACTCCTTTAGCCTCTAGCAGTTCTTATCCTGCAAGTCAGCCATGAAAATAATGTCTAGAAAAGCACTTTAGAGAAGCCAAGCCTGAATAGTCTATTACTTTTGTTTCTGTCCACTGGCAAGAAACTGGTCACATGGACCTAACGTTACCATAGGGAATGCTGGGAGATGTAGTCTTCTTGGGAGTCAGGGAAGAAGAGCGAACAGGCAGTGACTTCATAAGCACTAATGTGTGTCCAGTGCTCCTTGTATCACAGTCTTTATAATCCTAGGAAACACATCTTTTTTTTTTAAAAAAAAAGATTTAGTTGCATGTGTGTGTGTGTGTGTGTGTGTGTGTGTGTGTGTGTGTGTGTGTGTGTGTGTGTGTAGATCCTAAGAGGATGTAAGATTCCTTGGAGTCCAAAAATCACATGGCCAGCAAGTAGTGGAACTAGGTTTTCCCAGGGTCAGGTACCACCTGGGTGCACTTTTTTTTCTTATAAAGAGAGAATACTATTTATGGCAGGTTGCACACCTCTCTTGGGTCTGTTCTTATAGTTTTTTTCCTATGCTATGTGCTGAGGTTTGACTCAGTGTGTTCCTTTCCCTGGTACACCTTCCACTCACCTGCCCAGATGCATGATGATATGTCTGAGATTCATGGTGGCAGCTTCCCGGGACAACAGAGAGGAGAAAGCGTATAGTTCCTGACATATCTGGGACCAGGCTGTGTGGACCTGCCACCTGTGGGGGATAGGACATTGTCACCGGAACGGCTACGTGCTGATGTCATGAAGGGGATGGAAGGGACCGCCTGTGCCTGAAACCTCATCCTAGGAGTTGAAAGCAGGTGGCACTTGACAGAAAGCATCTAGACCAGATGACTTTGGGTTAATTTCCCAGTACATCTGTTCCCATGACACCCAGCTATTACCTGCAAAAGTGATCGTCAGCCCAGCCGGCCGAGTGAGTGACTGTGTGAATCCTGCCTCTTTCATTCACCCCGTCACTTGAGCCCAGTGACTCACGCTCTGTGTGGACACTGGGACTCCTAGTGCTGTAGATTTAACTTATGATAATTTCATCTGCAGTTTTTTTTTCCAAACAGGTGGTTACTGAGTGGGTTCTGCCCCTTCTTTGGACATTTACCAACTGCCTTGGAAGCTGTGGGTCTTCTTTAAGGCTGCGGTGGAAAAGCTGCTTCCCCAGTAAGCCCTGGATGACTGGCTCTGCCTAGATCTAGGAGAGCTTTTAATTCTGACCACGTTCCTGGGACTCAACTCAGTCCCTCTCCACCTTAGTCTCTCTAGGTAGTGAATGTCCAAATCTAGTCCCTCATGGTCTTTCAGGTGATGGGCCTCTGTCACTTACAGGTATCTCTGTTCGTGCGTGCGTGCGTGCGTGCGTGCGTGTGTGCATGTGTCTATTGTGTATTGTGTGTTGTGTTCTTGCCCCAAGGGCTTACACAATTTTTAAAGAATTTTACATGGATCAAAAATGATTTAGGCTGGAGCTCGAGAGATGACTCAGTGATTAAGAACACTGTCTGCTCTTCCAGAGGACCCAGGTTTGATCCCAAGTAGCTCCATGGCTATTCACAGCTCTCTGTAACTCCAGAGGATCTGACACCTTCTCCTGGTCTCTACAGGGGCCAGTCATGCATGTGGTACACAGAGATGAGGGCAAATTACCCTTACGCATAAAGCAAATATTTTACACATAAATAATTTTCAAAAGAAACAATTGGAGACTACAGAAGGTAAATAGAGTGGGGGGCTACACAGATCGCTGAGAAGTCTTAGGAAAGTCCTTTAAAAAGTTTTTTTTTTTTTTTGAGACAGGATTTTCATATCTTGCTGAGATGATACGTAGCCCAGGAATCTTAGGCTTGTCTTGAACTCATGATCACCATTGGAGTCCTGGTCCCCCTGGCTCAGCCTCCAAAGTGCTAGAATTATATGTGTGTACCACCTTGCCCAGCTCAGTCTCTGAAGAAGGTCATGTGTCCATGTCCTAGGACTCTCCCGCTGTTTTGGCTTGCCCTTGGTAACCTTGGTGAAGATGAAGCTCCTACTAGGTCAGAGTCTCCTGGGGTATGAGAGAACTTTCCACAGGACTTTCAACTAACAGGAACAAAGGTCAAAGCAACGATTCCCGAATCCTTTCTGCACCGAGCCAGGCTGAGAGGAGCTCACCCATTAAATTACATTTTAGAGAGTTCTGTTCCAACATATGCTCCTTTTACAACTTTATTTAAAGAAAGCATAATGTGAGAGGCTTTTAAGTGGTGCGAGAAAGACAGGGGCCGTGGTGGTGATGTGGGCTTCTCTCATCTTGCTGTCTGCTCCAAGAACAAAGGTTTTCCTTTATAAACCCAGATTCGGGCCGTTCCCTCGGAATGTATTAATGGAACATAACCTTAATCGGCTCCTCCAGACAGTTCTCCACAGTATGTTAGCTTTCCCTAAATATCTTTCATCTTAAGCTTGTACAAAAAAAATTTTTTTTGTATAACTTTTCTGTGCTCTTTTTGCCTCTGACACCTAGTCAAATATCTAAGCAATTTGACTTTTAAAAACGGACGAGTGTGGCATGCGGATCTCCTTTACTTCATGAAGATTTCTGAAGACCGGATTTGAGATGGGTTTAGGGAGGCTTTGCTGAGGATCTACTCCATGTGATGTCTTTTAGGCCCTTAGGGTACCTCAGCGAGCAAACGATCCCTGCTCGAGTGAGGCTTGTATGCTGGTGGGAAGGAGGCATTCCAGATATGCATTATAAATAAGAAAATGTGAAATGGTTTTTCGTGGGTGTAGTGATAGAGACAAAATGTATATGTGGATGCCAGGAATGTGAACGGATTGGCTAGAGGCTTTGTCAGCCCTGAGCCGTGTGTGGGTACATTTCTATATAGAAATGGTTGCTCTGCGTGAGCGTGATTTTGTCTAGATGCCACTAAGCTGACCCCTAGAGGGACTGTGGCAAGTTGAACCCTACCAGGCACAAGTGATGCCAGTCCTCCCCATTTTCATCAGGGTAGAATGTGAGCAAACGTTTGAGTCTCTACTGTGGCCTCAGCCTCTCAGCATCCTTCCACAGGTTTTGACCCCTCACCACCTTATCCTTTGTGACCCAGCTCTGCCCTACCCCCGTTTCTCTCCTTTGTCTGCAGAACTCATTTATTTTATTTTAGTTTAGGCAGATTCCAGGCTGTTCTAAGGCTTACTCTATGACCTGGGCTGGCGTTGAACTTGGAATCCTCCTGCGTTGTCCTCCTGAGTACTGAGATTGCAGGTGTGTCCCCCGCCCCTCCAGCCAGCTCAGAGCCATGCGTTTTAAATAAACTGATTATGTCCATCCTCCTGTCCAGGTGTCTTTAATTGCTGTCTCAGGTGACACTGACACCTTTAATTTTCTCTGTTGTCAGCTTCTTTATCAAAGTAGGAAGTCGTCTATACATTAATGGCTAATTAGTAAAAACATACTTAAAAAACAGAGTTCATTTTAATCTTTCCTTGGGTTTTCCTGTGTTAGGTGTGCAGATATTAGGGGGCTTTAAAATGTGGAGGGCAAAGTGCACAAGTAAAGATAAAAGCAAAACCAGATTTAGCCAGTAAGACCGGAGAAGGTTCTAAAAGTTGCAGCTTCGTCCTCCTCTCTCTCACCAAGAGCCCTTGAGGAGTCTCTTCCTCTAGACAAGAGGCAGAGAAATCCAGCTGAAACTGATCTGTACTAAATGGTTAGAGAAGACAAGGAGGACCCATGCTGGGCTTCAGGCTTTAGTCTTCCCCTAAGATGGGGATGCTGACATCCATGGCCTTGCAGGGTGTTCCAGAGGGATGCTGTGAGCAGAGCAGGCCAGACCCAGTAGGCCTCTGGATTAGCCCTTGCTGTAAGTTAGCACGTATGTGTCCATGGCTTTTTACAAATAGCCTCTAATCTGTGCACACGATGTGGGAGTTGATGATCCAAGGTCAGAATATCCACCGTCAATTGTTTATTCTGCTTCAGTGCTTGGGAACAGTGCCCAGAGCTAACAAATGCATCCACACATGGTGCCCACTCACTGAAACTGGGTCACATTGGCTTCCTTTAGGAAAGGCCCAGGTCTAGCTTCCTGGAAACCTGATTTTTCACCCCTTTGAAAGGTTGTTAATGGGATAATTTAAGTAGAAATAATAAGATCTCTCACCAGGCTCTCTCTATGCCTTTATTAATTAGGGCATTTCTATAATGTTAATATAGCTATTTCCCACCATAGCTATGAGCCCTTGAAGGTCTCCTTTTCTTTGCCAGTCCCCCAGCTGGGCAGGGACAGAGCTCTCTTCCTGGCTCTTCTTCTAGCACAGTTCATTGTCCCTGTTAGTGGACATCTTCCTTAGAGCCTGTCTGAAGCAGCAGCAGCAGCAGCAGCAGCAGCAGCAGCAGCAGCAGCAGCAGCAGCAGCAGCAGCAGCAGCAGCAGCAGTATTTCTTCTTCCTTCTCTGGTCCACATTCCAGGCCTATCCTTTCTATCACTTGAAAGATGTTGGCTGGGAGGCAGACTTCTTCATGGTCTTCTGAATTCAGTTTGCTCAATGCAGGATGGGATGTGGTGTCCCCCATTCCTTTTGGCTCTTATACTCTCTCCACCTTGTCTTTTGCAGGGTTACCTGAGCAGCATGGGGGAGGGATTTGGAGTCATTTAGAGACATTCCATAGTACTGAATGCTCTAAGATCTCTCACTCTCTGCACACTGTCCATTTGTGGGTCTCTGAACTTGTTCCCATCTACTGCAGGAGTGAGTTGGCCCTGGTGATGGCCGAGGGAGACACTGACCCATGAGGATAGCTTATTACCATGCTCCTTTAGCAGGACAGTAGTGTTTGGTTTATCTCTTGTAATCCTGAAGCAATGGTGTGTTAGCGACTGACTAAAGAGTAGGCACCTCACTTTGCATCCTTTGGTCCTTAGAGGCTGATGCCTGTGAGTTCAGCATCAGTCATCTTAGTCAGTCATCTTCAGGCTGGAGTCTTTCCACCATGCCTGGTGAGAGAAGAAAGCTTGAAAGAACAAACTCAAAAGCAACACAAGTTGAGGATCTCCAAACTAAGAATCCAACTTGATCCTTTCAAATCCAAAACTTTTCGAGTGCCAACATGACACCCTCAAGTAGACAATTCCACATTATGAAACTATCACACGTATGAAGTGACTAATGGCTTGAGCATGATTTCCTTCCATCATGCGGATATGACAGATATGAGACAGAAATCAGCTGAGTCCCATCCCCAGCATGTCTCAGCGTTTATTTGCAGATATTGACACATTTGAAACGATGCCCATCTCAAAACACTTCTGATCCCAAGCATTTGAGCATAAGGTCCACGTTACCTGTTCTCTAGAGGGATAGACTGGCAGATGTGAGCTCTACTCACTCCACTGAGGTAGGAGGACTTCCTCCTGCCTTGTTGCTTTTGCCCAACTTCCTGGCTGCATCCTCCACCCGCAACCCTGGCTACCCACATTCAATCCTCCATCCTTTCTGGATGCCATGCTGCTTCCTCTGTGCCCCCTCCCCCACCAGCTGGACACACTGCACCTCCCCCACCTGTCTGTCCTGTATCCGTCATCCGACTGCCCACCCAGAACCATCCCTCTGTGCCCTCTCTGCTGATTCCTGCTCTTTAGAAGTACAGCTGCATGAGCCCAGCACCACCTACACCCCACTTCAGTGTTCTCCCCTAGTCTCCGTAAAGGATAATTGGCAGAAACGGCATGTATTTATGGTATACTATGTGATACTTTGATTGCTGTATGCATATGTTGTGAAATTGTTTAATCAGGCTAATTAACATACTCAACACCTCACACACTTAGCATTCTTTGTGGTGAGAACATTCGGATCCACTCGCAGCAGTTGTCAAGTGTACAATATGGTGTCGTTCGCTAGAGTCACTTTACTGCTATGGCTTATTCGTTGTTGCTGTTTTTCTTTTTTTTTTTTTAAAGACGGAGTCTCGGTGGATAGCCTTGGAACTTGCAGTATACATCAGGCTGACCACCACACCATAGAGATCTGCCTGTCTCTATGCCAGCTCATGCCAGAATGTCTTAATCCTAACAGAAACCTATGTCCTTGAGCACTTGTCATCACCCCATGAAATTATCTGTGGCTGAGTGTGGTGGCCCATGCCTTTAATCCCAGCTTTCTGGTCTTTAGTGAATTCCAGACCCACCATGGGCTACCATGGGCTCACACAGTGAGACCCTTTCTTAAAAAAACAATGCCTGTATAGCCTTGATCTTGTTATTCCAGAAGCCAAGACTTCTCTCCTGTTGTCTGGGTTTGCTGGGAACTGCTTGGCAAACGGGAGAGGAGCGATACACCTTGTACTGTTTCACCTGTCACTCAAGCTCAGTGCTTAGAACAGAGCTCCCACATGTAATTTCCAAACCCACTGGCTTACTAGCTCGCCCTAGGATGTAGGCTGAAAAATCGATTTCCTCAGGTCTCAGTTGACCGAAGAGAAATAAGGAAAAGGCAGGGAGGCAGTCATACATGCAAGTTTATCCCATTCAGCAGGGAGGCTTACCACGAGCTTGATTTTTGTTTCTTAAAGGATCCTTTATTTTAAGGAACGATCATGAAGCCGGCTCAGTGGGGAAAACACTGGCTGAGTATTTTTGTACTAAATCACAAGACTCTGAGTTCAGGTCCCCATCATCTATGCAAAAGCTGGGTGTGCCTGTGAACCTGCTTCTGCAGGACAGAGTCAGGCAGCTGCTGAGGCCCTCTTGCCAGCCGATCTAACTGAAAGGGTGAGCTCTGGGCTCAGAGAGAGGCTCTGTCTCAGAAAAGTAAGGTACAAAGCAATTGAGAAAGACACCTGACGTTGACCCTGCATGTGCACATGAGAGCACCCAAACTAACACACACACACGTATATGTATATGTGTATGTGTATGTGTATGTGTATGTGTATGTGTATGTGTATGTGTATGTGTATGTGTATGAGTATGTGTATGTGTATGTGTATGTGTATGTATATGTATATGTATTTGTATATGTATATATAAATTTATATTTCCTTGATTAAATGAGAAGCCAGCAGTCAGTGCCCCTCATTTTCCATAAGTTGCTGATGTCTTTGAGAAGGGTGACTTCTTTTCCCATGAGTCCATTTGTGCCCACACATCTGTGACTTCAGGTGCACAGGAAGGTGGATAAGGCAGGGGGATTCTGTTGAAGGCATCCAATCCACTTATTGCAAAGACTATTTGGCGACAGATCATGTCCATCTGTGTATTGGGAAATGAGGATTTTTTTTTAATGCCAATATCCCTGCAGTAATAATATATTTCTTTGCATTTCAATGATTATTAAAAATCTATACCTGAATTCTAAGTACGTGTGTGTGTGTGCTTACTATAATTGGAGACAAACGAGTATATGTAATTGCCTCAGGAGTCTGCTTTCTTTTAAAGTTTGTGTCGCTGGCGTGTCAAACAGTTGCTCCCCCAGTTGCAGCGTGGGGTGGGCGAACGCTGCGGTGCTAAGCCTGCAATAGAACTTCTGGATGAATATCAACATTTTAAACTAATTAGATGAGGCAAAAGCATTCCAAAGAAAGCATAATGGCTTCTTGCACTCCAGCTGGGAGGCGGCACAACATAATTGTCTTTATTAAAAGGTTTTTAACAGTCGTGATTTAACCTAACACATTTGAAGGGAACCCAGGAATAACGCATTAACTATTTTGCTTCTGTCAAAAAAAAAAAAAAAAAAAAAAAAAAAGACCAGGTGGGAGACGGTGGTACCCAGCCAGGCCTTAAAATCATCCTAGTGAGGCATCAAGGAACCATCAATTAGCTAGCATCCTCTGAGCACGTGTGGCTATGCTCTTTTTGCAGGCTACAGAGGACACGTCCAACGAGGGTCTCTGTTTTCTAGAGTCCTCTTTGGTGGAGGGGGATAGGTACAAAGTACATCACAGTAGATAATTTCTGGTAGGACCAGCAGTTCAGGGAAGATGACAGAAGAAGGTAGGAAGTGCATGTGGTTTTGAGGTAAGCCTGTCCCTTGCAGTGTGGAGGATCATTCTAAGGAGAGAGGGAAAGAGGAGCCAGTCTCATCCAGAGGGGTGAGGCCTGGGCAGGAGCCACCAGAGGGCTGCTTTTCAAGCAGGTGTCAGCACTCAGAGGCCCCGTGGGTCTTGGCAGGCATCGGTTTCTTCAGGACCGCATTACTCTGGGTTGAGAGGGTGAGGCAGAACTGGAACAGGCTGGCAGCTTCTGTCTTTGTTTTGTTTCTGTTGCTGTGTTAAAGCATCAGGACCAAAGCAACTTAGGGCACAAAAATGTCAGTTTGGATCACGATTCCAAGGTGTTCTCCGTCACTGCAGGGAAGGCAGGGCAGCAGGGATTCAGAACAGTTGGGTTCATAGTTAGGCGCAGAGAGGGGATGGTGAACGCCAGGCCTGTGCTCCTCTCCCTCTTGCCCTTTGTATGCCAAGGGAATCAATCCTGCCTCCTCTCACAGGAGGACTATTCCTCCCTCACTGTATGACATCGAGGCAGGCCTCTGCGGATATAACCGTGAGTCCGTCTGATCCAGACAATGCCCAGTGAGGTGTTCTTCCCAGGGGAGTGTGGGTTGTGTCTAACTGGCAGCTAAAACTCACTGTCTCGGGGCCTTTGAGTGTCCTTAGTTAAGGGGTTTGGGGGCCAAATGATTGTCCTGGATGAGTGACACTCAGTGTTGTCACCAGTATCTCTCTTTAGAGGCATAGTAACTTACTTACAGACGTGTGGAGAGGAGGAGGTGAATCCAAGGCTGTGACAGAGGTGACAAGACTCAAAGCTACAGTCTGGGCAAGGGATGGAGTATCCCTTGGAGGAGGCTTCTGGCAGCAGAGTGGCCCCTGACTTGTGAATTTTGGATTTGTGGCTTTGAGCTGTGGATCAACGATTACAGTTTTAAGCCACCAGTTAGTGTCATTTGTGAGAGCTGCCATAAGAAACAACTACCACAGGCCTTGCATAGAGAGAGGAGAGGAGAGAGTGATTTGTTTTGTGTTCTTTCAGGCCTGGGCATAGTGATGGAGGGTCAAAGGTCATGGGAGACCCTCCCCCGCCATCCTACTTTGTGGCACAGTCTGCATGCCCCTCTATTTTTATGGTCCAGGCTAGCCCAGCAGACATCAGAGCCACCCCCATTATGCCTCAATCATCATCCCCTGTAGAAGATGGCAGTGGGCGGCTGATACAACACAACTCCCACCTCAGAGGGAATGGTAGTTTGCATTCAAGCTACTATTAATGACTACGGCTAAGAACTGCAAACTCATGTGACCCCCTTCACCCCACCCCGCAAATGTCTCACTCCAATATGGAAAATGGTTTCAGGAAGTTTGTAGTTACTGAACAGAAGAAAGAAATCAATCAAGGCATGTTTCAAATACACACATGGAAACACCGGGTCGGGGACAGGGAATCGCAGCAGAGGTGGGGGACTGCCGCTATAGGTTCCGAATGCTACATGATGGCATTTTTGGCTTTTGGGTGCTGGAAGTTAGAGATCTGTCCCCAAATCCCGGAAAGATACACATTATAAGCACCAAGGTAGTTGGTCAGATGCAGAGTTGGCTAATAAATGTCTACTCCTGTCTGAACACAGCCTAAAGATAACTTGGCTTTGAGCCTGCAATGTTTTAACTCTACACAAGCACCGAGTTTTAATCACCCATGGAAAAATCCTTGATATATGTGTATCTTTTTCCTGGGAACGTCAATTTACATTAACAACGTGGATTGGTACATGACCTGGAGAGCTGCATTGTTCTCTTAGCTGATATTTCCCATGGGTTTGGGAGTGGGTGGCCAATGGAGTCAAATTGTCTTGAGTATTTTTCAGATAAACTTGAAAGGTGACTATACACACACACACACACACACACACACACACACACAAATACGTATACACATATATATCAAGATGTATATATTGATAACAGGATGTATATATGTATACATATAATACACAAATACATATAGTACACACACATATACGTATACACATATATATCAAGATATATATATATTGATAACAGGATATATATATACATATATACATATAATATACAAATACATATAATACACACACATATACACACACACACACACACACACACACACACACACACACACACACACACACACACACACACACACACACGGTGGAGTCTTTCTGTGCAGCCCAGCTTTTCTCCTTAACACTCTTCTTTCTCAGTCATGGAGATTACCGATGAACACCAGACCAGGTTGACTATATCTTGTTACTGTTTTACTTTTCAACATGAAATTTACTGATATGGAAAGGTTGAAGTTCTCCCACCTCCAGGTTTTATTTAGCCATAGGCTGAGGTAAAGGGCTCTGTCTTATAATTTTGCCATTTTCGTCCTCCAGCGTCTGGATAGTTCAGTGTTAGCATAGTTTCCACACGGATTTTAATTTAGTCAGTGTGTTCATTTTCTATTGTCACTTAAACAAATACCACCAACCTACAGCTTGAGGCAACGCATATTTACATTTTATATTTCAAGAAGTAGGAGGCTAAAAGCAATTTTTAAAAACCGTGTCTGCTTATGTGCACGTTTGTGCTTGTGCACAGGTGCACTTGGAGGCTGAAGATTGATGCTGCGTGTCCTTCCTTGATGCCTATTCCCCTTCTTTCTGAGGTCATTGGCTTCACTGCTGGCCAGTGAGAGACAAGGAGCCCTTCGCTTTTGTCCTAGCCGCTCGAGGGCTATAGGTCTGTGTCACTCTGCGAGACTTACATGGGGGCTGGGGCTTTAACTCAGGTTCTCATGCATGCGTGGCTGTCACTATACCCTGTGAGTCATCTCCATACGCCACCACCCCCACCACACACACACACACACACACACACACACACACACACACACACACACACACACACACACACACACACAGACACACACACACAGACACACACACACAGACACACACACACACACACACTAGGTGTCTGCAGAACTGCATCGTTTCTGAGGCCTTCGGGGGAATCTCTTATTTCTGGCCTCTGGAGGCTGTCCTCTGCTGTAACCCTTCCCTCTCGTGCTCATTCCCTGTCTTCCTCTGAGACCTCTGTGACTATAGAAAGCTGACGACCAATCAATTGCAGAGGAAAATCCCTTATAGCTGCGTGGCCTTCTTCCTACACATTCTGGTCCATTCTGGAGTCCATTCTTGGAGTCACCCATGAACTGCATGTGCGTTTTCCCACTGCCATGTTTTGCAGCTTCACCGTGGGAGCTTGGCATTGGTCAGAAGGAGTGTTCGTACATTGAATGTGAGCTTGCGGCCGTTTCAGGGCTCCTCCCGCTACGTTTCTCCCTACAGGGCAGGACCTTAAACAGCTGGCCATGTGCTTTTGACTTCCATTTGCACCTCCTCTCCAGCAGCCCAAGGACAGTCCTTTCTCCTTTAGGGAAATGGATACGGATGTCTCAGAAGCGTGGTTGGGCTCTTGGTACAGAGACGGTCACCAGCAGCCACCTGAGCTCTGCAGGCTTGAATACTGAGCTACACAAGCACTTTCCTAGCCTTCTGAGGAAGCCAGGTTACCGTCCTCTCATTCTAGATGTACACTGCATTGTTCCTCTTTATAACAAAGGAAACAGCAAGCTAGCCTTGGAATCACGACCTTTGACCTCCATAAGTGTTTGCACTTATTTCTTATGTGTTATACCATTAGGCGACCCTCAGAATTTCTCCTGCTATTTTCACATTGATGGGCACGTGTTTTACATTTATCTAAAGCTCGGTGTTGGCACTCACCAGTAATCCCCAGAGCTGGGAAAAATCAAGCATGCTTTGAGGCACGATCTCGAGGTAGTAGTAATTAATAATTTTCTTTTTTAATAAAAGAACTATCTTTGCTTGCTAGCTGAAACAATATTGTAGAACAAAACACTGTTAAGACTTAAGCGTGTTTTTGTTCTCAGAACTCCATTGTGCCAACGGTGCTTCCCAACTCAGCGGTTGTGATGCTATGGGCCTGTCTTTTTTATTCATGGAAGTACTTAGGATCTTTTTGATCAGGAACGTCTATATGCAGTGGGCTATCTACACTATTAGGAGTGTGTTTTCCCCGTACCCTCTCTGTCAGGAGCCGGTTAATTGTCTCTGATAGCTGCTGGGAATTTGTCTTCCAGCCTTTTTTCGGCAGCGTTTGCTCTGATTGGACCAGTATTTGCAGTGCACAGATTGGGAAGGCTTTTTGAAACATAATTACTCTTATCAGACGAATGTTCCGTTAAGCTTTCTTAATTAGGTGTGTGATTATTATCTAATATTCCCTGCATAGAGAAAGTTTGTGAAAATAAAGTTTAGGGGGAAGAAAAGACAGATTATCCAAAATACGTCTAAATTTCCGAAGGCCTGAGTATGTGTGCAATGCCTTAAGAACCACAGGTTGAATGATGAAGCCACGCTTGGGTGGTGTCTGGGGCTGTAAGGGCTGTTGTGTAAGAGGACAAGGTTGAGGGTGTTGGCATGTGGATGCCAGTATCAGAGCCCTTCTGCCGTCGAGCTGCTGGAGGATCACCCATGCCATACCCACCCACTCTGAGCAAGGCACCTGCTCCAGCTTTGGGTTGCGGCCTCCCAAGGATCCTGTTCCCTGCAGTCCCACATAGCCCAGTGCTTCTGGGTGTAACTGTAGTCTCAGCTGCCGCATCTTCTGTGTTTTCCCCCAAGGTCAGGGGATGAGCTTGTTCTGTTTAGTAATAATGTCAGGTCCAGCACAGTGCTTCACCCACAGCAGCATGCTGGGAGTGCTTATGGAGCAAGGTCCCAGGCACTTGGACATAGAGGGAGCCAGGGAATGGTGGCCAGTTAGGTGAGTGAGAGTTTGTGTATGGTCAGATAACATTTCTCACATCGCCTCCTTGTCAGGCACCAGGCGAAGCACTTTCAAGTGCATTTCCACAACCACCCTGACAATTAAAGGCTCAAAAGGTAATTAAGTTCTCTTCAGAGAGGATGCTGTCAATATTAGCACTTACCATGTTGCAGGCATTTTTCTGAACACTGGAGAGGCAGACATCGAGATCAGTCAATCCTGGACTCCAGTCAGCACAGAACCTAAACTATGCAGACCATGGAAGGGGAAGACAGAACCTCGAGTGACCAAACACAGAGAAAAGTCTGCTGTTTTCTGCTTCCAGACTCTCAGGATGCTTCCTGGTTGTAGTTTGGTCTCTAGCTCTTTCTCATTGGTTAACTCAGCTTCTTACACAATCTAGATTTTCCTGGCCTCATATGACCTTTCTAACTTGGAAGAATTTGCCTATAACGAGAACTGCCTGGGCTGTATTTGAAATTTTACATGTTAAATACGAGTTAATTGAAATTGAAATCTATATAATTATTTCGATTGTTGGGTTGACATTATAAACTAGGCTTCTCTACCTGCAAGTTTTGACAAGAGAGATGGTTTGAACGCTGTGTTGGGGACTTAGCAGGGAACGGCTCTGGAGGAAAATGTTTTGTCCCATGAATTCATTTGCTTGTTCGCACTCCTAGAGCTTCAGTTAATCCTTCACAGCTCACTCAGAATAAATCTGTGCCACACCCTGTAAGATGCGGAAACCTTGTGGCCACACAAATCCCATTCCTTATATATTGAAATTTTAATTATATCACTTCCCTCTTTCTTTTCCTCTCCCTGACTCATCCTGTGTACCCTCCTTGCTTGCTTTTGAATTCATGGCCTCTTTTTCTTTAGTTGTTAGTACACACACACACACACACACACACACACACACACACACACACACACACTCTTACACATACACACACATTCACAGACACACAGATACACACACAGGCGCGTGCACACAGGCATAGCATGCACACAAACGTTAAGCTTTGGGTTACAGTTGTCTGATAGTTTCCTTAAAACCCCACAGACGATTTCACCATTGTCACTTTCGGAGTCACACACTGTACAGTATTTAAGTTTTAAGAAGGTCTTTGCTACATTTCTGACTACTTGACCTTTCTTGCCTTCCTCACTGCTGGGAGATCTAAGTGTCTCTCTTAACGTTTGCTTTTGGTACAAAGCCTGTTCTCTTCCAGGGGTTCTTGGAAAGACAGTAGCAATTTCCTAGTTTTCTTTCAACTGTAGACATCTTAACCGTCAGGTACGGGGTTTGGAGGTGAGGGCTCCTTTGACATTTTAAACACATTCTATGCCCTTTCGTTCTTCATTGTTTAAATTGGTGATCTTTCAAATTATCATATCCCTAGATGCATCTTTGAGATATTTGTTTTTATATGTTGAGGTTTTAATCATTGAGTCATGGCTTATCTGGGACTGGTTTTCTTTGAGTTTATCCAGTTTCTGAACTCATTAGTTCTTTAATCCAAACTTCTGTGCCCCACCACATCGTGCAAACATGATGTCCTGTGTTAGATTTAAGTCAGTGTTTTTAAATACCTGAGATGATCAATTTAGCAGGAGAAAGTGTCTTTGGGTTCACAGTGTTAAAGGTTGCAGGTCCTGACTTCTGAGCCTCATTGCCTCATGCAAGCCAATTCATTATAACAGTTCAAGGTACAGCAGACCCACTTACCTCATTGTAGGAGCCAAGGAGAAGGAAAAGTGATAGGGAGGCCCACGATCCCTTCTACACATGCCCTTAATGACCAAAAGGTCCCTCACTAGGACCCACTTATTATAATGTCCACCATCAGTCTAATACACAGGCCTTCAGAAGATATTCAAAGTCCAAACTATAATACCCCACTCCAAGTCCCCAAAGGTTCATATGCACTTTCAGCCCAAAATACACCCACCCATTTCTAAATTTCCTCAATGTCTTAACTACTCCAGCTGTGTCCCTCAGACTATGTCCAAAGTACCCACCAAGACTCAAGACAGTCTTGGCCAAGAGCCCATGCAGTATTCCAAAGAATGAGTTGCGTGTTCCCAGGGTTCATGTTCCTATTATAAGAGAGAAGAAGAGGGGATTAGAGAAAAGAGGGACAAAACACCAAAGGGGACTCATTACAGCTTTGTGTCCAGCATCTGGGGCACAGTGTGTAGGGTATGGGCTCTGCAGGAATCGGTTAGACCAACCATATAGATTTTCTGGTTGTGTCCCACATGGGTACTTCCCTGGGCTGGCTTTTCTTGCTGTCTTCATTCTGTGTCCACAGCTCATTGGCTACTGTAGTGCCAGGGGTATGTTAGTGATCCCCACAAAACAGACAGGAGCCAATCTGCTGCAACTCTTATCAGAGTCTTTATTCTATTCCAGCTAGCTCTTCCTCCACCCCCCAATGCACCACCACCACCACACAGGACAGTCTTGGTGGTGGGGGAGCCCTGAATGTCTGTGGAGCAAGGCAAGCAGGGAGTACTATGCAAACATCTAATTGGGAAGCTACGGTGGCCTTTAACATACTTGGTGCTGGGAGTCATATCAGAAACTTAATTTCTGTTCTCCTCTGCATTGGTGGTCATTAGGCAGGGGGTGGGCTTGTAACCTGGGGTACAGGTTTATTTGTGGAATAAGCTGGAGACACTGGTCTTGTTGGGGATTATCCTAGAGGCTGGAGCTAGGCTCGGGTTTTGTTGGGGGCAACTTGGAAACTAATGCCTCTTAGTTTACCGGAATTCAAATTTAGGTCAGGTTCTCTAAAATGGAGTCTGAACTTAAAAGAGTTGGTGTCTCACTATCATTCTAGGTTCTCCGTTGCCACCTTGGCCTTGCTCTCACAGCACTCACTGCCCTGCCAGGGATTGCTTGCAGGAACCCTGAACCTGTAACGTATTAACTTCCCTTTGAAAGCTTGGTGGAAGCCTCGTGTAACATTTGCCTCAGAATCCTTTCAGGGCAAGCATTGTGTTGCTGAGGCGAATGACAGATGTTAGCACACACTGTACCTGGGCCCACGTGAGCCACGGCACACATGTATACACATATGTTCATGCGTGTAACAAATCCAATTCCCTTGCTTCGGTGTGATGGGGTGGCTCCAGTCTAATTTTTAATTCTAGTCCAATCCGTTTCCATCTGAAACATCAACACAGGCTTTGTTTATCCTCTTGTCACATTTCTCATGTCCTGAGCCCTCTCCTGAGTTCTTTAAACTCTACTTCCTGTACTACCTTTTCTAGTTTTTTTTTTCATTTAAACATTTCCAAACTCCTTCCTCAAACCATTTCCTAAACCTTATACATGCCACAGATGTGTGATAACAGCCAAGACTCCCCTGCCCCATGTGTGTTAGCTCTCATCACCAACGCTTCACGTTAGTCTTAAAGGTTCCAGTCTGTGTTTGGTTGGCCTCATTGCTCTGAGAAAGGTAGCATATTACGGTAGGACAATATAGCAGAGCGAACCTGCTAATCTGGTGGCCAGGAAGCCAAAGGGACAGAGGACGAGACCTAGGGCTCACAGTACTCTTTGGGGACACTGGCATTTCTAGCACTCGCTTCTTAATGCTTCCTCTAGCTCCCAGCAGCACCTGACAATCGGGAAAGGCTTCTAACACCAGATTTATCTGTTTATTTATTGACAGCGTCTTGCTGCGTAATAAAGACTGGCTCAGACTCATTAGGCTCCAGTGTCAGGGTCCTGAGTCCTTGGACTACAGGCGTGCACTGCCACACCCAGCTGCCTAAATTTTATTTTTATAATCTGTAAATATGTGTACTTTTCTGTAATTTTCCTTAGTTTACTAATAGCCTTTAATTCAGCATATAACATGTTGTCGAACACATCTGTTTGTGTTGTAAACAGCACTTAGTATTTCTCAGGTCTAGAATATACAGTTGACTTCGCTTATAGAGAATATCCAACTCACTGGTGAAGATTTTTGAAAATATTAGTTAAACATCAATGAATTCTGATCTGATTATCATTATTTCCTCTCCATATTTTTGATTAATCCAGTGTCGTGTATTATTGTTTATGGTTTCTGTGGTATGGGTATTGGGGTTCTCTCTCTCTCTCTCTCTGTGGGGGGGCGCATGCGCGCGCACATGCGCACGCAGGGGGATACTTATTCTGAGCAATGTCAGACCAAGGAACAGACACTGTACCCGAAAGTGTGTGGTACAGTGTTGTTCTCCAGAGACAGCCATTAGGTTCTTTCCGGAAGTCCACCTCAAGGGATCTGCCATTTGCTTGTAGGATAGTCTTGGGCCTTGGCTCTTGGCTGTCATCATACTTTTGCAATCTAAATTCCCAGCCCTCAAGCGCCCTACATTTTTAGCAACACAGAAAGCCCTGCTCGGCTTCTGAGTTAGTGCCACAGCGGGGAGACCAGTGTGGACTCCTGCATTTGCCTGGGCTTGCGTTCTTTCTAGAAGTTTGGCCTTAGCCTTTGGTCATTTTTTGATAGATCTATAGTTTTCAAATAAATGCTGATTGTACTCTATCTAGCGTTCCTAATTGTTCCCAGCAGGTGTGCGTATCTGCTTTGGTTACTCCATTAACTCAGGAATCGCAGCTCATCTATGTAGGAGGGCAGCGGCATTCATCAGGGACCACGGGGTGAGGGTGGAGCTAATTCCTCCCGTGCTGCCACGCCTGCAGGGCCCCTGTAGGACGTTCAGAAAGCGATCTGGTATGCAACACAACGGGAGAATAGCTCAAGCAGAGAGGGACGCACACAAAGAACTCGTTTCAGAAAGCACAGAGGTTTGGGCCAACCGTATGCCGCTGGGCAGTTGTGTCTTTGCTGTTTTTTACCATTAGGGTTCCGGTGTTTGGTGCCGGGATCCGCAGGGTTTGCTCTGTTAGGTTCCTTGTGGATTTTTTCCCTTCTTCCTGGAAATGGATTGTCACGGCCTGTTGGCTTCCCTTGTGTTCTCAGCTTTCAGTTGCATCACCGGACCATAAAATTGTTGACTTGGGCACAAGTTTGTAGCTGTTTCAAGGAACAGAAGAGAGGGTGGCAAGATCGTAAGAGCGGGAGGTAGCGCACGACTGAAGTAATATCCCGAAACAATATTTGCTGGACATGACAGTGCCCTTGCATATGTGAGTGTGCACAAGTGTATGCACAAACCTGCATGAGATCAAGCCACCCCAAATCCCAGCACAAACAGGAGGGAGAGCATATAGCCCCACCACATAGCCGAGAAGCTGTTAGCACTGATTTCTTCTGGGGTGTGAGCAGTTAAGCTTTCTTCAGAGATGTGGCCCCCGAGAGGCTCCTCAGTAGATGGTTTTATATCCATGTACACACAGGCAGCCCTAAGCGGACTCACTGGGGTTTAAGAGAAGAGCACATGGAATTGGGCAGGAGATCTGGTGGTGTTGGGAGGAAGTGGGGGAGGGGAGAGATAGATTTGATCAGAAGATGATAGGCACATATGAAATCCCCAACAAAAAGTAGTTCTGGGAAAAACAAAGTCTAAAACTGTGTTTTTATTGATCTTCGGGGGGACTGAAGAGTGAGTGAGGACTGTTGTGAGGGGACCAAGCAAAGCCACCATTTTGGGCAGTGGCACAGGAGTCCCCGGAAGTTTCACAGCGTTGCTCTGCTGAGCCATGGGAGCTCAGAGGAAGGAGGGCTGGCTCTCGGTCTGAGTTCAGTCCAGGATATCTGTGTAGATCTTTTCTTATCATTCACACCTTGGTTGTGACTCAGGAGCATCATGTGCTCAGCAAACTGGCTCTGGATGTGTCCTCTAACACCAAAACATAGACAAGCACAACAAGACAAGACAAACTATGGTTAGGTGATACGGTCTGACTCTTTAAAGGTGAGGCGGTACCTGCCTCTTCTCCCAGGTGCCATGGTTGGAAGTTTGGACTTTCAAAGCTTTGTTTCTTTTACCCGACTTTAGACGTTAAGAAAGGAGGCCACCTATTTAAAGACGTGTATCTTGAGCCCGAGTAGCCCCTGGGCTCCGGTTTGGATTCCTTAGCAGGTGGTGCAGCGGAGATCGAGGTTCAGTTCTCGGCTCTGTCTCTTTACCGGGTACCTCGTAGTGGGAGGACCTACCATCTCAAACTTGATTCCGTCATTGCGCGTTGGGAATGATACCTGCCTTACCCCGAGAAATGCACTGAAGGTGAATGAACGAACAAGCATGGGTTGCATCTAGCTTGGCCAGCTTGAGAGAACCTGGGCCCGTCTTTGTGAAGGTGACCCTAGAGCCACAGTCTGTTAGTGATCCTTTTGTTAAGTTCCTAGGGTTCTAGTCACTTATTTCAAGACCTTTGATTTTACACAGGAAGTTCAGACCTTGAAGGAAGAACCCTGAAAGCAGCGGCTTGTGACCTCTGCCTGCAGCTTCGCCCTGTTTCCTTCCCATCAGGCACTTTGTGGGTGCCGCTCGCCTGCTCAGGGTGCCCGCAGTGGTAGCTGGGTAATGTCCTCACAGGTGGGACTGGCAGAATCACCCTGTCGCCTGGGAGAACACAGATGCAGTTTTGCAGCCCCTGCTGTCCTGTGTGTAGGTTGGGTTTCCCCAGGTAGCTGGGGACCTCTGCTCTATTGACGTAAAGCACAGACCTCCACTTCTGTCACCCCACTTTTTCACGGAAGACTCACATCCTTATCCTTGCAGAAGCCATGAATACCAGCAGATAGGCATGTGTTGGACCCCTCCTGGGCTCTGGGTGTCTCTTCTGTGTAAGAGTGTCTGTTTGCTCTGTTAAATGAAGTTCTGGAAATGAAGACAAACCTTTCAGAAACCAGCAGGGATGACGCTGGCCTCCAGTCTGGGGAGACTTGACCCTTTCCTGTTTGGGGCAGGCAAAGGTCAAGTCGTTCTGTGACATTGGCTCTGTTTTACCTGAGGTCTCGTCTTCCTGAAACTAAAGGACCAGTACTTTCTGTGCAGAATTTGAGTGGTTTTGGAGAGTTAAGGAAATCTGGAATCTTACAGTTTGCTATGTAACCTCACACTCGTCTGTTTTTCTGTGTATTCGTACAAATAAGTGTGTAGGTGGAAAGGCCAGAAACCTGTACTTGTCTTGTCTACTCTGTGGGTTCTTCTTTTTTCCACCCCTTTTCTGCTACCTTTTCAATCAACTAACATTAGATAAAAGAAAAAAAAAAAAAGAAGGATAGAGAGGAAAGGAAAGATCCTGAGTAAAGTCAGGGGTACGAAAAGTGGTGACATTACCATTCGTACTTCCTGCTGATTAAAGGCGTCAAGTTCCTTTGCTGTCAGGATGTCTAATTTCTTGTTGTTATCGCGTCTTCTTTGCTCACAACTACTTAATAAACTGACCAACAGCAACCAGCCAACAGCCCACCCCCACCTCTTGGGGTCCTAGCATTTATCCGCCCTCTGAAAAGTTCCTAGAATTCCAAAAGGTCACACAATCTCAGAAACTATCTGCAGCCGGCAGAATCACACCTCTGCTAGAGCATGAGGCAAATCACAGTCAGCTGCTGTCTGAAGCAGCCCCATAGCCCACACCTGGGAATGAAAACATATCCCAGAATATTTCAGTGTTTTTTCAAAGAAACCAAAACCCAAAATTATCACTGTACAGACCAATGCCGCTCTGTGTTTTAAGGCGGGGTTGCTTAGTGATTCAGCTTTACCGACTAGCTAGCCCTAGAGACCAACTGTCTCCAGCTTCACCCAGCACTGAGATCCCAGGTTTATAATGTGGGTGCCAGGAATCTGAACGCAGGTCCTCATATGTGCACAGCAAGCACGTTACCCATCAAACACCTCCCTAGCTGGCCTCTGCCTCACCCCCGAGTTACTCTTTTTACCCCATTTCACTCATATTGTAGTTACTCAGTTGCAGGGATGAAGCTTTTACTGTAACGACCCAAATGTACTGTTCTGAGACCTATATTTCATACCTTGTTTAGAGCAGAAAGTGAGATTTTAATGATTTTTGATGTAGATCACAGAGGCTTCCCTTACTTAGCTGGTTGGAATTTCTTATCATTTTGACTCCTTAACTTACTGATGTTGTTAAATGATGCAGGGTAGAAGGATTAGTCCCGGCAAGAAGAGTATATAATGGTGATAAAGGCATGTTTGATTTTAAGTAAAAAGGAGAGAAGATATTCAGAGTCCTGATTATAATCCCGCTTAATTTTTTTCTTTTCTTTTATCCTGCGCTGTGGCTTAAGTCTCTTAAAATGGTTAGTGTTCTTAGTCTCTGGTGCTAAAATCAGGCATGGACTGAAAATTTCATATAGCTCTATTATGGGGGGGGTTGCTAGATTTTATTTTCTTTCCTTCAGTTTTATTGGTGGAGTATTTATTTCCTGGCTTCTTTGGGCTTCTGGGCTTCCCGAAAGATTAAGATCTGAGAGTGTGAAATTCTCTTTTCTGGTTTGCCTACACTCATCCAAAGAAACGTTCCCTAAATCTCATATGAATTATTTAAGGCAATGTATGTTCAAATTGGTAAATTTTGAGGGTTATTAATTTCTGAAAGTACATAATGATTTCCGTAGATAACGTCGAAGAGCATCAGCTATGACTTTTGCGTGAGAGGCTTGTGCTCGCATGCAAATTCTGAGGCAGAACAGGGCACAGGGGATTCTCAGGGCAAACTGCAGACTCAGTGGGGGAGAGGTTGTCAGTGTTGAGCCTCACTGAGCATGTTATAATCACAGCTCGAGAAACGCAACCGGAATGTATGAGAGATTATGCAGGCCACATGTCACCCTCACAGTCGTACAAAATTCTCCTCTCTTGCCAAAGAAACCTAGCTTTGACATTTTTATTTCGACAGTATTTTATATAGGTAGACACGGATAAATCTCTCTGCCAAAGTAAAGAATTGTAAATGCCAATTCATTCTGTTGCGCTGCAAACGTTTTCTCTCCTGCTTAACGGGAGAAAATATATGACGACTAAAGAAAGGACCCCACATCTCCAAGCTTCCTTTCAATCACAAAAGGTGAGAAGAGACCCAGGGCTGGTAGATGAGATGGGTGGGGATGGGCACTTGTGGGGCTTTGGATGGGCTTCATCACTGGGTTCTGCTTATGTGCTGGCAACAGGCTGTAGTTTACAAATAAAATATCCTTCAGGACAGGGCTTGGGGGTCAGGAGTTTGGCATGATGCCTTTAAGCTCCCCACAGTGACAGGATTGGGACAGTACACAACAGCCGAATTGAGGGTCTCTAGGAAATGAGAGTGGTTCTGATGGCTTAACTGTCAAGTATGGGGTCTGTGTAGGCGTTTCTGCTTGGTGAACACTGACACTGACCTAAGCAGACTTTAACAGGAGTTAGACAACCTGCCCCTGGTCTTCGCGCTGCCAGCAAACCAAAGGGAATCGTGTGTCTTCCGTTGTAAGACGGGGGCCATGTTGCTGCTGTCTACCTTATAGGCTAAGTGTAGAATGCCTTTCCAATTTGTGAGGTTTTAGCCTCTCGCTGGTGTCAATAGAAACCTGTTTTCTTTTCTTGGACTTGTAGTAAAACTCTCTGTTAGTGCTGGGCACAGCTCCTAGTACGCTTTGCAATACATGGAAAGAGTAGATGCTCAGTAGGGTACCATGTAGCTAAGCTGGGATGTTCGTTCAGTAGTTAGGTACCAAAAGCACATTCTCTATTGATGGGTTTATTTGGATGTGACCCCCTCAAAAGCCCCCAGTACATGTATCTAGTGACAAACGTTGCTTCTTCACACCGCTGGACCACTGCTGTACACTGAAAGGCATTTTCACCCAGTGCATACTTGAATGTATTTCTAGTGTTCACTGATTACTTGGTAGATTAAGGGGGGGGGGGCTAAAAAGACTTGTTGAATGAATAAATGGGTTTTATGGGTGGTATAGTGAGTGACGTTTGCTCTTCTCAGGGCCTTGGTTGTAGGTTTCATGCTTGTGTAGTCATGTTGGTCCTACTCTGTTCCACAGCTGTTCGGCGTCTAGCAGCTCTGTAGTAAGAGGAGGAAGTGCTCCCAGGCAAGCAAGGAAGGCCACAGAGACTCAGGCAGCAGTGCCAAGGTCCTTGCATTATATTGGAACCCTTGTCCTTGGTCCTTCTGAGTCTTCTCCCTTGAGGTTTCGCTCAGACCCCAGTTCTTGGTCCCACTCCTTCACTGTCTAAGCAAAGGCATGTTGAATGGCCTCCCTGGTAGCTGACTTCAGCTGTGTAAACACAGGTGATACCTTATTTATTACTTATATATAAAATGTGCATCTGTGTTATGTGCCTCAGACAGGAAGAACGCAGCTATAATATTTAATAGGCAGGTGGGCTTTGGTCTTAGACCAGCCTTTGCTAACTTGTTGCATCTAGAATAGCTGTTGGATCTCTTGGAGCTTGAAGATTTCAGTCATGGATGGGGGTTGGATCAGGTAGGGGTGGGAGTGGATTCATCCAAGTGAACTGGCTCACAGGATCATAAGGGGTATTGATGTGCTAGTGTTAAGAGTTTAAAGTGGATCGGACTGTAGTGAGAACATGAGTATTGGTTTCTTATTAATACTACTCACTAAGGACTATTAGGAGCTGGGTCTTAAGGATTTCACAGTCACTTAGAAATAAGACAAAGTGAATGTTTTTTATATATGAGTGTGTGTGTGTGTGTGTGTGTGTGTGTGTGTGTGTGTTATGTATATGTTTGAATGTACATGTCTGTGCATGGGCAGAGGGAGAGGACGTAGGCTGTTCTCTGATCAGGTAATTAGCTGGGCCTAGAGCTAGCATGGTGGCCAGTGAGCTGAAGTGATTCCCTCTATCTCTGTCCTTTTAAAAAATGTGGATGCTGGGTTTCAAATGCAGATCTTTCCACTTGTACAGTAAGTGATCTTTCTAACAGATTACCTCTCCTGGATCACCAAGAGAAATGTTAATTCTCTGGGGAAACAAGTTGGAAGTGTTGAATTGCAGGAAGCATTTGTTACTTTGCGTTTCTTAGAGCCCCTTACCACCATGTCCACTTTGAACATGTCCCTCAGTCCCAGCATGCTTCTGGGGTCTGTTGGCTTTCACCAGCTAAGGTGTTTCTTTGTAAGCTCTTTTGTGGTGTTGAAGAGCTTGGGCGATGAACCTGCAGATGTTAGAACATAGACAGTTTGGTTTATGAGGCAGTAACAAAGTGACAGGCTTAAAATGACATGGTTTGAAAGAGAATAAGCCCCCAATCCCCATGGGGTAAGATGTCTGAATGTGTGGTTTCCAATGAGTGGCTCTATTAGGGAGGGTGTGGCCTTCCCAGAAGAAATAAGTCACCAACCAGAGCATGCTCTGAGGTTCAAAAGCCACCATCACTTCCCATTTGCTCTCTTGCTTTTTGGTTTAAGATAGAAGATCTTCGTTTGCTGCTCCAACCACCATGCCTGCCTTTGGTTATGCTTCCATGCCAGGAAGGTGATGGATTCTTATTCCTCTGGAACCCTAAGCCCAAATAAATCCTTCCTCCTGTAGATTGCTTTGGACCTGGTTATCTTATCCAAGCGGTAGAAAACTAACTGAAACCGCCATGCTGTAAACTCCATACCTGATCTTTGAAGAGTCTCGTGCCTCTTACCTGCCTCGGAATCCAGCCCTTATAATAAAATGCTGTGCTGGGAAGATACATCTAACCCACCCGTGCTCCTGAGAAATCGTGTCTGCTCAGGACAGACAAATAGTCACAGTCAACACTGTGTCTGTTGCCTCACTGCTGGAAAGACAAAGGCAGCAGTCTGAGGAGAGGGAGGGTGCTGGTAGGAATGGGTGTGCAAGGTGGCCCCTCGAATAGGGAAGCATCTGGCCAGGTGCCCTCTCCTCTCTCCCTTCTCTTCTCCGCAAGTGCTGCCACCTGATAGTGTTCTGCCTTTTCTGTCACCAGCTGTGAGAGCATGAGCTTACCCGATAATGTTCAGCCTTGCATCCCTAGGGACTGGGCCAGCCTGGGGCACAGTGAAGTGAATGAGCGATTGACAGAGCTATGAAGTGGAAGTCACAGAGCACCTCTCCATGGAGTGTGCAATGCCTGACCAGAAAATGAGGAACACTGCATTTGGTTCCTGAGGCCTTGTGTACTTTTGGAAACCTACCCAATGACATCACCCTGGCAAAGCAACACAGTGACTTTTGGATTCTCTTTCCGGAGCAACTTAGGGGAATGATCACTCTTTGGCAAAGAAAAGTTTGGAGGTACGGGAAGGGTATTGCTATGTTAGCCAGGCTAGCATTGAACATCTTGCCTCAACCTTCCAATGAGCTGAGTTGGTGTTGGTACCCGATCCTTATAGCATTGTGAGATGGATCAGTGTGGACATGCCTGCCTACTTAAAAATCTAAGAGGTTGCCTTGGGGCATACAATGCTGAATTTCTCCATAGATCACAGAGACGTCGGAGGTCATTAAGTATATAGGATTGAAGGTCTGTCGGCTCATCGTGCAGTTTTTGTTTAGTTCTTTTGTAGAATTTTGCTAGGCAGGAATTGATTCTATCTAGAAGACAAAAGATGATCTGGCTGTGGGCAATAAAACCAGGCAGGGTTTCATGAGCATTTACAAAAAGATACCAACCCTCCCTGGTTCTGATTTGTAATACCATTTCTCAATAAAAAGAGGACTAGAGTTACATGGAGAAATGGCTGGTTCTAGGGTAGGGGTAGGGAATTTATTAGTTGAGCCATTGTAGTACTATAAAGTCAGGAAATGCTCAACAAACAAACAATAAAACAGAACCCTGAGTATGTGCTAGAGAGATACAGGACTCAGCCCCCTAAAGCTCCCAGTGGCCAAAGCAACATCTATATTTTTTAATGTAGTATCAGATCATAACCCAAAGCATAAAACAAACATTTATGGCATGTGTTAGTCAGGGAGAGGAGACAGAGCTCCCCCACGGAATGATCCCCCCCAAATTTATGCAGCTCTTTTGTCCTTATGTGAGAGAGCATTACTCTATTCAGGTATGGTCTGTACATGTGACTTCCATGCAAAGTGCACAGTGAATGTGAGCGTGTGTGTGTGTGTGTGTGTGTGTGTGTGCATGTGTGTGTATATGTGTGTGCATGTGTGTGTGCATGTGTGTGTGTGTGTGTGTGTGTGTGTGTGTGTGTGTGTGTGTGTGTGTGTGGGGAATAGGGAAAGCCAGGGACCTGCCCATCACCATCTCAGTTAGGAGACCTGGCCAGTTTCCACAGTGATAAATCATTTTAATACTCTACACCCTGGATGAGGCGTGGGGAAATGGCTCTTTTTCATTGTTGTCTTCCTCTTCTAGACCCTCAGCCCCCCTATAATTACGAGAAGAGCCTCAAACCCAACCCCAGTTGAGAACAACCTACAGAACACTTGCCCAGGGTACCTCTGTCAAAATAAGAAATGTCATAGGATTTGTGATAGACAAGAGAGATAGACAAGAGGATCGTAAAGAGATGTGATGGCCACACACAGTGTCCTGTCCTAGATGGGGTCTTGGTACGGGAAAAGGCTGTGGAAAAGGCCAAGGGTGTCTGACTGCTTGATTCTGCGTGTTGACTTTAGATCCTAACAGTGTGTCCATCTTGGCTCATGAATCTTAGTTCACTTTCTGTGACCAATGACTAAGCTAATATAGGAGCATGCAGCAGGGGAAACTGAGCACAGGAAAAATGGGAACTCTGTCTTCCTTAGCAGTAGTTCTAAAGCCAGTGTAAGAGAGAAATCCTATACTGTCCCTTTGGAGAGGACAGTGAGATGCTGATACTGCATGCTAATATGTCCCGTCCCATGTCGATACTAAGCAGACCTTGCCCTGTTTAACTTTTGAGATCAGATCTGGCAGGTTCAGCATGGTGAGGTCACAGACAATGGTAGTCTGTGTTGTATGGATGGAGATCGGATGGTGGCCTGAGAACCGTAGTTCAGTCAAAGCTGCACAGATGTTGTCAGGAACTTTCTTGCCAAGGTCAACTGATGACTCCTTAAGTAGTGCAAAACTCATTCAAAATATTATTGTTCCACGCGAGCCAAACCAAACATAGTGGCTAAAAGCATGGTGTTGACTCGAGGCCAGCCCTGGGATGTACCGGCCATGGGGATTTTATTCAAACTCAGCCCCTCAGCTTCTCAAGTACAAAGTGAACGTCGTGGAATGTTGTGCCGCTGGCATCCGGAAGGATGAAAGGAGTGTGGATCTGTATGCAAGGCGCTGAGCTCGGTTCTTGGAGCTCATTATCCATTCCCTAGATGGTGCCATTTGTTCCCCCCTTTCAAGGCTGAAAGCCTTTTGTGGATGCAGGCCTCGGGCTCTGCTTCAGTGCTGGACCGTTCAGCAGCTGTTGGACTTTTAAGGATGAGAGAGCATTCTTCTACTATCTCCTACACGGTCTCTTCATCTCCAGCATCACATGGAAAGGTGAAGTGTGTTAGACGGCTGTGTTACACAGCACCATCTCTCTTACACTGCCCACATTCCCCGGGAAGAAGTATGGGGTGTGGAGGAGTTTATAGGGTTTGTTCTAGAGCAGGGCAGGGGCTTGGGGAGGAGAAAGGAATTCAGAGAGAGAACGAAGACAAGCTGTTTGCATCCCTAAGCGGTGGAGATCCACCCTTGGGCTGACTCCCATGTGGTTTACATAAGAAAAGTTCATTTTTTTTTTTTGACTCCCGCTTATCTACGTTGCCATGCATCTTGGATTTACTTGGACAAAAGAAGTATGAGGCAAAAGCCGTTTTACAGATTTATGTGGTAAAGATTAGCCCTTTCCCCAGCAGCTAGATCTGTGTAACATTACTTTTATGAGGCGCAACACCAGAAGACCCACTGGGACCTCTTTAAAGTGCTCAACTTTTAATCGCCCTTTGCCCGCCTCCAATAATTACCGTGTCAGTATTATTTACCCTGGTACAAAATTAGAAGCATTTCTGCGTTCGGTCTCTCTTTCAACGGAGTGAACTCTTTCTTGTCTTATGTCCCTCCTACTTAGATTTTCAGTCTTTTCTCTTGTCAACTACAGGGTCTCCCACAAGCCACTTGAGTCCATGTTTTTATGGTTTTTAAAGCTATTCATTTATTTCTGCGTGCGTGTGTGTGTGTGTGTGTGTGTGTGTGTGTGTGTGTGTATCCATATATGTACATGTAGGTGTGCTTTCTGTAGGCAGAGGAGGGTGTCATGTATCTTATTCTATCAATCCTCATCTTATTTTCTTGAGACAAGGTCTCTTACTGAGCCTGGGCTGGCAACTATGGCAACTAGCAAGTCCCTGGTAATCATCCTGTTTCTGCCCCACTCAGTGCAGGGGTCTCAGGCAAACCTGGCTCTTTACAAGTACTCCTGGGATTTAAATTTAGGTTTAATGCTTGTATAGTTCTTACCCATCTGCTTACTCCTCTGCTGGTTATGTGAATCATCTCTTAAGTCTCGAGTATACATTTTAATAAGTGCTAAGTAGGAACCAGATTGGTTTTAAGTAAATACACTTAGAAACCCACCAAGGTAAGGGGGGTTCTTCTCTGCAAGGATTGAAACCAGTGCCTTGGCTCTGCTGATGTGTGCTCTTTGAGAACAGGGGTGTGGATCATCTCCCAGCTCCTGTGGACCATAGCAGTTCTGAAGCCTGGTATAGAGGGATCAGCATTCCCAAGTATTATACTAGCTCTTTTTCTACTCACTGTGACAAGGTGTCCCCCCTCTCCCCAACAGACAAAGGGAGGGAGGACAGGTTTTTATTTGGTTTCTGATGGATTTCAGGTCCTCCTATGTCTGGAGGTACATGCAGAGGCCCTGTGTTGGTGAACGCGCTAGGCTGAAGCTTGTTCAGGGTGGTAGACGGGGGGTGCAGGGTATGCCGGCTGGGTCCAGGGGGTGGGTATGACCTTCAAAGCCT
The DNA here is from genome assembly GCF_011064425.1 of Rattus rattus. Classification (NCBI taxonomy): domain Eukaryota; kingdom Metazoa; phylum Chordata; class Mammalia; order Rodentia; family Muridae; genus Rattus; species Rattus rattus. Next base: position 5,332,033 of record NC_046166.1, on the reverse strand, counting down.
GACTCCCACCAATGAAGCTACTTCCTAAAGGCTTCATAGCCTTTGCGATAGCTCAACAAGGTGAACGACATGGGCCGGAAACAGGCTGGCTGGGAATACCTGGAAGTCAAGCCAACACAGGTATATCCTTGGAAACCCCTGTTTTCTTTGGCTTTTCATCCCCTACATATGCACCACCCTACCTTTCCTGTGTCTGCCATTGTCTGCAGCAACAATTTACACATAATTAAAATGTCCGACCATATAGCTTCTCATGCCTGTAATATATATTCGTATTTTCTTTTTACTAGAAAGGTTGAAACTCTGCACAACTCTGGGTTCCATCTCATCCCATAATCTCCCATATTGGCACCAAGTTATTAGCGAGTTGTCAATCACCTTTGCAAATTAAAGAGGCAGAAGTAAATTGCAACTGAACCCAGAGGTGGAGTAAATCACATCAAATGATTATGCAGAAAAAAAACAAAATCCAATTTGGATGCTGTGACTGCCGTCTTTCAGCAGTCTCACTATGTGGCAGTCCCACCATGTGGACTGATTTTAATAGAAAAACAACAAAGAAGGATGAACTCGCTAAGTATTTTCTTCCCCTCCTCACAGTGCTGCTTACCACAGAGGATGCAGAAGCAGATCTCACGCTCATGGCGTCAGTTGTCAGACCTGACGGTGACTGTTGGAAAGTGGGTACGCTCAAGCAAAAGCACCCTGCTTCTCCTGAGAAGACACGGCGGCACACAAGGCCATTTCTAATTTCAGTCTAAGTCATGCGGAGGCCTTGCTGATGCTGTTGAAAAGATGGCCAACTCGCGGCAGTCGCCCCGGTGGCACTGTTGCCTCTTTGACATAGTTAGTTTGTCTCTATGGTGCAGAGACCTCTGTGTGGCAGTTAGCGCACCCCTGTGGTGCAGTTACCCTGATGGCCCAGTTACCAGGTGGTGAAGTTGCCCTTGTGGCCCAGTTTCTTCTGTGGCCCAGTTTCGTCTGTGGAGCTTTTAGCTCTGTAGACATTATCTTTGGGATGGATTCTGCACCCCATAGTGCACCTTGAACCATCCAAAGCACGGTCACTTACATCAACTTCCAGTCCTCCGATTTGGGGACATCAATTTGCACATGCCTCCAAAAGGGGTATTTACCAAAAACGTAAACCACAGCACAAATGAACTCATGTGAAGCACTCAGATCATTTCCCATTATTTTATTACCTTCATATAAACCAGCAGATGTGTTTATTGTCATAAAGCATAAACATTCTGTGCACGTGGTGCCCACAAATCACTTATCTGTCAGGTTTTCTTTTTTTTTCTGCTTGTCAAAATATTAATGTCGCGTGTGTGAGGTGTGGGCGTTTATCCCTGTGGTTAGGTTATAGGATCCTAAGCAGCATAGAATGGAATGACTGAGCCAGCGAGACCAAGGCTCTGAGGTGACGCTTGGCTTGGAGTCTAGTTAAGACCTTCTGAGGGCTCTTGAATAGCAGAAGAAATTCAGAGGTTGAGCTTTCGAGATTCTCTCCGTCTTCTACCACAGATAACTGGAGAAATAAAAGAGGAAAGGTAGTTTTTAGAGGGTAACCACCATGCTAAAGGGAGGAGGAGGGGCAATGAGCATCCATGCCTGCCACCAGCATGTGATTCAAATAAGAGAAAGCTTATAGGCAACGTCAGGCCCGAGGCACTTAACTCTGTCCGTTTTCCCAGTGAAGGTCAGATCCCAGAAGTGTTCCTCAGAAGAAGGAAGGTCCAACTTGAATTCTGGCCAAATTAACAATTTCTCATGTTAGTTATCACTTATGTAGAGAGGGCTACAGTATTCCCCATCAGATCTCTGTCAATAAAATCCAATGGTGCTTTTAAAATAAGGCTACTAGATGCTAGACTAGGACTCGGTAATGTGCCATTAAACATTAGCTACTGCGATATCTTCAGCATCAATACCTGTGGGACCTTATTTCCGGCCAGGATTGACATTTGCAGAACAGGGAATAGATTCTTATAAATAGCTTAACTTGGGCCAGCAAGATGGCTCGCTGGGTAAAGGCGCTTGCTGCTAAGACTGATCCCCTGAGTTGAGCTTCCGGAACCTACAGGATAGAACGTAAGAATCAGCCCCATGGGCTGTTGCTTCCTTATGTTTACATTTTCCGGTCCTGGTGCAAACTGCCTGGGCGACACACGCAGCACACACATACACATAATAAAAAATTAAATGAAAAAGAACTTCTAATTTAAAAGTGTAAAACATCCCTCTTTTTAGCATTCTATGCCAGCATTGCCTGGGTGGTCTAAGATGTCGAAAGGGGCTTTGTAAAGAAGGGGATTTGCAATATTTAAATCATAAGGATAAGAGAAATTATTAGGCTACTAGGTTTTCTTCTTTTCCTTCTAAGTGAAATTGTACTTGGGCAGGAGCCCCAGAGTGTCTATTTAGGCCCCGTTGGATAATTGTTGGGAGTCAGTGACCCAGAAGTTTGGGGAGAAAGATCAACAGTGCTAAGTAAGTTTGTTTTGTTCCAACTTGCCCAAGAGAACAGTAATTACCAGGTACATTAACGCTTGTCAGGGATGGTTACTGGGACCCTCTGCTACCGCAGCCTAATCAGAGTGGCAGGAGTTGTGAAGAGGTTGCCTTTAGAGATCCACTCAGGCTGCTGATTGGCTGGGGCAGAGAGCTAGGCTCCACCTTCCCACCAGGAAACAGTAGGCCGGTGGAGAGCTGGACTAACTTGTCTCACAGGTGATGATGTGATTCTCCGAATTGATTTCAGGCCCTCGATTTTCCACTGCTGTTGCACAAAAAGGTGAATCAGGAGAAAGGTGGTAGGTGACACGCTGGGGAAACTCAGAGGACAACAGAGTAAGCACCTTAGGGTCTGGTGCCAGATAGACATTACATAAGTCCCTTGGCGGGGGCGGGGAGGGGTGCGGGGGTTGGGGGGGAGGAGTGGTAGCGATTCCTTATTCCTTTTTAAAACATATATTTGTATGCATATGTACGTGGGCATGCACATGTCATAACATGTTGTTATAGGCAACTTGTGGGAGTCTGTTCTCTCTTCTCCTGTTGGCCATGGGGATAGAACTCAGGACGTCAGATGTGGCAACCAGTACTTTTGCTGGTGGAGCCGTCTTACCCAGTGGAATTTGAAGCCACTGACAACTGGCTTCACATTTAAGGGGGAGCCACCTTTAGGGCCAGCGTGTACCTTTGTTTTCGTTTGCCACCACACATGGTTTCTGAGAGAAAGGTAAACGTTCACATGTGATGTCTCAGTGACTTGCTTCAGGCTTTTGATGAGGTCACTGTGGCCGATTGGCTTCTGCCTGCTAGGTTCCCCCTGAAAACACATTCCACTGTGAATGTGTTAGGAGAGCATCCATCATGGCGGGACTGGACCAGTTGAACAAGGCCTTCCAGCAGGTACATGTGATAAAAGACCGCGCTGTGGGGCTGCTACATGGGTCTACGTTATTTTCAGAATGTTTACTATTTGTCTTTTCTTGATCACTGATATCTTGATCTTAAAGTTGTACTCCTTTCTACATGGAGAGCAGGAGAAAGCACTGTAGACCTGCCTACCGTTCACATCTTTTCCCTGTGGCACAGGTGTGGTCTTTGGTGTGCTTGTTAGTGTTTGTGTGTGTGTGTGTGTGTGTGTGTGTCTGGGTGTGTGTGTCTGTGTGTGTGTGTCTGTGTGTGTGTGTGTTGCAGGCATAAATGCACAGTCTCATACATGTGGAAACATGTGTGTATTTGCATGCATGTGTGCTCGTGCATGTAGTGGAGTTCTGAAATTAAAGTTTGGAGTCTTCCATGATCATTCTTCACCTTTTGCTTTGAGGCAGGGTCTCTCAAAGACCCAGAGCTTGCCAGTATGACTAATTTGGCTAGATGCAGCACTAGAACGAATGCTTTCCCCTTCTGTCATGCATGTTTACAGTGTGCAAGTATGATGGTACATGTGTATGTGCAGATGTGCATGTGTGTGCATGTGTGTGTGTGTGTGGGGGGCACCTCCAAGCTTGGCATCAGCAGTCTGCTTGACTGCTGTTCACCTTACTCAGGATCTCTCAGTGGAACTCAGAGCTCATAGATATGGCTAGCCAGCCTACTCTGGGGGGCGGGGGGATCCTTGCCTTCTGAGCACTGAAATGAATTAATCAAGAGGAACTACAAAAAAGCCCACATGGCTTATGTATGGGTTCTGGGGATTGGAACTCCTATGCCCATGCTTGTGCTGCTGATGCTTTAACCACCAGGACATTTTCCCAGTTCCAAGAATGGACATTTTAAACTAAGTTTACCGCCTGACAACAGATGACAGGAAATCTTTATCAATAAGCCTGATTGCTTCGGAGTTTAGATTTTCCTTTGGGTTTTAATTTATTTGCATCTGCCTCCCTGCCCGCCGGACCATCAGCTTTAATGCAGGGATATCTCCTCTTGTCTGTTTTCATTGATTTCCTGCTTTTATGGTTTGAATGTGAGATGACCCTCCAAAGGCGTCCCATTCTGAAAGACTTGGTCTCTGCTCATAAGCTACCAATAAGCGATTGGACCAAGGGTATCCCAACTCATGTTGAGTTCATGTTTGACTGTGCTATGAGGAATTGGGCCCCAGGTACAACAATCAGGTCCCAGAGGTTATGACTGGAAGGGATTGCTTTTGCACTCCGCCTCTCTGCCCTCTTCCCCTCAGTTTTCTGGCTGACATGGGCAAGCTGCTTTGCTCTGCTGTGCCTTTATCCTGATGCTCTACCACACCGAGGTGCTTATCCCAAGTGCTTCTCCCCTCGTCCTTTGTCACAGTGATGGAAAGCTGAGGCAGGAACCATTTTTAGGCCTTGGCAGCACTTGCTGTGTGTGTTTCCCCAGGCACTGAAGTTCACATTGCTTCTTTCCTTTACGGTGATACATTGCTTTACTCTATAGTTTCCTTTCTGTTCCTCTTTCCTCCCATTTATAATATCTTTCTAGAAAGCAGCCTATTTCCCATATAACATCCCCTGTCTCTCGTGTCTTGTTCACCCTGAGAGGGCTCACCTGTTTCTCTGACCCTGGGATCTTTCTACATGCCTGCAGTGGTGACCCAGAGGCTCAACCAGATTCAGGTTGAAAACCTTGATCCCTGGGACCAGTGCCATGTTCTTCTGTTGGAGGCTCACGGGGCTCATGGTTCTCCCTCTCTGTCCCCTTGGTGCTGTGCTGCTCAGTGCATGGGTGTGTTAATTCACTGCAGTGGCAAAGCAATGGTCTCCTGACCGTATCGTTGAGCTTGCGGAAGACTTTTCAAAAGAGATGCTACCCTTTGTTTCTTGTTCTTTTGTTTTTATTCAGTCTAGTTTGTAAATTACAGACAAGTCTTTGATTTAAAAGACATTTTTATGACTATTTCTCTCTCTGTCTCTCTGTCTATCTTTGTCTATATCTCTGTCTCTGTCTCTGTCTCTGTCTCTCTCTCTCTCTCTCTCTCTCTGTGTGTGTGTGTGTGTGTGTGTGTGTGTGTGTGTGTGTGTGTGTGTGTGTTATATGAATGTCATGCCACATGCATGGAGGTAGGAGGACAACTTTCAGGAGTTGGTTCCATCCTCCATAATGTGTTCCTTTGTTGTCAGGCTTGGCTGCAGTGCTTTTTCCCAAGAGCCACCTCAGGGCCTGGTGACCTTTCGGTGTTTTTTGGTGTTGAGTTTTGTTCGTTTGTTGCCTCTGTTCAATAGGGTAAAGGTAGCGAATCCTTCCCTTGCGTCTTTTGAAAGAACTGATGGAGACTATTCATTTCCTATACTTTGAAAAACAAGTAGATTCGCTCATGTTTTATAGGCTAATTCCCTACTACATAATATGCCAATATCGCTCAGGGTTATTTTGCATATGTATTGTCTCAGACCTAGAAACAGCCATTCCTCTAGTCACTGATTTTCTTAGTTCTCTGTCTGACTCCATCTCCCTCTGCTCGCCCCTACTCCATCCCCCTCCTTCCCCACTCTGTGTACTTGAAGGCCAAAGTCTGGGAGCTGAGGGTGTGCCATGTTCCTGCTTAGCCATTATTCCTAATACTCCTTAGGGGCAAACAGCAGGAATCTGACTAGCCTGTGCATGTGTAATTCATTCTCTCACCCTGCTTTTGAATAATACTTCACGGGGTTTCCACTTATCACTTTACAACACAAATGTATGTCTTCTTTCTTTCACACTAATCCCTCCCCCAAACAACCCCAAGAAAACAAAAAACTTGGTTTTAAAAGTGCACAGAAGATAGACATCTCCTACTAACTCACATGTTTGTCGTGATGGAAGGGCCTGAGGTAGCAGTAGCTTGCTTATATAGATCTTCCAAGCCATCAGCTGGGTGGGGAGAGGCCCCCAGCAGTAAACAGGTCACAGCAGAGACAGGTCACAGTAAGCAGGGAGAATGGAAACAACCTTGGCAGAAGCCTATTATTTTGTGCCTACATGCCAGTAACTTTGCCCAATATTTTGGGAAGGGGGATGTGGAAGATTTAGGGTATAGGAGGGCATTAGGAGAGCAGTGAGGAGTTTTGTGCAGGAGCTAGGGAAGGGCTTCTAGACTCAGGCTGCTCTGTCAGGGACAGGAGGAGCAGCATCAGCCTCTGGATTTAGGTACAGGGTACCTCTAGCTCTTCGCTACAAGTCAGCATGCTTGTATTTAAGTTAAATGACCACACATCTAGCCACATAACTGTGTTCACACAACACCACAGGCTATTTTTAATAAAACAAGATGATCCATCCGACATTCTCTGTAGACACATCCTTCCTGTCATCTGCCCCTTTATTGAGAATCTCCACTGTAGTAGCAAGGCTGAGTGGTGAGCGGCTCAGGGTAAACCTGTTTTGAACGCCCTGACCTTTGTATTTTTCTCTACAGTAGTTTTCTCTTTCCCAACTCTTAGGGTAATTTCAGAAATGGAGTCTTACCTTCTGTATTAGTCAGGGTTCTCTAGGGTCACAGAACATATGGACTGTCTATATACATTAAGGGGAATTATTGGAATGACTTATAGTCTGAAGTCCAACTAACCCTACAATGGGCAGCGTGGAGTGGGAAGTCCAAGAGTCTACTAGCTGCTCCGTCCCACAAGGATAGGTGTTTCAGCTGGCCTTCTGTAAAGGTTGCAGTCCTGATGAAGTAGGTTCCAACATAGGTGCTGGCACGTGAGTGTAGGCAGGCAGAGAAGAACCTTTCCATTGTCCTGATGTGTACTGTGTTGCCTGGACCTAAGCTTTTCATGGCCACCATGCCTCAAGATCTGGATCAAAGGTGTGCCAACCATTTCTGTGTTCATCCCAGGTATAGTCACGCTGACAATCAGGGACAGCTATCGTACCCTCCTTCCTCATCAGTGTTTGCCCAATGCCCACCTGGCTCTTACAATTCAATCTTCATCTTTTCTCTCAAAAAGCAAATAAATATCATGAGTTTGGAAACTGAGGATACAGCTGATAGGGAGCAGAAATAGTATCGAGTAACCTGCTTTCAAGGGACTGCTTAGTGAAATCTCAAAATGATGGCATCGTAAAATGATGGCATTGCAAGACAGAACTGTGGTGAGACACTCAAAGACCTGCTGGGTTATAGCCTGCCTGGTCTTTTACTGTCCCAGCCCTCCTGTTCAAGCTGGCCTGTTCTCCTATTTTATGCATTTATGTAATTTTTTATTCATATGGTAATCTCCTTAGAAATTCTCCTTAATTGGGCTTTGGGGATACTATTGTGCAGAGTACCAGGGTTCTCCTGTCCTCCTCTTCCATCCCCTACCCATTCCATTTATACTTTTTTAAAATTTTTTTCTATCTTTATTAACTTGAGTATTTCTTATTTACATTTCGATTGTTATTCCCCTTCCCGGTTTCCAGGCCAACATCCCCTTCAACTCTTCCCCTTCCCTTCTCTACGGGTGTTCCCCTCCCCATCCTCCCCCATTACTGCCCTCCCCCAACAATCACATTCACTGGGGCTTCAGTCTTGGCAGGACCAAGGGCTTCCCCTTCCACTGGTGCTCTTACTAGAATATTCATTGCTACCTATGAGGTCAGAGTCCAGGGTCAGTCCATGTATAGTCTTTGGGTAGTGGCTTAGTCCCTGGAAGCTCTGATTGCTTGGCATTGTTGTTCATATGGGGTCTCGAGCCCCTTCAAGCTCTTCCAGTCCTTTCTCTGATTCCTTCAACGGGGGTCCCGTTCTCAGTTCAGTGGTTTGCTGCTGGCATTCGCCTCTGTATTTGCTGTATTCTGGCTGTGTCTCTCAGGAGAGATCTATATCCGGTTCCTGTCGGCCTGCACTTCTTTGCTTCATCCATCTTATCTAATCGGGTGGCTGTATATGTATGGGCCACGTGTGGGGCAGGCTATACTTTTTTTTTTTTTAAAGGGGCAAATAGATCCTTAAAGGGAAAATCTTTGTTTTCTTGTGTGGTGGTCGGATGGAAGTGTTGCCAGAAGATACTCATGTTTGGGTGTGGGTATACACACTCGCATGCTTGTGAATGTGTTGGTGCATACGCAAACGTGTGGGCATTTGTTGGGACTGGAGTGGGTATCATTCCTTTTGTTGTTGTTCGGTTTTGTTTTTGTTTTCTGTTTGTTTATTTATGGACACAGGGACTTGGAGCTCGCTGATAAGACTAGGCTGTCTGGCTTGCCAGTGAGCTCTAGGGATCTGTCTCTGCCTCACCTGAACTGGGGTTATAAGCACTGTCATGCCTGTAGTGTTTGGGATTTTACGGCTCGGATTCATGTGTTCATGCTTAAAGATCCACAGCTATCTCATCCCCTCAGCTCGGATTTAAGCTGAGTTTCTTGAGCCTTAGTTCACACCAGTTTATTTGGGAAGAACTCATATTCCAGGGGCCACCCAACCTGCTCTTTACACCACTGCTCTGTCCAGTGCTGTGATAGACCCTGGAGGTCCCGCATGCCTCATGTTGTCAATCAGGGACCGCTACTTCACGTTTGAGCTCTCAGCTTGTACAACCTTTATTCCTCCCACCCCACTGTCATCTTCCTTCATTTCAGAACTACTGTATGGCTTCTGTAAAGACTAACTGATTATGTCACAAGGATGTTGTTATTATTCCCTGAAGGTAGACTTGTTATACTCCCCTGGAGGACTTACATCATCTGACCCGTGGGTGGTTGGTTTCTCCTGACAGCCTGCTGTCTGCTGTGTTCCTCCTGGGAACCAGAGTCCCCTCTTCCTCCCCTGTTTCTTCCTGTAACCCCTCCCCAGCTAGTCTGTGCATCAGTGCATAGCCATAGCGGGCTTTCTTTGCACCTTTCAACCTTGAGATTACTAAGGGTACCATGGGATACACATTGAAGCAGAGAACTGTGGTGGTAACAAGGCTGGAAGAACACAAAGGGATTCTCAGGAAACCCTGACAAACCTTTCCCTTCTTTCCCTTTCCTGGCCTCATCTGCACTTATAGAAACTTTCTAGTCTTTTAAGACCAAGATTTGATCTATATTCTCACTGAAGTTTTTGGTGCCTGTTTTATTAACCCAGGGATCTGGAATATGTCCTGGAATACTTAAAGTTCAAATTCATCCCAAATTTGGCTAGGTCATTCAGTCACTGTCACCTAGGCATCCTCATGTTGAAGGATGGTAATAGCACCTTGTTTCTAATGTATTTGTTTACTAACCTCAATGAGCCTTAAGGCTAGTGATTCTCTGGACAGTAAGAGGTTGTGGCTGGGTTTCTTTCTTCCCTTTATCATGTCTTAATTTGGAGGAAACGTTGTGGGGTTGTATGTCCTGGCTGTATTTGGAGGTCAGCAACATTAAATTAGATAGGGGCTGAATAAAGATGAAAGACTAAATTTCCTAATCCAGGGAGTCACCATAAAATCACATAACAATCCCCCTCAAAGCCTGATTCCATGTAGTAACATTTTATTGAGCCATGGGGTTAGGGCTGAGGCAGACCCAGAAATAGAGATTTTCTCATTTCCTTTGACTATATAAGAGGCACTCCCCTAAGAAAGAATCTCTTTCACGGTGCATGGAACACATGCTCTCTGGAGGTCATTTTCCATTTCTAGAGAGTTTATAATCTCATAATTTCTCGCCACTCCTACCCCTTCCATTTCTTCTTCTTGAGGAAATGACCCAGGGACCAGTATGGACCCAACTTCCAATAAACTATTATTGTATTTTGGAACAATGAAAAAATTCCTACAGGACTGCAGCAATATAGCCATCAAATGACAATTTCCAGAACCTTCTCTGTTATTGTATGCATGGTCTGAATGTACTGATCTGCAAAGTGAGGGCCTTGTTCAAAGTGATTTGATCTTTCTGAGCTTTGGTTTACCTGTATCAGACCGAAGTTGATAATAGTATGTTGAATGTGAGGTTGTAAAGATTGAATGCTAAGCACGGAGAACAACAATTAGCATGTGTTACTCAAGACTGACATGCCATATTGCATTGCTGTTGCTGTTACTGTAAGTGTATTTGAATGAAAGTTAAGTTCTTTTCAGTATCTTCATCAGAAACCTTCCTTATCAGCAATGGATAGAAACGAACAAGAAGATATGGGGGAATGGTGTTCACAGCAGCTTGTGTGTGTCTAAAGGGGTTGGTACAACTTCTCCCATAAAGGCGACCCTATCTACAGCCTGGAATGGCTATCATTAGGATCTTTCATGAAGATCATTCACAGGACACCTTCCTGTCCTCTAGCCCCAGCTCAAAGGCACTGCCAATTGCAGATCAAGGCACTAGAAGAGTCTCAGTTCAGTATGGGCGGCCTCCCTAATCTCACCATGAGTGAGGTAAGTATTTGGTTGTAGAGAGTAGAGGCACCCAAAGCTTTCACACATGCAATGGTCATTTGCAGTCTATTGTACACATTTTCCTCTTAGGTCAAAAACCCTCTTGGCCCAGATTCTCCCCTTTAACCATAGAGTCATGTTTGATTTAATGGTGAAGTTTATAGAGTTGAGTTATTTGGGCATTAAAACCCGCTAAGCCTTTACATAAATATATTGTTGTCACCTTGAAATTTTCCAAACCAAACCTGGCCTTCTCTCAGCCATCCGGCAGAGCTTTGCCATGGAAAAGAAGGGCAACTATGGGTCCTGTGGGTCCCTTCTAATGCTGTGGCCACTCTTCAAGTTCCCAAATGACTGAACAAAATATAGCATCAGGACACACATTGGCAGAAGGCCACATGATTATTAATTATCTTGCTACTTAAATAATACACCATTTATGGGAAATTCACATTGAAAAATCTGCCCTTTTAGTACTGCCTCTCAGTGATCACAGCACCCTTCTGGCCGGACCATTGTTTATAACAATCCCGGGACCATCTTTCCTGAGGTAGTGTTTCTGTCTGCTGCCTCTTTTGCTTGGAAGTCAGCACCACTCTTCATTGCCCACAATGAAGCATAGTCCCTGGAGCCCTGTACTCTTGTCCTTTCCCAGGCTATTCTGGCATGTTCTTCCCTAGCCTTTTCATGTTGGTTGCTCCCAGGTTTGTGTCCCTATACCTCAGGTTGTACACTCTGCTTACAAGCTCTTCTCCTGGACCCACAACCAGGCATTGCGCCTCTCTCTCAAGTACCTGTCATGAGTCTCAGTAAAATCTTTTCTAAACACATTTGCCTAAGAATTATTTCACGTTCACATGCTGGGCTAGAACTGGATACATGGAGGGCACACAGTCTTTACAGACTGGTCAAATGTCACAGTTTTAATGGGTTATGGAATAATGAAAAAAATTGAACTTGGTTGAATGTCATTGTCAGACTTAGGAACAAAGAAGACACTTTGTGAGGACTCACCATTGGACTAGATCCTGAAACAAGGGTCAACAGATTGAGTCTCAGAAATGAAAACCTTCAGATTTGAGATTGCCAGCATCTCCTCCAGGGGACCCAAAATTGTATCATCAGGGAAGTCTGGTTATGAACATTAAGTCAATTATTGTTATAGTCAGAAGACTGAGGAAAGGGGACATCTGTTAAGCAATGGCGTAGCTTCTGGGATCCTGCTGTTCCTATGGTAGCTTCCTTGGATGTGGCAAAGCTTGACCATACATCAGTAGGCATTGAAGTCAAGGAAATACTTATTCCTCAGAAAGCTCAGAGCTCCCCGAAAGTGCTAGAATGTGGGGAACAACAACAATAAACCAACACACATACAACAAACATAATTTCTCTTCAATAACACTGTGCTCTCTTTTTGATATTGTCAACATTGAAAATATTTTTTTCTCCGATCAGGAACTATTGTTAAGAGCAGCCTCTACAAAATAAGCTGTTTTCTTCCCAGTCCCTGTTTCTCTGTGTAGGAAAAAGTTAAAAAAGCTTCTCATATTAACATAACATTATGGGGGGAATTTTGCAGTTTTCCCTGTTATCCATTCCATTTTGGGAGGCTCCTTCTGGCATTTCATCGATCTGTGTCTGCCCCTTTCCTCATCCTCTTGGGCTGACTTTCAGGCTAGAGTAAGCAAGGTCTAGTTATGACTACTGAAGCAGAAATGCAGATCCAATGAGTAATTATTAAGAACTTTCTAGAATATTAGCTGTTTCACTTGCTGCAGTGACTAGTGATGGAATAGTCCATTAGACATTTCTGTTCCCAGCAACTCCTGAGAATTGATTCCAATCTGAAGCAGCCAACCGCTTTGATCAATACCGTAATTACTCTTATTGATGGATTGTTTTACAATGGTAGCCATCAAGGCAGCCCGTCAGCTTAGGAGGCACCAGAACTGTCCCCTGCAAGCTGTAATGTACCGCAAATATCTGATTCAAATCAACTTACTATTGAGGCCAGGATGACAAGCGTGAAATTAATTGTTCCACTCCATGTAAGACCTGCATTCTTCTTTTGAGAGAGTAATTGTTTGCTGCATGTAGCATGGAAGCTGGGAGCTTTGCCTCTCTGCAATGTTTATGGACGTATTGTTCCCCCCACCAGCTATTTACCCCCTGCTCGTTTAGGTGTCAGCAATGTTGTTCAGCTGCAGTTTTTGCTGTTGTTGCTTTTGATCAAGCCTTGCCATGGCAGAAAGAATAGTTGCCTTACAGAAAGCTTGATTGCACTTGATGCAAACTTTTTTTCTTAAAGTGTATTCATAAAAGAAGGGAGGTTGTGATTTCATAAAACAAGTACCACTGGATGTAAAGACACAGATTAATCATGACACATCCATAGTGTGTGGCTTCAGTACTCCATTCTCACAATAGACAGGTCATCCCAATAAAACACAAAGATAAGGATCTGAGTTAAGTGATGTCACAGATAAAATGGACAGATATAATAGCAGAATATTCCATCAAAATACTGCAGGATACACAATAAAATTAATAAAATCATTAGGGTAGACCTTAAAAACTTACATTCTACTAAATTGGAAAATCTTTAAGAACCAAATGAGTTTCTAGACACATGTGGCCCACCAAAGGTGAACAAAATTGAGATAAATAATTTAAATAGGTTTATAATAAGGTATAAAGTGGAGGGAATGGTAAGAACAATCTCCAAGCTAAAAGTAAAATAAAATAGATCAATAATGTAAATAAATAAAATAGTAAATAGCTTAAAAAATAGGTTCAAATAGATTCATTGAAGATTCCCATGTGCTCGTTAAAAAAAAGCACCAAATGCTTCTCAAGGTTTTCAATAAAGAAGAAAGGTATGCTAGGAGAGTCTCCCTTGAAACCAGCTTTACTCCTGCATCAAGACTAGATAGAGACCCACAAACAAAATTTATAAATAATAAACATGTATGCTTATTTGTATATTATACAAAACAAATCTCAATAAAATACCTGCAAATAGAGTTCAAGAATGTATCAAAAAAGCCATCTACCATGATCAAGTTGGCTTCATTTCAGCAATTCATGCGTGGTTCAACAAATGCAAAACAGATGGGTGGAAATAACATCGTCTCAATAGATACAAAAAGGCCTTTGGCAAAAAATTTGATGTCTTTATGATAAAATTCCTGCATAAAATAGAAATGTAATATACTCTTCCTAGTATAAGGCTTCATATAGTATACCAGTAGTCAATACTATATCGAATGAAGACAAACTCAAAGCATTTTCATGAGGGGCTGGAAAGATCACTTATTTGTTAAGAGTGTAGACTGCTTTTATAGAGGACTAGAGTTGGGTTCTCAGCACCCACATGAGGTGCTGTAACTCTAGCTCCAGGGTCATCCAGAATTTCTGCCTTCTTCAAGTACTTACACTTTTAAGGACATATTCTTATCAGAATCAGAAACAATCAGAAACACGCATACAAACATATAAACATAATTTAAAAAAATAAAGTTTATAAATTTTCTATTGCTGTGATGAGACATCATGGCCAATGCAATTTATAGAAGCGAGAATTTATTTGGGGCTATGGTTTTAAAGGGTTAGAGTCCACAACCATTATGACGGAACCAACGCAGCAGTCAGGTAGGGGTGGTGCTGGAGAAGTAGCTGAGAGCTCATCTCTTGACCTGCCAGTAGGAGACAGAGAGCTACGTTGTGTAGATACCAGTCTTTTGAAATCTCAAAGCCCACCCCTAGTGACACATCTCCAGAGAGCTCACACCCAGTCCTTCCCAAATAGTTACAGTGATGACAGACCAAATATCCAAACAGATGAACCTATGGGTCCTGTTCTCATTCAAACTACCACAGGTCTTCACTCTTTCTACTTTTATTCATTGAATATTAGCTAGAGTAAAACAAATGAAGGAAATAAACAGAATATAATTAGGAAAGAAAAGTCAAAGTATTCTAAGTTGCTGAGAACATGATTCTATACATAAGAGACCTTAATGGCTTCCCCAGAAAACTCTTAGATTTGATTAACACTTCCAGTAAAGTGGCAGGATACAAAATTAATATGCAAAAAGTCAGAAGTCAGAAGAATTTATATATACAAATAATAAACATGCTGAGAAAAAAAATCAGGAAAACATTCCTGATTGCAATTGCAAAAGGAGAAAGAAAACTTGGTCAAGAAAACTAAAGCCCTCTGCAATGAAAAGATTAAAGAAAGAACTGGAAGATACTAAAAGATGGAAAGGCATCCCACGTTCATGGAGCAGAAGAATTAATATTTTAAAAATGACTGTACTGCCAATAGCAATCTATGTATTTAGTGCAATCCTCATCATAATTCTCCATGTCGTTCTTCCAAGAAATAGAAAAAATACCTTAAAACCACACAAAAGCTACAAAGACCCTGGACAGCCAAAGCAATCCTTAGTAAAAAAGAATAATTTGGCAGGTATGATCAATCATATCTTATTACAGAGCCACCCATGGCAACAAAGCCCGCATGGAATGTTGGCACTAAAGCAGACATGTAGATCAATGATATAGGATATGAGACCCAGATAAAACCCAGGCAGCTACAGCCACCTGCTTTTTGACAAAGATGCCAACAATACACAGTGGAGAGAAGGCAGCTTCTTCACCAAATGATGCTCGGAAACAGAAGCATGCAGAAGAATGAAAATAGAGAATCATGTTTCACTCTACACGAGAATCAACTCTAAATGTATTGGTGACCTCAATGTAAGACATGGACTTCTAAAATCATTAAAGGAAAGAATAGAAGAAACATAAAACATCTCAAGATACAAATATAGGCAAAGACTTCCTGACTCTGATTGCTTAAGAAATAATGCCAGCAATTGACAAGGGGTGTCTTGTGAAATTAAAAATAAAATACACAGCAGGAGAGATAATTATTGGATGCAGAGGTAGCCCATAGAATAGTAGAAACTCTCTGCTGCCAGCTATGCATCCTATAGAGAAATAATTTGTAGGTTATACCAAGAACTAAAAAAATCTAAGCAACAGGAATTCAAATAGCCTAATCAATAATAATGAATGGGTTCTCAAAAGATGGTATGCAAATGGCCAATAAATATATGCAAGGATGTTCAATCCCACTACCTGCTAGAGAAATGAATATTAAAACTGCGTTGTGCTAACATCTCATCACAGTCAAAGGACAGTCACTAATGAGATAGCATTGATGCTGGTGAGGATGTGGACCAAGTGAACCAGACTCCACTGATGGTGGGAATGTAAACATGTCTAGCCCTTCTGGAAATCAGAGTGGACATTTCTCAAACAATAGATACACTGTAGGCTCCATGTATAGCACTCACGGATGATTTTAAAGGACTCCAGGTCAACACATCACAGAGATGTTTTCACATCAGCATTTATTGCTCTACTGGCCACAATAATTATATCGTAATACAATGTGTATATATTGTTTTAGTTTTCTTTCTAGTTTTATGGTAACACACCATGACCAAAAGCTCTCAGGAGAAGAAAGGATTTATTTCCGCTTACAGCTTATAGCACATCATGAAGGGAACCTGAGGCAGAAACTGAAGTCGAGGCCATGGTGAATGCTGCTTACTGGCTTGTTCTCCATGGCTTGTTCTGCCTGAATTTTTATACAGCCCAGGATTACCAGCCTCAGGATGGCACCAGCTACAGTGGTAGAAAGAAAGGACTGAGCCTTTCTTTCTCAATCATCAATCAATCAATCAATCAATCAATCAATCAATCAATCAAGTAAACGCCCAATGTGTTGCCTATAGGCCAGTCTGATAGAGGCTTTTTCTCAATTGAGATTCCTTCTTCCCAGATATGTCTGGGCTTGTCCACAAAAGCCAACTAGTATATACACAAAATGAATTTTTTAAAAAAATGCCATAATCAGGAACCTAAGTTATATTGTTTCCAGGAAAAGAAATGACCTAAGGAGATGATCAGATTATGCAAATTAAGGCAATAGCAGAAAGACAAATATTATATGCCTTATGTAACTTTTAGTTCCTAGATTTTACATAGCTACATAGTGTATGTCTCTATGACTAAAGGAGGGTTATTGGAGAAATGACAGCAAGAAGAACTCAAAACTGTTTCCATGGATATAAAGGGAAAACCAAACAAGCGACAATGGCTCTCACACTTGTCCCTAGCTATGAGTTAATGAAAACACGAGCTCATCTTTTTAAGGGTCCTTTAAACTCAGTGCCACTCAGCAGCCTGTCGATGGAGAAACTCATAGTGAAGCCCAGGATAAAGTCGGGAAAGAAAGCTAAGAAACTTTTAGCGTGGCGGTAGTCCCAACAGTTGCTCGCTGACCGCTCTGTGCCCATCAGTGCACTGTGCTGTAGAACATCAAGGAGTAGGCATAATTGGGAGGGGTGCTCTTCTGAGAAGTTAATTACACAAGTTCATAGCTGGGCCAGGAAGTTCGAAGGCTGTAGAAACAGAAGGTTGTCAGAGTGTTGTGACCTTCATGCCCTCAAGGGCTTCCTGAAGTCCCAGTTAGAAAACCTATTATAGGTGAGGAAAGAATTAGGAGGTCAGCACAGGGGCTCTTTTAGGCACGATAGTTCACTTAACTGAATCCTATTTTATTTTCTGTCATTGTTACACAACGTCTGACATAAACAACTTAAAGGTGTGAATTAACTTAGCTCATGGTTTTAGAGAGTGCAGTCAGGATTGCTTGGCCCCGTATGCCTGGGCAGAACAGCATGGCCTCTGGAGTTTGTGTTTGGCAAAGAGGAAGTAGGAAGCAAAAGGGAACACAGGAAGAGGCTATGGCAAATTATAGCCCTCGCAGACACACCCTTAGTGACTTACATCCTCCAACTTGACCGTACTTTCTGCCATCCACCATCCCTCAACTATGCCATTGTATCACAGATCCATCAAGCACACAATGTATTCATTAGGCTAGAGCTCTTGAGATGTGATAGTCTCTGGAAATCCCGCCATAGACTCCCCCTGCACCGGTTCCTGTCTCCTATGTCTTTCTTAGTCTAATCAAGTTGATGATAAAAATGAGCTGTCACAGAGGCTCTAATAATTGATTATGGAAAAGGGGCTTCTGTAGACAATCACTGAGTATATGCTCTGTTTAATCATGGTTTGGGCCCCATGGTAACCCAAGCCCGTGAGATGCTAGATTTTGAAGTTTACATTCATTTGCGAAGCTTTGGAAGACAGACAGCAATTGTATACCCAAATATAAAAGACATCAGATAGTACTGGGAATGGCATAGGGCAGAGAACTGTCAACTTTGACTGATATTGGAGGTTAAAGGTCAAGAAGATAGGTGTCCAGGTTAGCCTTAATTGTTACCTTAATACTGCCTAAAATCATCTAAGAGAAGAAGCCTCAACTGAATAATTGCTTTAATTAGGTTGGCCTGTGGTTGTGTTTGTGGGTTTTATATCTTAATTGTTAATTGATGTAGGAGGTCCAGCCCACCATGGAAGGTGATACTCCTTAGGCAATTGTCCTGGGCTGTGTAAGACAGCTAGATAAGCCTGAGAAGCACTGTTCCTCCATGATTTCCACCTCTACGTTTCTGCCTCGATGACCTTCAACAACGGGTTGTATAACCTGGAAATAAAAGATTTAAAAGAAAAAAATCCCTTTGATTCTGAAAGTTGCTTTTTGTCAGAGTGTTTTATACGGCCACAGAAAGGACTCTAGAAAACTGGGTTTGGCTCCAGGGCAGCTCATGGAGCTGAGGCTGCCTGGAATATTGAAGTGCTGTCGTGAACCCTAGCTGAGAACGTTGAGGACGCTTTTAGGGGTAAGGGATCCTCTTCTCACTCAGTCACGTAAATGTTTGGAAGTATTGATTGAACACTTACATAATACCTGAAGGGATCAGACGTGATCAATAATGAATAACCTGCAATCACAAGATCAGGAGAGTTGGGAAGCCCTGGATGAAGCTGGCTGGGATGGCAGATTCCGCATGGTTCAGATAGAAGTCTATACAACGTGGAGCTTCGCCATCCCACACATCTGTGGCAGAAGACAGCTCAACAGTAACTTGACCTCCATGCTTTCCTATTTCCATACTATGAGGTCTCTTCCCTTCCTTGTGTTTGACGCAGGGGCCATCTGAGCTGTGTTGCAGAGCATCCTGGCTAGGGTCCAGGCTTAGCCATCAAGGCCTAACCTCTTCGTGGACACAGAGTGGTGTCCAAATGGGTTGTAGGTCATTCTAGGCCAGCCAGGGTCTCCCTTTCAGGAAGTGGGGAGAAAGATAGGAATATCAGGGTGCTACACTGCCATGCATATACCTGGCCCGTGGAATGGCCTCTTTATGGCTGGAAATCAGAAGAGAGAGCTGGGATGAGGTGCGAGATGCTATCAGAGCAGGTACAGATCTAGTCCGCAGCCAGGAGATCCTGGTTCTTTAAAGTATCTGTCCAAACATAGAAAACTACCCTCCCCAAAGAAAAACCTGAAGCATCACCCCCTAATGAAGCCACATTAGTGAGACTTCATGGCTGCCATCTGGTGCCCCAGGGAGATGGGAAAGTTCACCATGGGCTGCAGTGGAAGAGAGCGCCTTCCTAAGGTAAAGGGCTGAGTTGGCACCCAGCTACCTAGGCTCTGACCTCAGGGGCCGTGCCATGCATCTGTGTGACCAAACGAGTCCCCTTAAGTAACTTTTATGATGACAGCATCATAAATATACATCACAAAGGCTTTATGTAAAGGAGACATGCAAAATTAAAAGTCCATTCGGGGAAAGACAGAAGCCTGCCAGTGCATTTGTGTAAATGAGCAGAATCGGGGCTTCTCAGTCATCCACAGCTGCTGTGGCAGAGCCGGGCGTCCCAACCACTGAGCTTTTGCGGTGCTCAGGGATTTTCAGTAGCGTCGAGGGACCAGCTGCTCTGTTGCTCTCAGTAATGTGTGGGTAGGGACGTCTTGATTAAACACGCTTCCCCGTTCTCCTCCCTGGAAATATGGAATCTTCAGCTTTGTGATTTCTAAGAGTGGAACACAGTCGTGTGTGGTGTATGGCAATGAGGAGTCAGCTCTTTCTCCCAGTCATTTGCTACCCAGAGAAGGACGGGACAAACCTGCTTTGGAAACAGACTTGTTCAGTGCAGCAGTGTGACTCCTGGAAGCCCCTCTCTTTGATCTCTTTCTCTTTTTTGGGGTGCGGGGGACTCCTGGGCTGCATGCCTCAAGTCCCTCTCTTGTTTCACATGACCTTTGGGATGTATCTTGGGGTCCATACATCCTCTCTTTGTCATTGGTGTGTAGCAAGGCAGCAGCCCATACATACAACATGCCACGCCTCTCCTTAGGACCATTCTGTCACACAGCTCTTCTGCAGTCTATGTAAGTCCTTTACTTCATCACATACCTGGATCGTCACTAAAGCCTCCACCCAGGCCATCCCTTCAGAGAGCTAGTCCTTACCAGGCCCAGTCAGTCCTCTGCTCTGCGACATGGTACCATGCACCCTTGTTTTATTTCTGTACAATTACCTGAAATTGGAACTCATTGCCCTCGGTGCCCCTCTTTGTCCTTGTAGATTATAAGCATCAGGAAAGTGGCAGTGTGGCCTGTCTTAACCCCTGTTGTATCCTTGACAGCCTTGGCACATGATGAATCTCAGTAAGCATTTCTAAGAACAAAAGGCTACATGGTGGACGCACTGTTCCATACAGAGAGCTCACTCAAGCCAGCTCAGCACCTATCTCAGCTTCTCTCCTCAGCTTCTCTCCTCAGCTTCTCTCCTCAGCTTCTCTCTTAGGCTGGGAATGAGAGGTAGAGTGGGACACTCAAGTTTAAGTAGATCCGTTGATTCTTTTTTTTTTTTTTTTTTTTTTTGTTTTTTTTTTTTCGAGCTGGGGACCGAACCCAGGGCCTTATGCCCTAGGTAAGCGCTACCACTGAGCTAAATCCCAGCCGTTGATTCTTTAGTTCTTCCTCTCCCTCTCCCTTCTCCCCTCTTCCCCACCCCTCTCTCTGTATGTACACAAACCTTTAGTTACTAACAATACTCAAGCCTATATACCTTTGCATCTAGAATGGAGTCTCATTCTGGGGTGTCTAGATTCCTTCCTGTTACTTGTACCACAAGGCCTAGCTGAATTTGCAAATCTTATCTTCTTCCTCTGCCACCGGGCTTGACCCCTGATCCCACTGCTGCTCCGTTTATGGTCACATATTCCCAACCTAGGAGAGTTGCATGTGCAGTGGGTGCAGTTCAAAGCCTGAGTACTCATCGTGAGAACCATGGAGTAGGCAGTGCTAACTAAAGCCCCGTGCTCTATCCGGTCTGGAGGCGGGATTTGGCAACTCCAGAGTCTCCGTGAATGAAGGCGCTTTGCCATGGATGGGAGGATACTGTAATGCCTCCTTCATGTATTCTACTACAGAGGATGCCAAGGTGTAAAGGCGGGTTCCCCTTTATACAGGCAGCCAAGTAGAGAAAGTTTCTTGTGTCAGTGATGCTCTGGCTTACATACCTGAGATGTGAGAAGGGGGAGGTTAGTGTTTTGACCTAATGTTAAATGTTTAAATGTTCTTTCTATTTATTGACATCCTGCATCATCTTCCGTACACACTGTATAAATCCCTCCATAGCACTCGCTAACCCTGGCTCTTTTCAGCAGCTCTGTGAAGTCCCTCTGGCTATCCCGGGGAAGGGGGATTGTGGAAGCAAGTACAACTGGGGGTCTAGGGGAGGGAGCATGAATTCTAATTTTTGCTACTGCTCTCTAAGGAACTCTCCCATATTTCACTTTAGTGTGTTCCCAGAGCCTATGACAGGCTGCATAATTGCCAGACCGACATAAATCTATAGCAACGATGGATAGATTTTGCTGATGTGTTTGCTTTGGCTGCAAGACTTGGTAGAGCACATCTGAATATCAGCGTATAGGCTCGGGGTGTGATGGGAAGAGGGCAGCAAAGCCATTGTGACTTCAAGGTCATGGTATGAGATGGGGTGTCGTAGAAACACTAATTACAGTCACCGAAAATGGAGACAGTTGGGAGCCTGTAAGAAATGGCTCCGCCATAGACAAAGCAAACATCTTTTCCTCTATATTGCACATATCTGTAACAGGAACACCCTGGTTAAAAGCCCTGACTAGCAAGAGTCTTTCCTCCGAGGTTGAAAGTTAAAGGTATTCTGGATTGCAGAAGAAATAATGAGAGAAAAAAGGAGAGTCTTTATCAAATTCTTTACTTGATTTTAGGATGAGAAAAACCGCCTACCCAATCAGTTTATCGGCACCAGTTGAGTGCACACTGTGATTAGCAGGGTGCTGGAGACAGGACACCAGAGAAGGGGAGAGGCAGCTATGATTCTGCCAGCGGAGTTTCTGGTCCGGTCAATAAAAGCCACTGTACAATTGCAGATGCTTTTGACTTGTGTTGGGATGTGTCCCGATGCCACGCCACTGCGTGTTGAAAACACAGGTTGGATCCCTTTGCTGTACGTAACCTCTGGGACATCCCCTCTTAGCAGCACGACATTCTGCATGGCATGGTTTGCCTGACTAATGCAGCTGCAGCAGCCACAGCAGCTTGCTGCTGCTGTCCAGTATCGGGTGAGGATATCATATTTATGACTGGCCCAGGAAATGATCAAAGTTCATAATTAAAGGTGTGTTTTCTACTTAATACACAAGGCTCTTGCACAGTATAAAGTAGAAACTTCAAAAGGTGAGGACCATATGCAGTTATAGTTCCCTGCTTCACATCTTCCAAGGTAAGTCACCCCTCCCACCAGTACCGAAAGCACTGATAGTGTTTCTGTGTGCATGGTGTTTGTATGCACACATATGTATGGGGGAGAGGTAAGTACTCTGTGTGTACATGAATGCTTGAGGGGGACATTGGATACCTCCTTGATCATATTCACCATACTCACTCGAGACAGGGGCTCTCAGTGAACCTGGAGGTCAGCTGGTAGACAGCAAGCCCAGCGATCCTCCTGTCTTTTCTCTCCACAGTACTGGGATTACAGATGCTCAAAAGGCCAGGAGTGGCTTTTCCCTTGGCTATTAAGTTCTGAACTCAGGTCTCCGGTCTTGTGTATCAAACACTATTACTTGCTGAGCCAGCTCTCCGTCCTGGTTCCTATTTTTCATCTTTTATTTGATTTCCAGTAGACATTGTAAAGATTTGCTTTGAATTTTAAATGTAATTTAAACAATTCAATAATCTATTTGCTTCATAATTAAAGCATTGTGGAGAAAGCCAAAGTTCTGTTGACCATGCATACACGCACGCATGCAGACATGCACCCTACTCATGCATGCATGTACCACATGAATGTATGCATGTACCCACACATGCACACACACACACACACACACGTGCATGCATGCACCACACACATGCATGCTTGCACCACAGGCATGCACGCAAACACACACACACAGACACACACACACACACACACACACACACACACACACACACGCATCTGTGGAAACTGCCTACTGTGGTTCTAACAGACACAGTCCATGCTGTGTGCATGGCATTGGACAGCTTGCTTATTTTATTCTGGAGTCCATTTGTATTCATTTATTTTCATACCTGTGAAGGTAGTTGGCAGTCTTAATCACTGATGAAAGTTATGCTTACCCATGGTGTTATCTGAAATCCTGTAAGTTAGTGTCTTTCTCGCTAACCAAGAATAGTAAAAATCATCGATGAAAATAGCTTCCTCTTATTGAGTACATACTACTTACCAGGCATGGCCCTAAGTCTTCCATGTAGATTTTTCCATTTGATCACAAGAACATCTCAGCTGGGTAGGTTTGTTTTTTAATCATAGTTTCACAGATGAGACAATTCAAGGCATTGAGAGAAAAGGGGATCTGCCCCGGGTCACACAGGGAGGAATAATGTAAGTGCTGGAGCTTAGTAGTGCTATACAGAGCCCAGGATTTCTTGGCTTTCTTTGAGTGCCCGTGATCTCTGGAATATCAGATGTTACGTTCGTTCTGTAGATCAGAGTGTGACTGGATAGTGCCTGAGTCTGTGCATTTATTAGTTCCTCAGTTTTTCCACCCAGCACCCACAGAGCAGCTTGGGTGTGCCACATGCTTTCTAGTCTCTGGCTGTGAGCAGAGAGGCAGACCCACGCTGCAGAAGGCACGGCTGAGTGATCCCCTGCAGAAGGCATGCATGGCTATGCCTGGCAGAGCAGCATTCTTGTGTTTTCTTGCATGGTAGGTGGCATTTGCTAAACTGTATGAATAATGTGTCCCTTGACAGAATTCCAGGCGATTCCACTGTTCTGCAGTGACATGGCTGCCTGTTGTCTGTGTTGTGGCTGTGTAGAAGGAAGTACCCCGCAACATGTCCCTAGTGCGGGAATATTATGGCCACTTGCTGCCCAGCCACAATATGGCAGATTTGCTATTCATCCACCTCAATCAGCATTAGCATAATGGGCTACGGTACCCACCCAGATGCAGTGGGTGGCACCCCTGGCTGATTGCAAAGATTATGGTCCAGGGTTTCAGGAAGCCGCTCTCTTACTTCCTGTCCTTGGATCCCTTCTATGGTTGATTTGTCTGCTCTTGTCTTTAAAACAAAATGAAGTAATGGAAAGGTTCTCTTATATTTAATGTATCTTGTGTGATGATGAAAGATAATCACAGTGTCTGTGATTTCGTTCTTTGAAAATCAGGAGAACAGTTAAGGACAGAAGAAGTGAAAGTCAGTTGGCTTTGAACTGGAGGGTTCCTTAGTTGTGCAGAAGGCTCAGAAGTAGGCGAGCGCCCAGCTTTTCTGCCCAGCTTTCATCTTAAAACTGGAAAAGGCTTAACATCTCGTTTCTGTGCCTGTTATACGTGTGGTGCTTATATTTGGTCTTGTAGCTGTGTAACGTATGCATGTGGTATGTGTGTACTTGTGTGTGTGTGTATGTATGTATGTATGTATGTATGCATGCATGTGGAAGTCACAGGTGCATGTCAGGTGTCTTTCTTGATTGCTCTCCACCTAACTTTTGAGAAAGTCTCTCACTGTACCTGGATATCATGGATTTGACTACAATGGCTATCCAGTGAGCTGTAGAGTTCTGTTTGCCTCTCATCCTGGAGGCACCAAACAGGTCCTTGGGTTTGAGCCACCAAGCCACACCCCACCCATCTTTTTTTGTTACCTTTTGTGTGTGTGTGTGTGCGTGTGTGTGTGTGTGTATGTGTGTGTGTATGTGTGTGTAAGCTATTGAATGGAAGGGAAGTCCATGAAAGCGATTTGATCAGAGATCTTGTCCAGAGTTTCTATCTCTAGAGAACTCATAGCTGAACTCAGATATCATATAAGCTATTCCAGACTGCATGGCTATTTGTTTATTTATGGATCACTTGGATAAATTACATTTTAACCTTTACTTTTTAGGATCCAAAACTACCAAGCTTTCTTCCCCTAACCGTGTACAGAAGAGATTTTAACAGAGATTCCCTCTTTTTAAATAATGCCCTTCTTGCTTTGTTATGCAGAAAAAGAGAGCATGGGAAATATATTTAAGAGAAGAAAACATTTTATTTCTTCTTATGTTAGAACCTACTTGCACTTTGAGGAGTTTTAAGTAGCAGACTGACCTAATGTCTTTTGGGGTTCAAATTTAGTATACTATTAGGAAAAAATGATAGAAGGTTCCAGTTTCAAAGCAGGAAAAGATATGAAAGACTTATAAACTGCTCAAAGCATTCTTGGATCTCAGCTCCCAAGGAAAGCATCTGATGAAAGAGGACACGGGAATCAGAATAACATGAGGTATCTTTTTTCTGCATATAGTCACATTGAAAAGCAGCAGTCATTCTTTGGTCTTGGGTATTGGAACCTGTATCGGTGACTTGCAGGTTTTTCATTGTTGCCAAACCCAGAAAATGGTTGGTTTGGTATGAGCCTCATAGAAGTGAAAAGTCTCCTGGCCATGTCTATGAGGCAGGAAAACAACCATCATAGATGTAGTGTGAGGTTTGGGGGACGTTTTGAATGATGGACCTGTAGAAGGCGCTAGTTGCCGTCCGTAATCAATGTACCGAGGCTGCAGAGATGGCTCAGTCAGCAAGGACATTTGTTTGGATCCCCAGGACTCATGTCAAAGAGCTAAGCACGTTTTTGCATGTCTACAACACTAGCACAGGGTTGGGTAGTATAAAGGGGATTGAGAGAAACAACTTACTAGATTCGGCCCAGTTCATCTGACAACTGGTGAACACTGAATCTAATGAGAGACCCTGTCTCAAAGGGCAAGCTGGACAGTGGCTGAGGAAGACACCTGACTCGACCTTTCCCCTCCACAGTAACGTGAACATACATGCACCTACACCTGGGCTCCTATTTGCACACATACATGTACACAACACGCATCTGCATAATGCATTATAACAATCGATTGACTGATTACTGTTGCTAAAATTCCTTCCTTGGGGTAGACATAAACCAACATCTGCCCCTTCTCCCAAGTTCCCAATAACAAGTGGAGTTGGGTTTTGTCGAAGTTAACAATGGGGAACAAACGAACTAATTGAGTTTCCTTAGAGCATCTGGCTGAGGTGTCACTTATAGGAGTATGGGCACTCTTCCCTCAACTGGCCACACGTGGAAAGCCTTACCCAACATTAATTGGGCTTCTTCCATAGCAGATAGATGGAGCCCACCGTTCTAGTCTCCTCTATATGCTTTAACCCCTCTCCCAGATCAACTGCATCATTGCCAGGTATCAGGGAGCAGCTGGATACTCAAGAGAGGGTGTCCTATCCTATTCTACCTGTCTATTTGGGGGCACAAATCTTCAACCAGCTCAGCTGGGATTTTCATTTGCAAAGTGGCCACAGCTGAACTCTCCATGATGGAAGTTGCTTAATTTAGAGAACAATCAGTCATGATACAGATATTCTCCTAGTCATTATTCCTCGTAACTGAAAAGGAACATGAGGAAATGAGTTGTTTTATTCAAGAGGGTTCTAAACTTCCTTAAGTGTGCTGGTGTTCTGTACTCTTGGGTTCTGGGTTTTGGAGGTTAATGCTGCTTAGAGTTACTCCTGCCCTCTGGGAAGAGAGTAAACTTGACTGCAGATGAAGATTGTAATTGTTGAGAACAGCATTCCCTGGTTGCCTTGCTCTCTCACAAACCTAAAAAGCCCAGGAAAGCTGGTCCCGGTGTGTTTGCTGGTGGGGGTGCAGGAGTGGAGGCTTGCATTAGGGTCTTTGTTTCAGGCAAAGACCTTTCATGCATACAGATTTGCTTATGAGCAAATGACTGTTGTACCTGCCTAGTTTATGCTTAAAGGGCAGAACTCAGGAGAGCGAGGAGTGATTTTGACAGTCAGGGCATGCTGTTCCTGAGCTTAGCTTAATTAGGAAGGAATACCACTGCCAAAAAGGCAAGATGAGAACGTAAGGTGACACCCAGACTAAGGGTCTATGACTGTCCTCTGGTTCCTTAGGTGGCCCTAAGTACTCAGAAACTCCATCAGTAGAAATGCAGGCCCAGCCATGTAGAGAACATAGACAGAGTGGTGGCTTATTCAGCAATGTTTCTCAATTCTCTGCATGCCTTCCTTTAGTTATCCCGTGCTTGCTGCATTTGTTCATATGAATCATGAGCTGAATAGAGGGGCACAACTGTGGCGTCATAGCCATTCAGGGTTATGCATGAGGCTAAAGTGGGCAGTGAGGAGAAAACGGAAGCCCACGAAGAGAGATGTTGCAGAGATGTATGTGAGACCTTCCCAACAGGATCATGCTTCTCACGTAAGACAGGTTTGGGAAACACTGACTTTCATACTCCCTCACATAACCAGCGTTTGCACCTCTTCTGCATTCCAGCTTGGACACAGCATCTCAAAGAGGCCTGCTTTACATGGAAGGTGTGTTAAACTCCATGAAATAACCCTCCCGATCTGTTACTGAGTAAGGAAAGTTTGCTGAAGTTGTCAGTACGGTGCCACCCACCATGCTCCTGAGTAACTATTTCTAACCTAAGTGCATAGATGTGCCATACCCTTTGCAGGTCAGGGGAAGGGAAGATTCTTTACCCTGTGGGAAAAGACTTTGTAGAGTTTCAGATTCATGGTTATTGTGTATAATTTTTATTGTTAATATTTAAAAATGTTTATGGAGACACAGTATGTGTTCATTAAAGGAGTACCCACTGAAGCCCAGAAGAGGGTATCAGGTTCCTTGGAGCTGGAATTACAGGTAGCTGTGACCATCCTATCATGGGACATAGTAACCATGCTCAAAGCTTCTTCAAAAGCAGTATGTGTTCAACTGCCTAGCCATCCCTCCACCCCCTTTTATTGTGTGAGAACTTCATCCATGCATATAAGGTGTTGGGTTAAGTCTATCTCCCATTTGTCCTCTCCAAGCTCCCCAATACCCTCCGCCATAACTTTTCCTTCCCCACTTCATGTGATTTTTGTTTTAAAGCCTACTAAATCTACTAAGTTCTGCCATTATGTGCATGGATGTGGGACCCCCTAATGGAGCCTGACTAGCCTCTCATGGACCACATTCCTGAAGAAAAAGGACTTTCCATCCTCCAACAGCAATCAGTTATAAATAGCTCCTCAGGGACAGGCATCATGAGCCCCTCCCATCCATGCTGGGATTTTGGCTGGCTTGACCTTGTGAGTGGAATCAAAGTCACTGAGAGTTTATGTAATGGCCTTGTCATTTCCAGCAAATGCAGTCTTGCTGTAGATGCCCAGTACTTTGGCTCTTACAATCTTTCTATCCCTTCTTCTGTGATGATCCTGCAGCCCTCAGGGGAGAAGATGTGGTATAGAGCTGAACATTCCACAGTCACTTGCTTTCTGCCTGTTGACCAGTTTTGGGTCTCTTTATTAATTATCATCCAGTAAGGAAAGAAGTTTCTCTGATGTGGGTTGAGATATGCACCCATCAATAGGTATAAAGATAAGAACTCGGGGGGGGGGAGTTTATGCTGCATCCAATTAGCAGAATAATAGTATTAGATTCTCTCCTAGGAACAATGAGCTATCCAGCCAGGAATGGTTGACCAAGTTAAATGTACCAGGCATGAGTTCTGTCTTACAGAGTGGCTTCAAATCCAACCAGAAGTGGTCATTTGCATAAAGTTCGTGTCACTATCGTCCCAAATGGACATACTCTACTAGGCTGGTTGTTATTGTATCTCACAAGGCTCACACCTGGCTTGTGTTTACTCTTCTCCCTCCAAAGCGCGAACAGAGCACTCTAGTAATATGAAAACTAGCCAGTAGGAATAAAGCTTTCAGGTCAGAACCCACTTGTTCTTTCCATGTTCTCTAACTCAATTATGTGGTCATTTCAGCAATAGGGTCTGAACATCAACTTCTGAAGGATGACCAAGAGTAATGGCAATATCTTGTAATATTTAAGGAATAGCCTAACTCCTGTGGAGCTCCACTGATCAAGAACTTGAAAAGAGAGACCCATATATGGCACTGGGCTTCCTATTGATAGCTTATAGTGTTTGGGAGAGACATTTTCTTCCTATTGTAGGGAAACTCCATTTAAAGTCTTTTAATATATGCATATGATGTATATGTGTATAATTTAGGAATCACAACAGTAGATTTCTGTGTGGTATTTTCAAAGATTTTATTGTTTGTTAGCTCTACTCACCTCATACTCTTTCCTCTATTCTGCCCCACCCTCCTTTAACTCTTTCTGTTCCATTATCCCCTGTCATACCACTTTAGTACTATCTCCCTTCTCTCAAATCCCACCTCCTGCCCCTGGTCCCTTCCTAGTCTCCTAAGTTCTGTGTTCACTCCCATTAATATATATATATCTTCCTTTGGCATCAGACTAATGTGAAGTAAAAGTATTTTGAGATTAATTCTTACTCCAGTCAGGATGTTGATGATGACGACAATGATGACACAAAAGGCTGGCTTGGTCATGGGGAGTGCATCCTGCTCTAGCCACTTTGGGAATCAGTGTGGTTGTTCTTCCAAAAGCTAGGAATAGCTCTACCTCACGGTCCACCTTTATTCTCAGAGGACCGGACATCCGACCGCAGGCTCACTTGCTCGTCCATGCTTGCTGCTCTGTTCACAACAGCGAGGAACAGAGACAGGCTACATGCCTGTCCGCTGAGTAATGAACACTGGGGCTGTAGCACATGTACACGAAGAGACATTGTCCAGCTCTGAAGGAAAGGCAAACTGTGAGATTCATGGGTAGATAAATGGAGAGAAGATGCTCGTTCTGGGTGATGTAACAAAGAACAGTGAGACAAGCATCTTCTCTCTCACATGGGGGAGCTAGCTTTGTTATTTTTAAAAGAGAATTAATGACATCCTTTTTGAATCAGAAAGAATTTCACCACTATTTTTCGGGATCCCAAAATTGGATATGAATCCAAAACCATTACTGAAGGCCAATACTGAAGTAAAAGTGTATCTACACCCTGGCTGTTTTAAGCTTTTCTTGTGTCATACATGATCAAGGCATATTTTGTGATTGAAACACGGAAAATGCGGTGCCCATAATGTCTTGGTGTCAACGGGACAGTATATTCTAAATGGTTTTTTTTTCCAGAACCCACTGCTCTGAGTTATGTTTTCCATCCTAAACACATAATTTCCAGAGGCTTGCAATCCATCTATATAACAATTTTTGGGCTTAAGCTAATGGCACAAAAAGATTGCAGCCTGGGAGCAAGTAATGTTTGGGGGGATGTTTTTATAATGGTTAAAATATAAATCCCCACAGTTGCTCCAAGTTAGAAATGATAAAATAAAAGGAAGGAAAAGGCAAGAAGTTAATGGCCTGAAACCCTAGGCTGGTATGCGTTTATGTTCAGAATCAGACCCATGTGTTGGCTTTGGCAGTGAGAAAATAATATTCTGAGCTGTGGCATGGAACCTTGAGAAGGGGACTTAAGGAAAATGCTTGTATGTTCAAAGTTTAATGGAAAAGATGCTCCTGCCTGTATGTGAGGACACTTCTGTCCTTCTCAGTTGTGTGGCCTTCACACAGTGGCCATTCAGGGTCACGGTAGCTATGCTGTCCACCTGACTGACTACTGTTGAGCCACTCTCACCTACTGGACATTGCACTTCGGTGAGTGTTGAATGTCACCATGACCCACAAGTCAAGGCTATCTACGAGTATATCCCCCATCTCTATCTTAGCATACTTGAGAATAATTATATGAAGAGAAAGGAATTCTTGGGTTTCTAAGATTGTAGTCCTGGGCTACTTATGGAGAGGGAGAATATTAATATTGGAAGGGCTTGGTAGAGCAGAGCGTCTTACCTCAAAGCTGGGGTTGAAGAAAAGGACCCAGCATAAGAAGCAGCTTTTAAGAACACCCTGCACCCTGCTGTTTGCCTAACTGTGGCCTCATCTTCTAATAACTCATCTAGCTGTGAACTTATCATTAGGATAATTCCACTTATGGAATTAGCACTTCATGATCTAGCAACCTCTCAATAATAACCTTAGCTGTGGCCAAATCATCAACACGAGCCTCCAGGAAGCATGTCAGATAGAGTTCATAATACTCTACCCTTGTCCCCTCTTGCCTCTCCTTGTCTCACAATATCTCACGTCTGCCTCACAATGCAAAACATACCTTGTTCATCTACAGACATTCAGAATCTTCAGTATCTGAACAACCACCGCAGTCTTTATCAGAAGTCCAAGTCCAAAACTCAGGGAGAACTCATAGATGTAAACCCCAAGTAACAAAACAGACTTCATACTCCTAGCATAGGATGCTGGGATGGAATGAACATTTCCAACCCCAAAGCAAGGAATGGAGGCATAACAAGAAGAAATGAGATCGAAGCATGAGAAGAACTGAAGAGGGCAAATATCTCGCTGTCTGGTGTTTAGTGGCACCCTCAAGCACACAGCAGTGGTATGTAAACCTCTAGAAGGTATTGGTAGCCTGGCCCAAAGACTATTTCCCCTATAGCCCATGAGAATTCTATCCTGGGCTCACTCTTAAAGCCTGTGGCTTTCCTCAGCAGATAGCCAATGTCCCTCGAATGTCTGACTTCCTGGGGTTTCCACAGAACCTCAGACATTACACTCATAGCGTTGTACACTACCTTCTGAGGGCCAGTCCACAGGAAATCTGAGCCTGCTGCATGCTGAAACTGGATGGAAGCCTCCATAACCCCGAAGTTCTTGCATTCCGCATGTGTAGAAAACCAAGAACCACATGGTCAACACCAACATCTGCAAAGGCTGCTAGATATGCCTGCCCCTCTAACACACAGGCCTCTGAGGAACATTTAAGATACAAACCACGATAGGTGTGGTGGCACGTGCTTATTAATCCCAGCACTTTAGAGGCAGAGGAAAGTGGGTCTTTGTGGGTTCTAGGCCACCCTGGTCTACATAGTAAGTTTCAGGCCAGCCAAAGCTACATAGAGAGACCCTGTCTCAATCAATCAACCAATATCATACTATTTATTGTTACCATTTTAGAGGTTATGACTGAGGTCTGAAGGGTTTAGAGGATTTGTCCAAGGTTACCCAGCTTCTGCATGGCAGGACTGGGACTTGACCCCAGGCTTCTTTCTGTAGCCAAGCCATTCGTTAGGTTATGTGACTTGGAAAGAAAAGCATGTGAAAATAGTACCCCCGAAGGCAGTGGTTTGAAGCCACCATGGGAAAAGAATCTTCCAGGATTATGCATTTTCATGAAATGCTGACCAAGGGATCTGTGCAGTTGGTGTAGATATATAGTTAAATTTTGGTTGAGAAGACCCTTATGTGAAGGCAGCAGTTTCTAAACTTAGTGTGGTTTTAAAACTTTTGGTTAATCTGAGCAAAGAAACAGTAGCATTATGAGCAACCACACCATGGTCTGGGATCCAAATGAGAGCTGGGATTACAGGGAAGAGAGCCTGAACTAGATCTAAATTCATTGGGGGCCTCCTTAGTTTCAGGGTATACTCCACTGCGTGGACTAGAAAGTAGCAGGAAGTCACGTCTAACAACTTAGCGGAAACCTGATGACTCAAAACATCTATTATCGTATAGTTCTGTACTCCAGCAGTTCAGTCCACAGCTCTGCTCTGACCTCGTCTCATAGGCTAGCACTGAGGTTAGCACAGGACCAGGTCTCTGATTCTTCATTGGTCTTCAACCCCAGAGACTACTTACCTTTCTCTCTTACAACTCTTATAAAGGACAACGTTTAATTGGGGCTGGCTTACAGTTTCAGAGGCTTAGTCCATTATCATCATGGTAGGAAGCACGGCAACAGGCAGGCAGACAGGGTCCAAAGACACCAGAAGGAGACTAATTCTACACTGGGCATAGCTTGACTTTATATATGAGACCTCGAAGCCCTCCTCCACAGTGACATAATTCCTCTAACGAGGCCACACCCACTCCAACAAAACCACACTTCCTGATAGTGTCACTCTCTGTGGGCCAATCATTCAAACACATGAATCTCTGTGGGCCAAACCTACTCAATCAAACCACCACTTCTCTTGTGAAGCTCTCTTGTCTTCAAAATAAGCCAGCAGCAGTATTCCACTGAGACCTTCCCAAGCTTCGAATCCCCGGCTTCCTTTTTGCTTCAAGTGCTTTCAAAATTCACATATTGCTATATATAAAACCAGGTTCAGCAAGCTGAGGAAAGACCCCCCATGCTAGGCTGCGGAAAGACACCTGAGCTAGGCAGGAGGGCTGCATCGCTTTTGCATTCGTAGAAGTAATTATTTCTAAGTGTCAGCTGGCGGCTACAGAATAATCATGAACTGAGACGAGAGATGAGAGTTCTAGTCTGGACTGTAGGAGCTGTGTCCTGGGACACTTAGGCATGCTTCTCAGTGCATCAAATCCATCACCTGTAAAATGAGACATCTGGGCTCTTGGGGTTATACCGCCCCCCAATTCCCATCTTTCCCCTCTCGTATGTTCTTATTCCAACTTCCTCTGGCAAGCTTTGCTAATCAACCATCCACTCTTCCCCACTGTGCCTGGATGATGTCCTAGAATCCTTTTGACATGGCTCTCCAGGAAGTTACCACCAGTCCAGTGGAGCTGGCACTGGAGATGAAGTTCGTGTGTCATCCCAGCACTCTGAGGTCTCATTTCATCCACCAATGCCACAGATCTCTCAAATGAGAAATTATCACCTCCCTTGGCCAAATTGCTGACAGCAGAGAAGAGCCCGTCGGTGTTTGCTTGGCTTGGCATACAGACATCTGGGGAGCAGGTTCCGTTTTCAAGACACAGATTTAGGTAGGAAAAGGTCATCTCCTCTCCCTCTAATGGAACTTAATTCCTGCTTTGAGGCCTTGGCCCATAAGAGTTGAAACGGAATGTATCAGTGTATGGTACTCCTTCTGCCTCTCCCTGGCTTAATCCATGTTCAGCTCCCCAAGCAGAATCAAGGTTTGGTGTTAAGGAGCCCCCGATGCTCTGCTGTAGGTTTGAGGTTTGGTAATTCTTCAGACCCTCTTCCTTCAGAAACTTAGCCAGGTTCTTCTTGTGGAAGCTTCTAGCTATGCAGACAGGGAAGAGAGAATTGGGTGGATATAGAAATTCCTGAGTGATTGGGATGAGACTCATGCCTTCCCATGTGGCCAGTCACAGCTGGATGTGGGGCTCCACCACCCTCAGGGAAGCTGAAAATGTGTGTGTGTGTGCGTGTGTGTGTGTAGTGACCCCTTGATGTGCTGTAAGCATTGTCATTTGCTGTTACAGTTGTGGATTCATTTTGAACTGTACTTTCATTTGTTCATCCTGGGCAAGACTGGAGCAGTTGCTAGTCCTCTATGCTGGCTCCTGCTGCCACCAGCCACTGAGAGAAACACTTAACTGCTGCTGCTTAGGATCAGGAAAATCATGAGGTCGTCTGTGAATCTTGAATATATCCACAACACACAATGATTTTAGCTTTTTCTCTATATCTTTTATGTAGCTATTAAAAGTACCCAAGATGGTTAATTTATAGCAAACAGAAGTTAAATGATTATACTTCTGGAGGATGGCACATCCCATACCAAGATGTCAACCTGTTATCTGGTGAGGACTGCTCTCAGATTCTAAGTTGGTACCTCACTCACATAGTAGGATGAGGAAGGGTAAGCAATCTTTCCTTTTATAAGGATGATGCTCCCTTTTACAAATCAGAGCCCTTCTCAGTGTCCCGCATCTTAGTATCCCTACCTTGGGAATTGTGTTTTTACAAGAACTTCGGAAGGGTCATATTTGATGTGCTGGTGTGAAAAACTATCTAACCCGTGGCTTCCTAATAACTCTGGGAATGAATGGGATGTATACGTGCTTTCTGTTGTTTTGTTCTCTAAGGCTTGTTGTTTCTTTCTCCATCTCTGTATTTAGCCAGGTAAAGTAACAAAGTGTGAGCATGCATCTTTCTAAAGACCCTTTTCAGGGACCATGTGGGTCTGGGTATTAGTCTTTCATCACTGTGACAAAACACATGGCACAAATGACATCACAGTGGAAAAATTATTTTGGCTCATGACTTCAGAGAGTTCAGTTTGTTGCTACTTTGCATCGTGAGCAAATCATCCTGACAGCAGGTTCATGAGGCAGAGGAGAAATACTTACCTGATGGCATACAAGAAACTGAGAGACTAGAAGGGATCAGGGATAAGATACTCCCAAACACCCATCTCCAACAATCTACTTATGTACTTCTACCCAGGTCCCAGAACCTTCCAAAACAGTGCCACCCACTGGTGACCAAAACTTGAACCCATGAGCCTTAAAAATCTGGTTCTTCAGAATGCCCCTATCCCCAACACAACTCTCTACCCTTTCTGTTTTGATTAGGCTGGCTTTTACTACAGGGGGCATGGCATGCAGGATGAGTGAGAATTCTGAACTCATTTGTCCCAGACTTGATTTTATCTCCTGAGCACTATGCTTGAAGGATTTAAAAGCCAAGCCTTGGACTTTCTTATTTTGTGCCCTACACAGGCTGTGAGAACTGCCAGCTGCTTCTCCCGGGGAGCAGATTAGAAAGTTATTTGGCTTCATCTCTGCATTCAGTGCTTATCCTGACTCATCGTGATAAACATGGCACTTGGAAATAAGAAAGCAGATTTTGTGGCCGTGTGGGTCTGATACAAGCGTGCTGTTCGGTAAGAAGTCTTGTAGGGTGTGCACCCGCCTCAGACTCTTGTTTTCCTCTGATCCAGATGTGCTTATCGTCTGGAAGGAAGAGTTTGGATTCATGTCGTTACTCTGGGCTGCCTTCTTTTCGATTGTTTAGAAGTTGGAGGGGAGAAATTTCTTCCTCTCCCGCTCTTCCTCTGTTGCTTTGTGTCTGCCTGACTATGTCTTTTACATACATATCCCCCTGTCCTCTGCTCCTATTCTATCTTCTCTGCAATATTTATCACTGCTTTAAAAAAAAAACTCATCAATCATCCCAATAAACCATTTCCCATTTCTTTGGTGCCATGCTATATTTGTGGTTCTTGGAAAGTCCTGGGTGACTAGTCCAGTGGCTACCTTGCCCTGAAGTCAGACTCACAATCCCCCAGAGCTGTATTTAGTCTGGATCAGTTACCAGATATTTCTTTCATAAAAGAAGTTTAAGTCTTTGTTCTCAGGTTTATTTTTGTTATAAGGCTCAGGATGTTGCATCTCTGCTGAGGTGGTTTTGTCTGTAGATTATTCAGAGGATTTAGGTATTATGGTTTAAAACACCCAGTAGTTCCCATCCCAAGATTAGAAATTCTCAGTCTGGGGCATGTTATGGCCGAGAGCATTTGTTACTATTCTATTACTGCAACAAATATCTGAGCTGATCGACTACAAAGAGTAAAGATTTAATTTGGCTTTCAGTATCAGAGGTGATCGGGCATAATAGACTAATCAGGATGCTTTAGGACCAGTGGCAAGACAGAACAGACAGCTCGGTGGGAGCACATAGCAGAAGAGAAATTCTCACTTTGTGTCTGAGAAGGGAGGAAGAGGGGAAAGGAAGTCATCGTGCTTCTACAGTCCCTTTTGAGAATATCTCCAGTGAACTGAAAACCTCCCTCAAGGCCATACATCCTAGGATTTTACCAACTCTTATTGGACTACACTGGGAACTAAACCTTTACCACATGGTCCATCAGTATATACTTAAGATACAAATTATAACACTCTTCACTAGACCCCCACAGTTCTAGTCTATCTCACAATTGATAAATACATTCAGTCTATCTTCAGGGTCTCAAAATCTTGACTGTTCCAACATTGCTTAAAGGTTAATACAAAGTCTCTTCCAAGATTTGAGGTAGATTTAATTGTAAGCCTCTGTAAAAACAGCAAGTGAGATATTACATACTTTTGAAATATAATGGTGCAGTCTCAAGGTAACAACTTGTATTTTCTAAGCAGAAGCAAATAATGGAGTAAGTATAAGATTAACAAGGGGAAGCCAGCAACCCAGAGGCACAGTGGGTAAAAGCACTTACTACCAGGCCTGATGACCTAAGTTTGGTCCCAAGGACCCACATTATAGAAGGAGAGAGCTGACTCCTTCACACAGGCTACCCTCTGATGTACACACATGCACAGTGGCATCCATCTACCACATACATGCATGCTATGAATGGGCAATCCCCCCATACACAAAAATATGTAAGTGTAATAAAAATTCTAAAAAGTGTTATGAAGAAGTCAGACCAAAGCCATATGAAATATATGAGTCAGAGACAGTATCTCCTGGGAAAGTGTTCTGGAAGGGCTTTGCTGTGACTTTGACCTTTGGACTTCTAGAGGATATACTCTCTTTTAGCTGCATCTCACCAACTCTCACCTCTGAAAGTTTACTGGGTACATCTACTGAGTCTTTAAGGTCATGCCAATGGAGGCCACCGCATGCCGACAGTTCTTAACCTTCCTTATGCTGTCAGCTACTTAGTAAACTACAACTTACAGGGAAAGACATATTCAGGTTCTTCCGATGAGTACAGGTGTATGGAAACTAGCTATAGTTAAAGCAGTTATCAATATGTTAAAACCCCCCAATTTTATGATAATATATACATGCTAACACTCTAAATAGCTAGACCAGCAGAATTTCATTTCAAAATTGCCAGTAAAACAGCTGTTATTTTGAGTGAATAGCAGCAACCAAATATAGTAGTAAAATATCTGGTTTCTGTTGGTGTCCAACTTGCAGGGTCTTTTCATACTACTTAGATTTATTTACTTTTACCATAAAGAGGAGCTGACCATTGTGGTACATGGCATGTCGTCCCAGAACTTGGGAGACTGAGGCAGGGAGATTGTCAAAAGTTTAAGGCCAGCTTGATTCATGTAGTGGTGTCCAGGACTATTTATAGAGAGACCCCATCTTAAAATACCTAATAATCAAAGAAAAAAAGACAACCAAACAAAATAAAATAAGATTCAATGGAATAATGAAATCCAAAGAGACTTCAATGAAAATCAGATCAAGCTCTATTTAAGAATCCCTACCTCAGTGGCTCTCAATCTCTGCAACCTTTTTGGCTAACCTCTATCTATCTCCAAAAATATTTTGAGGACAATTTACAACAGTAGCAACAAAACGTATTTTCATAGTTGGAAATCATCACAATATGAGGCACTGTATTAAATGGCTGCAGCATTAGGACAGTTAAGAAACACTGCTCTGCCTGCACAGGTAGACCAGTTGTCCAGCTAAAATGTTTGCATTTTAAAACTATTCTCCCTTATGTGCTCCAAGTGAAAGGTTCCTTAATTGATGTCTTGCCATGGGGTGCAATGACCACACAGCCCATGCTAAGAAGCTAGGGATGATGTGAAGGAAGAAGAAGAGTAGTTGTTGAAAACAAAGAGTATGGACTAGAAGGAGCCATGGTGATTGTTGGTTAGAGGTTGGTGTTTTGAGGATAAAGGAGGCATTCAGATAATGAAAGCAAAACCACAGGGTGAGTAAAATCAGGAGAAGTGATGTTGAAAACTTTTCCAATTTGTTGATTTTCTTGTGATGACACTTGTCATTATGCTTGTCTCTAGTCTACGGCCAGTCCAAGACAGTTGCTTTTGACTGGCTTTGCTCTCCAATGCTTGTGTTGTGATCCTTTTAATGTAGAGCCAGGGCTGATTAACCATGGCCTATGATTCTACTCCCTAGTTCTTAAGTCAGGGATCTGATTCTTTTATTGATGTGTTATCATCTGGTTTGTGACTCATGTTATAGAAGCATTATATAAAGATGAAGACCTGATGTACCATCCTACTTTCACCCTGTGTGAGGGTCCTGGTCCAGGGAGATTTCTATATCCTACCCTACAAGACTGAGCTGCTGCCATTTTGAAAACTTCTGCACTTTTCTTACCATTTAAAAGCCCACAGCTATCGACAGCCCAGCCACCAAGCTGACAAGAATCAATTTAGCATTCCTCATTGTACATGGATCCTGGGAAGATATTTAATTCTATGCTATAAATGGACTTGTTTCCTCCTTCCTCAAAGCTCTACCCCTCCTCTGGGAACCTCCAGTGATAAGGAGATTGGCTGTGTCACTTTGACAACTCACTTAATTTCTAGTCTTCCAAGCGGAATACACAAGCCCAAGGGTGAGGTGCAGATTCTAAGATGCTGAAATGTTTAGAGTCGTTTTATGATGCCTCTTGGCCACCAGTGGCAGGCAGGTGGGTGGTGATGACCTTCCCTGTGTATGCATATGAGTGTGGGCTGAACTGGAAGGTCTGCATGCCCAATAGGGCTGAGTGATTTCCCCAGGGACTGGGGATTTATTAAGTATTGGAATCCTGACAAGCTCTGACTGTACTGTGCCTTGTCCAGAGATGACCTTGGCTGTTCTGAGACTGCATATAGCTTGTACTTTGTGAATGCAACTCTTACATAGTGATTGGATTTTCCAGAACTTTTTCTCTGCCCCCTGACTTTGCTATTGAAGTGTGTGCCCCGGGTAGCATGGAAGGCTTCTACCAACTACAGAGGAAACATGACTCTGTCCTAACAACTTGAACTCTTGGATTCAAGCATCTTGAAGCTGTTTGGGTCCTCCATTCTAATTCCAAGACATGCAGGCTAATGCTTTGTGTAGCTGCTTTTATCTAGTGACCAGTAGTCTGTGGTGGTGTCTGGGTATGTGGGAACTGTTAGTTTGTGCTTTGGTCTAGCCCCCACAGTATCATTTTTACATGAAGCAAAGGTTTCCTACATTTTAGATCCAAAGGAGGTGGGGCTCTCTGTATGTTTGTTTTTGGTAAATTATCCAAAATTTTTATTTTATCTTTTTTATGGCTTTTGTGTATGCCTGTGAGGGGTTCTTGATGTGTAGCCCTGGCTAGCATGTTACTAGCTGTGTGGACACAGCAGGCTTCAGACTTACAGTGATTTACCTGCCTCTGCCTTCCAAGTGCTGAAATGCCAGACATACACAATCATATCCAACTTGCATTTTTAAGTAACCCATTTAATTTTCATGGGATGTTTTATATTTTTAAAATTCACATACAGAGTATTAGAAATGATTATGTCATTTTTGAACAAAGTGTATTTGTAGACTCTCCTTCCCTGTCATCTCCTCTACCCCTGCTACCGAGGCCACCCCTCCACCTAATTCTTGTAAACCACCCTTTACCTTTACCTCTTTACCTCTTTCATATCCCAAGGCCTGTATTAGCTATGCAGTATTAGTATAGTAGTTCATCAAAGATTGCTTATTACAAAGGCAAGATCAATAACAGGCATGTCCAACCCTTTGTTACTGAGAAAAGACACTATCACTTGCAATGCTAGTGCCTACAAATATACAGTCAATCTCAAAAGACAAAAAGCAAATGAGCTTCTAATATTTGAAGTAATTTTGGATGCTGTTTTGGGTGGGTGGCATTCATAGCCAGGCTCAGCAACCTGCAGGTGGGACACGTCTGAGAGGAACCAGTGAGGAGGGATTGTTATTCAGTCAGCACATACTTATTAAGCACTTGTGTATCTGGGAGCCTCACTGGTGTTCACTGGGGGATAAACTCAAGTATTCTCATGTTCTCATGTTCATGACTTTTGAGTCTAGTGAATAAATGAAAGATACCAGGTTCTGGTGAGACCTGGGTGTTCAGGGTGGGCCTCAAATAGGAAGTGACTCAAAGGTAAGCTGACTTAGCGACACTGACCATGCTTGCCTGGTAGTCTCCATAGACAGCTGCTCCTGGTTCTCAGCCATAACAACCAGACTCCCTTCCTGCTCTCTGTCCTGTGTACCCCCTGCCCTTCAGCCTCAACCTGCTGTTTCCTAAGCCTCATTCTCCCATGGCTGCTCACCACCATCTGTTACTTGACTGCCTTTGTGTTTCAGCATAGGCACCCCTTTCACTGGGAAGGATCCTGAGACCCTCAGGCTGAGATGAATATCATTCCACGACACTGGCCTCACAACCTCACTCCCTTCCTTATAGCAGTTGAGCACAAGGCTTTCTCAGCTTCTTCCTTCTTAAGGTTCTGAACTCCCAGAGGCCAGGGCCAGGTTGCCTTACTCAGCCCTCTGTCTTCAGCATTCATTATGGTGCCTGGTTCAGTCAGTTTTCATTGAGTGGGTACTTATGGGGATCAGCCCTGAATGAGCCTGGCTCCTACACTATATGGAATTTGGGCACTGCTGGCTACATGAAGCATGATGGTGTATGTAGGTGATTCACTAATCCCATTGGGTATATGGCAGTAGAGATGAAAATAGTATAAAAAATTCTGGCCCTCCCCAATGTAGTTGAAGCAAGAAGGCATTATTGTATTATAGGTTAGATCGGCACATAGCACATTGCATATCCAGGTAGTCAAATGCCACAAGACTTCCTGCCTGCCTGGAGGAGTGATGTGTATGGGAAGTGTGGGACTCCTACCCTCCATCTCTCAGTGCCACTGTGGTCCATGAGTTTGGGGAGAGCAAGCTCTCAGGAGAGGAGGCAGATCCTGGAGCCTGCTCAGTGTGGCAGATCTGTAATGAAGCAATTCTTCATTCTTCAAACTGCTGAGCAAGAACAGCTCACGTAGATGAGTGCCCGTGGCTGTCACATGGGAGCCTTGCACACCTCAGAGGATTCGTGGCAGGTCCAGTCATGCAGTGAAGTTTTAT
This sequence comes from Rattus rattus, assembly GCF_011064425.1. NCBI lineage: Eukaryota > Metazoa > Chordata > Mammalia > Rodentia > Muridae > Rattus > Rattus rattus. The sequence continues at coordinate 5,290,137 of NC_046166.1, read as the reverse complement.
TGATGGTTGCACAGACTGTCAGTAAGGAGAAATGATACTGTGTAGTTCCCTGGAAGGAAGGAAGCTGAGTCTGAATTCACAGTGATTGCTGGAAGTTAGAGTGGATGGTCAGCCCAGGAATTCTTCTGAGGCCCATTGATGGGAGCCGCATCCCACACTGTCCTAAAGTGAGGTAAGGATCTATAGCAAACAGCAGAGTCAGGCTTCCTTCTACCCTTTATTTATAGTAGTCATTGCTGGTGTCTTTTAGCATACAATATTCAGAAGAGCAGGATTCCCAGAGAGGCCTTAGGGCATCAGAGCATGACTAATAAAAGTGAGGATGACAGGAGACTACTTAATGACATAGAAAGCCTTTTATTAAACATAAGGAAGCATGCATAAAATGGCATACACAGAACAATTCTGATTTTTTCAAATGTGTATGCTCAACTTTCTACAAAACATGCCGACCACAAACCCATATCTTAAAGGCATGTTATCGGGCATGGTAATGTGGTAGAATTTCCACTGAATTTTCCATTTTGAAGATGTGCAATATTTTTGGTAATGGATATTAGGATTTTTGCCATAAACCCATACAGAGAGCTAGGTTTGGGAGTTATATAACTACAAGGTTGTTCTGTCTTTTTTTTCCCCTGTTTTTTAAGGTTGAAGATTGAGTTGGTGTGCTCATAGCCCCCTGGATAACAGACATCAGCTAAGAGACAAAGCATGAAGGGTACAAAACAGTGGTACCAGTATAGACCTGGAGAATACTGTGCAGATCATTGCTGAGGCCCTCACAGCAAGTGGTCCCAGACGACTGTGAGTAGAGTAATGGAAATATAGAATCTTCATGTTCATATCATGTCTACTTTTAGACATCTAGAGTGATCCAGGTAGTGAAACGCCTGTGCTGGGGCATGGGGAGACATTCCCTTCTTCATGGTTCTACACTGACCAGTACACGTACCCTGCCTTGGGTATATAGTAGACAGTGTTCACTCACAGTATAATGAGATATAAGACATGGAATAAATATGTGTAGGAGTATATTACAAACTGTGCTCAGTATCACAGGAAATAAAACGCTCACCAGGATGCAGTGTGAAAGAGTCTAGGAATGAGCTCTCTAAAGATGATAAGTTTTAAGAGATTTTTGGTCATCCAACAGGGCTGTTGCTTCCTGGATTTCAAACCGGAGTGTGCTATAATAGCCATTTTGTGCTTGTTTTCAAAGCCTATTATCAAACAGATCATAGGAAGCAGGATGCTGGGAAATAGCTCTTTATTTCTGAGAGTGAATTTACTTTTTGATGAAGCTGTTTTTGCATCAAAAATTGTGGCTTAAGTGATGGAAAAGTCACCTTTACTTTTAAAAAAAGGGGTTGGGAGGAGAGAGAGACTGATTTGGGCTTGGAGCTGGCAGGACTTAGGAATGTGATTATAATTATAGCCTGTGCATTGTGTAATCTGGGGGAGAAGCAGTCTTGTCCAAAAAGAACTAATAAGGAAGGTGAAGAGTTTTTTTTTTTTTATTTAAATGCCTGTTCACAATCTGGGTTGTTGTACCTACTGTTCACTGCCCAGAGGAGAGCTCTGAGCTTCTCTGGGGAAGAATTCTTTGTTTACATGGGAAGAGTTAGGCTTTGAAGGGGGTCCCCTCACTGCTGGTTGTCCTCGTTGATCGTTAGTGTTTTTCATCACAGAATAGTAAGAAAAGTTGGTATTCTGGGCTCTTGTCTCTGCATATTGAACAGGAGAAAGATACACTTAATGGTTAACCGTTTTGAGTTTGGCTGTGAACAATGAGAACAGATTCAGTTGAGTACTGATAGTGAAAGAGACAGTGTGCTTTTGGCTCTGTCCCTGGGTGGCTGGATTTACATTGCTGGCCTTACTGGGTAAGAAACAATCACTTAATCAGAAAGCAAGTGTGGTTGAGTGACTTCTCCAATGGGAACTCATCACTGGTGACCAAACCCCTTATACCACCTTGTATGGCACAAACTGAACATGCAGAATTGCTTTTGATTTTCTGACACAGGGGTGTGTCTATACATGGTTATATCTAACTATATTGGAAGAGGAAGAGGCTGCTTTTAAAAGTTATTTAGTTTTATTTTTCATATATATATTTTGATCATAGTCTTTCTCCTTCCCCAACTACTCCCTGATCCTTTCCATCTCTCTACCCACCCACTTCATGTTCTTAAACAAAAACAAAAATAACCAACTAAACAAAAATACCCAACCTCTCCAAATCAAGACCACTCCCCCCTGAAATCCATGGAGTATGTTTTGTGTCGGCCAACTACTCCTGTGCATGGGGCCTGCCCTGCAGTGTGATTGATAACTGTGGTGACATTCCTTTAGAGAAAATGGATTCTCCTTTCCACAGAAGGTATCAATTAAAATAGCTCCTTGGTTAGGGGTAGGACTTACCTTTCCCAGTGCTGGGATTTTGTCTGGTTTGAGCCTGTTCAGATCTTGTTCATACTGTCACAGTCTCCATTATGTCAAGAAGACTCCATTTCCTTGGAGTCATGAGGTCTGTATCTATAGAGTTGCCTGCTGTAGGCGAACAACTTTTAAATAGTTAACACTGCGATTATAGCTTGTACCCATGTTAGAGTTCTGTTTTTGTTTTATTTTTGGTAGCAGGTATATGCAATACATGTGAGTTTGAGAGGAAGGGTGTATGGGAACCCCACTTATTTTATAACTTTTGTATAAACTTACAAGTATTTCAAAATAGGTCAATTGAAGTGATAGTTTTCTTAAGATTCCTTCATTTTAAAGTTGGTGTCTTGTATATTTTGAGTAGTAAACATCAACGTCACGATGAACAAAGGTAAGATATCAGAATAGTATATAAAATAAGATATGTGAAATGAATTTGGTTGGAAGAGACCACTTCCAGTCACCAGGACACCTTCACAGATTAACCGTCACATTGCTGGTGATGCTGGTTTGTCTGAAATGAGCTTTGAAGAAAGATATTCACTGTAGCGCTGTTTCTAAGAGAGGGTGATGCTTGAAAGGAAGAAATTGGTCATAGAAACAATGGTTCTTCCATGTTCTGGAACACTGCACGGCAGTAACAGTGTTGGAATACAATGTATTTGCTGCCATTGTTCTTCTTGTTGTTGTTATTATTATTATTAATTGTTTTCTTGCTATGTAGCCCAGGCTGCCCTCTGAGTGCTGGATTATAGCAGTTACTAATGTAGGAAAAAGAACAGATTGTAAAATATTACATGAGAAAAATGTGTGCTGACATGCACAGGGGGATAGAAAATATTGTAATAAGATATAGTGAGATTCTTTCTCAAACAAAACAAAACATTGTTATAACCTGCATGCTAAAAAGATGAGTCCTAACTGGCTTGAGTGTTGTAAATGATCCTTGCTTATATTTTATGTCAAGTTCCTGCTTTATTGGCAACTAGTATTGCTTATTGACAGAGAAAAGAAATCTATCCTCCTCCCCGTTACCACACAAACCAAAAGCCAGCTGCAGGTATGTTTACTGTCCTGTTTCTCTGGAGGATAATGAAAACAGTGTATCCACATATAAGCTTTGTCTCAATGCTGCTCTTAAAAATCACTGCCAAGGTTCCTCTTTCTTGACACACACCATCCCTTTGTTTGTCCCTATTGACTCCCATCCTTCTAAAATCACAGTTCAGAACCTTCTGTCTCTCTTTTTTTTAACCACTGATGTTTTGTGGCATGATGTCATTTGGATGCATAATCTTTTCAAAGAAAGGGCAAGCGGTAATCCCAGTGTGCGTGTAAGTGTCCTGTTACCCATTGCACAGAACAGAAGCACAGTGTAGCCCCTGAATCCTCAAAGCTGTTTCTTCCCGTGTATATTTTCCACTTGATAGGGCTTGATGCTATCTTTCTAAAGTTTCCAGAGTCCCAGACCACAGTCTGTGACCACAGCATAGGTAGACAGGCAGAGACAGTCATTCAAGGGAATGAGGATGCAGGGCATGCTTATAAATTTATGTTTTAGGAAGGAGTGTATCCATCTGTCCGTCCATGCTTATGTCTACCATCCATCATCCCTCAAGTGTGAAGCTCCTGTTAGGAACAGACTTTTATCCTAGAGATAGGAGAACATGAGGCATCCCAGAAAGACTGAGCACACAGATAATTAATGATGCAGAGTAGTTATATGCCTTAACATTTGCTTTAATGGGGAGACCACAAATAGACAATTTAAACATGGCCAGTTTAGTGGGGGAAAGAATGGTTCCTTCAACAGCTGCTGCTGTGGCTGGACACCCATTGGAGAAAAATCTGAGCTGCACACAACGTGCAAAAATAAACTCAAACCCTAAAAGGCTAGTTAATAGCATTCCACTCTTAGAAGAAAGCATAGATTTGAATCTTTAGCACTTAGACATGGTGAGAGATTCTCAGACACGGGATCAAAAGCAGGAAAAACAAAGTAGAAGGGAATAAATGTGTCAGTCTCCACCAAATCAAAACCCTTTGGTGCTACAAAGACCACTGTGAAGAGAAGGGAAAGAGGACTAGAGAGGTGGTTCAGTAGGCAAGGGAACTTGCTTTTCTGCTCTTGCAGAGGACCTGTTCCCAGCACCCACAGGTAGCTCACAATTGTCTGCGACTCCAGTTCCAAAGAAACTGATACCCTCTTCTGGACTCTACAGTACTAGGTATTCACATAGTGCAGATATACATGCAGGTAAAACACTAAGACACGTAAAATCAAATTAAGAAAGCAAAAGCCAAAAGATACCTCACAAGGTAGGAGGTACTTAAAATTGCATTTATAAACATATACATAATAAAGCACTTATTTCTAAAATATATGAAAAATTTGTACTGCCCTTTAATAAAAAGGCAAAATTAAAAGTGGGTAAAGAATCAAAATGAACACGTTCCCAAAAAAGATAGATAAATGGCTGAAAAACACGTAAAGAGATGCTGCATTCCATTTGATCTAAAGAAAATATAAATCAAAACCACACTGAGGGCTGCAAGCAAGATTGTTTAGTGGGTAAAGATGCTTTCTGCCAAGGCCGACATCGGAATCTAGTCCATGGATCCCACATGGTTGAAAGAGTAAGTCAACTCCCACCCTTTTTCTTCTATCTTCTTCTTCTTCTTCTTCTTCTTCTTCTTCTTCTTCTTCTTCTTCTTCTTCTTCTTCTTCTTCTTCTTCTTCTTCTTCTTCTTCTTCTTCTTCTTCTTCTTCTTCTTCTTCTTCTTCTCTCTCTCTCTCCCCTCCCTCCTCCTCCTCCTCCCTCCTCCTCCTCCTACCTCCTCGTCCCTCCTCCTCCTCCTCCTCCTTCTTCCTCCTCCTCCTCCTTCTTCCTCCTCCTTTTCCTTCTTCCTCCTCCTCCTTTTCCTTCTTCCTCCTCCTCCTCCTTCTTCTTCTTCTTTCTCTTCCCTTTCTTCTTCTTCTCCTCCTCCTCCTCTTCCTCCTCCTCCTCCTCTCCTCCTCCTCCTCCTTCTTCTTCTTCTTCTCTCTCTCTCTCTCTCTCTCTCACACACACACACACTTTATTAAATGTAGTTTTAAAAGTCAAACTGAGATGCCAACTTACACCTAAAGGTTAATTATAAACAAAAGCTAGATAATAAATATTGGCAACGATGGGGGAACTTAGAAGCCTCACACATTGCTGGCTATGTAAGTTGCTAAGGCAAACACCTCAGTAAAACCCCAACATGTTAAAAACTAGAATTATTACACGATTCAACAATTTCAGTTGTAAGTATACAGTCAGAAAGAGTCAAAGAAAGGACTCAAACCAACCTTGGCACAGCGCAGATACCCATCAACAGGTGACTAGAACAACATGGGAAATACGTCTCACCATAACATCATATGCATGTTACCACATGGATGAACCTTGAAGTGTGGAGTGAAACAAGTACCATAGGATTCCTCTTGTGTGATACTGGTGAGGCAGGATCATAGAGACAGTCCTCCCGCTAGTGGTTGGGCAGAGGGGAGGTGGGATGGTACTGGATGGCAGTGGAGTTTCAGTTTAGAATGATGAAACCTTTCTAGAGGTACTGTGGTAATGGCTGGACATCATTGTGAACAAAAATTAGCAACACACAATGGTATGCTTAGAGCAGCTGAATGGGATCATTTTATGTCAGGCATATTTTACCACGAGCGCATGAAGACAAGACTGTGCCAAGGGGAACCTTGTTTCCCAGGCATGTTCGATGCTGATTCATCTTACTCCCTGTATCTAATGTGTTGGCAAGATAGCCTGTCCCTTTTATTTCCTAATGAGATTGTGAACTTCTAGTGTGTCTCTGTATTAGTTAGTTGTCTGTTGATGAGCTAAGACGCCACGTTGAAGGCAATTTAAGGAAGAGAGAATTTGTTTGGCTCAGGGCTTCGGAGAGGTAGGAGTGCGTCGTGGAGGGGAGGGGACATGGCATCAAGCAGCAGGCATGGCGGTAGAATCAGGAAGCTGAGAGCTCACATCTTGACCTGCAGTCACGAAACAATGGAAGCAAATTGAAAGTAGGGGAGACTTACACCTCTTAAAGATGTCCTCCTCCCCACCCTGTGACTTGCTCTTTCAGCAAGGCCATGTCCCCTAAACCTTCCCAAACAGGACCACCAACTGGAGACTAAGTGTTCAAATCCTGGAGCCTATGGAGGATGTTTCTTATTTAAACCACTAACTCTGCTAACGGTAAGCAGGTTTTAAAGCTCTCCCTACCACCACACTCTCAACTATGTTAGTTTGCAACAATTGGTGTTGGAAAGCCAAAGATGTCTGTAACATATAAAATCCTCAACCTTCATATCCCAAATAATAGTGAACTTAAAAGGAATTATTAGCCCCAATAAAAAAGCATGTAGGAAAAAAATCATAAAGGAAAATTTGTGATCGTGAATTAGGCATAAAAGTTCTTAGACCTGCCACTAAAACCTGATCCTTTAAAGCACGACCTCAAAAACATAAGTTTGCTCTTTGAAAGACATTATCAAAAGCAGGACAGGATGAGGTCAAACTGTGGAATAGCAGGGCGCACTTGCCAGTCTATGTCGATGGAACTGTGTCCTGCGTATGTAAAGAGCCTTTGAAAACCAAGAACAAGAAAATAGGCAACACAGCCGCATTGATTTGTTGTCTGGTGCTGTGACGATGTGCCTGACAGAGACAACAGGGAGAAAGGGGGTTTTGCTGGTTGGTTGGTTTTTGGTTTGGATTACAACCCCAGAGGGTTAGGGTCCTTTATGTATCAGGCAGGGTAGACAATACGGCAGAACAGGGGGCAAACATGCTTGGGCACCCAGGAAGTAGATAGAGAATTCTAAATGGGGTCGGGCTATGAAATCTCGACGCCTGCCCCCCATCAACATCTTCTGATAAGGCTCCACTTTTCTGTGTTCCATAACCTCCATCAGACACATGGGTCTATGGGCATATTTCACATTCAAACCACACAATTAAGTTGGGTGAGATCTGAACAGACATTTTGCCAGAGATGTATGAATGGCAAATACATCCGAGGAAATGTGTTACACATCACCAGTCGTTAGGAAAACTTGGTAATAGCACAGGGAGACACCGCTGTGAAGGTATGAAAATGTGACATATTCAGAACCCCAAATGGTGAACGTCGAGGGAGGCTGAAGAGAAAATAGGACTAGCATATTTTGCTGATGGGGATGTGAAGTGATTTTTTGCCACTTTAGGAAATAGTTTGGCAGTATCCTAGAAGTTTAATGTGTACCCAAGCATATTTAGCTATTCTCCTAGGTATGTACTTGATGCAAATCAAGTTATGTGTAACATTGGAATTACCTGTTCTTGAGTGACTGTATTCTGTGCTGATCTGTATCAGCCTAACACTGAGGATAGCTCAGATGTCTATACTTCTATCTAAATGTGTGTGTGTGTGTGTATAATGTTTTATATAATATATATTATTATGTAATATACACATTAGTATATAAAGGAAAATGTTGGCATACGTAGAAATAATACTGGCTTTCAGATACACCAGACCAAGTAAACCAAACCAAACTTAAACTACCATATGTTTATTTTATGTATGTGGCATCATGGAACAGGCAATCCTTAGAGTCTATGAAGAGATTCCCTTTTTGGTGCCTGTTGAAGTATGTCCTGGGTTAGGAAGGGGGAGACACATTTAAAGAGTACTTATAAAATCATCTAAGAGTGACACTGTTCTGACGGGAACAACTAGCAATCCTAGGAGAGCATGCTGGTCAGAGGTGCTCTTCTCCAGGCTCAGGAGGTCTTCAGAGGCAGATCTGATCTCATTTGCAGGGGACGGCTAGACGAGGGGGATCGTGGGAGTGGGGGGCTCTCCAGCTGCAGAGGCTTCAAGTCTACCTCCCGGAACCTAAGAAAGGACTGGTCTCTTGGTCTTTGATAGTTGGAGTTCGGCAGAGTTTGAGCATAGGGGCATGGTGGGTATTGATGGCCAGGGGTGGGAACACTGGTCAGTGCAGGTGGAGGAGGTCCCCTGGGTGTGTCCAGCTTTGCTTAGCCTCAGAAAGGCATGCACTGGTGGGGTAACTTTGCCAGTGGCTGCCAGCGAGGACCCAGGCAGGGAACACTGAAAGGTTAATGAGGTGTGGTGTGTGTGTGTGTGTGTGTGTGTGTGTGTGTGTGTGTGTGTGTTGGGGTGAGGGGTGTGAATGGACCTGGCAGTGAGAATGGATACAAGTTAACAGAGTGTAGTGAATTCAGGAGAAGCAAGTCCCAGATTCTTCCACAAGGAATTTCTTTTACTTTCTCTTGGGGCCCCTTTCATTCATGTTCACTGATGCCCCGTAGAGTGTTTCTATGGGAAGGTATGGCTGGGCTGGATGCTTTCTTGTTTTTTGCCCTTGGTCCCTCATACAAACTCTCATTCTCTGGGGGAGGGCATTTTACTGCCATAAGATGAATCCTTTTGGCCATGGGCAGTTCTGCATCTCCCAGGATAACATTCGTCTTCATTTTAACACAGCCGTTAAGTGGGCACGGGGATCCGTGCGTGGTTTTTTTCTTTGCCATGTTTTCCCAATTGCTCACATTATCCTCTAATGACGGGACGTGTGCTTGATACGATGCAGAGGCCAGTGCGCTGCAGAGCAGCCGTTAGCTTCCCCTCAAAAATAAAAAGCGGGGCTGCCATTTGAATAATGATCCCTGGCTGTTTTCTTTGTTCACGGGCCATTTCCTTAATTAGGTTTCAAGCTTCATCTCTCTTGTTTTTAACTAAAAAGCCAACAGAGAGAGAGAGAGAGAGAGAGAGAGAGAGAGAGAGAGAGAGAGAGACAGACAGAGAGAGAGAGACAGACAGAGAGAGACAGACAGAGAGAGACAGAGAGAGAGACAGAGAGACAGAGACAGACACAGAGGCAGAGAGACAGAGAGACAGATAGACTAATTATATTGTGGGGAAAAGAGGAGAGAAATGTGTTCCATGCAAAGTAAGGGACACATGAATAAAATGGGATTGTAGTAGACACCCCAAGGGTCCAGATGAATGGGCTTGTGATTTGCATAGACCCAACCTTTTTGGAGGGACCTTTCTGGGGAATAACTCTTGCACTACATAGGTGTGTGTGTGTGTGTGTGTGTGTGTGTGTGTGTGTGTGTGTGTGTGTTGTAGTTGCATGTATGTGGAATTGCCTGTATGCACCATTCTTATATAATCTTATTTGTATGTATTTGCTTGTACATGTATGTGCATCTTCTTACAAATGGGTATACACACCTGAGACCAATATTGGGAGACTTTCTTGATCACTTTCTGCACTCTTTATTACAACAGGGTCTCTCAATTGAACTCAGAGCTTATCTCTTTGTCTTACCTGGCCAGCTTGCTTTATCAATCCCTTATTTCCACCTACCAAGAGTAGGGGTCATTGGCAAGCCGCCACACCCACCAGCATTTCTATGGTTCTGCAAAGCCACGCCTTGGTTCTCATGTACAGTAAGGGCTCTGCCCACTGAACTGTCTCTCAGGCACCACTTGCCCCAACTACAGATTTTTATTTAGGTGTCAGAATTTATCTCTGGGGCCAGTCTTGCCTCTCCAGTCTACCTTCAAAGGATCATAGTTGCTTGCCTTTCACACATGCATGGTTCTGAGCCAGACAGCCTGTGTGCGAATCCGGCCCTGTTATGAGCATGCTCTGGGATTTGGGGATTCTCCACGACCATGTTGGCCTTTGGCAAACAGAAGGTTACAATAGCATTTCCTTCTCTGGATTGCTGTGGGGTTAAAGCGCTTTGTTTTATGAGGAGCCTTGGATCAGCTCTCAGGCGGGGCAGATGCTCGGCAAGCTCAGGGCTCTGCCGAGCTGCCCGGCTGCTGTTGCTGCTGGTGTTACGAGCCTCCGGGGGAGACGTGAAGGCCGTGCAGTATTGTGATCTCATAGCCCAGGCTGTGGTGAAGGAAAGCCAGGAGGCCTATTGGAACCATAAATTTTAGAGAATGCCGACAAACTCATTTATTTTCCCCCAGAATATCATGTTTTCTCACCTGTTGTTTTTAGCTTGGGAGCAATTTGGGACACTGAGAAATGGGTCAGGGTGGGGGTCAGCCGAGTCCAGTGAGAATCAACTCTGAGTATAGACTAAGGCCTTGCTATATTTTTAAATGGGGTGTGTGGAGTGTGTTGTGTTTAATAGCCAACGTTCGCTTTTTTTTTTTTTCCTAACTTTTTGAGACAGGGTCTTACCACCCAGCCCTGCCTGATCTGGAACTGTCCATAGAAAACCAAGATGGCCTCAAGCTTGCTTCAGTCCTCCTGTCTTCCTGATGCTAGTATTATTGGTGTGAATTATTATGATCGGCTTCTGAAGCCAGATGTTACTATCTGTTAAGTAGTAGACTATTGGCGGCACCACTCACCACCTAGGTCGCCATCAGTCTGTCTTTCCTCCAGGAGGTGTCCCTCCCCGTCATGTCCAAATGCTGCCTGCCGGGGAGATACAGAAATGAAGCCCACAATCTCTCCCTTTAAATCAAGTTGTGATTCATGATCAGTAGCGTATGGTATCACTCGGGGACTAGAGGTACCTAGTCTCTACCCCATTCAGAATCCACATCAGAACCTGCCTTGAATGGTGCTCATGTTACTGTGCATATTAAAGTGCACCAGACCCTGTGATAATTCACTGTCAATGGGAAGATGGATCAATGACTCTAAGAGTAAGTACCGGGAGGTCGGCCCAAGTCTCCCCCCAGGGAATGAGAGGATTTCCTATAGTAGGTAACCCTTGACCTCTATATTGACAACAGAGAGATTGGCTGGGGAGCAGGAGGCAAAAAGACAAGGACTTCTAAGAGAAAAGGTGGGATGTAAAAACAAAAACAAAGTAGCAAAATGATTTGACCCATCCTGACTCTGTCCACTGGGTTTGGGGTTTCTGAGTCCGCCACTCACGCAGGGCTTGTGGGGGATTCTGGCCCACGTCAACATCTTTAAAAATGAGTGTATTCAACTTTCGATTGGTTTCACGGGCGTAATAAAAATGGGCTTGTGTGTGAGTCTGGATGGGGGCTCTGCACTTCTAAGAGGCACTCAGGCCCATGGCAGCCTCTGCCTGTCTGAGCGTTCACTTGTGACAGAATTTTCCTTCTTCTCTATGTTGTTGGGATATTTTGCCTGGTTTGTAGAATCGTGGGATTCATACTTGTTATCCTTCAAATTTGGGCTCTATCCTTAATAAAAAAAAAATCAATGCCTTACAACCAAACTACAATGTAGCAGGTAGGACATATCCCAGTTTAAACTTGCTCCTGGCCTAGAACTCGACAGCAACATCATGTCTCACTGGGAGAACTCCAATGCCACTCTATGATCCCTGCCCTCTTAGGATTGCAGGGACAATGCTCTCCTACGTGCCATATAACATTAAAACAACAGCAGCAGCAACAACAACTATTATGTAGTCAAGGATAACTCTGAAAGTCCTGTCTCCACTTGTTGCACTAGGATTATGTATGTGCCACCACACAGCCTTATGTAGCGCTGGGATCTAACCAGGGTCTCGTTTGTGCTAGCTGAGTGCGCTACCACCAGAGCCACATCTCCAAACACCTTTTTAAAGTGACTTTCCACAGTCTGTTTCTGATGTTTCATTTTTCCCTTTTGATTTCCGTTTTTTATCCCCGGTGAATCCTTTGTAGTCCACACTCTGTTTAAGAAAAGCTAGGTAGATGAAAGGAAGACACATGATAACAGGAAAATAGGAAGGCCAGAGAAGCACCCCTTAAACAGAACCCACCGACACAATGCGACTACAAGGAAAGTCAGATAGATGTGGGGCTTGTTTATTAAGGGCAATTCACCTTGAATTCAGAAAAAGGAACTTTTTAAAAAAAAATGGATTAGTGACAAGATTTGTAAAGAGTCCCCTGGGGAAAGAGGATTAACAAAAGGAGACATTATAAAACGAGATTGAAGAGAATTAACTGATCGATTTTCTGTAAGAGTTAGAAGACACAAGATTTATTTGGAAGATAAATATTTGGTAATTGAAACCTGCAAGGGTTTTGTTGCTGCTTTATTTCCCGGTGATGTGTTTCTCCATCCTGGGGTGGATCTCGGGACTGATGAACATGGGGTGGTGTAGATCCTTCACAAAGGCTACTGTCCTTCCCTTTTCTTCCTTTAGACATCCAATGTACTTTGTTTTCTACTTCAGTGATTCAAAGGATGTCACTCCCCACCCTATAATCCAAGATGTTAGTTTAAAACTTAATAAGAATAATTTGCCACCGGTGCTAAGGTTGCGTTTTTTAGAATGGGGAAGTTCTTTCTTTTCAGTAAGAGCCTTGTGCAAGCTCTTTGTCTCTTCCACCTTCTATCCTACACTTCCTCTGGAGCCCGGAGAGCGAGCATCTTGGGACACATCTTGTCTGTTGTCAGTGACACATGTCAGGGTACCTGATGGAGGCGTCATAGGATGTGAAGCCCAGTCAGCAGGTGGAACCCATGCAGCACAATGTGCCTCAGGCAGTCCCCGCCACGCCACCCGTTCTCTGAAATGGTCTCGCCTACATTTCCTGTATCTGACCCTTCTGCAGGATGTTGACTTAGATTGATTCATTAACTTACAAAGGCATATTGATTTTCCTGATGATCTATATGATTTCTTTGCCTTTAGGCTATAGTGTGCTGCAGCTTAAAGGAAAAAGGTGGAAGATTGCCAGTCCCTGACATTACTATTATATTTTATTCAAGACTCTTTCTCCCTCTTCCATTCATATGGTAAATGAATATCTAATTATATATTTGGTTTTAAACTATTCTGCTTTCAGAGAATAAAAAAGGCACAAAACATCATTGTTCCTAGTCTTCTGTCCCTCTCTTCTCTCTCTCTCTCTCTCTCTCTCTCTCTCTCTCTCTCTGTGTGTGTGTGTGTGTGTGTGTGTGTGTGTGCACAGATCACATATGGAAGTCAGAAGATACTGATCCTCAGTCTTCTTCCTTTTATTTCAGGCAAGTTTCATTGGCTTAGAATGTTGCCACATAGGCCAAACCTACCCTCCCATCAGCTTCCATGGATCTACCCATCTCCTCTCCCATCTCACCATTGCCGGAATCACAGCTATTACCACCATCCCCATTTTTTGACATGTGTTCTGGGGATCCTACCTCAAGTCTTCACACTTATAAGGGAAGTGTTTTATCCATTTAGTCAACCTTCTAGTCCCAACTCTTATGTTGGAAGTCCACTGGGTGCATGGGTTCCCTCAGAATCATTTAAACTGGGTCTTTATGTACTAGTTTGCCTCCGTGGGTGATAGAGTGAGTTCAAGGTCAGCCTGTCACTTAGCAAGACCTTGTCTCAAAATAAAAAGTGGCCGGGAAATATATTAATAGCTTAGTGATACAGAACCTGTTCCAGCATGCACAAAGTCTAGTTTTTTGTTTTTTTGTTTTGAGGTTGCAATCATTTAGTAAATTGTAAGAAAAGGAAAAGGGTGTTTTTATGTAAGAAATTAGTATTATTAAAATCACAAAGGTATTATCATTATTATTAGTTATTATTTTCTAAATAAAATTTGGTCTTCTTACCCATTTTTCTTTGTTACGAGGATTCAGATCAGCTTGCCCCATGATACAAAACATGCATAAATAGGAACACACAGAGACACATGTGTGTGCATGTGCAGGCACGCACACATAGACACAGACACACAGACACATACAACTACTACATGTACTACAGTTCTTTATGGGCTCCTGGAGAAATAGAGAACTCACTTGGGATTCCTTTGCTTTTATATCAACACATATCTGGACAAAACGAATCTCCCACCTGAACCATTGTTCAAGTGTTGTCATATATTTGGAATACTTTACAGAATATGCAATGTCTCAAAAGAAAGGAAACCAGTTTTCTGAAATAGAACTTCAAAAGCCAATAAAAGAAAGGCAGAAACAGCATCAAACAGTCCTCACTTATTATGCTGGACTCCTGATGTAGCACCTACTGGTTAGCATGATTCTCTTTTAACACCAAACCCAGCTTTACTATTGCATTTAACTTCATAAGAAAGCTGGGCATTTGAGCAACACATTGGGCTCTTAATGGTGACACCTTGCAGTTGAGGCTTCTAAAGCCTTATAATTTTCCTGCCAGGAATGATTCTATCAACTTTCAGGTACAGTAAAATTGAGACGTGGCCATGAGGCTGTTGCTTCTTTGTGAGAGCACAAGAGATAGGAGGTTTGGAAATGGTTGGGATGTCTTAGAAGTCTGTTTTAGAGCTATCTTTTGTTCATGGTCTGGTCTTTTCACCTTGCACACATGCATGCAGGTGAGTGTCTACATACTCTTGCATGTATGGGTATGTGGGTATGTGTGTACCTATCATGGTCTACATGTGGTGGTCAGGGGACATCTTTTGGCATTTGGCTTTCTCATTCTATCATCTAGGTGTCAGGGATCACACCCAGAAGGCCAGCCTTGGCAGCAAGCACTTAACCCCCTGAGCTATCATACAGGCACCCTTCCTCTAATTATCGACCTCCTGGGTGGTTTTTTCTGGAATGTTCCCCAAAGGTGTCTCTGCAGCTGAACACATATCCCCACACACCTTCTAACAGCCTGTGAGCAACTGGAAGTGCTCAAGAGAGGACTATTTTCACAAATTCTAATTGGATACGGGGAGACATGAACAAACGTCCATTCACTAGAGCTAGGGCATGGATGACAGACCAAAAGAAACAATTCCACTCAAGTCTAGCTTGGTGAACCGGAGTTGACTGGATTGTCTTTTCCTCACAGAAGCTTGGGTGATTCAATGGCAGCTGCATCACTGAAAAGCCCAGCACACCGTGGGCAGTGACTCAGGGAAGCTGTGTCCCAGAGCTTTCTCGGCAACTTGCAGGCATCTCCACAGGAGAGTCTCTTGTTTGGCTGCAATTGGTCCAGCAATTGGCTGTTTAATAGAACTTAAGGGGTGGACCTGGTGAATCTTGTAGCTTTCTTGAGCTTCCTGGGGATGATTTGTGGTTTTGGGTCCTTCAATTTTGTGTCTCTCCCCTCCCCCAAGTAGGAAGTAGATATGTACCAGGGGAAACTATGCCTAGATTGCATTGACTGATGGGCTATGACCTCAGCCTTTCCCAGCAGCCCATTGCTTTTTCCTTTCTCTCCCTTCCTTAACCCCCCCCCATTCAGTCATAGACGCACAGTTCCCTGGACCATGCTATCTCCTCTGTACCCCTCTTCCTTTGCTCCCTGCTCTGTTATTGTGGCTGTCACTTAATTCTGTTTCCCTAAGATCCTCCTGGTGTGTGTCATAGTTAACAGGACTGCAGTATCTTTCCTGCCATTTCCTCCTCTGCCTCTTGACTGACCCTGTAGTCTCTGTAGTGATAATCACTTCCTCAGAGAAAGCTTTGGGTCTCCATTGTTGATGTCATAACATGGAGACATTGGACATTAGACACTTTTGTTTGGTTAATGACTTCCCTTTAGATTGATGGCTGTCTTAGTTAGGGTTTCTATTGCTTCGATGAAACAAACCATGACCAAAAGCAAGTCTGAAGTAAAGGGTTTATTCAGCATACACTTCCTCATAGATCTTCATCATCAAAATGAAGTCAGGACAAGAACTCAAAGAGGGTAGGGACCTGGAGGCAGAAACCTGGAGGCAGGAACCTGGAGGGGGAAATCTGGAGGCAGGAACCTGGAGGCAGGAACCTGGAGGCAGGAACCTGGAGGTGGGAGGCCATGAAGGAGTGTGGTTTACTGACTTACTTCACAGGGCTTGCTCGTCACCATCATGCTTTATAGAACTCAGGTCCATCGCCCAGGGATGGCATCACCCACCATGGGGACTGGGCCCTTCCCTGTTGATCACTAATTGAGAAAATGCCTTACAGCTAGATCTCATGTTGGCATTTCCTCAGCAAAGACTCTTTCCTCTCTGATGACTCTGGATCGTGTCACGTTGACATAAAGCCAGCCAGTACAATGAGTGACATCTGGCCCGTAATAGGCATTTAGTAAATGTTTGTTGAGTAAGAGGATAGAAGGCTGGTCAGTGGCTCTATTGACCTTGCAAATGCATGGTTGAAAGGGATGATTTTCTCTGAATTCCTATGGATGTTGCCTCTTGGTTTTGTTCACTGGGGAGGAACTAACTCCAAAGAGTTCCTTGTTCTATCAGATGAGTGAACACAGGAAATCTCTCACTGGGACCATCTTCTAAGCATGGTTTCCATAGCAGAGTGCATTCATACATAAGTGCGGAATGTACAGCAAGGATCCCTGCAGTGTGCTGACCTGTAGGAAAAGCATAGCTCTGAAACTGGGAGAGGCCTGGCCTTCTCACTTATCGAGAGTGCTGTCAATCTTCAGAGCTGTTGGGAGAAAGCAACGATGTGCAAAAGCACTCATCGGGAGGCCTTGCTCACAAGATATGCACGGCTACTGGTGGCTGCTATCATGATAGATTAGGTGATTGGTTTGGTGCTCATTTGCTGTGACTTAGTCACAGTCCCTGCTCTGGGAATCCTCCTCTTTGCTCACTGTCTATCAGTCTTCCTTGTAATAACCCATCTGAAGAGCAGTTTTTCCTACAAACCCCAGACTTACCTGTTTCTGGAGGTTCCTTACATCCTTCTGCTTGGCGGCTTGGCTGCTCCCAGTGCACCTGCTCTGTGCTGGCATGTATGATGAAGAGACGTCAGCTGCCTATGTGGTGGGGCCTGCTGATGCCCTGAAGCCAATGACACCCTGCAGGTCATTGCAGGCATTGGCTGTAGAGGGCTGAGGAGATGATGTCTGCCCCAGGTCTTGTAGTGATCGATCCATACCAGAGGTGGAGCATTGGAAGTTTGAAGCTCCAGGTTTGTAGGTGACCGGTGGCAAGTAATGACAGAGCAAGACTGGAAAGGCTCTAGAGTGAGTGCATGTCACATGAGTGTCCATTAGGACACCAGATGTGTCTTTAGCCTGAGGAAAAGGTGCCCCAGGTCGCAGATGTTACCAAGCCTCACTTCAACCATTTGACACATAAAAACTCTAGAACTTCCTCAGCAACCCTGTTGGATTGTTATAGTTGTCATTCCCACCTTTCAGATGGAGAAACTGAGGCAGAGACTCCCCATGACACTGTCTGAGAGCCAGTGAAAGGATTGAGGCATCATTCAGAATCTCTGTGCCCTGAGCTCCCAATGGAGAAGGCCTCCATCTTCCTCTTGAACTTCTGCATGGCAGAATAAGACTTGTTTGTGGGATGAGTGAGCCTGCACATTGGCACCGCAAGGGCAGGCAGTATATATATAGCATGCCACAGACAGTTCATGCTTCCTTATTCGGTCCTTAATAGGTGGCAAAAAGTCTCTCCCTAAAAGAACCCAGGGCTCACTTCTTTGATCAGGGTGCTTTGGGGCAGAACTTTGGTTTTAGAGGTACATAGCTGCCTCGAGAGTCATTAGAATTTGTGTTGTTGGCATTCTTTAAGGACATTAATTCTCTATCCTGGGTTCACCGCCAGACCTGTATTCTGCTTTGTTTGAAGAGATGATTCTGCCCTGCAGGTAACTGCCCTGCTTCATGAAGAGAGTCCAGTAGCTTTCCTCACCTCTATCCCTAGACCAACAAGTGTTTCCTCATCTCCCCAGTACTGAAAACCCAACATGTCACCAGCTATTGCTGAGGGCCCCGCAGGACCAGGCAATACCTGCCAGAGAACATCTGCTTGTAACGTCCCTTTCCTCTTCCTTAGGAAGCTGTAGTGCGTGGCCTTGACCATTCGCACCCCTAGGGTCACAGTGATTTGGGGTGAGAGGTTTTGGGTGGTCACACCTCGAACATTCTCCATCTTCATTTTTGTGGGTAGAAGAGTGAAGATTTTTATTTCTTAATCTACCTAGGAAGCAATTTTAATATGGCCTTTAGCAACATATAAAAATACATCTTTTTCCAGTTTTAAAACGATACTCACAGAATGAATTAAAACAAAACAAAATGTGTCAAAAATTCTGCTCTGTACCCAGCCCCATTAGTAGAGCTTCACCGTGACCTCAAGCTTTGCCTTTTACAACCGGCTTGTAAAATATATATCTTAGCGTGGTTTCATATTCATACTTCTGTAATAACACATATTGTATAGATATCGGTTGAAGCTCTTTTTTATATATAGTAAATGCTAGTCTGGGACAAAGGCCAGGCTTCTTTGATGAGCTGTTTAATTAATGTCCCCTACACACACCTGAGTCTGTCATACTCCCCTTAGTGCATTTATTGCACTTTCATATCAGTTATTAGTACATTTCTTTGAATTTGACGCTTTATGTATTTTTAATCACACAAATAATGAATGGATGTGCACTCCTCATGGAGAATTCGAATAACCCAGCGCTGTGTAGAGAGAAATTATAGTTCTATTAATTCTACCCTATGACTCTGGACTGAGATAAAATATTTCCAGCCCGGGGTTTGCTCTTCTCTGATTAGAGAAATCATCGTTTATTGTCAGACCCGTGAGGAAAGATGGTGTTCTAACGGGCACTTACACTGACGGCAAACCCACCTGGGATCAGAATTACATGTTTTGGAATATGCACTGAGTTTAATACACAGGTTGACTACACGGAAACCTTAAATCATACCGAGAATACACGCTAGTGCACAGACCTAATGGGATTGCAGATGTGGCTTTGCTGGTAGAGGGTTTGTTGTGCATGCACAAAGCCCTGGACTCAATCCCCAGAATCACACTGAGCCAGTGTGGGGGATAAGCCTGAAATCCCAGCACTTGCTAGATGGAGGCAGGAGGCATTCAACATCGTCACCAACTACTCAGTGAGTCTGAGGATAGCTATCATTGAGAAGACATTGCACATGACCCAGGGACAAGGGTCAGCGGTAGCCAAGAGGTATTGTGTGTCCTGACACTGCCTGTGTGCCACAGGCAATCCCCATCTCTGTTCACACAGCTGGGGACATTTCTGCATCTTCTTGGTCCTCATGGATAGGACGCAGGAACTCTGAACCCATGTTCCCAGCTGTGGGAAGGTTGGTGAAGGCGATGTGTTTAGGTGAGGGAAGAAATGACATCGTTTATGTGCTGCCGTCTTCACTCAGAAACAGAGGTGCTAAGCCACAGCAATGCCTGCAACTCTATCACCACACCCGTCACTGATGCTTTCACTCCATGGCTGGGTTGATGCAGACCTCTCTCTGCTGTTGCACATTGTCCATGCACCTGATCACAGTGGCTGTAGACCCTTGACCTCTGTAGTTACTCCCAAGAGAACAGCCAGATTTGCACATCACAAATCTATGCGTTAAGCATTTAGAAACTTATTTGTAGTATAATCTTCTTCTTATGTGTTTTCCCTTTTGCATTAAGAAAGAAATTCTTAGAAGAATTTCTAACGTGGCTGCCCCACATTTCCTGGCTGGAGCAGCCAGCGGTGAGCCATCCACTTAAAGCTCCTCATCTTGAAGGTTTAGCACAGTGTAATAATAAGAACAATCTGAATAAATTAACTGGATGGCTTAGAGGTTCCTAAAAAAGAGTGTGGGTAGCCCAGTGATTCATGTATGAGTGTATTTGAAAGGGACAAAGAATATAAGCTGAGTTTCCCTGCATCCTTCAAACTACATCAGAAATCTACATCTCAAGAGCAATATATAGGTTAATGTATAGGGTAAGGGTGGCAACTTATGCTGACAAACCCAGCACTAGGGAGGTTGAGGCAGGAGGATTAAGCTCAAGGCCAGCTTGGGCTACACAGTGAATTTCAGGCAAGCCTGAGCTATAATATAAAGTTCTGTTTCAAACAAAACAAAACAGAACAAAACAACAAAAAGAAAGGAAAGAACAAAAAGAGTAATGTGTGGACATCTGTTCATCTCTTCATCTTATTAGTATTAAGATCTTGATTCTATAAATAGCAGCCTCAGATATGAGGAGCCAAGACTTGTGTCATACCTGAGGGTCTTGATTTCTTCACATTCTGATGAATTAGGAGGGGGATAAAGACATTTATATTTAACCATATTTTACAATTTTCTCCTGAGAAGACATGTAGAAGTCGTTTTTATCCCAGGAGAAGTATAGCACTGGACCAAAGAAAGTATTTTATCTATGTCAATCTTGGTGAACGCATGGATTTCTTGGGATTACTTACAAAAGCATACACAATTATAGACAGCTATACTGCCTGGAAGTTCCCTGGCTGACATCTGGTCAACCATATCATTGCTGAATTCTCCCCAGGTGATTGGGGGAGAGAAGAGACCTTTTGAAGACTTGTGAAGATTTCACAAGTCTCACAATCCCCCTCCCTCCATGAAGGAATTTTAATGGGCTAGGTGTCATAAAAGCCATCTCATACAGGCCATCAAAGTTCAGTGTTTCAAGACAGCCACACTCTAACTTGGAGGACAGAGCTACACTACCGAGTCCTGAAGTATTTAAAGAACGAGATTTGTGTTTTTACATAGACACGTTTTTCTTAACCAAGAGACAATTGGGCAACTGTGGCATGTCTCTTTTACTATGAAACCCAAAAATCTAAGGAGGCCAAGAACTGTCCAGTGTCAGGATTGGATGGAATCTTTTGTTTGTTACCGACTCCAGATTCCCAAGTTATGTTATTATTAGCCGGGTCCCTTTGAAATGGATTACCCATAATAGTCTAAAGCTATCAGGGAAAACTTCTGTGTGTGGGCTTAACTAAATCTACCAGAAAATCATTTGGTTCTGAGTTGATGATATTTTTAGAGGGCTCTGATGATTTTGCATCTCGGCGTAGGGGAGGCTCTGATGTAGTGACCTGATTTGGGGCCTATTACTATGGGTAAAATCAGAGGATCCCCTGCTGCAGCCTTCCAGAAGATCTGTAGGCTCACGTGGGAAGTGGGAGGTAAGGAGATGTTTGCTTATTGTTTTACCTTACTTTATTTCATTTTTATTTGTGTGTGGGTATGCTTGTGTGTCCGCACAACTGTGTGTGGGTGTTCATGAAGGCTAGAAAAAAAGGTCTGTTCCCTTGGAGCTAGAGTTATGGGTGGTTGGGACCTGCCCAATATGGGTGCTGGGATCCAAACTCAGAGCCTCTGCAAGAGGAACAAGCTCTTTAAACTGCTGAGCCATCTCTCTGGCCTGGGAAGAGGCGCCTTGTACTTCACAGGCACCAAAGGGCTGAGTGATGCAATGTATTTGAATGAGGGAGGGTGCGTTACTGTGAACCTTTTGTTCCTGGTTTCTGATATCAGCCATAGGGAATTGCATCTCAGAATGTCCCCAACCAACCATTGCACAGAGGATGCTTCCCCCATGGGAAGGGAAGCTCAGGCATCAACTTTCCCTTCAGCAGGAGGAAGGCAAGTTAGTTAGTTTATTAATTCTGACCCTTGTCCAAAGTGGCAGTAAAATCCGAGGTCCAGTGCTATGCATGGTTGTCTCTTACATTGAGTTTGGAAGCGACAGAGTTAAAGGTTCTTTCAGAGGCAAGGTCTTAACATCCATTCTGGTTTTTGGCTCTGTAACTACAGAAACCACTTGAGCAGCTGCAAATAGCATTAGCTCTAAGCTCGTTACAGATCTTGCAGGCTCATTCATTGATTGCCTTCGATTTCTAGGACATCTTGGCTATAGAATTAAAAAGACTTTAGTTAAGCCAATTAACTTTTGTGGCACCTGGGCAACTAATATGGTGTGTTAGCGAAGGTCATTGATGTTATTCAAATAGCAGTTTTATTTGTGCTGGGATTAAGGAAACTAGGCAAAAGGTCCAAGAATATTTTATAATGTGTTGCTTCTGGGTTGTAGTAGCTTGGCCTTTACCATCCGCGTGTGACCTTAATTACACATACAAGTGATTGGGTCACACTCTCCTTTCTGGAGATTGGTCCTTGATTGCATCCCCTCTCAAGTACCCTTTGGGCAAATTGTTCCTAGCCAAGTTTTAGCATGAGATTTAATCTTGTCAGTTATCAAGCTTTAAAACTGAAGTGTGATGTTAAGGGCCTGGGCTCTGGGGTCTTGCTGCCTGGGTTCCAAATCTGGGTTGCCTATGATTTCAGTGCCCATTTATGTCACTCAGACCCTGCAAGTGTCTTCAAGCTGGGAGCTCCATGAGGCCTTTATGTGTCCAGTTGATTTGTATGGTTTTCTATTGCCTATAGAAGGTAAGCAGAATGGACAAGTCTTACTCCAAGGCTCAGGAGTTCAAGAAGTAGGTACATCTTCTTTGGGCCCCTTCCTCAAACGTGCTGGCTGAATGCACGGGAATGCAAAGCCAGAGAGATGATTAGAACCATGGGCCCCTGAATCACCACATGCAAAACAATCTGCTCATCAATAAATGATTATATGAGTAAGAACTAGACCTCTATCGTGTTAGGCCTTTGAGATGTGGGCGTGTTGACATAGCTTATGTCCCCTTAAGTAATCAAGCATTTGATAACTGTGAGACCTTGGGCCGGTGTCTGAATATTTGTGACTCAGTTCCCTAACCTTGGGAAATGAGGAGAATTACCTTGGCCTGACCTAATACAAGCACCCAGCAAGCCCAGGCTGTTCTTATGATGAATGGTCTCTGCTGTTCGCTCTGATTTTGGGGAGTGAGAAAGGTTACATTGCTTTCTTGTGGAGCATTGGAAAACACATAACATAAGGAAGTAGACTGCAAAAACCACTCACAGCAAAGGGTGCAGGCCCAGGCATTTGATCATCCGTGCCTTGGCTGTAGCTGAGTTTGTTGATGGACACAGAGACAATATTCTTTGACGCATGTCAGCCTATAGTACTTGTTTGGCTTGTAGGGTTGTGAGGTGCCTGTCTCTCAAGACAGTCTCGTTTTAGAGCCTTAGGTACCCTTGCAGTAGTTTAGAAGAACCTCAGGAATGGCAGATTAAAAACAAAGCAGTAAGCGTCTTGGAGTGATGACACAGTGCTTGAGATTACTTGCTGCTCTTGTCAAGGACTCAAGGTCAGGTCCTCAGTTTTAGTCCCGCAGCTCACAACTACTTGTAACTCCAGCTCCAGGAGATCTGGATCCCATAAACACCCACACATATGTGTACATGCACATACATACATACATACATACATACATACATACATACATGTACGCATACAAATATACACACATACAAACAAAATTAAATATTTTTATTTTCTTTTTTGAGACAGGGTTTCACTGACTGTCCTGAAACTTTCTCTGCAGACCCGAATGGCCTTGAACTCACACAGCTCTGCCTTCCTTTACCTCCTGAGTGTTGGGATTAAAGGCACGCACCACCACCTGGGCAAGAGTGAACTCTTTAAAGTGCACTAAGGCCATTTGGTTTTCCTAGGAGGCAGGCACCTCCCCCCATTTCGAACACTGTGTCACACTAGTTCACAAGTGCAATGGTAGTCCACTCTAGCCACTTGTCTCTGAATTAGTGTCCTTGTGTAAAACAATGTCACACCCTCACCCAATTTTATTACCACAGAGCACAAATCTATCAATGGCAGTTGTCCAGTTGACTATGTTGAACAGTAAAAGCTTATGTGACTTTTGTGATGAAAATATACAGGGACAGAAGACAGGCTGAGGAGAGATAGCCATCTTTTAATTCAGGAGCTGCCAATCTGGAAGCACTAGGTATCTGTCAGAGACCACCCAGTGTGGAGCCCGCTGCCCTGAGCCTGTTTGACTTAGTAGCCCCTCCAAGCAGCTGGCTGGGAGTGTGTACTCTAGGGACCCTGGGGCTGGGCGCTATAGGATTCTTGGGAATGTCCCTTCCTGCTTCCAGACACAGTGACTTTGGGTATAGTTGCTTTTCCACTAAGAAAATTGTGTTCCTTAAGAATTTGCCTGGAACATCACAGATCTGCAAAATGACAACATGAATAATGGCTTTTTTTGACCTTGGTGACATTTTTTTGGCCATACTTGTGTAAAGCAGGGTGGCTTATGCAGCACCACACTCTCCACATTCAGAAGAGAAACGAGAACTCTGTGAAACCTGTGAGCTCTGTCGTGCTCGCAGTTAAGATGTGCTCCCAACATCAGCTTAAAAGATTTGCAAGAGTGTTTACGTGGGTACATAATCACTCTGGAGTGCCGTGTGTTGGAGTGACACTCCGTATGCAATAATTGAGCTGAGTGGAATGCTAAGTGCATTTATGTCATAATAAGAAAATAAGACTTCCTATAAGCAGAGACCCAAAAATTAGAGATGATTATTTTTTATTGCAACATCTTTAGTGACAAATCCGAAAGCTGTCATCCCACCCTACAAACATATAGACATCTAATAACCGATTTCCACGAGAAGCTCAGAATTTACAAAAACTGGCCAGGGGCACTCAAAGCTTTATGAATATACTTGAGAAATCTCACTGCCTGCGGTCACATCCAGATTTAGCGTGATGGGTTGTAGAAACCAGTTGAATGGCTACTTCTTGTTAAAAATGATAGAATGACCATGCTTTAGAAGTTAGGACAAATGCAGGATTTATTGCTCTCTCTGACATCATCACCACCATATTTCGATCTTCGTTCTGTGTCTAGCTTCTTCTAAGCCCTTTGTGCACGCACGCACACACACACACACATACACACACACACACACACACACACACACACACACACACACACACACACACACATTAACCACAGCTGATTGTTGCGAGAATACTGTGAAGCCTGCCTGGTATTGCCCACCCCCATTTTTTTTTCTGTGAAAAAATGGAGGCTTGTTGCACAGAGAGCAGAGTGTGCCACACAGATTTGGACTTCATACACTTGCCTTAGCCGCTGACAAAGGACCCAGTTGGCGCACACTGCTGGCCCTGCTCTCTTTGATCCCTAACATGCAGCAGCTGTGAGTTAGCAGGCAGCGCTGTCAACATGGTGGTCAAGCAGTCTTACCTTCCTGACCTGTTGTGGTCAGCGGTCTTCACTAGGAGTCATACGGAGTGGACAGGGCAGTAGCAGCCTTATATTAATTTTCCTAATGGAGGGGCACGAAGTTTGCTGTTTACATGCCACCAAAAGATACCATCTCCCTCTCCCCCTCCTCCTGTTCTCTTGTCCCTCACACCTTTGTCAAAGATGCCTGCTTTTGTTTATCAGTCATCTTATGGTGGCTCACGATGGCCAGATTACATAAATGGGATCCTTCATAGACTGCCTCTCCCTAGAGATGGGGAACTATATACAATGCCATTAGCCCTTTTCTATGAATTCCGTTTCATCTATCATTTTCCAACTAAAAGTTCGGGGCTTAGGTTTTCTCTTTATTGTTGTACTACTTATTTTTATAGTCATTGTGACAAAGTGACCAAACAGCCACTCAAGGGAAGTGAGGATTGGTTTTGGCTCATGGTTTTAATGTATATCCACCGTTCTGGTGCGGAAGGCATGGCAGGGTTTACAGTTGTTTGTACTTGTTTATGTCTGGAGAATAAGGAATCAGACAGAACAGAGTGGATGGTGCCAGGTACCCTCTAGGCTCTATTTCAGTGGCCTCCATCCTCCAGTTAATTCCACATTTCTACAAGCAGCGCCAACAGGAGGAAGACCAAGGGTTCAAACACATGAGTTTGTTGCTGGGCTTGGGAGTGGGAGTCCCTTTCACAAGTAATTCATAGTAGTTGCTTTCCCAGAGACAGAAATTACCAGGGCTTCTAGAGTTGGGTTTTCTAGAAAAATAGGAGAATTGCTCCCAAGCCCCATGTTTGGCAACAAGCTTCCCGAATCTCACTTTGGGCCACACATATTCTTGTGGTTCTACCTTCCCCTGCTCCGGACCTGTCAGTTCTTGTGTGGTGATTTTATGAAGCCCACTGCAGATATACAATTTTAGCTTTGGGGAGAAAATGTAGCCAGAGGTCCATGTTCGAGTGCAGCTGTGCTTTGGCCATTGCGACTTTTGGCATCCCACCTCTGCACTGGTTCCTGATTTTGAACACATTTGAAGCCCCTCTTTATGATTGGCTTTTATCCCAATCACTTGTGATTACTCAGAAGTCTCCCCGCTCACGTCCCACTTCCTCCGGGGTGGCTCAGGGGCAGGGGGCAGCTCCAGGTGACGCACTTCTAGATATGCAGGTATCGTATACGGAAAAAAATGGCCCAAATGCATGAGCAGCATTAAGTGTCTTGACAGTGAAATAGTGCTTTTCTGTTGCTGGTGTTTGTGTGAAATGATCTGGCAAAATAGATGCTACAGAAATAATGCATTTCTGTGTCTCCCTTCTACAGTGATAAATGTTCTCAGCTCACAAAGGGATTTCTTGCCAAACACTGATTCTGCTAACAGAAGGAGTAGGAAGACTCACATGTTCTCTTGTGACAGAGGAAGGCAAAGTTTATTGGGCTCGCCTTCCTTCTGTGATACAAACACTAAGAGTCGATCTTTGAAGGTCTGTGTTCTGCCTAGACGCTTGGCTGAAGGCACACTTGGACTGCTGTGGTAGAGCATCTCACCTCCTGCAGAAAGGCAGAGAAAGCAAAGCTGGGAGTGTTAGCATCATTAAAGATCCTGGGTGGAACTGGCTGTTCCAACAGGAGCTTCTTCTCAGAAAGGCACTTGTACCACATCACTAGAGTCCCCTAGAACAGAGGGACTGAGAGGGAAAAACAAGGGACCCCTGGGATTTATGGTGGTTTTCGGTGGGTGTTCATCATGCTGGGCCCTTTACAGATGCTTTCCTAGTGAGACTAGAGAGTAGTGCTAGGAGTGGGGGCGTCCCTGGCGTTCTGAATGAAGACACTGAGGCCCAGGAGTTTTCTGTTGACTGTCAGCCTCCTGCATGTGTCTGGGGGAAGCGTCTCTTAGCTCTGCCTCTTGACCCTGAGTTCCGCACTCTTTGTAGGATTGCATTCATCCCTCTGTTTTATGCACTGAGGTTTTGATTCCCCCACTTCTGGTCAGTAATGTGTCCTCTCCCCAAGTCCTTCGGTGGCTTCAGAGGGCCTGCCTACAATCTCCCTGCTCTCAACACTACATCGCTGGATTTGTCTTTCATGATGCCTCCCTCTTCAGCTGCGTGTGCTCCAGCGACAGGAAGCAAGGGGACTTTGCTGAGCTACGGGCAGCCTCACTCTCTGGACCTTCCTAGGCTCTGCTTTCAAACACGCTTCCCTGATTCCCATCCCAATTTTTAGCACAAGGGTCTTACGAGATGATGGTCGCTACTTTCGCCAAACCCCCCACTCCTACAGGGTTATCTCCATCCCATTGCATCTTTGTCCATTGATCACACAGCTCCTGCTGACCCAGAACCACAGGCTTCCTCAGGGTTTGTCTTATTCACGGTCATGGGCTTGGTGTCCAGGATCCTGCCTGGCTTACCAGAGACACAAAGTGTAGTCTGTGGAACAAACAGAGCGTTAGAAACAGGAGCAGAGTGTGGTGGCTCCAGGTTTGATTATGGGAGAGCAGCCATGCCTTTCCTTTGTGTCATTCTTTCTGCTGTGTGATCCTGGGGTCCTCTTCATAATTTCCCAATTCCTTTCTGCAGAGAGAAGATAACTGATGGACAGAAGTGCCAGTAATGCAGTCAGGCCTTGATGCCGTGCCTGGGAAAGCTGTGAGGGCCATTTCTGGGGAGGGAATATGGCTTTATTCAAAACCTTCTTTGGTGCCTTACAGAGCAGGAGGAGGCTCCAAACACAGGTGACAATGGAAAAATCTCCCCTGGAGGCCCCAGGGCACTTTCCAAGTGGGTTTCTCCTCCCCCTTAGGGGTTTGGACTGGCAAGAGTTAGGTGTACTCCTTCACCCTGGCACTATGGTCCCCTTTGTAGGGGACCCCTAAGGAGAGTGGAAGCCATTGCCAGTACCTCCTTTGAGCCTGTCACATGGTGTTTGCTTTCTCTGAGCTGCTTTTGGGCAGCTCTTGTCAAGTGACTGTCCCCCGTTCTTGATATTTGATTCTTTTTCAGAGTCTAAGCTGCTGCTGGCAACAAAATCAATGAGACAGGTGATTATGGGAATGAAATGGGCCTTTCAAAACCAGTCTGCAAATATTTGGGCTGTCAATCTGTTGTCTCTCTACCGAGAAAAAGTTCAAAAGTCTGAGCAATTAGATGTCAAGCCTTTTTAGGTTTAAAATCTCTCTCCAAACCTTTGACTTTCACCAGCTAAGTAAACCCCTCATTCATCAGCTCCCTACTGCAGCACACAGGTAGCACCAACTCTCGGCAGACTGCTGATAACAGCACAGATAAGTACAAGAAATGTGTTCAGTACCGGCCTGGACAGATTCTGCTTTACTATTTATCTGCAGGGATTTTGATTGGACTCATTCCCTCTTTATAAAATAAGCTTGTGAATTTTTTTAGGCTGTTTAGATCATGAAAGGTTTTTTTTCCCTTTCATTCAACTGTGACAGATAGTTTTGCTGGGTATCACAGTCCAGGTTGACATTTGTGGTGTTTTAGTACTTGCAGTGTATTGCCCTAGGCTCTTCTAGCTCTCAAGAGTTTCCACTGAGAAATCAGGTATAATTCTGATGGATTTTCATTTATATGCAATTTTTTGCAGCTATCAATACCTTTTCTCTATATTTAGTGTTTTGACTATGATATCAACTTGAGAGTGGGGGGCATGAGAAGGATTCTAGGGAGGTTAGTTGTGAAGATATATAGTGGGGGAAAGGGAAGAGGGAATGATGTATTCTGTTTCAATTAAAAACATTTAAAATAAGCAAATAAATAATCAGAAGGGGCCCCTATTTTGTTCTAAATCGGACTACTAATTTCACATTCTTAATTTATAAAATGATATTCTCACCATTAAAGTTAGAATATAGATGTGAAAAAGAAGAGAGAAAAATAATGTGTGACTGCATAACCTGCTTCGAACACAGAAGATATCCTTTTAGCTGTGTGTATGCAGATTTTTGATTTAAAGGAAAATTGGCTAATGTTGCTTGTATTATTTTGCAACACACTATATGCCCTTTTGTTTCGTTCTTTGACGCAGTTTGGTATGGACATGTGGGATTCATACAGTTGCTGCCAATCAGGCCTATCTCTTCTTGTAGAATTCTTTTTAAGGCCTTTGATGCATGTTACTGCTCTAGTCCACTAAGGGCTTGCCCTGGACTCTAGACATGACACTCATGGGTTTCTCTCCCTGTTTTTCACAATCTTCTAACACAAGCAATACCAAACATTTCCTGGGAAGACCAAAGCATTTACCTGTCCTGTTTCCAGCAGTCACTAACATCCTGAGAAGGCAGGATGACTTCCCAGGGTGGCAGGAGAGTAGAACACACTCAGTCCACTGTCAAAGAGCATTTGTTGGCATCCGTGCTGCAGGAAGAGTGGGCGATAGGAAGGAGGGCAACAGGGAGCTTGGGTTGGCACCTATTGTGTTGATACCTTTGACTACAACACACGTACAAGCGGTCCCTGGAGGTCACTAAGGTTACTCTCCTCCTCACAGAGGAGGTTCAGGAGAGAGATGCAGGGATATCTTACTGGAAAGTCAAGAGTTAAATAAGTCACCTCCCTTCTGGATGATTAGAGGGGAAATACATGCAAACAATACTGGGTCTCATAAGAAAACCAACAGGGTCAGAGTCAGATTCACTGTGAAGCATATTTTTTCTAGATCTCTTGACATCAAAGAATCACTGAAGGTAAAGATTCATTTCACTCTCTCTGTAAGAGAGAGAGAGAGAGAGAGAGAGAGAGAGAGAGAGAGAGAGAGAGAGAGAGTGTGTGTGTGTGTGTGTGTGTGTGTGTTGTATTTTCAGTACTGAATTAGCCTTGGGCATAAAACCTGGTCCCTGCTGTGAACTTTGGATCACATCTGGTGAAGAGAGGAAAACCCCAGATCTATAGGTCCTGGCTGGCTTTTGAACCTAGGAAAAGCTTCCAGTGATTGTCACTGAAGTTGACAGATACTAGAGGATACTCTTAGCCAGGGTTGGGCTGTCCAGGGTCCCACATCCCAGGCCACTTCCCATAGATGGGAGATGTCACCGTTAGAGAGCCAAAGGACAGTGCACCTGCCTCTTGGCCTGTATCTGATGTTGCATCAGATTGCAGTGTATCATCATCAAATAATCATTGTCACCACCACCACCACCACCACCACCACCACCACCACCACCACCACCACCACCACCACCACCACCACCACTACCACCACCCTCCACCATTATCATCTCTTACCTGTTCTGCATTGAGCTTTATTAAGAAAGTCCCTATAAGTATGAGCAGTAAGTGGATCAGTAACCATAACAGTTACAGTACTGAAAAGATAAGTCCAGCTTCTTCTGGCTGGGTTTCAAGCAGGATCCAGAACAGCTTTGCTACGAAGGAGGAAGAGGAGAGCAGGAAAAGGAGGAATAATGACTTCCTAGAAAGACTCAAAGAGTGGGTCCCAAGAGTTAACTCGTCTGACCTTTATGTATGATCTCAGGGATCACGGAGAAGGACGATCCTGTAACTCCTGGGCCATTACAGGCCCTTGCACACACAGCAGCTCAGAATGTCTATTGAATAGTGCAGCAGGCCTTCACCTTGCTCTCTGCCTTCAGGTGACTCAGAAATAGCATTTATATCTCAGGACTGACTTCATTCTAAGAACCCATCGGCTCTGGTGCTCAGGGCTGAGGTCTCACTTTCCAGTACCTGTCTCTTCTTACTGTAACTTCCTTCTTCGCTGGTGTCTGGTAGTGGATGTTGCAATTGGGCTGAGAGTGGGATGTGCTGCTTCTAGAACCCAAGGTCAGATGCCCTGGCTCACTGCTGCCTGCTAGGGGTCTCCTTTAAGTCTTAGGAAACTGGCAGAACCCTTCCCTACCTCACTCTTTTCTTGGGATCTATGCCTCTGTCCTCCAGCACTAATCTGCTTTTACTTTATTTATTTATTTATTTATTTATTTATTTATTTATTTATTTATTTATTGCTGTGCCAGGGTCCAACCTAACCTGCACGTGCAAGTGCAGAGCTCTTCTGTGGAAGCAGCCCATTCCCCCCTCCCAAATTCTCCTTTTGGACTCCAGTTCTATTGCCTCAAAGGATTCGGACATTGGAAATGGAATGAGTCGTGTTTTGAGTGACACAGCACATATTGTTTTTCTAGCTGAGTCTTGGGTAGTAGGCTGGCCTCTGCTGGCCAGGAAAAATGGTGCCTCCTAGTTCCAAGTTTAAAGGTAGAGGTTGGGGGGGGGATGAAGAGAGGATAGATATTTAAGCCCTGGAAATTATCCTGCCATTAAATATCTGTAGACTTATCACTCAGAAATAACTCTATAGACACCACAGAATCAAGCTGCAGTATGAACCCCCTGATTGTTCTAAGGGGAAGCTTGAGGTGAGGTGTTAACAACTCAGCTTGAAGTAAAACAACACATAATGCCCCCAGTGCCTCAGTCTTTTTCTAAGGATTTGAGCATCACGATGTTGTTTCCACACTGACATGAAAGTATTGTGAATTCCTTTTGGGATTCCCAATAAGAAGCAGCCTTTTCATTTAATCTGAACAAAAGCTGACTTCATTCAAACCAACTTCCTTCTGAGGAACCTTTACACACCAGTCAGGGCCCATCAGAGCTTTTGCTCACACACATTATATCTATTAAGATTTATCCCATTAACCTTAAAACTGAGCTGTCGAAGGAGAAACTAATTTTAAAGATAAAAGTGTATTGGTGTAAGCCATGCAATTTTTATGAACAATAACTGGTATTAACTTTCCTTGTATTTGGCAAGTTTTTTATTGTGACTTAGCAGAGGCATCGTGGATTCGACACGAATGCCCGCATCAGTCTCAAGTTATCTGTTGGCGACCACCTACAAGCCAACTTCAGTTAGGCCTGCTATTGGGAAAAGGGACTGTATGGCTCCCTCAGAGGGCCTGAGGAGCCTTCGGGAGTTTCTGGACCACTTTTAGAATTGCTGCTTTAAACAAATTAGTTATCACAATTTGTCATTGTCCTCTGAATTAGTGAGTTGCCAGTGCATACATTTATTGGTTCCACTCTAATGCATTCTTGCGTGTGTGTACGTGCATGTGTGCATGCATGCGTGTGCGTGTGTATATGTGTGTATATGTGTGTGTGTGTATGTGTGTTTGTAAAATCGGCCACATTCATCCATCACTCTCTTCTCTTCCCCTCTCCCTCCTGCTAATTGTCCCAAATACCTCCTTCAGTTTTTTTGTCTTACTGCTCCCCCGACCCCCGCCAAAATACACACTCCACATCTGAGAGGAAACATGCATCATGCGCGAGTGAATGGCCCCAGGACCAGTGTTAGTCTTTCTGAATACGGCTTATGGTGCTAAACATGATGATCTGGTCTCCGTGTATGTGATGGGTTTTTAAAGAAAAATTCATCTTAAGTCGAGAAGATGAGGAAACCATGCATTTAGTCACCCCCTAGGGCATTCCTTGGATGAGCGATGAGCCAGCTTTTGATTAGCTTTTGGGTGCTGTGTCAGCTTCCGGTCAGCACCAGGCTCCATTTTCAGGTGTCTTAGTAATTGTGAGATGCAACCCACCATCCCTGACTCCAACAGACATGATGTTGATAAGGTCTTATTTTTATATCCATCAGAGGAAATCCCACATGTGGGACCTTAGAAGCACACTCCTAACAGTGCCCTTTGTCCTTACAGAAATACAAAGAGTATGAGAAAGACGTTGCCATTGAAGAAATCGACGGTCTCCAACTGGTGAAAAAGCTGGCCAAGAACATGGAAGAGATGTTTCACAAGAAGTCCGAGGCAGTGCGGGTAAGCATTGCGGGCTCTGTGCTATGCTGTGCAGACACACATAGGCGGCTGGTGTTTGGGGGCTGGCACTGATGAACCAGGTGGTGGAGTTTGCCCACTGCACAAATGCTCCTTCTTCTGTCCTCACTCTGGGGGGCAAGCAACACACTTTGCACTCTTCACTCATGGAGTTCCAGAGCCAGTTTTCATCTCTGGATCTTATGCTTCCACTAAAAGGTTACAGAGGATGGACCCCCTCCCCCCCAACTCTGTTCTGCCCTCCTAACTTCTCTGGGTCACTCGGGGACATTGTGATTCACTGGACAGCTTTAAAAGATTTTTAAAAACAACTGCCCCAGTGTGGAACTGAACACCTCGGTGGGGGCAGATGAGTCTGGAAGAAGTTGGATGTTCTCCTTGTTTTATTGGAGCGTTACTGAGATTACAATGTTTGTATTGATCCAAATAGCTCTCTCTGAGATTTCCCATCAGCTGGATGAAGGGAACTGCAGGGTATATGGGTCTTTTGTTTTGTTTTTGTTTTGATTGCTAAATTGGCTTCCTACTTTACGTTTAACTGTTGGTCTAGCACTGTAGCCCAGGGCCTGGTGCTTCTTAGACGAAGAGTGGACCACCCCAGGTCACTTAAATCAATCTGGAAATCCCCTCAAACCCTACTTGTCTCACCCAGATGATTCTAGATCCTGTGGAGTTGAGAATCAAGACTGACTGTCACACATAGAGGAAGTATCATCTGGAACTGTGACCACATGATAGAAAACTGTGATTTGTGCCTTCTTGTGCGTTTTTCTAGAGTCTACTTTCTTGGATTTCCATGTGTGTGCTTATATTTTTCTTCTTTCCCATTTTGAAAATTATGGCGCCCGCTTGCCCTTTGTTCCAGCTTTTCTATCCTTTCTTTCAGCCACTCTCTGGTAATTTCTCATGGCACTGCATTCTGTGATTTCCTTGGACAGTTGACTACATGTTTATTAATTGATCCCACGGCCCCTGCAGCTACCTATTTGTCCATTTAAGTTGTTTGCAAGTTTTGAAATCAATATTACTGCAGTGAAGGTTCAGGAATATCAACAATAAATCAAACAATCCTTAGAGGGCATCCCTTTGAAGATTTTGCCAATATTCACCTATACTGTTGTTGCCAACCCCCACGGTGAAGGTTCTTTTGCCATCTGCAGGTTACAAAAGGGGCATGGAGAGGTAGGAGCTATGTAGCATCTCTGCAGTCACATGGGTATGGAGCGCCAGTTCACCAGAGTTCACATTCCTCACTACCTGTATGTACTTAGTATCCTAGACTACGCACCACTTCCTTAGTGGAGAGTTTCTGAAGGCATCTAAATGCTCCAATTGAGTGATTTGTGATTAAGAAAACAATATTGTTTCAGTAAGGGTATGTTAGTTTACAGCCCCCAAGTGACATCTGAATGCTTTTCTCTTGGAAAAAATATAAATACACACACACACACACACACATGTGTAATATATATATATAATTGTTTTTATGTTATTATTATTATTATTTTATTTTGCAATTTGGGGGTTCTAAAATTTTTAAATTCCCATTACATAGTCTGTGTGTGTGTGTGTGTGTGTGTGTGTAGGGGCACACAGATGGTGCAGTGTGTATATAGAGGTTAGAGGTCATGTTGTAGTAGTTCTCTTTCTGCTGTATGGGTCAAATTCAGATGGTCAGGCCTGGCAAAAATGTCTTTATCTGCTGGGCTATCTTTTTGTTGTTCTTTGGTTGTCATTGTTATTATTATTATTATTATTATTATTATTATTATTATTTTGAGAAAGGATTCCACTGTGAAATTAAGGCTGGCTTGGAAGTCTCTCTGGCAGGCCTCGAACTCAAGTTCCTCTGCTCTGGTCTCCTGGGTGCTAGGATTACAGGAGTGTTACCATATCTGGCCCATTTTCATTCTATTTTAAACCCTAGTAGCAGCATTATCAGTTTCAGTGAAGAAATCTATTGTTTTCATTTGTATCTCTTTGCAAATCACAGGACTTTAGGGGAGAAAAGAAAGTAAATAGCTGTTCATTCTGTTTGTAGAGTTGGTAGACAAGAAAGCCCTGATTTCAGGGACATGAGGCACTTGACAGAATGTATGTGCAGGGCACTCCTTGGCCGAAGCACCAGCTCCTGGACCTGGACCCTCTGCAGTGTGTGCTGCTCATGGGCTGTAGATGTACTAACAGGGATTTCGGTCCTAATCCAAGGTGAGGCTGGTGAGGACAGTCGAGCAGGCCCCTGTGGATCTCCTTTCTGCTCGTACCTCCTTAGAGCCAGGCAGAGTACGCGCTTATAGGCTTACCGAGCTCATGATGCACCTGGCCAGGAGCTAGAAGGTTATGCTATGCCGTTTAGATTTCGTGTCAACCCCTGGAGTTATCATTGTCCTAGAAATGAGCGTACAAGCTGAGCTGTGAAAGTCATTTACCTGGGTCACACCCAGGGTGCAGGTTTAGTGTTTGCATCCTCAAAGGCGTGAGTACAGCTGTGTGATGCACTGCCCTGGAATCTAACGCCTGCCAAACGGAAAGCACTCCATGCACGTCTGTGTAAAGCTTTTCCCATCTTGTGAACATGTGATAGAGAAGGAGTCCCGGGGCTGCAGGAAGCACCTGGATGGGGACAGGAGGGAATAGGAGCTGGCTTCAGCCATTCAATATTGCCTAATTTTGAAGCCATTTTGCTTTAAATTAGTGGCATCAAAAAAAAAATCCTATTTGATACGGCCGGTGCAATTTCTTTGAGAAGGAAAAAGAAAGCGTCCTGTTTGGATGCGAATGTTCCCAGGGTAAGGCCGGTCTGCGCACTCTGAAATGTGTATTTTTTTTCTATCTTAAAATTCACACGCAGGTCCTTTGTAAGCAAATTGGATGCTGCCCCATCATGGGAGCTGCATTCAGCTTTCTGTGGTTCTCTTTACCCACAGACCTTGATTTTTGTTGGGATACTGACCAGGGCTCCGTGCCTCCTAGGCGGTGTTCTTCCACTGTGCCACAGCTCCCAGTGGTTTTTACCAGGATTCAGCTGAGAATGGGTTAGCCCCATTGTGCCCTCGCACCTTTGTTGGCAGCAACATAAAGGCATGGCCACTTGGAATGAACTGCTAGCTTACCTTGAAGCCAAAGAAGGAATGACTGGGACTCTTCCTATTGTAATGACACCTTGTTTCCTGAGCAGAAAGCTTCATTTTGGGGTCTGTGGGCATTTGGAGCAGTCAAAGACCTCAGGTTTTCCCTGTAGCCATCTTTGCAGTGTTGCAGTAGAAAGGCCCAATCCAAAAGGAGAAGGGTTTTTTGCCTGCCATCTTACTAAGTAGACAATGGGCCAGGAACAGAACAGATTTGCAGATTGTCATTTCCTCAATTCCTCTGCCCCAGCCCTAGAAATTTGCATCAGAGCACAGTCCTGGAGGTCCTCTCTTTACCCTTGACAGTGTCCCCAAGCTGATGTCACTCATCATTGGGCCTTAAGAACACATACAAGGAAAACCTGGTTTGCAAGCCACAGTGACTACTAAAAGCACCCCTGACGTGTGGAGTATCTTGAAACTGTCTAGAGCTGTAGACCAGCTTTGGCTTACCCAGGTAGGTTCCATTTGCTCCAGGGAAACCTGACTCCAGTAACCCAGACCTTTAACACACACAGTCTGTCATCTCCAGGCTGTTGAACAATGTTGTTCTTTTTCTCCGTCTCTCTGGCTTGATTTCATCATTCCCCTCCATCACTTTGCCTGGTGATTAGTTGAATCAGAGCGATTTTATCATGCTCCGGCCCTATTTGAATTCTTCTCCACTATGCAATTATCCTATCATGGAAAGTCCTATTTTCTGCCCGTCAGATGTCTGAGGTAAATGTGAAACCTAAAGTGGCCTGCCCATTATATAACCTCTGTCATACGGCTGGTAATGGACTACATGCAACTTTTTTCCCCCTTCGGACTAGCAAATTATAAATAACCTTAGCCTCCGTAATTGCCATTAACATAATGGCGCCATCATTATGACAGCTCTTCTTAACTCTATTTTCTAGACAATTTTAATGCCAGGGGTAGTTTGAATAATTTCTGTAAATCCACTCGAGGGCTGGCTCCAGGTTGTTTGAAGGAGCAAGGCTGCCGCTTGCTTTGGTGCACAACAGCTATGCACAGGGCATTATCTCCCGATTTCTCTATTCAAATATGTACGTGCTACCCGGCTCTCAATGGATGTTGCCGAGCTGTTGATACCAAGCTTCTGCTTCTTTTGAATGGCCAAGGAGTGGAATCAATTCGCTTTTTCTTTATCAGCGTCTCGAGGAGCCTCTCCAAATGCTGAATTTAGCAGAAACAACATGCACCTGCCTCCTGCCTGCCGGTGGCACACTCCCATTGGGCTATTCTAAGTGACACCTGGGCTACTTGCCTATGACATAAGTCAGAACTTATTTGAGATGCAGAAAGAAGTCAAACTTGGCACGAGTCCTCTGTTTGCTGAGCCGCCGGCTTTAAGAAAAGTGCCCTGATTTGAGGGAAGGCAGACGGCAGTGGGTAGACGATTACCTGGTCTTGGTGATGTGAACAGGCGTGCCTCAGCCCTTGTCTTTCAGATCTGCCCCTTCACTGGGAGCAACCAAAGCTGTCAATCACCTTAAAGCATCTGCTCTAGCTCCAGGGAACTCTGGATAGGCAGGGCCCCTGTGGAGAATTTGCAATTCTTAGGTGCACCCTCATTTCTAAAACGAGGCATCGGTGGAGTGGCATTTGCCTTGGATCATACAGAGACACTCTTCCTTCACCTTCTAGATTTGGGCGGGCTTACCATCCTCCCCCTGTTTTCTCAGGAGACCTGGTTTCTGCAAAGGGCAGGGTTGACTTTATGCTGAGTCCTACAGATCTTAGATCTCCATAAACTTAAACACGTATCTGGGAGAGGGGAGGGGGTCATGAAAAGATGGCGCCTGTTAAGCAGCTCATTAAGTAGTTCACTTTCTATTGAAATAATCGGAAGCATCGGGCAGAGTGGACTCCAGCCCAGGCAGGGAGGAGACATAGAAAGCAGGTTGTAACTGTACTCATGACGGGAAGACTTGTTTTCAAACCTCTGGGAGGAGATGTTTAATAATTTCCTCCAAACACTCACGGCTCGGAGCTGTAAATAAGCCTAATCTCTTTCACTGGCTTTCTCATTTCCATTGGTAAAATGAGAAACTGGGCACTTGAAAAGCATTTTGCTTAAAACCACACACTCCTGCTTCTTGGAAGAACTAAAGGAGACTTAGAGTTTGTGCTCAGGCCTCTGTCTCCAGCTACCTGCTGTTCATTGTGGAACTGATGCCTATTATAGCTGTGCTGTGGAAAGTAACTGCTGTTGTACAGTAATTCAATTTCAGCGCATTCACACATCACTTCCCCGATAGGGGCTTATCTGGAGAAACCTCGGACTTGAAAGCTTTTTATCTAGAAATTCCACATGCCCTGGGCCGTTTTTCCTAGGTAATAGATACAGCATTTGCATTTAATAAACATTTACCTTCTCAGAAAACTGGATTTCTTTCCCTTCCAGAAGAGATTTACGCCAGTCTTCCAAGAAGCCAGAGGCACTATTAAAGCAACTTTCTCTAGCTGTTTCTTGACTGATGGATGTGTATATATGTATGATTATAAAGTGCACCTACACTGCAGTGTAAATATATACACTGCGGCACACGGGACGCTGAGGACAGCAAAGGCAGACTCTACCAGCAGCAGAAGCTCGGAGTGGCTAATAGCTATGGAGGGAAATACTTTTGGCTTCAAGACGCTGTTGAGAACTGTTGATAAGACACGGTTTCCAAAGGCTGCGAGTTAAGTTCGGAATGAAATCAACAATTTTGTTGATAACTTCTAAACTATTTTGGTAAAAGGCCACACATCCTAGAATATATGAGCAGTACGAACTGAACACAGTTGGTTAAATGTAGGATGAAAAAAGAAAAAAAGAAAGGAAGGAAAAAGAGAAAGAAAGAAAGGAAGGAAGAAAGAAAGGAAGGAAGAAAGGAAGAAAGGAAGAAAGAAAGGATGAGGCTGGGTGTGTAGGGAAGGGGTTGAATCTGGGATCAGTTGGGAGAGGGAGCAAGTGTCATCAAAACACTCTGTAAAAAATTCTCAAAGAACCAACAAAAGTTAAAAATTAAAGCTTTTTAATTTTAAAATTTAAAATACAAAATTTAATTAAATTTTAATTTTAAATAAAAAGGCAGCAAATTGAAAAGTATGAGACGGGAAATGTTCATAGCATTCCCGCTTCTCTTCTGTAGAAATCGAGTCCGTAATGAGCAATTTTGGGCTCTCAGGATCTGAAGTCGTCAGACACAGCTAAGACGCTGTCAGTCCCCTGCCACAGAATTTAAGCTAATTTATTGCTCATCTATTTCATAAGCCAATTTGAACAGAACCAATTCAAGGGAGACTTCTTCATGTGAACATCCACATACTACATCTATCTATCTATACCTAATCCATCTATCTATAAATGAAATGCACGGAAGCGCCATACGCCAATAAGCGTGTTTGCTATGCCCTTTATGTTACAACTTTCAGTCATATGACACAGAATTAACCAACTGAACATGAGTGTGGGTCTGAGTTAATAACAGAATGAACTAAATTAATAATGCACTTGTCTGGTTAGACCCTAACACATTGGTTGCATTTTCATTTCTGCTTAGATTGAATAGGGGCTGACTAAAGCAGTAGTCACCGAGCCTGCAAGGGTCTGCACTGGGTCCTCTGCATACCAGTTGTGTTGTTTAGCTTGGGTATTTTGTGGGACCCCTAAGAGTTGGAGTGGGGATGTCTCTGACTGCCTGCTCTTGGGACCCTTTTCCTCTCAGTGGGTTGCCTCATTCAGCCTTGATGTGACGGGTCTGTGACAAGCTTATTGTGACACGTTATGCTGTGTTCATTTGATATCTCTGGGAGGCCTTCTATTTCTGAAGGGGAAAGGAAGGAGTAGTGGATTAGGGGAGAGGAGAAGTGGGGATGTATTGAATAAAAATACTGAAAAAAAAATCTCTTTTGTGGCTGGGCACATGCCCTTAAATCCCAGCACGTGGGAGGCAGAAGCAGGTAGATGTCTATGGAGAGCAGACAAAGTCCTGAGTGGATGTATCTGTAGGAGAAAGTCTGAGTGAATCCCTATTATTAATAAAGACCAGTGCCTCAGATGCAGGGGAATTGGCAAAGCCTTCCTTTGGTCCATTTGTGCAAATGTTGCCAGAGTGTACAGAAAGCGTCTACAGCAGCTTTGATCTCGTGGATGTTAAAAGCCTGAGATTACTCTCCAGCAAGTATCTCTTCTGAAGGCTCTCCCCTTTGCAGCACGCGTAGAACATTTCCGTACGCTGAGTCATGGGTGCTGCGCTGTCAGAGTGTGAACAGCCCACCTGATCCCACCTCTTGGGTGTAAGTGTTTGTAATGGCTTCATCCTCTTGTCACTCCAGTCAGGTCTCCAAGACCGAGCCTTTCCTAGATGCGGCAGGTTTCTGTGAGTTCTAAGTCAGCCTAGTCTACATAGCGAGTGTCAGGCTGGATGAGGATACATTATGAGACTCTGAGTCAAGATAAGAAACAAACAACAAACAAACACATTCCCCCCCCCACAAAAGCAGTTTGATAACTAACTTGTAAGTTTGTCTTTTAGATAAAATGGGCTTGAGATAACAACCTTAATGATTTTCTTACATGAAGCAGAAGAAAACAGACACCCCCACCCCCAAATCCAAATGTAGATAGTTAGATGAAAGCCAGAAACCTCTGTATTTGTAGTCTCAAATGAGAATATTAGATCAGACACAGACTAAGGAGCCAGCAGACAAAACAGCATGTAGAAACAAGGACATGAAATCAATAATTACCACGAACACAGATTAAAGAATACATAATGGAATTATAATAGATCAGATTGCCTTCAGCAAAAACAAGGTAGACAATTTACATCTCGATGTCTCGATGTAAGGAGCAACCCAAGGAGAGACAGAAAGATGAAAAGATAAAGCTACTTATATAGACGAGATTAATTTATCCCCTGGTTTTAAGAGCTGGGCAGCAGGAAGGAGATACCCTTAGGAATGACATTTTCTAATAGAAGCAAGAAAACGCTTGCCAGTGGAATACTTTGACCTCCTTCAACAAATCCCAATGAGGGAACCTCAGAGGACAGCTCTCTATCCAGATTTGCCCCCTGAGGTCACATAGTACCAGGATTACTTCTCCCACTACTGTTGTCTTAAAAGAGGCAGTAACAGTCTTTTCTTAGAAACAGTTTGCCTTTGTTGGGCTTGTTGGAAAGGAGAGTAGAAGGGTGGTAGAGAAGGAGGAAGAAGCTGGATCCGAGGACAGACAAGATTAAGGAGGAAAGACCTTCCTTCAGATTTAGTAAAAGTCCCAGCACTTGGAAGACAGAGAAGGGAGGATCCTTGGGGCTCACTGGCTGGCTAGTCTAGCCTATTGGCTGAGGTCCAGGCCAATGAGAGTCCTTGTCTCAAGGTATGTGGTGTTCATGTTCATTAGGACTCTACCTGAGATTGTCCTCTGGCCTGTATACACTCACATGCTCTCTCTCTCTCTCTCTCTCTCTCTCTCTCTCTCTCTCTCTCTCTCTCTCTCACACACACACACACACACACACACCCCTGTTGAAATGTTGTCTTTTACCATCTATTGTAATACTAAGTGCTGGCCCCTAAGACTTGAAGTCAGCTTGTAGCTCCTGGAACCTTATCCCCAAGTTAATTCTGGTTGGTGAATAAAGATGCCAAGAACCAATATCTGGGCAGAAGAGACATAGATGGGGTGGGGGTGGGGGTTCTCGGACTTTGAGAGAGAGGACTACAAGGAGGGAGCAGAAGGAAGCCTATGTGAAAAGGAAGGACTGCAGGAGGGAGAAGGAGAACCGCCATGGGCTAAGGACCATGAAAGCGTGGCCCAGAGGGCTGCCCAATTGGGTTAGGAGCAGCCCAGATCAAACGGTAAGTAATAGCTTGGGCTATGGATAGGAGAAAGGTTCTAACAGCCTGGAGGGTAGGCGACTGCTCAGCTATTGTGCTGCCTAAGGCACAGGAAAATAGAAAGGCTGTGTGTGTCTTTCATTCAGGAACTTAAATGGTCTAAGGAGGGGAAGAAGCCCTGGGCCTGGACACACACACACACACACACACACACACACACACACACACATACATATATGCACACACACACATATATACACACACATACACACACACACACACACACACACACACACACATCCCTCCATGCATAAAGCAAAACAAAACAAAGAAATTGAGAATGTCAACTATTCCTTAATTTTAAAATCCTTGGCAAGTTCAATTAACAAAATTACCAAATGTAGTCAACTGAAGCCAGCTGAGGTACTAAATGATGTATTTCCCTCATCTTTAAATTTCTCTCTCCCATTTTAATGTCAACCTTGTTCTTTAACATATATGTGGGCTCTTTAACCACCCTGGGGGTTTCTGTTTAGAGTGTGTCTAACCCCCAGAGGTTGGAAGGAAGCTTTTGAAAATAATACATATTGTAAACACATTTACACAATGATGAATATAGGCTTCTGTAACTATAGAACAATGCACTTTCTGGTGGTACAGCTGAGCAGCTCTCTCAATACATACTGAGGTAGAGCGTAGCATTTTACTCTGACTAGCAGTAATATAGTATCTTATTAGCAGGAACATAGTATCTTATTAGCAGGAACATAGTATCTTAGCAATAATATGGTATCATTGCCTGTAAAGAATTTTGGCTATGTATTTAATGCTGCATCCAGGGTTTGGGCTTGTGTTGCCAGG
Source organism: Rattus rattus (assembly GCF_011064425.1). Lineage (NCBI taxonomy): Eukaryota > Metazoa > Chordata > Mammalia > Rodentia > Muridae > Rattus > Rattus rattus. The sequence goes on along the minus strand of NC_046166.1, from coordinate 5,247,089 downwards.
GTGCTGCAGGACTGGTAAGATACCATTTCTCCTCCATCCTCCCCCAATGGCTACTTGTTCAAATTTGACCTTTGGTATCCTATAGGCAAGAAGTGGTAACTCATATCCTTTATGTCATCCCCTCAGTGTTGGTAGGATTCTTCTGGCTTCCTACTGGAGTGTGAGGCAAAGTATTCCAAATCAGAGAGTGTGGACTGGAGAATGTGCCAGGCCCAGGTACTAGCCCCTTCTCTAACAGGGAGGTCTGTAGGCTCAGACCCTTTGATTGGCATGTTTTGGGATCCTCCCCTTGTTTTTCTCTTTCTGGAGTACACTAGGCTTTCTGAGTGGGGGTGCCAGCTATTTGGATGAGTTCTGGGAAACCCAACTTCTCAGTACTGAAGCACTGTCATAACCACAGTGTTTTGGATTTCTCTTCTGTGGGAGGAATTTCTAGTTCCAGGAAAAGGGAAACTTGGCAGCCCCTCATTTGAAAAGCCTGACTGTCTGTTCTGTGCCTTTTGGGTACTGAGTATGAGCCCCCCAAATTACGTGGACCTACTTTGGTGGCATTGAGAGCATCTTTGTATGTGCCCACTGGATACTTTTCTCTGCCATTTTTGCCAACTGTCGACCCTCTTTCTCGTGTTGGGGCAGTGCTGTGTGTTTTCTTTGTCCCAGCTGACCTCCATTCTGGTGCTCACCAGAGTCACAACCCACAGAAGTGCTCACCAAGGTCTTGCTAACTGACTCACAGATCTCCACGCTAGGGTTGGGAACAACGAAATCCTCAGCGATAAGGGCCACACCGCTTTCTTTTGGTCAGAGACATCTCAGAAAAAGGGGAAAGCGAGAGACGCTTGAGCTGAACTACAGAGAAGCTGCAGGGCCTTCCATTCTGTTTGACACGAAGGAGCCATCTGGGCACCACCCACGGCAAGCTGTGGCCTGCTTAGACGAGCTATGAGCTTTGTCCAATCCCCCCAACAGGGCCTCTCCTGAATTAGGTGAGTGCAAGGGATCGAGGTCACACTAGGTCTACTGCTCTGATGTCATAGATTTCCATAGAGAGCTGAGTAAAGACGGATTTCCTCTTTCTCCTCTTTCCCTCCTTCCTTCTCCTCTTCCTTCTGTTCTTTCCTTCTCTGTCTCTCTCTCTGTCTCTCTCTTAATATGAGAGCGAGAGAGAAAACCTGATGAAGAAATGATTCCTGGAGAGATGTGGGAAGAAGTCAACTTTCAGAGACCTTCACTCATCAGAGGAACTCACACATGTCCCCTTGCCCCAGATATTCCTCACTGAGCCTAGCCAGAGCCATGGGCTTGACATGGGGATGTGGAGCTGGCTGCCCACAAGCTTGCAGTTAGCTCTCCACACACACCTGGTGGTGAACATGGGTGGCTCACCGTCTGTGGAGCAAAGCAGGCTGGGTGCTAGGCCTGTGCAAGAGGTCTTCCTGAACTTGGTGACTACCCCCTGAGAGGTCAAAGAGGAGAGGTTAGAGAAATCCCTGTCATTTCCTGTGAAACATTCCCCCAGGCAGTCCAGAGGGGACTGCCCCAGCCACAGAGAGGCTAGATCAGAACACTGTCCCAGCTCCCAACCATCCTGATGTTTTGAGAGTTCTGCACGTTTTACCTCAGTGCCTGTTGTTCGGTCCCTATTAGAACCAGGAGTTTGTCAACACAGGAAACTTCACGCCCTCTCCTCCTTGTATACCTCAAGGGAGGCTTAGCTGGTGTCTGAATGAATGCCCTTGTGGCATGGGTCGTGATGGTGTCATGGATAAGCACCCATGCTGGAGAAAGATTAGTGCAGGACAGCGTGTGAAGGGCTACAGATTTCACAGGGATGAGCCATCTGCACACCACCCACTCCACCCCTCTCTGCTCTGGAGGGTCTGCTGCTCCCGGTCTGACCTGTGCAGTTACATTTGTTTTCATTTACAATACAGAAGAGGAGAAAAAAGAGACACTTTGCATTTGTTGCCGAATGCCGTGTGTTAAATCCACTTCCCACTTTTCCTTGCTTGTTTTTATTCTCCATTTACAAAATCTGGTTTTGAAAGCTTTCCGGTGGCTTTGCTTAAGTGGCCCGAGCATCCTGGGAAAGGGAGGATAGTGGCCGTGGAATGCTCGCCTGCTATGGAATCACAACACTGTTTTCTGCCATTAGCCAAAGAGCCCTTACGCCTCACCAGGACGTCTCTGCAGAGACTGTGTAACACTGCCTATGCCCTTGGGCTCCCTGGTTCTCCAGGGGCTTCTCAGGTGGAGCCCATGCCTTATGCAGCAGCTAAACCTGAGCAGCGGGTATGGGCTGGCGGTGGAAGGCAGGGCTGCACAAAAGGGCTTGTTCCAGTTCGGGGTTTTTCGAAAGTATAATGTTGTTCCAACAGACTGGGCCAGGTAGGAAATAATGTCACTTAATTTATACTCAGCCACGGTGAAAGAAATCTCCCAAGGTTTGTGGGTGGCGGGAAATTACAGCAAATTACTGACATGTCACCGTCAAAAGATTCAAATGACAACATAAAACCATAATAATTGTAGTAATAATAAGAACAGTAATAAAAGTCCACCGGCTCTGACTGTATAAATTACTAACAACAGATCAACAGTGTCTGGCAATATTGTGAATGCCTGTTCACTCTGTGTAAGCAGGGATTGTTGGTAGCATTTTTTAACAGCTTTTTTTGGCCTTTCCTCAGTTTCCCCGATGGGGAACAGGAGCAGCTGGGCCTACACACAGTGAAATTATTTACGGTCTCTAAATTAGGTTAGGAGGGGAAAATGAAAAGGTAGTTAGGGCCCTGCTGGCGTTTCATTTAAGCTGCATTCAGCACGGATGACAGCCCTCGCCCGGTAATCAGAGTCTTTGTTCAGAATCAGCCAGGAGGTCGTTCCCGGCACGTCCCTGGCTCGCTGGCTGCTTGCATAGAAGATGTGTACTGCTTTGTAGTGTCAGCAACAGATATGGAGAGATTTCTTCATATGCCACTAATTGATGTTTTTTTCAGTGTCAGTTGGTGAGGAAAAAAAAAAAAAGAAAAGCCTCATGGGGTAATCGCCTCCCTTGTTCCACCCAGTGACTCTGAATCATCTCGTCAGACTCGGGAGGGACAGCTCCAGAACCCTTTTGGAAGCTGAGGGTGGATGACGAAGAGCATGGGAGTTGCCAGTGAGGTGTCTTCTTGCCCCCAAGCAGGGGTATAACTTGTGGCTGGGCAGACAGTGGCTCTCGGTATATTCATACAAGAGTGAGTGGACAAGGCTCTCCCACAGGAAGCTGTTGGAGCTTGGAGGAGATCAGGGCACGCAAGCAACACCCTTGGCCTCCCTTGGATGCAGTGGAGCCCAGTCTGCCTACTAGACTACCTGACCCTGCAGCCTGTCATTACAGTCTCTGAGTCATGGTCTGTGGATAGGACACAAAACTTGTGCTTCGTAGAGGGAAACCAGAATTGGAGATCTAGTTCCAGGGGAGACTCGGACTTTGCTTAGCAAAGGTGAACTTGAAATAGAATTGGTGGCTGCTGTCTTACTCCTGTATATGAGAGTTTGCATGTTCCAATGTATGTGACGGTGAGCCAGTTTACCCTCATGGTATTACTTGATAGTGGAGATGGGCAAAGAAAATGTAAACCTGTTCCAGAATTATATGCCCCTGACAGGTCTGGTTTGTATAGGCTTTAAGAGGGGAAAAGGAATTATATATAAAACTAGAAAAGCACCATTACTTTTATATGGCTGTTGAAATGGTATCGTAGATCTGTTTTTGTTTTTATTTTGTTTTGTTTTGTTTGTTACAGAGAGATAGCTCATATGATAACAAGATCTTGTCAAAAAGCAATACACACAGTGTGCTACAAAGAAATTTGGAAGATAAATTCCTAAAGTTTACAGTTACTTAAAAGAAAAACTTAAAGTAATATAAATATGCATGCATGTATGTATGTATGTATGTATGTATGTATGTATGTATGTATGTATGTAATCACTCAGACTTAAAGCTTGAGAATTGGGGTTGGGGATTTAGCTCAGTGGTAGAGCGCTTGCCTAGCAAGCGCAAGGCCCTGGGTTCGGTCCCCAGATCCGGAAAAAAAAAAAAAAAAGCTTGAGAATTGGAAGGGTGTGGTCACCTAGGCAGGAACTGCCCACTTGGGTGATGGCCAATCAGCTCCCAGGCACAGCCATTCCTTCAAAGTACTGAGTTTGTAACTAAGACCTTCATCAGTCAGAAATGGCTCCAACCTCATTCAGGGCCCATAACAGCTTTAAGCAGATGTTATTTGAAACGCCAGCTCTTGCAATCACCACCGTGCCTTCCAAGTGAAAGCTAGCTGGAGACATTGCCACAGCTGTTATCCTGGTGGTCATCATAGCTATCAATATGGCCGTCGTGTCCCTGAGTGGTTCTATTGCTGCTTCCGTGAGAAACGTCCCCCATTGGCTCTTGCGCTCAGACACGTGATCCCCAGCAGGCAGCACCGTTTAGGACAGTGGGAAGTGGAGCCTTGTGGTAGGAAGTGGGTCACCCCACAGTGGCTTCGAGGTTTTACTTCCTGCGTGCTCGTTGCTCTGACTGTGGATACAATGTTAGCGCCCAGCCTCTAGCCATGTCTTCCCTGCCATGGTGACCTGTGTCCCCATGTTTTTTTTTTTTTTTTTTCTTCTCTCCAAACCCCAGGTCAACCTTGTTCTAGGTTTTGTTCACCTTTTAATATTTTAATATTTGGGACTTTAATGTTTAGGCTCTTAGCTACCAAGAGTCTTCTTGGTTTTGTTCAGTGTTTTCTCTCAGTCTTGAAGAAATCCCGATCCAATGTAAATAATTCCCAGTCCGATCTCATTGGCAGGGTCAGAAACAAAACAAAAAACAACAACGAAAACCACCACAGGAGTGGCACTCGGCTTCCCTGCCAGAACACTGAGGCCGTATCTCTCAGGTGGAGGAGGAGAGGAAAAATGCCCAGAGCCGCCGCATTTGAATATTCAGTACTTATCTTGCTGTGCAGGCAACTTAAAGAAAAAAATAATTAATCAAACTTCGTTCTAGGAAAAGAGCATTAAGCCTCCATCAACAACAACACAGAGACCTCCCTGTGACAGGGGCACAACAATAAAGGAGTCATTTTAGCAGAATTAACAGGAAGAAATTAGCCCCACATATCCTTCCTTTTTATCACAGTGTGGTGCATTTACATATTTTGAAATTTCACATTTGCATAGTCAATGACTTTAAATTAGACTCTCGCATCTCCTCCCTGATGTTTGTCATGTGTGTAACTTGTCTTAATAACTGAGTTGTTAGAATTTAAAATAACAGCTATTTAACGATCGCCCCCCCCCTCCCCCAACACGCAGCACCTCGTTACTCTTGAATTATTTTAGGCAGCTTTACTGAGATGATCCTCACATTTGCTTGAGACACACGCGGGTACGCGTGTGTGACTACTTAGGCGATGATGAAACAGATCGGATGCACGTGTAAATCAATCTTCGGCTCTCTGATTTACCTGGTAATTGCAGCTGGGTATGGAATGGTCCAGGAAAACTCTGAACTCACGCCCTCCGGGAGAAGAAGGAAGTGCACATTTCCTTGAGAATGTCTGTCATCTCAAGAAGAAAGAATACAAGCTCCAGAGTAGAGATGCGGTTTGTTTCCTCTTTCTGTCCTAAGCCGCCTTCATCTATCCATCACCTGCATGGAAGTTAGCATTACTCACCAACCTGGTACCACCTTTCCTGGCACATTACCTACAGGATGGGCTGTTTGTTATGCTGGGACCTTGGGTTACCAACAAGTAGCTAGATCCCTTGGGCAGACATCTACTGGATTAGAGGAGAAGGAGAGAGAGAGATCTACCTCTAGGTGGTGGCTAAGCAGGGCAAGTGGAGAGCAAAGGTAGTCTAGGGTGGCATATGGCTTAGAGCAGAGGTTGTGTCAGGTGAGGGATAGAGGTTGGAGTGAGGTGGAGTGGGGAAAGCAACCGTTGCTGGTGAGATTAGCATCTAGCAAAAGCAGGGGCTCTTGGGAAGTCGGTGAGGTAGAACTCATGGGTGATGAAAGTGGTTCACTTCTGTGTTTCTTTGGACACTTGCTTCCCACTGAGGAGGACGGGGTTGGGTACCATCAACAGTGCATGGAGCCCACCCAATGATTGGAAACAATGCTTGCAGGTCCCAGAAGCCTGTTCACAAAGACCTTCCCTTTATTTCCAGTCCAGCTAACCGATAAGACTGGCTTAAGGCTGTCTTATTTTGGGGAGTCTGTCACCCAACAAGGGCAATTAGTGAGTGGAAGGAACCTACTAGGGACCAGCGCAAGAGGGACAATCACTGTTAATTCTGCAGCTACATCACACTAGGCCTCAGTGCTGAATGCAGTTACAAAGAGGAAACCTGCCATTTGCTGAATTTCAGTAATGACTTCTTAAAGCAGGTACTCTCAGTCTGTCTCAGGGGTCCTGGCAATTTAGAGAGGCTGGCCTTCAGAATGGCCCTCTCTTGTGGAAGCAGGGCCACAGGACATTCACCTACAGTACATCTTCTGTTTCTGGGGCTTTTACCTGCACAGATACCCAGGAAGCCCCTCTAAGATGGCTCCTTGTTTGCGGAGCATTGACAGCCTGCTATATGGACAGCTGAAGTTGGCTACCACCCCTGTGAGACCTGAGACACAGCCTCAGTTTCCTCATCTGTAAAATGAGCATTCCGACATGTGGCCAGGCCCTGTCCAGGACCATGGTAGGTTAGTGTTTATGAGCCCAGGACATGCATTCCCTGTTCGAGAGAGAAATAGCCATGCAGCTCTAACCTCAGAACCCCTGTGGGAAGAAACAGGGAAACACGGCACAGCATGAGCCTAGCCTCTTGGCTGTGAGAAGACTTGGTGAATTTTATCAGCAATGTTAATGTGAAGTATTACAGGCCACAGGGATCTGGATCTGGCCCCGTCTCAGTTATTTGATAGATAAACTACCCTGTCTGGTGCACTTGGACTTCCTTCTCTGCGACATTGTCAACCATGCAGCAGGGTTCCAATGCCTAGCTAATACGAGAGGCTTTCTGTACAAAGCGCTTTAGCCCAGTGTCTGTATTATGTAGTGCTGTCCTCCAAGCAAAACAGCTGCTCTCTCCATCAAATCCCCTGTGCTTGCTTGCAAACAGAACTGTTGTGGGTCCGGATGGTATGCACATTCCCTCCAAGAAGGGCTGGGAGGGTCAGTAGATTCTCACCAAAGCATCCAGTCACAGCACCCAGCCATTCCTGTGCGATTTATCCTAATTGCATATGGCCTCAAGGTCTCTGGGAGTGGCTGGAGCTTGAAGACCAGGGAAGGTCCTCAGGAAGGAATTTTGTCTACAGGCAGATGATCATCCCTTCTGGGTGAAGACTTCCCAGTGTGTTTAAGGTCACCCATGCCCTGTAAGTAAATATAATATACTCACTGGTTCTGCAGGGTGAGCGTTGGTGGACTCCAACTTTGGCTTGTCACTGGGAATTTATGAAAAAGGGTGGGTTTACATATCCTCTAGGGAAGGAATTTTAGAACAGCAGCCTGGCGTATGGTTACTTCATCAAGACTGTTGGCTGCTATCAGTGCCCTAATTTAGAGGTTGAGATGATGTTGAAATGCTTAAGGGGAACAGTTGGGGAAGTTTGGAAAGTCACATTTGTGGTTCACTGTAGTCCACGGAGACCTAGAAGGGAGGATTCGTGAGACTACAAATAACGGTAGGAGAGGGAAATAACAACCTTCCCTTTGTGATCGGTGAATAAGGCTGCACGGCTGCTTCCTTGGGTCTGACAGTGACCATAGCTGGCTATAAGCAAAGCAGCTCTGGTCACCCCAAGCGATCCTCCTGAGAGTGGTCAAATTAACATTCCTCCCTCTGGTGCTAGTTGGAGGAATCAGCAGATTAGTGAAATCTTTTATTAGTTTGTTTTCAAAATGATCCTTTATTATTTGCAATGGTCATTTTTAAAATTCACTTAATATCCTCATTGGCCCTCCTCCTGGTATTCCCTTCACAGTCCCGTTGCATGCAATATTAAAAAGAAAAAAAAAAATCCTCCCTAATGCCCGTTAGGCACCAGCCGGTGGTCTCGGTCTGTTCCCAGTCTAGTACCGAGCTCCAGACCACATGCGTTCCCTTGCTAAGGCTTCTCCAGATCTCCAAGATAGCTGTCTCCTCCCCATGTCTGGATGCTGCCCAAACCACTCAGCACTCCCAAATTTCCAAGCTACCTGGCGTGCACTCTCGCAAACCCATGCTCTGCCCAGGTTACCTTTCGCTGGAGCTCCATTGAATCGCCTTGAGACCGAAAACACCAATCTTAGTTTAGAATCAAAAGATAACACAGTCGTTGGGTGTGGACAACTATTCTACATTAGAAATCTTCCAGTGGTGGATTCCACCATCCAGACTTAGTCCCCTGCTTACATCTTGGTGCCTTGTTCTTGCTGCACAAAAGGAGCTTCCTTTCTCTTGCGTTCCCTCTTCCTCCCCAACCCGGAAGTCCTGCCTCCTCCTCGCCCAGTGATTGGCTTCTTGTCATTTCTATTATTTAATCAGTTAGGGGAAAATTCTGCTACACAGCCCCACCCCTTATGCCCCCTTCCCTTCTCTGAGAGCATTCCCCCACCCTGGGTATCCTTCAACCTTGACGCATCAAGTCTCTGCCAGGCTCCGGGCTCGGGGCTCAGGGCTAGTGCATTCTCTCCCACGGAGGCCAGGCAAGGCAGCCCAGGTAGGGGAACTTATTCATGCAGGCACCTTCCTTCCCAGAGACTGCTGTTGTCACTGCATGGGAGGACAGTGGCTGACTAGGGTAGGACTCTTGATTGTTTCTATGACGATGGATAGCATGGCTGTCTGTGGTTCACCCTTGCCCTTGTAAGTAGCCTCTCCACATTTACTGGCTCACCGGGCTGGATTTGAATGAACTCTTGTCTTGGATCTGTCAGAGTCTTGTGTATACTGAAAGCACACATACTGTTTTACGTCTCCCATGGAGGCCATTGCAGCAACGCTCGTGTGCACCTGTTGAACTACCACATTGAACTTTACTCATGCATTCAATTCCATGGCAGACTTTATTTTAGGGAGGTTCCTTAGAGGAAACTTTAGCTCCTCAAAAATCCCAGGAGGAGATTCCCTACCTACTGTCTCCTACTTACAAGGAAGCTTCTTGCTGGGCACTGGCTGGTGTCTTAGTTTTCCATTGCTGCAAAGGGACACCATGACTCTTATAAAAGGCAACATTTAATTGGGGCGGGCTGACTGGTTCTGAGGTTCAGTCCGCTATCATCATGGCAGGAAGCATGACAGCATCCAGGCATGCGCGGGCCTCTGGACATGGCCATGAAGGACTGTGATGGAGGTAGCCCTGAGAAGCAGTGAACAGCGCATGTCAATTTTGAATGAAGTGATGCAAGTGAGATTAAAAGCATTTAGAACACCCACGCCTTTTATGCATGCACATGCAGAGCCGTGGGCATCTATCAAGCCTTCTGTTAGGTGGTATATCAGAAATCAGGGAGAACAGGACTTGTGAAGGGAAGAAGGTCTGAAGGAGGAAATGCCAGGCCAAAGAGGGGCCAGACATGATAATGTGTTTTGAATGTGAGTAACTCAACTTTCTCTGTCAGCAGACAGAAAGAGAGACAGAGGACAGAGGCTACATCAGGCAGGCTGCCGTGGTGAAGGATAATGATGAGATGCTAATGTCTGACGCCTTACCATTGGTGCAAAGGTGGACGAACATTTATAATTCACTTTCTTACTGACTTTTTCTTTTGTAGTGGCCTTTCCTTGTGCTTTATACATATCCAACACACCACACCAACACACACACACACACACACACACACACACACCCCTTCAAAATGTCTGGGCACCCTCCCTGTCTTGTCTGGATGAGGGGCCGCTGGCAGAGCTGTACCCAAAGCAAACACCACCAGTAAGTGGCGGTGACAATGGATTGTGACGGAAGACGGAACCAGCTCCTCTCTGTGCTGTGACTTGTCATCCAGTAATGACTCTGCTTTATTATGGAGGTTAAATTATAGCAATCACAGGTGCACAAAGGCACTGTAGCAAGAAAACACTCGGGAGCAATGTTTTTTTTTTTTCCTCCTGCAGTTTGGGTGATGGGCACCAGGAAGAAAACCAACTTGTTTACTTCGGGTTAGAAAGGAAGACAAGGCCCCTAGCCCGCTGTGGCCTTTTCTTTCACGACTCGAGCATGTCGTGAGTGTGTGACAATTGACACAGAAAAGACGGCAAACCTGAAAACGTCCAGACATGTTCTTTATCTTTTCTCTTCTTCATATTACCAGTCCAATGTGTGTGAGTGTGTGTGTGTGTGTGTGTATTTGTGTGTGTGTGTGTGTGTGTGTGTGTGTGTGTGTGTGTGAGAGAGAGAGAGAGAGAGAGAGAGAGAATGTGTGTGTGTGTGTGTGTATGTGTGTGTGTGTGTGTGTTTCTGGCCTACTGATTACTAATAGATACTGTCTTTCTTTTTCTAATATTTTTTAAATATTAAATATTTTCTAGGTGCACCTATGCATGCATCTGCATACCTTAGCACATGGTTAGTAGAGGACAGCTTTCAGTTGGTTCTCTCTTTCCATGTGAGTTCACTGGATTGAACTCAGTTCCTAAGGCTTTGGCGTCAGGTACCTTTACCTGCCGAGCCATCATCTTGCCTCTAGACAGTCTCTTTGATATTCTCCATCATGCCATCCAAGGAGTTTGTGTATTTCGGAATGTTTGACTTAAGTGAAGAAGAGAGATCATGGAATTCCCCTGGATCCAGGTTCAAGCCCTAGCTCTGCCTCTTGGGAGCTATGTGACTAATGGAAGGTAAATTTTCTCTCTGTGCCTTAGGAAGACCAACTGTGAAATTGAGGACTTTCACTGACCTGGTTCTTGAGGCATAAGGACGACATGACATGTAGTGTATGTGTCCCAATTCTGAACACATCGAAGATATTTGTTGTTGATTCTGTACCACAGCCACTGTGATCTCCATCTCCACAGACATTCCAGTATCTCTATAGGCTTGTTACTTTCATTGACTTTGACATTTTTCCGTCTTTGGAGTTTCTTTGTACTGGATTCAGGAAGCTAATTTTTAATTATAGGGACATAATCATCCCTATGATTTCTTATTTCTTGTTGAATGAAATCAAACCCCATTGGTAGGCCCACTGCATGGTTAATGACCCCTCCTGACAATCCCAGCTCTACCCCTGCTGAGTTCCCACAGAGACATCTATTGGACTACCATCTTGTTCCTTAAACATTTTTACTCCAGTATCTATGCTCAGAGAGCTCTCTCTCTGAATAGAATCCTGTTGGCCAGAGTCTGGTTCTTCTACATATTCATAACTTAGCCAGAATCTCTTTAGACAGCCTTGGCTGCCTTGTCTAAGAGGGAAAGCCTTCCACCTTACTTCAGCTCACCACCTCTTCCTCCCTTTATCTCCCATACCACTGAGCTATAATTTTCTCTCATGCTGTCCTGTTTATACATTTTCTTTGTGAAATTCATTAGTGTGTATCTCAGTGTTCTTTTGCTGTAAAGAGACACCATGCCCAAGGCAACTCTTATAAAGGAAAGCATTTAGTCAGGGGCTTGCTTACAGTTTCAAAGACTTAGTCTATTATAGGTGGGAAGTATGGTGGCAAGCAGGCAGGCATGGTGCTGGAGGAGGAGCTGAGAGCTTTACATCCTGATCCTCAGCCAAATGGGCAGAGATAGATAAATAGATGGATGGATAGATAAATAAATAGATGGATGGATGGATGGATGGATGGATGGATGGATAGATAGAGACTGGGCCTGGCTTGGACTTTCAAAACTTCAAAGTCCATCCCTAGTGACATACCTTCTCCAGCAAGGGCACACCTCCTAATCCTTCCCAAACAGTTCACCACCTGGGAACTGAGCATTTAAATATATGAGCCTATGGGGCCCATTCTCATTCAAACCACCGTAGAGTGTAAAATCACCTTTTAATGATAGTCACCTCTCTCTAATATTAATCAAGGTAGATGAACATATAAAGTTACTTCGGCTCACAGTTTTAACATGTAGAGTACATGGATGTTTGGTCCTTACATGTTTGGGAGGCATGTGGCAAAGAATGTCACTTACTTTATGGCTGGGATATAAAAGAAGAGGAGAAACAAGGTTCAATAGAGCCTTCGAGGATATGTTCTTGCAGACCTAAAGACAGCCTATCAGGTATCTATCTATCTATAGATACATCTGTCTCCAAGGTTCTCTTTCATCAATAGTGTCTACTGCGGACCAGGCCTTTAACACTGCCTTTGTAGGATGCATTAAGAGGGTTCTCTAGAGGTACTGAACTTATAAAATAAATATATACATATATTATAAATTATAATTTATTATATTATTAGCTACATATAAAATATAATATTAATTATATATACACACATTTTATATATAGAGGGGGGATTTATTAGAATGATTTACAGGCTATGGTCAAGGTAGAGTCCAACAATGGCTATCTATCAGCGAAATGCCTGAGAACCCAGTAGTCGTTCAGCCCATGAAGCTGGATGTCTCCACATACAGCAGAATCCTGAAGCAGGCTCTAATGCCCGTGAAGGAGTGGACTTGCCAGTGAGAAGAAGAAGAAGAAACAGGCAATAAGAGCAAGATGCCTTCTTCCTAGACCTTTATAAAGGCTGCCAGCAACCAGTGTGGCCCAGATTGTAGGTGGATCTTCTTACCTCCAAAGATCCAGATTGAAAGTGGTTCTTCTCACCTCAAATGATTTCATTAAGGAAAAAAAGGCCTCTGCTAGTACTGGGGCCTAGCACAGTTATCATCAAAGAGACCAGAGAGACTTCAACCAGTAACTGATGGGAGTAGATGCAGAGTCCCACAGACAAACATAAAGGGAGTCCTGTGAAGGATTGGGAAAAAGAATTGGAGGAAGCAAAGGGACACACGGCAAGGACATAGACCACAGAGTCAACTCACCAGGACTCATTTAAATTCAGAGATCAGGGAGTGTGTAGGGGTCTGTCCAAGGTCCTCTGCATGTGTGTGTGTGTGTGTGTGTGTGTGTGTGTGTGTATGTGTGTGTGTGTTTGTATGTGTGTGTATGTATGTGTATATGTATATGTATGTATGAAATCCTAACAGTGAGAGCAGGGCCTGTTCCTGACTCTTTTGCCTACTTGTAAGGACCTTTTCCTTCTACGGAGTTGCCTTGCCCAACATTGATGTGATGGTATGTGCCTGACCTTATTGTAGCTTGTTATGCTGTGTTTGAAATCCCCCAAAAGCACTGGTCTTCTCTGAGGTGAGGAGGAAAGGAGCTGGGTCTGGAGAAGGTAGGCAAGTGGGGAGGGACCGGAAGACGGCTATGGGGAGAGGAGGAAGGGGAAACTGTGATCAGGATGTAATATATGAGAGAAGAATTTTTAAAAATTATTTTTAAAAAAAGGAAGAAAAATTCTCATGGGTGTATCCAGCTGCTTGGTTTTTAGTTATGTCTAGATGTAGTCAAGTTGACAACCAAGAAGAGCTATCACAGGTGACATTACAATGCCTACTTCCAGCACTTCTAATTATCTTGCATACATACCGTCTCACTAGAATCTGAGTCCCATGAGGAGAAAGACTGCCCCATGTGCCTTGGCCCACCAAGGACAGTGCCTCCTACAGGGGAGATGCTCAGTGAGATAATATGTGCAATCAGACAGGTTCTAGGGAACCAGAGAGTCCATCAGAATAGGTCACTTACAAAAGGATTTGAAAGCCAAGTAGTTTAAAAATATCCAAACCAATATAAGGCCACAGCGTAGTTCTGTGCTAGTGGGTTGTAGAGCGCACTCTAGGAGATAGAGTTGAAACTACCGACACATGGCATGCCTATGGAACGGGACACTTACTACCCAGCAGCAGTCCTCAGTTTCAAGGAGAGAAGGGACAAGATGCAAGACTCCTTCAAATCCCAACTTACGTGGCTTTAAAAGGTGTAATTTGTGTGATAACCTGTTCATGTTTATGGAGTAATTATGACTTTAGCACTCGTGTATTTAGTGGTGACAGATACTTGTTCATGAAGAAGGACTTCTCCAAAGACAAGTTACAGTGGTTAGCTCATTTATGAGGGCAACAAAGGGAAGGAAAGAATAAAGTGGCGATGCTGAGGGAAAATGCTTCCAGGAAACAGGTGACAGGCACACCAATCCCATTGTTTTAAAAGGTATTTACAATATTGTTTCTGATGTTATTTGGATAAGTACAATATTGGAACTTTCTCCTCCATCGATATTTTTTTTTAATGAAAATGTTCAAATGTATACATAGGAAGATTATAACAAGCTCTCATCATTGTCACTTATCAATACTACTTATACTAAGTGTTCTCTTCGTAGCCTGCCCACTCTCTTTCCCTCCATTCATTCACGAACACATCCTATTTGGGCATATCTCTGAGTATAACTCAGACTTGTCAATAGCATTTTTGGGGGGTGTGGGGGACACAGGATCTTCCTATGTTGTTGATGCTGACCCCGAAGTATTGGCTTCAAATAATCCTATTTCCCCAGTCTTCCAGTACCTTGTGTTAGAAGTATACCCTACCGTACCTGGCTGGCTGTTGATAGTACTTGCAACAATATATTTGGCTTTGAAAGAGAAATGAAAAAAAATGAAAAGAAAAAAAATGAAAAAAAAAGAAAAAAAAGAAAAAAGAAACGAGCGATTTTTAAAATGTAAAGTCATATTTTAAACTGCTCAATATGAAGTAGGACAAATAACATTCTTACTCTGAAAATGATCACAAAAGAATCGGAAGAAGACCACACGAGATGCTTCAGTGCTGCGTAGTATTCCATAGCATAAGCATGCTGTCCTTTGTCCATTGAAGAACATTTAACCATAAGGTGTTACACTGGGAAAACATGACCTTCTCTAACCAGAGGAGGCATGTGGATTTCTGTACTTTTCTATTATAGTAATAGATGCTATGATTCTTTCTCCCTGTACACAGCAACTGTTACTTCACGTCCTGCTTTTGTTTTGTAAGGTTCTGTCCCTTTATGACTACTGATCTACACAACGTGGGCAGTCTGCTAAACAGGTCACCATGCTCTTAGCCATGGGGAAGAAGGCCTAAGTATCTCTGGCTCCATCACCTACCTGACCTTGCCTCCTGGCATCTTCTGCTCTATTAACTCTCCTCTGTCCTCCCTTGGATTGTCTCTGCCTTCTGTCCCCTTACCTAGACTGCTTGTTTCCTGTAGATGCATGCATTGTGCTCAGAAGTTTGTTTTCACTTCTGTTTAGATGTCAGTTCTCAGTGACTTTCCTTGGTCAACCTAAAGAGAACTGTGGTTGTTTGGGCCACAGGACACTGTGTAAGTATCTATGAGTTGCGTCCCCATTGCTACTGAAGGAAAGCAGAAGCAAGTGCGTCATTCCATGAAGCTGCCCCTCAGAGCTTATTTGCTTAGTCCACATTTCCTAAGCACTAAGATTCCAGCCATGGTTGACAGGCCATTTTCACAATACAGCCCCCTCAGGGTAGATCCCTGGCCTGGACTCCAGGTCCTGAGCTGTACCTATCCACTCTCAGCTTGATGCTGAACTGGATGGAGATGGGACTGGAAGTCATGCACAGATGTATTGAAGCCTGGAGGTTTAGTGTAGGCGTGTGGGAGAGGCCAGGAAGCTTGCTGCCTCTTGACATCAGGTTCCCACAGATAGGTGGCTTTGTACAAGGAAATGAGAGCTTGGGAATGGGATCTTTTCCTCTGATTATCTGGGTCCTCGAAGTCCCTGGAGGCTGGCAAGAGTTGGTAGTATCGCCTGCAATTGGTGCTTCTCAGTACTGATAACCTGCTCTATCCAGCCACTGTTGACAAACTTAGAGTCCTTTACACCTTTCTAACTCCTAGTGGGAGCATACACAATTAACTACATTCTCTCTAACTCCACACTCTTCCTAGAGTGATGCATTTTTCTTCCCTTCCCTTCCCTTCCCTTCCCTTCCCTTCCCTTCCCTTCCCTTCCCTTTCCTTTCCTTTTCTTTTTTCTTCTCTTTTGTGTTATGTTCTCTGTACCCTAAGGGTCAATAAGGAGAATCAATCATTGTCATTGGCCAAGGAGAATTTCCAATGGCCAGGCATGGTTCTAATCCCATTACACATATGAGTTTATTTAATCTTCACAGTGATATTAGGGACAGATATTGCTATTTCCCTGCCTTGCCGAAGTGAAAACGAACACCCAGAACTAAGTTACTTGCCAAAGACCACACAGCTGGCAAGTGGGTAAGCCTGGATTGGGGCCCATCAACATAGAGATAATATTTACTTTAATAATATGTAAAAATAATACAGATGTGGTATAGTGTGGCGGAGTCATCTTTACACACATGAGAATGTTTATCCTGGAGTGAACTGACTGGAGCGTCCCAGGCTGCTAATCTCTGAGCCATCACTGAACGATGCTCTGCTTGTGGCAGACAGTTAAAGACAGCAAGACAGCTACGGAATCAGAGAAGATTATTGTCTTGAGCTAAAGATGAAATCCACGCTCATGGCTGTCTTAGGAGGTGACAGGACCGAATACTATTATAAAGACATTTAATTCTGAATTCTGTTCAAAGGTGAAGATGTGGGTTGCTGGTCCCTATTCAGGGAAGGCTCGGAGAGGAGTTGACCACAGACTTAGGCTAGCTGGAGGGTTCAGTATGACCAGGGACTTAGGAGCAGGGCTGCTTTCTAAGCTTAGTTGATGCCTCATGTTCCCCCAGAACATTAGATACAAGCCACTGAGAAGATCAGTGCTAGACTTGTGGCCGAGCAGCTGAATCTCTGAAAACACTTCCTGGAGATGAACAGCCATGGAGAGAGTACAGATGGTGATCCAGGGCTGGTCTGGTGTCGAAGTTTTTGCATGGGTAATTTATGACCCTGAGTTATGACTGACCTGGGATGACAGCCATCTTGTCAGAGTCTCAGCAAGGGCCTCCTTCAAGCGGGAGACAACCCCTTTCTGTGTGAACTGACAGAGTCTACACAGCTCTACTGTGCCCCTCCTTCCCACCTCAGCATTCCAGCCTTCACAGAAATGCCGTACAACCAATAGTGTGCCTACCCCGTGATCAGGGGGTCCCTCTTGGGTGCTGTGCGGATGAAGCTAATTTACGATGTTAAGGGAGCTTTATCCTCACCCCAAGAAAATGTATTTAACCTAGACAGGAGCATCTAGAATGTGTAAATTTAAGGCTCCCCGGAGGAGAAGAACGGGAGCCGCCCTACTGGTTGGTAAAGCACAGTAGAGAGGAAGTCCCGGTGCATGGCACAGAGAGCATAGTGGGATGCCTTAGAAATGTGGGGGCAGCACAGCTTGGGAAATTGGTCTTAGGATGACTATTGGTACCTAAGTCTGCAAATGCTCATATAAAGTTTATATTAGTACATGACTGCTAAACAGTCCGCTGTATGTTTCTAATCATTTCTAGGTTACTTATAATACTGAGATAACCTAAACACTTAAGGTTAATTGTTATAATTGTAGTACTAAACACCACACACACACACACACACACACCCCTAGGCTGGGGAGATGGTCCAGTAGATAAAGTACTTACCATATAAATATGCATATGGTAGTATGCATCTGTAATTCTGTAATCCCAGTGTTCCTATGGAGAGAAGGGAGAGAGGGAGAGAAGATTTCTGGGACCTTGCTAGCCACATAGTGTGGCATATACAGTAGTGGACAGTGAGATGCTGTCTCAAGCAAGGTGGAAGATGAGAACCAAAGCCCAAAGTTGTCCTCATTTTCTGTCTCATTTTCATGTATCAACACACACACACATACACACACACACACACACACACTCACACAAACACTGATGCATACACACAGACACACAGACACACAGATGCATATACACACACATACACACACACATACACACATACACGTGCACACACACACACAAACACTGATGCATACACACAGATACACAGACACACAGATGCATATACACACACATACACACACACATACACACATACACGCACACACAAACACTGATGCATACACACAGACACACAGACACACAGACACACAGATGCATATACACACACATACACACACATACACACATACACACACACACACTGATGCATATACACAGACACACAGACACACAGATGCACATGCACACACACACGCACACACACAAACACTGATGCATACACACAGACACACAGACACACAGATGCACATGCACACACACACGCACACACACAAACACTGATGCATACACACAGACACACAGATGCACATGCACACACACACGCCACACACACACACACACACACACACACACACACACACACACACAGAGCGCTGACTAAACACATCATATACCTATAATTCCAGAACTTGGAAAGATAAAGAAGGAAGATCACGAGTTCAAGGCCAGTCTGGGTTATATAAAGCAAGACCATTTATATCGACTTAGAGTTGCTATGAGGAAACACCATGACCAAAAAGCAAATTGAGGGTGAAAGGATTTACTTGGCTGACACTTCCACATTGTGGTCCAACACTGAATCCAGAACAGCCAGAACAGGAACTCAAACAGGACAGAATCCTGGAGGCAGGAGTTGATGCAGAGGCCATGGAGGGGTGCTGCTTACTGGCTTGCTTCCCCTGGCTTGCTCAGCCTGCTTTCTTATAGAACCCAGGACCACCAGCCCAGGGTACCACCCACCATGGGCTGGGCCCTCCTCATTGATCACTAATTAAGAAAATGCCTTACAGGCTTCATTCAATCTTACAGAGGCATTTTCTTAATTGAACTTACTTTTTCTCAGATGAATTTAGTCTGGGTCAAATTGACACAAAACTATCCAGCCCATAATTCAGCATGTAGATATTTTTCTCTAAATATTTTTGGTCTATGGTTGGTTGACATAGAGGGTCTGTAAGCCATGAATATCATGGATAATAGAGTAGCTATCTGTATTGATATATTTTAGTGGGGTTCTTTTTTCTTTCATCCACTTCCATTTTGTGTGAAAGGGCCATGACCTGACCTGTGGTTCACTTTAACATTTTATCTACAAGATAAAATATTTTAATTGACAAAATCTCCCTACTGAAGTAAGAATGGGTAATTTCCTAGTAATTTTATTGCAGATACTGATACTCTGATATCTACATATTATGTTTCAGTTAGAGAACACTTGATACCAGGGACTCCCGGGGACAGCTATTTCTTTTTAAATGGAAATTCAGGATTCATCATCAGGCAGCCCCTTGTTTGCAGCGAAAATGCCTCTCTTTGTCCCTAATTCAGGCATTTCTCATTGTGAGGATGCTTGTGAAGTGTACTAAACTTAAGATGCTCATCTCTTTCTGTTGAGGATAGGCGAGGGCAGGAAACTCCTACTTACAAAGACATAAGCAGCAGAAGTAAGAGCTTTCAAGTTCTGCCCAGGGACAGAGAGGAAGTAGGTGCCCGCAGTGGGCAGGTTGGCCTGAGAGAACCCCTGTCCCCCAGCTCCCCTCCCCCAGAGACATGCTGAGGACAGACCTGCTGAGTTTCTGAGCTGGTCTTGTTTCTGCAGGACTGGGCTGGGAGGTGGTCACACTGCAGGGTTCTGGAAGAGAACTCAGGAGGAGGGCACACAGCAAGGCAAGGCTCCCCAGCTCCCACCTACAACCCAGCCTGCTGGGACTGGGGCTGAAATGAACCCGCCTGGCCTGTATCCATTCGTTCTGAACATTGCGCTTTCTCATTAGGAAGCTCTCATTAGGAGACCTTCCTAAGAGGCAGCTCCTTTTAGGGATTCC
The DNA here is from genome assembly GCF_011064425.1 of Rattus rattus. Taxonomy (NCBI): domain Eukaryota; kingdom Metazoa; phylum Chordata; class Mammalia; order Rodentia; family Muridae; genus Rattus; species Rattus rattus. The sequence goes on along the minus strand of NC_046166.1, from coordinate 5,227,228 downwards.
GAAGCGAAGACAACATGGAGCCCATCCACAGTACAAGCCCCATCTGTCACTTCTTCTTCCTCAGCCCTTAATGTCTCCCCAGACTCGGCACCAAGCTGCTTGTGCCTTCTCTTCTCAGAGCTTTGCTGCCTTTATTCCGCTCCACTCCCTTGATTTTGTTATTCTCCTCATCTCTAAAATTACCACTGAGCTGCTTTTTTCCAGTTTAATTAGGTTTAAGCTCCTTTGTCCACAATCTTTCCTGCAAAGCCACACTACCCAGGCCCGTCAAATCTGTTATGCCTATTGAGTCTTGGATTCTTAGGAGATGTCTTCTCTCTCTCTCTCTCTCTCTCTCTCTCTCTCTCTCTCTCTCTCTCTCACACACACACACACACACACACACACACACACACACACACACACACACAGTCCAGCTAGGACGTCTTCAGATTCTCACCTGAGAGCCCTCAAAGGCATCTGTATTGTCTTCTGTCTAGAGCAGTTGCCCTAGACTAACACATTCAGGCTTTGGACAAAGACTCTAGTTTAGGTTTTGACTGTGCAAATATTGTTCTATGGGTTGGTCGTTGGTGCTTCTGGTGACTCTTCTGACATTTTACTACCCAGGTCACTAATTCTGATCTGTCTTTAGCTGTGGTGGCTTCTCTGGGCGCACGTAGAGGATCCATCCAGTATTAAGGTTCCCATCTCCTCCAATTCCATGTTTGTCCTCTCTTGAGCATCTACTGTTAGGCAAACAAAACAAAACGACCCCTACCCCATCCCCAAACCAAACCACACCAAACCAAACCACCTTTGACAAGGAAAGGAGGTTCTCTCCATTTTAAATTACAGTATGTTCAGGTCAATAAAATCTCTTTCTAGAAACTCCAACAATATGTCCCGTCTCAAAACGAGACCCTAGTTTTTTTAGTGGCATTTGTTTAAATAGATGCTTAATTAAGTCAATATTTCTGTATTTGAGGATCACCATTTATTCTTTTGCCTTTTAATATTTAACCCTTAATTAGGCACCCACTGTAGTTTGATTCTGTAGGAGGGAGGCCCCTCATAAGGTAGAGGTGCATGGAGAAAATATAACCTTTCTCTCAGTGAACTGAGTGTATGGGTTCCAGGAGAAGTGGAGGATCATGGGTACATCAACATAGCCTTCAGAGACCTTGCTACAGAGATAGACCCCCTTTTGGATTATTCTTGCCCAACTACAAACCCATTCATGGCATGGTGTTTTATGCATGCATTATCAGAGCGCGGTCAGATACACCTAGACGTTCCAGAATGATTAACCCACCAGTTCCATTGTCATCACCAGCATACTGCATCTTCTTACTCACATGCCAGGCAAACGTTCCACAGGAGTGAGCTCTCCAGATACTCAAAGCAGCAGCCTGTTAAAATGTATGAGTTTTATAGGACATATGTCTTCCATGTATTCGCCTCCTATCTGCCTTCATGGTTAGTATTCCAGTTTAATATTTCCTCTGTGGCCTGTCTCGTTGCGTTGAATAATCACTTGTGATGCAGTTGTTTGAAGAACACAATGCTAAGGTTGTTTGCTTCTCAGCCAAATATTTCCAGATAGCTGTGGATTTTGTATCCCTGCTCTTTAGGAATTATCTGTCTCTGTGCTTCTTATCAGCTCCCAGTGATTTCTTGCTGCCACCATCTTTAAAAGGTTTCCCACTTTGGAACACCCTAGCATGTGGGAAAACATACAAGTAGGATTGTCAGAACGATGTCTAGACTAGAGTTAGACTCTTCATGCTTATGCTTTGTGTGTCCTTTAGTCCTAGCTTCATTTCCACCTTAGACGGCTCTGGGTAACCAGTGATGGCTACAGTACAATCCCTTTGAAGAGTGACTTACCTTCATTGTCTGCAAGGCTCTATCCACATTGTGTCACATAGAGAGAGACTCAGCAAGGTAGCTGAGAAGCCCCTCCTTAGACCCACTGACCTTATCAAGCACATTGCTGTTCTTTGCCATGGCGGTTCATGGAACTTCTGCGTGGCTCTTCTGGCAATTACACTGTTCTCTGCAAGGTCCTGCCTGGTGTTGGTAACTCTGCTAAAGCATGGCCAAGTTCAGGCCTTCAATCTCTCACTCTGCTCTCCTCATGTGATCACTATTCTGCGATCTCCAGAGGAGGGCAAGCTCTTTGTGTGATTGACCCATCTTGAATCCTTCCTTGTCTATTCATTTCCCTAGTGTCTCCCTGGCTTCTGAATTTCAGCTATGACTCCTTCCAAGTCCTCACAGCCCTTGGTACTTTGCACTGTCGATCCCCATGCTTGCCTCAAGCTAATATATAGTATATAATATATAATATAACATACAATATAATATACAGTATATAAATATGATATGTGATATGATATATGATAATGTATAATACATACCATGATTAATATATAATGTATATATTTATATTATGTAATACATGTTATATAATAATTATATACAATATATAATATGTAGGTCCCTTATGACCCAGACATTCCTGATTGTCCTAGTAATCCCAGCAGAGGTGCCAGAGCAGATGTGTACCCAAGTCCCAGCTCTACCTCGTGCCTTCATCACACATGAGCCATTATCCCCACGAGCCTTGACTGAGTTATTTACATGCATTATGAGAAGTAGACCCCTGCTTCATGGGATCCTTATGTCAGTGGATTCCTGATCTGAATAGAATTAAAGATGGTGGGTTGTTTGCAGTTATGTTACCATTCCCATTTGTACCACCAGTTAGTACTATTCCAAGGCGTTAGATACCTGTGAAAGCAAGCTGAACCAGAATAAATTGGCCTGTGCCAATCAGGCAAGCCTATAGACTTGTGTGTAAATGAGTTTGTGTGTAGAAAAGTTACAGACAGAAAAACAATGGCTTGTAAGGTTTGTAGAGGCTCTTCCCAACTAGACCAGAGATTGCCTGGTGGTGCAGGTAACAGTGGCACCTGCACTGGATGGCACCAACAGTGCAGTAGGTTTGTTTAGAAATTCCTATATGTCCCTAGTGTGCCATTTTTACACATGAAGGAGCAGGAGGACAATGGTACTTATTTGACTTGCAAATGTTTTGGAATATGGCTGTGGTAGTAAATCATGTTGGGTTCTGGTCAATACGTTTCGTGGTTAATATAAGCCGTGTGGCGGACTTTCAGTCTGAACCCTTTCAGTCTGAAGCAGTTGGGCTATAGGGAGCAAAGTTTCCATGCATCATAGAAAAGCACATAAGCACATAGAAAAGCATCATAAGAGGCACAAAGATAAAAGGGGAGATTCCTGGGAAGGGTTTTGGTGAGTCCTCTTGCTCTGGGACTGGTGTCTAAGTGCATATTCTCTGGGTTTTAGTCTGTCCTCTGCCAGCTCTGACTATGAGAATATCCCCTTATTTCCCAGGTAGGATGATACTCAACAATCCTTTGGGTCTGTAACAAAGTCATGGAATGATGTGTGTGACATTTCAGTGAGGATTTGGCCCACCTTTTCTCCTCTGCCGTCCCCCTTCTTCCTCAGATACGCTGGAACCCAGAGTCATGTATGTCAACACTAGGGTCAATTCCAACTCCAGATCCTGGAATGACCTTCCTGGAAGCATGTTTTGTCTTTGCCAGTGGACCGCAGGGAGGGCAGAAGAACATGGGGATGAGATTCCAGAGCACTTGGCCAAGCTGCCTCCCCGCAGGCTCCGGCTTCTTGCCATCCTGTGCAGCTATGGAAGCTGGGCCAAGTGCTCTTGCTATAGCAGAGGTGGGGCGCCTCAGGGAAGGCCCCCAGGGTAGGAGCAAGTCCTGGACCAAGCGAGCTTTTCTTCCATCTGTAGAGTCTTCCTGCCAGTATGGCTTTTTATCATGTTTGCCCAAGATTCCCATTACCTTCTAATTGCCTTCCCTGTGTAGCTTTGGCTGCTATTTTCTTTCCCCTTTGGTGTTTACCCTGTCAAATATTTAAGGGCAGTTATCATGTCTCCTCAGCCAAGCTATACACATCCAAGGTCTTTTCATCTTTGCTCATAAATCTTGGCCTCCCAGCCCCTCAACACCTACCCCTACGTGCTGTGTGCTGTTTGCTTTGGATCAGATCATGGAAGCACAAGAATTTTTCTCTTTAGAATTATTGGCACCAGTGTGCACTTTGTAAGTCTGCTGCAAACATACTCACAGGGGAATTAGGGGACATGATTCAGTTTACTATGGTTTTAAGTACAGCCCAGGGCCTTTTGGCCCCCCTGATGATATCTCTTTAAAATTGAATTTGAGGCATGGGCAAAAGTCAACAATGACTAGTGTTTCCATTACTTTAAAGCTTATAAAGTATGAAGGGTGTTTTTGAAGCCTTAAAAAAAAGCAAGTATAATAATAAAAGAGGAGAGACAAATGGTGCTGTGGTGAGCTGCAAGTCAAATGGGGTTCTAGCGGTTTCCATCCACCAGCCCCTCCTGAGTGTCTTTGAGTCTCATTATTGGGAACTTGGGCTTTTTCTATAAATGCTTTTACTCTTCAGCAAAATCCATTTCACTGATGAGAATTCAGCCAGAAGGAAATAGATGGATCAAACTATTTAAACGTTACACTGAATACTACTTGTTATCCTTCTCCATGGCCAAGTGTACAAGCTAAGGGTTGACTTTGTTGGATGTATAGGCTACCTGGCCTCCAGGGTCTCTCCTGGAGTTTGAGCAGTGTTCTGCCATTCACTAATGTATAGCTTTTGTGTGATGCTACTCCTGAAACTGGGCCAGTGATCGCTATTTTTTTCTTAATTCTGCTCAATAAGAAGAAAAGTTAAAAGTGACTTGCAACACCAAATAGAGAAATGTGTGTGTGTGTCAGATATATTGAGCGATGGCATATCACCTATTATGCCATCAACAAAATACTCATTTAGAGCCTTTTTGCCATATATTGAGTATAATATATATTATTTGTGTGTGTATATATAATATACATAATTATATATAATATACAAGCTATAATTTATATACACACATTCTATACATATACATATATTATACACACACACAAAGACACATATATCATCTCTCTGGGCAGTGGAGGTAGCTTTGTAAACAAGGTTTATAGGTAGGGTGTGTGTGTGTGCGTGTGTGGTTTTATTTATATATTTATAATATATTTTATATATTTTATATATTATATTTATATACATATATGTTGTTTTGAGGATTATTTCAGAAATTCAGGTTGTACTCAAACTAGAGGCTTTGCGTGTTCTAGGAAGTAAAAGATGTGAGCCAATCTTGCTATGGTCACAATGGCTGCTATTTAGAGACTGGACTGAAGTTTCCAGCAATGGGGCTCTTATTCATTCCTGAAGAGATCCTGGAATGGGTATTTTTCAGTGGTGATGGAGATGGGTAGGGTCAGGTATGTTTGAAGTTAGAGTCATCAAGCATTGCCCTTGGATTGTCAGGAGTTTGTATGGAAGGTAGAAAGATAGAGGAAAACAAATGCTAAACTCCATCCCTAGTCCTGTAGGTTCCAGTGCATCCCTGGCCATGCTGTTTGAGATGCCTATAACAGATGCAAGTGGATTTGTATAAAAGATTCCTTTGGCCCTGTGGGCCTTAGGCCCAGAGCAGAAGTGAGCTAGGAGGTGGAGAATGAGGGTGGTGGCCATAGTATTAGAAAAAGTCTGGAGACAGCACAGAGAGCTTAGGTGAAGAGAATACCTGGTTTGCCTCATATGTCCCCATTAGTCAAACTGAAGTACACAGATAGCTAGACTATTTTCATTGTCTTCTATGAAGGGTGGGGCCAAGAACCATGAGATTGCCAAGCTGGAGCATTAAGGAGTCTTCAAAGACTCTCTGGATGAAACACCCCCTAGCTAAGTAGCAGAGACTCCTACTTCTGTGCTCTGGGTTGAGGATCCCCAGTATCCAGATCTGGAAGCCAACAGGAATATACAAGCCAGTTTGCACATCCAGAAAGAACTCATGGACAGCACCTGAGCAGAGCTGGAGAACTAATGTTCTTCAAGATATTGTACTTTCTCTTTCCATCATGTCTACTACTTGTGTGGGCTGCCCTTCTCCATCTCTGTCACAATGCCTACAAATCAGAAATTGTCATGGTCTCCTTCTCCCTCCTTGTTGAGAAGTTCCCAAGTTCTGAGCCAACACAAGGGATCCGGTCACTGCAAAGACACTGCTGATTCAGGGTTTTGTACTTAATGAAGTTTTATTGGCATGGAGGTCTTACCTTGACACACACACACTGAGTTAGAACTTGGCAGTGACTCACAGGTACTGCAGTTCTGTTCCTATGAAGCTCTTTGTGGCTAATGTGAACTGGCTTGGACGGAGTTGCTGCCAGCAGGCGAGATACCAGTAGAAACTAAAGGTAGATGGAAAGGTCGCTTTAAAATGTGATTATTTAGTGTTACAGATTAGTAAATGCCCCATCAGAATTACTTTACACATTTGTAGTTCAGTCTATTGAAAACAGGCCCTTATAAGTCTATGTAGTCTATACTGAGATATTAATTTCAGAAGCCGAATTCCCACATCAGTTGTTTTTGTCAGAATCACTCTCCGGGACAAGAAGCATTCTTACTCTGAAACCTCAACCAGAATTCCTTGCTGCAATAGCTTCAGTGTCACTTTCCTTCCTTGGGTTTCTAGCAGGGTGAATTCTTCCTGGCAACTTTGCAAAGCCATAGCTGAAGAAAGATGGGGGGTCTTTGTCCTTTTATCCCAGCTCTATACGCAGAGCCTTTCTCTGTAAGGATCTTTCTTTCTGCCGTGAAGACCTTTGGTTCCTCTTAATGTGATGGGACCTGAATGTCAGTATCCCAGTTCAGGCTGCTGTGTGGGCTCTGTGAATGCTGGAACAATGCCTCTTATTCATTGTTTCAAGCTGCTGCCTGCTAGAGAGCTGCCACTCGATGAACATTTATTAAGGGAAGGGGTCAGGAAGCATAATGAATCCTGCAGAAACGTAGAAGAAAGCAGTTGTTACCATAGGGCTGCAAGCATGTTAAAAGTCAGATGTTACCCTTGGGGTATAACAGATATATTCTACGAAAGTTGACATAGATCAAAATGATAATCAATTGTCACCCCTATTATAAACCAGATGTTGGTGATGTTGCAAAATGGTACAGCTATTATAGGAGACAATTGGCCACATCTAACAAAATGATACCCATTCCTACCAAGTAGCCCAGCAATTGGACTTTTTGCCCGTAACACAATGAAATTAGAAACTTATATTGTAAACACGACATAGTTATTTACATCGGTCATCTTCCCAGTAGCCCAAAACTTTGGAGCAGCCTAGATGAATGGATATATGAGATTTGCAATTCATTTAAAGGAATGTTGTTCAAATATAAATGAAGGCAAGCAGTCAACCTATGGAGACAGTTACAACTGAAAGAAGCTAATTTGAAAAGGTTGCATGCTTTAAGAGTCCCGCCATTATGCCCTTCTGAAAAAGGCAAAGCCATGGAGACATTAGGCAAGATTTTTTTTTCTTCTAAGAATTTGAGGAGGAGTGAATGAGACTATTACAGAACAGTAAAGCTTCTGTCTGACACTGTAACACAGGCCATTATACATCCCCAACCCCAGGGACAAGCCCCACCAGAATGAACCCTATTGGGAATGATAACATATGTCTCACTAACTAAACATATGTATTACAGTAACACAGTGTGTTATTAATGGGGGTAGGGTGTGGGGAGAAGGCAGAGGTGAGGTAGTATAGTATAGTTTGTGTTTTTGCTTTTCCTCTTCAGAGTTTTGTTTAAGACTGCTTCAAGAGAGGAGAGACATTAAAGGCTAAGTTTGTCCTGCAGTAACATAAGGAAACAGTCACAAGGAAGGGATTGAGTGTTCTTTGTGCTGTTGGATTTACTCTAAAATATATCATTTACATCCCAATACAGAGTTCATTAGGTTTCTTTGAGGAGTCAGATGTATGGTCTTATTTAAGTAAAGGAGATCTTCTCCCTCTGACTGCAAGGAGGACCCATTGCGACGTTTGGCATTAGCCTTCAGAGTTAAAGTGAGTTCATGGGCAGATGACTCAGTATCTCCATGGACCAGTTCCATCCTCTGTAAAATTAGGATGGTAATACCTGAGGACACTTATAATCAGAGGCCCATGGAAGGACAAGAGGGGCATCTCACAGCCCTTGAACAATCTTCCCACAGGACAGCTGCTGGCTCCCCTTCCTTATCCGAAAAACCATCTCGCTCTTCCCTCTAGACCCATCCCATGTGCAATTCCTACCCTGTTACTCGGATGTGAAATTGCCTATAAATCAACAGCACAGCAAATTGGGTATCAACAAGAAGTTAGCCGGAAACCCAATATCAGGCTATTAAAAGTCAAAGGAACAGGAATAGGTCTGGGAAATAAGACAGTTAATTTGATAGCCATACTTAGTATTTGCTGGATACGTGCCTGGATGCTTTCCTTTTTCATGGCTGTTCTTTCTGTTTATATTCTTCCACCCATTTATCCCTCCGTGTGTTCTCTGGGATCCCCAGTAAATATTTGGGGGAGAAATGAAACAATAGCAGTTGAGCATTTTAGGAGAAATAACCTCTTATTGACTGTACTCCTGTGCCTTAGAGGCTGCCAGAGGAAGTGGAGTGAGACTCTCTCTCCTGTTCTGTCTGAGATCATGATCTTAAATGGGAAGGATTTTGTTTGTTCACTATTGGGTTAGAATTAAGTCAAACTGGCATGAGATACGTGTTATGGGGAGTCCTCTAGGAATGATCACTCTGACATAGTTTATAGCCAATTGCAAGTCTTTATTCCAGATGACTGGGGCTACACTCAGGTTCCCAGTACTGGAGGTGGCTCCAAGCGTCCAGAGCATTGGGCTTTGGAAGGCAAAAACCACATGCAAACATCTTACTTGGCAGCTTCAAGGTGGAGTCGCACAAACAAGCAGTTTAACGGGAGCTAAAACAAGAGAGCTGGAATGTCCTGACCTTGGGCTCCTAGAATAGAGTCTGGTCATTTTCATGAGATCCCCATCAAGGAGATCAAATTCTACTTAAACTTGAAATGGTCTCAGCAAGAATACAAAATAGAGGAACCGCCGTACTGTCTTGCCCCATCACATATGCACTGGATTACATTTTTATATTCTCTATACATAAAGACCTGGAATCTTAGGATAAGCTACTTAATTACATGTTGATCCATGTCCAGCATGACTTTCAGGCGGGAGGGTAACGTGTATGTTGTTAAAGAGACAAAGTCCCCGATATGTGGGTGACATGGTGGTGTGTAACTTGAGTGAGCAGGTGGTCTGTGTGTGGAAGGAATTTGTAATCCTAACAAGCTTGTATAAAAGACACATAATACAGGTATTTTATTTATAAACCATATGCCTACATTGGGCAGGTCTAGAGTTATACTAACTTATTCCATAGCTATAAAGTCCCTTGTTACTTGCTGTTTCTCCTTGCCATGCATTTCACAGTGGCTTCTTTCTCCTCTATCTTCCTCTTTCCTTTCATCTACCTGCAAACCCCTCACTCAAACCTCTAGTCCTACCTTTCTCTCTCCACTTTGTAATCACAGACTCTAACCTTTTATTGAACAATCAAACCGGGGAGAAGGTTCACAGGGCATCACTTTGAGTACGTGATGATCTGCTCGTCGGGGGCAACCACATCTTGAGAAATCAGTATTTGGCATTATAAAACGAGCAGCATCAGACCAACCCACTACAGCTATGTACTGGGATGGAGAATGAAGGTGGGAGCTACAGATGTAGATTCTAGGTAGAGAGACTAATTTGTGTATGTTAAGGAATGTATCCTGTGGCAGAATTCTCCAGGATATTTTGCCAGAAACACTGCTTCTGAGTGAGTCTCTGTGGACACAGACATTCCATGGTCAGATGCGGTTGACAATGATTCTTGCTTCCCCTTCATGGTTCCCGTAGTCCTGTCACCATGCACACAAACCTCAGTGCTCTGCCCTACAGGAAGCTCCAGTATTTGTCAGACTCGAATCTGGCGTTCCCGTAAAGCCTGGCTTCTGTAGACAGTGGCATCTTTTACATGAAAATCGCCTGGGCTAGTGAGTCTCCCTGAAGTGGATTTCGGGGTGCTCCTTCCAGGCCATGTGGGTTATCTCAGAATAGTCATGGAAGTCACATGATCAGAGCATTCTCACAGAGGTCTGGTGCGCAGGGAGGCGCGGACATGTGATTCCATTATAGAAGCCAAAGGTCATCTCAGCACGTTATTGGGTTTCTGGGGTCATGTTTTTCAGAGCCAGAGATCAGAGGTCAGAGAAGCCCAAACATGAGCCATATGTGAATTTAAGTACCACCAATTAGAGCATGAGCGCCAGTGTATCAGAGTACACCTCTATGCATTTCTTCACATGCTTTGCTGGAATAACACCACAGGGTTGCCTAGTCTCAACAACCAGGAATGTATGGCTTACAAAGCCAAAAATATTTCCCAGTTGCCTACCCCTTAGGGAAGGCTTGTCTGATCCTTTGTCTAGTTGGTTGGTTGCAATGGATTCAGTCTGGATATGGTAAGAGGTCGCATGTTATTTTTCTATCCCCCCCCCACACATACTGCGTACACACACATTCTTATATACAGATAAAAGAAAAGATATACATGAGAAATCTCAAATACCAATTATAGGAAGTAGCACTGATGTGAAGATTTTAATACACGTAGCAGCGACTGGGATTGCCATCTGATTTTACAGGTCTCCACCCTGAGAGAACAAAAGACCTGCCTTCATTCCTAGGGATAGGGTAGGGAACCTTACCGCATGGCGAGCCCCAGTCTGTAAAGGAATCAGGGTATCACTTGCATCTTGAAAGTTGAGCCCCACAAGCTATCAATCACTGCCTTTGGCATGGCCACGGCTATGTCACAACCCCACAGAGATTGGGCTGCAGTTCCTGGTGTAGGAAATCAGTGTGCACTTTCCTCTGCACGCTGTTGATATTGGCAGAGATTTTCAGCTCTCTCCCCTGGAAAGTAACTTTCTACACATATTTCTCGGGGCACATGTATTTATATACCATCTATAATGTAGGATCTTGTGAAAGGGCGTGTGGTTGCCTCACAGCATAGAGTGGAGCCGTTCAGCTCCATCGCTTCCACAAGATGGATTGCTACATTCATGGAAGACTTGGGCTGCTTTGGTCCAGCACAAGTTTTATTTGGTTTTTTTCTGTCTCATTCACATGGGTGCTAGACAGTTTTAAAAAATGCATTTTAGGGGGTGGAGTCGATGTATTTGAAAGTCTAAGAGGTTTAGCGAAAAACAAAAATTAAAGAAGATACATATAGATTGCCAGTGTTTGCCACCTTATCTGTACTAACAAGTGCTTTTTAAATCCATATTTTCAAATAGTTGCGCACAAAATATCACCGTATGATTTTTCGCTGGGAAATATATGTAGGAGGAATTTGACTGGACTTTTGAGTATTTGTTTTTAATGTAAATATAAGTAACACCTGGGAATGTCACTTATAAAATAATAGCGTGTGCCCCCTGTATTCCAAGTGCCTCATGCCTGAAAGGTTTTGAAGACCCTGCCCTAATTCATAGAGTGTATTTGAGGGGCACTGTGTGTTTTCATATCCTCATCCCTAACAGCTAAGAATGATACAACCTAGGTTCAGTTCAGCTTCCAAGACTCTGTTTCTGGTAAGAACCCCTTAGTGCTTGTGTTGTTGTTTTTGAGAATCAGTTGACACTTTTGATTTCAAGATTAGCAGAGACTAGAACTGCAGTCACATCCAGTCATGTCTACAATGTTTGTCAAATAATTGCATGAGGTGACTAAAGAAAGCATCATATTTAAAAGTGTGTGTGTGTGTGTGTGTGTGTGTGTGTGTGTGTGTGTATTCTTGTTATGAACAAGCTTGGAATCTGAGTCACTGTTTTTCTCTGGTGTGATACAAAGAGTATTTGGTACACCATCCTCCCAGTTATGATGGTTAACAAACAAGCTATACAAGAGATAAAAGCTAGTTTCTGAAAATGACTGGCAGATTGATCTCTGTAGGATGCCTCAGGAAGTCTGTAGAAATTGATGTGTGAACAAGTGCACCTATACATGTGTATACTTTATGCTCCATGCTATTCCCCATGTATGTGAGCTCTGGAAACTGATCATCAATATGACCATAAAACCTGCTGTGAGTGGACAATTATGACACGTATGTTTGCTTCTTCCCATAAATGATTTAACAGTGTGTTCAGCGTCCAGGGTGAGTCTTCTGTTGCTTTATAATCAATTACCACTAAGATAGCAACATAAAATAACACCTGTTCATGCTATCATATGTAATTATCTGTGCCAAACACAGAGCTGATGCTTGAATGTGAAACTGTCCTCTACAGGCTCATATATTTTGACACGTGAATCCTCGGCTAATGGCATCATTTTGGAGTTGTGCTATCCTCGGGGCAGGAAGTATAGCTAGCAGGGATGCTCCACGGAGGCTAGACACGTGAGGGTTATAGTCCCGATCCACTTCTAGAACAAGCTCTTTGGGTTTCTCGCTTGCTGTTATAAGACAGTCTCACTGCCAGGCCTTCCCTGACATTATGTGATATTTCTTCTAATATCTTACCCTTCTCCTTTCATTTCATTTATTCAGTCAAATACCTTTGTACAGGAGACTTAGTGGAGGAAGGAATTAATTGACTTTCAATTCCAAGTTATAGTCTGTAGTTGCAGAAATGTCTCAGAGGTAGAAGCTTGAGAGAGTTGGTCTGCTACATTGATAGTGAAGAGCGGAGTTAAACACACCCATGCTGTCTGTTTGCCTTCAGCTACCTTCTTCACTCTTAGCTAGCCAGCCCAGGCCCTTCCTTGACCTAGGGATGGTGCTGTTCACTGTGGACTTGTCTTCCTGTATCAGATGAGAATTGTATCCATTAGTTACTTTTCTGTTGCTATGATATAACACCATAACCCAAAGTGGCCTATGAAATAAGGAGTCTATTTGGCTCTGGTGCCAGAGGGGTAAGAGTCCATCATGGCAGAAAGACATGACAGCAGCAGGCTTCAGACTTGGCAGCAAGAGCAGGAAGCTCAGAGCTCACATCTCAACCCCACACATGAAGCAGATTAAGTGAACTAGAAGCAGTATGAGGCTTCAATCACACATACAAGATGTCTGAGTTTTCTTCTCATCATCTCACAAGACCGAAACCAAGACCGTAGGTAATAGATAGCCACAATCTTGTCTGAGACTCAGGACCTCCTCAGAGCTCTGTACAGTCATTGAATCTCTTAAGGTTATAGCATCAGGGTCCCCGTTTTCTGGAATGTTGTTGCCTGATGCTCTGTTTCAGCTCTTAGAAGCCAGCTTCAGGGCCCAGCCCTCAAAAGGGGGCCAGCGTCTTGCATTACAAAGTAGAATAGATAGTCTACTAGAATCCTCCGTGTTGGACTACTTATTTAAAACAACAGCTGAGGTCTTTGATAACCTTTCCTAGTGAATTGACCCTGCATATGTTTTTTAAAATTTATTCACTTTACATCCTGATCACAACCCCTCTTTCCAGTCCCCCAACATAGCTCCTCCCCTCTCCCTCTCCTCTGAGAAGGGAGAGATACCCCCCGACCTGATGTACACACCCTGTCACATCAAGTCACTAGGCATATCCTCTCCTGCTGAGGCCAGACTAGGCAGCCCAGTTAGTCAAACAGGATCCACAGGCAGGCAACAGAGACAGCTCCCACTTGAGTGTGTGTGGGCCCCAGTGTGTAGGTCAAACTGCTCATCTGCTACATATGGAGCCTTGGCCCATCTCATGGCATACATTTTCTTGCTGGTCTAAGCCTGAAAACACTATTCCAAAGGCTGTAGGTACCTGACAAATTAAGATCTTCACGAGTCCCAACAGATGTCGCTATGCCATTGTTAGAGTTTATGAAAAAGCTATCCTCCTGACCTGACAGGCTGGCAAAGCTGCCTTAAGGCTTATCCAGGGTGCATTTCCAACCCTACAGGAGCCTGCAGAGATAGTGCAGCTCCCAGGCCCAAGGAAGGTTGGCCTCGGCTTCTCATTTTCCACTTCTTTAACCAGTGGCTCCTTATCTCAGCATCCTGGTGTGTCTGTGCCATTGCGGATTGGGCTATTGTCCCTCTCCTGGGATTACAATAACCCCGGAGACTGAGCAGTGTGTGTCAGCTCCAATTCTAAATCCTCTGCTGAGATGGCGTACCTCAGAATCTAGGTCTGTCAGACACCTGTTCTCAAGAACACTACTGTCATGACAGTTCAGAACCTGGGCGTGCTCTACGGCCCTCAGAGAGGAGGCTGTGTGGGCTGGACAGATGCTACTGGATATGTTTTAAACCATCCTTTGTGTACATCTCAAGAGGAAACATTAGCATTCTCTACATGGAGGGTGTGTTGATTAGCTCCGTACAAAATAATTAGTGAAGACCTTTTTGACACTCTGTAGTTCAATCATTGCCTGGAAAACGGACTTGTTTTCATTTAAGGAAAAAAAAAAAAAAACCAAAACAACAGGGATATGCGATTTTATCTTCCTTAAAAATCTCCCTTCAGAATAGAAAGACCTCGAGCAACATCTAATTATTCCTGTGCCTTTTAATTTGATAGCTTGAAAAATGTTTTGTGGTCTTTAAGGATGTCTACGGAAATTTCCTGTCCCAGTCTCAGATCAAATTGTTTAAATGATGGACAGTGATTTTATATCGAGCCGTGATAATAGCATCTCATTTACTGCTCCTTAAGTGATTTTACCCACAGCTTAACACATGTAGGTCAAGTTACTCCTTCAGACAAAAAAAAAGCATGAATAAGAAATGGAAGGAAGCCAATTATGCAATAGCTTTAGACTCTGAAGTGAGACTGTTGTGATTTGCAATATTGACTGCTTTCTCTTGATTATAGTCATTCTTCAGCCATTTATTACAATATAGATCATAACTCACGGACCACACTTGTTCTAAACTAAAAAATAAATAAGTGAGAGGAAGTGGGATGAGAGCGGGGGTGAATGAAAAGCAGTATTGTCGACCTCAATGAATCACGGGCAGGCAGATAATCCTCTTTAGCAGTTGGAAGCATTGTATCTGATGAATAACATATTGTGCTTCTGTCAGACAAATTCAGGTGGCTTCCTGTCTCCTGTGTCATGCGTGCCCCTCCTTTTTTGTAATAGACTGAAGATAAATTTTATGCTGTTTCTGTCAAGTAGGAGAAAGTGGAGGGAAAAGAATTCCCGCCTGGCAGCGGTGGCTGAATCTTGTGATCTCCAATTGAGCAGTCCGTGTATTCTGCCAGCTTATTCGATCACCAACTCCCGCCAGTCTTCCGATGGGCCCACGAGCCGTCCTCTCTCCTTTGAGGGAGGTGAGCTCCTCCTCAATGGCCCTGAGGTCATGCATTGTCTTTACTGAATATTCAGTCATCAGACTTCTAGGCTCAAAGGACAGCCATGCAAGTCCCGCACCTCAGAGGGCTTCTGTGATAATGTGGCTTTTTTTCTCAAAGGGCTGTAATCTAGAATCACCCAGGGAAGATAGCGGCCATGAGACTGATTAGGTTAGATTGACCTGTGGCAAGTCTGTGAGGTGGTGGTGGTGTTCTTAATTCTGTTAATAGGTGTGAAAATGCCCAACCTGAAAGCGGGTGGTGCCATTTTGTGGATTCCCATCCTGGACATAACAAAGGAGACAGGTAGAAGGCTGAGTGTGACAAGGGAGAGCACATGGTTTCTCTGTGACTAAGTTCCTGCCACCTTGGCTTCCTGGCTGTGATGGACTGTAAGTGGAATATACCCTTTCTTCCTTGAAGTTGCTCTTGTCGGAGTATTTAATTACTGTAACAGGAAGTGAAACTTGGACAGATCCTGTCCTAGTAGATATGTCTGTAATTCTCTAAAGTACCAGACAGAAGATGTGACAACAAATGAGGGATGGACAGATAAAGAAGGACCTCTTCATTCAACTAATGGGTTGAATGCATGAAGCAGACTGGAATTAGATTTGTTTTTTTTCTTCGTTCTTTCTTTTCCCTTCCCTTTCTCTCACCTCTCCTAACTCCAGAAGAAGGGTAGCCCAGGGAAAACTGGGGAGGGGTGTTTATTATTAAACACGTAGACTTTCACATGACAGTGACTGTTTATGGTGTTGAAGGAAGAGAAGCAGGGTAGAGTGAGTCTATACCAGTGGTTCTCAACCCGAGGGTCACAGCCCTTTCCTGTATGTCAGATACTTACATCACAACTCATAACAGTGGTAAAATTATGGTTATGAAGTGGCAATGAAAGTAATTTCATAGTTGAGGGTCATCGTGGCATGAGGGACTATGTTAAGGGTCACAACATTGGGAAGGGTGAGAGCTACTGTTCTAGACAGAAGCTTCGTATGTGGAAGACCTGCTTGCGTGGTGTGGTTTAACAACGGGCATTTGGTGTTTGTGATCATGGCCTGGGTATGGCTTTTCTCATTTGTACTTTACATAGAGAAAACCTTTTGGAGTAAAAGGTGAGTTTGGGTTTCCTATCGAGAATGAGCAGCCTTGCCTGGGACGAGAAAAATAATTTACTCCGAAATTTTGAAAGCAAAAATAAAATACGTACCCTCTGGTTATAACATGCTTAAAAACATTAGGATGCAAAGATTAGGGGTTTTAGATCAAGTTCACAGAAGGTACTCCAGCCTCACACATGTGTTAGATTATCATTTTGAAATGACATCAGCACTTTGTAGACTTCAAACAACTGAAAAGTGGGGAGAGGGAAGAACAAGAGAGCAAGAGACAGACACACAGAGCAACAGAGACAGAGAGTCAGAGAGACAGAGTCAGAGACAGAGAGGATTGCTTTTAGGAAGGCCTGAGAGTTTCACCTCAGAAACCACCCTCAGCCTTTGTCATTGCAGTATGCTTCCGAGATCTCGGTAGCATTTTTCTTCTTTCCCCAGATGTCCCATGAGGCAACCCGTGTGCATAGTCTGGGTGTACACATGTCACCTCCCAGGACCTTGTGTAGCTGGGTGTAAAGGCTGGGGCTCTTTTGGAAAAGAGAGACGTCAGAGAGCAGTAACCTCATGCAAGAAGGATGATAGGATGCTGCACATCCAAAGCGGAGAAGCAGGAAACAGGCAAGCACACTTTGCAAGCAAATGCTGTGGCCTGCATCCAGGCACCTGCCAGGTGGCAGTCGTTAGGAATGGTGAAATGGTTATAGACTTAAGAACTCATCCATCCCCAACCGCTTGCATTTGGCTAGCTGCCAAGTCTAATTCTCTTAATATCACCTTACCTTTTCTGGTAATTTTCTGTGCCAGCAGCTGTCCAGTCACATTGCCTAAAGGTTTTCAATTAAAAAAAATAATGGCAGCATTAATCAATGCTTCTACACTAGCATCTACAGTTTCTTCAATATATTTGTTTACTTGATCTTCCACCAAAGGAGTCATTTCTTTAAAAGTGATTAAGTTCCAAAAAAAGGCAGGCCACTCCCCTGAGTACCAGCTCGGCTCCTAACCTCCTTGCAGGTACTGGGCTGCTCTGGCCTTCCATCCTTAAATTTTCTTACCTTATTGTCTCTGAGGATGCTGCTGGACTCCTTTTGTGGCCTCCCTGGGGACCAACATGCAGAGAGAGGTGGGCAGAGGATTATTTTGACCCTCCAGCATTTAATCAGAAACAGCAGCCACCAGCCATCTCCATGTTGGGAGGAGTGCAGGGTTCACAGGCATCTGAATGTGGAAAGAGCATCAGGACTGATGTTTGAGGCGCACAGGCCTTGGGGACCTGGCAGAGCTCTGACCTCCAGCTCTACCACTAACTTCACTAGTGCCAGTAGAGCTTATTCTGGGTTTGGGGGTTTGTTTTCCAAGCCTTGTTGACTGGTCTTGGCACATTAAATGTTACCTTTATTGGGTCAGGACCTATCTTCAGCTTCCTGCTTTGCCAGAGTTCCCGGGCTGGGTTCTCATCAGACACATGGAACTGATACTTTCTTGCTCTTTTTTTGGTCTCTGACTTTCTAAAACCTTACCTAACCTTTCCTGACTTACAGCTGAGCAAGCTATACTGGTGGTCGTCTTCCCTGACTTCCCTCCTAGACTTGGTAAAGAGAATAGAAGTAGGTTGTTTCGATGAAACCCTTAAAATGAGGGTTACTACACAAGAAGTAAGATTTTTCTCTTAGCTTATTTTACTCAATTTTATCATTCTGGTGTTCATAGTTACTGCATCTGGGTGAGTTAGAGTGCGTCACATCAAATAGAGAAGCAGTCTTCAGGAGGAATGCTGTCTCCTCAGTCCTTGATTAGTAAGTTTTCTGTTGAGAGAGAGAGAGAGAGAGAGAGAGAGAGAGAGAGAGAGAGAAGAAGAAGAAAAGAAGAAGAAGAAGAAGAAGAAGAAGAAGAAAGAAGAAGAAGAAGAAGAAGAAGAAGAAGAAGAAGAAGAAGAAGAAGAAGAAGAAGAAGAAGAAGAAGAAGAAGAAGAAGAGGGAAGAAGAAGAAAGGGGGAGGAGGAGGGAGGGGAGGAGGAGGAGGAGGAGGAATGAGAACTAGAATGAGATAAGCCAGAAAGACAGAGGAAGAAAAGCCCAGGTGAGTCACTGTTCTCATCTGATTCATACAAATTTTAGTTTTCTACATTCAATCAGCATATTTGTGTAATTGGCTTATTAATCATCATTATGTGTCCTGTAGAAGCTAGTATTCAGGTGTGAGGCACATTCTAAGTTTTCCTTCTTGCCTTGTTAATCATGTATCATGTAATTCCTCCAATTACTAACTGCTTAATTAACAGACATATTTATCTATAGCTGTATCTATCTATAAAACACATGTTGTTCTCTTGGTTTGTGAGACTTTACATTGTCTATACATTCTGCTATAAAACCTATAACCCAATTTAAAGAACTGGAGAGAAATCATGTTCTCTGTAGATGTGACCAGAGCTGAAGGAGACACTGTACATATATGGTATTTAGCAGTGTGTACGTTACTGTCTATTAGAAGGAAGTATGCAAAGTGAGCACCTACTACACACACACACACACACCCATGCACACATACACACATATGCACATACATACACACATACACACACACCCATGCACACATACACACACATGCACATACATACACATGCACACACACACATATGCACACACATACACACACACATACACACACATGCACACAATACACACTCACACATATACACATACATACACACACACATACAAATACATACACACACATATGCATACACATGCACACATACACACACACTCATGCACTCACACACACACACACACATGCACACATGCATGTATTACACACACACACACACATGCATACACACACACACACATACACACATGCATACACACACACATACACACACACACACACACATACACACACACACATACACACACACATACACACACACATACACAAATACATACACACACATAAACACACACACACACATACACACACACACAAATACACAAACAAACACACATACATGCACACACATACACACAGACACACACACATACACACACACATTCACACACACATTCACACACACATTCACATACACACACACACACACACACACACACACACACACTTCATACACACACACAGCCTCATGCCTTCCTTCACCCGGGATCAGTTTCCCTCTAGCATCCTTTTCAACTTAGTTTACAGTTCAGCTTGTCACAGATATTCTTGCATCTTGCCCCAAGCTGTCTCCAGCCCCAATCTCTGGTCTTGTTCCCACCCTGGTGAGCCTCGTTTTCAAAGTACACCTTGGCCTCTCATCCTGGGCTCTCACCTTTTTTCTCATCGTTCTTAACCCTGGGCAGCTGTGAACGTCAGCTCAGATCCCAGTTCCTCTGTGATGTTTCTGGACTTCAGGTGTAGGAGGTCTCATCCAGCTCTTAACCCCTTATTGACAGAGCCTCTCAGTTAAAATCAGGCAAGGAGCATCAGGCATGGTTATTTATTATTGTTCGATATGACTGCAAATTCCAGAGAGAGGCAACTGTTATCCTAGCTCCCTTCTGTGCCTGGCTCCATTTTTCTTACATAGAAGCTGTTCGGTAAATATGTAATGGATGATTAGTTTCTTTCCCCTTATAGCCAGCTGCTCTTAATTACGAAGATTTACAAAGATTTTTTTTCTCATGATTTAGCATAAAAGCAATGGAAAACCCTTTGGAAATAAAATAACTAAACAGCAATAGATTTTCAAAACTTTCTGAAATGGTATTGTAAATCCATGATAGACCCCCCCCCCCACTGTGCACTTATCCAAGAAGTGGGAGGAGCATTTTCAGTTGGTGTTGTTCAGGTAAGAGCTCAGGTATAACCTAATATTCCACTAGATACCGTCAATTCCAACTCTTGGACTCTATGAGTTGCATATTCACAACATAATATATTTTTCCTTTTCACAAAGGTGGGGTGTGTGTGTGTGTGTGTGTGCACGTGCATGCATGTGTATAGGCACATGTGTAGGCACATGCATACAAATGTGTCCATGTGCATGTGCAGGCCCAGTGTTGTGGTCTGGAATAATTCTTGATCATGATTCCCATCTTATTTGGTGAAGTGGGGTCTCTCGATCAAACTCAGAGCTCAGTGCCTACAGGACTATCCTTGTGAGCTGGTGTAAGCATTTCCCTCCTTAGACTGTATTAATACTGGGCTGCCCACCATGCCCACCCGATGTTTATGTGGGCTCTGGAGATTTCAATTCTAATCTTCATGCTTGTGTGGTAAGTGCTTAACCATACCACCCTCTCTCTCCCACCCATAACTGCATTCCTAAGGATAATTTAAATAGATCAGACTTGCTTTTTCCCCAATAATATTCACGACTTTCTTGTCAGTTACTGCAAAGGCTTCATTTGACTTCATTTTTGGAAGAGTTTCCTATTGATATTTAAGTAACTTTACTGCAATCTAATCTACATAGAATTCTTCCCGCTATGAGTGCGGAACTCCGATGTTAGTAGATTCAGTAGGCTGTGTCTACACCGCTGTCACGTGGTGATGGGTACACGTGTATTTTCACATCTCTGAGAAGCCTGTCTCTTATCCTGCCACCTGCTCTGTCATTACTCATTTGATTGTGGTATATTATCCCAAGGAAAAGCTGAGCCAAAGGGCTGGGAAAACTTTGTGCTCAGCAAATACAGAACTGAGAAACGTTTCAGTAATTTTTTCTGAAGTGTGGGGAGTTTCACAATCGTATTATCTTTTCAGCTTTGAAATCAGGGAACACTCTAAAAACTGAGGTTTTTTTTTTTTCTTCCTGAATTATTTGATGGAAAAGCCTGGCCCAAGTTGGCCTATGGATATGTTCAATATGTCTTCCATGTAGTTAGTGTGAATAATCATACCTCCAGGAAATAACCTCCTGGACTGGTGAGAGCACTTAGCAAGTACGGGCGCTGCTGCCAAGCCTGATGGTAAAAGGAGAGAATGGACTGGGGAAAGTTCCTCTCTGACCTTTACATGTACAGTATAGTGTGTGTGAATGTTGTGTGTCTGTGGTATGTGTGTGTGTATGTGTTCTGTGTGTGTGTGTGTGTGTGTGTGGTCTGTGTCTGTGGTGTATATGTGTGTCTGTGTGTGTGTGTGTTGTCTGTGTGCGTGTGTGTGTGGTCTGTGTCTGTGGGGTGTGTGTGTATGTGTGGTCTGTCTGTGGTGTGTGTGTGTGTGTGGACTGTGTGTGTGTGTGTGGTGTGTGTGTGTGTGTGTGTGTGTGTGTGTGTGTGTGTGGCCTGTGTCTGTGTGTGTGTGTGTGTGTGGTCTGTGTCTGTGTCTGTGGGGTGTGTGTGTATGTGTGGTCTGTCTGTGGTGTGTGTGTGTGTGGACTGTGTCTGTGGGGTGTGTGTGTGTGTGTGTGTGTGTGTGTGTGTGTGTGTGTCTGTGTCTGTGGGGTGTGTGTGTGTGTGTGTCTGTGTCTGTATGTGTGTGTGTGTGTGTGTGTATGTCTGTGGTGTGTCTGTGGTGTGTGTGTGTGTGTGTGTGTGTGTGTGTGTGTGTGTGTCTGTGTGTGTGTGTGTGTGTGTGTGTGTGTGTGTGTTTTTGTTGTTGTTGGGTGGGTGTGTTGTTGTGTGTGTGTGTGTGTATGTCTGTGGTGTGTCTGTGGTGTGTGTGTGTGTGTGTGTGTGTGTGTGTGTGTGTGTGTGGTTGGTGTGTGTGTGCGGTGCAGCCTGCCCCTGCTGCCCTCCTGGGATGTGCAGCTCACCCTCCTGGGCTTCACCTTGATCTCCTCAGTGCTGCTGAGGAGCTGTCTTTTCCAACATGTCAGAAGTGAGGTGCATGGTCCAGACTCCTGTGTCCACCTCCTGTCACAATACACAGAATTTTCTTTAAGTTGTCACGAGGGCCCTGAGGCCTAGTGTCATTTGGCACTGGGAGATACCAACAATCCAGGCTTTTGACTGCCTTCTTTCTCTTCAAAGATCAGTTGTCACCCATGTTCACCAGTGAGGAAGAAAGCTGACAGAACACTAGGCCCCCTTACTTCTTAGTCACGGAGTGTGGAGTTTTCCTAAACTCTGGCTCTCTGTCCCTGTGCTCACAGTAGTTACAGATGACGAATGTTTATAATAGCAGGCCTCCCGTCAAGATTTTCTGGCTTCTGACGATTTGGTGTATGAGTGTACATGTGTTTGTGTATAGGCCAGTTGATGCAGCCGTTAGTAGCCCTGGCTTCATATCCCTCTCTCCAATCAGAGGGCTTCCATATGGGCGCAGGCAAGCCTGCCAGTAGTTTAAGCACATGAGAACTCCGCGGTTCCATTTTTGGCCCCACAGCTCCTTTGCTGTGTTCAGTAGAATCTGATTTTCATCGGGGCAGAGGGATTTGGTATCTTTCCAGGGATTCATGGGAAGGTTGAAATTTCTCCAAGGTGCCATCGTGGGTGCCTTTAGTGGGTTGACTTTAGTTCAACCCAGCTTCTAAATCTTTCTAGGTCTTTTTTAGTGACTTTACACTCCTCAGGAATGTTTAAGAAGCACGGGAGTCTGGATATTTTGCATATACTTAACTCAAGTTATCAATTGCTAATTAATGGTTTGGATTCACTACGTGAGGATTTTGGATTTAGCATTTCTCTGCATCTCTATCTTCTAGTAAAAGTAGGAGACGGACAGTGGAAATTACATTATGATAATTGTGTGCCAAAATTCAGGTTCTCTTTTCCTTGGTTATGGGAAATTTTAAAAGTTTAGGCTGTAATGTATGATCAAGTCACTGTGAATGCCAAGAGCAGGCATGGTATGCAAATGAAGTCTGCATTAGACAACGGGGTGGGGGTGGATTTAAGTTTGTGGCTTTGGTTTACTTTGTTATAAACTGAAGTTCATCTTTCTTAATTAGTTTTGTGTCTTTTCTTCATTAAAAAACTTCAAATCTTTTATTACTACCATATATTCAAGTATCTGCTTATTTCTTTGTCATTTTGAAATAAAGTTATAATTAATAGTTGACACAGGAGAAAGAAGTTAAGCTGAGAGAGTAAAGTCGGTGAATAAGTCGCTCTAAAAATTCCAACCTGGCATGTAATTTCAGTTCATTACCTGTGCATTAAAAGAGAGAGAGACAGCTTAGCCCTTAAGCTACCTTCTTATCCTTGGAAATTTAAAAATGCAAAATTTGCTTCCAGAGGGTGAAGATGCCATTTCCTGAATATGAAGGGAGCATGTGAGAATTTAAAAGGGAGAAATAACAAGGCTGAGTTTAGGCAACGTGCACTTCATGGAGCCCAGGCCCTGTCTTGGCACAGTTGCCCATGGGCAGGTGCACCAGTACATGTGACTGTGCTATCTAATGGTTTTCTTGGCTGCCACAGTGTTGAGCCAGACAGTATTGGGCAGGATTCAGAGTCTTGGCTACAGGGTTTCATTGCTACTTTGGGAAAGAAAGACTTTCTACTGGGGTTTCTGGATTTACCAGCATGTTATTAGATAAAACAAGAAATTTGTGGAAGTTATTCAGGTACCCTAATTTTGAGAGTAATCTTCTTTTCTCTCTCTCTTTTTATTCCTCCCTGATTTCATTTGAAATGTGTTCACCTTTAAATGTATGTGGTTAACTTCATCTCAGGGGGATTAAAACCAGCTTGGTACGGTGACCTGCCAAAAGTCAAGTGACTCCAGCCATTTTTCCAAGGCCCTCGGTGTATTATAAAATGAAGAAACGGTCAAACAGTTGAAAATTGTGCTTTTAAAAATATAGACTTAAGTAGGAAATTAGTGCTTTTAAAAAATACTGTCAACACAATAATGCTGAACTCTTCTGAAGAAAATAAAGGCTACAGTAAAAAGAAATTTTGTGTGTTGTGTGTGTAACAGTAGTAAGAATGGAAAATGAGGTCATATTTGGGAGGGAGTGTAGGAGCGGCATGGAGTGATTTGAGGGAGGGGAAATGATGTAATTATACTTCACTTAAAAATCTCAATAGAAGTGCTGCATTCGAGCATATGCACGCAGGCACGAACATGCACATGGAGAGATACTTAAGGTATTCCATTAAGTCTAGGGAAGGGAGTGCACACTAAGTCGTTCCCTTCTAGTGCTGTGGGATTGCCTTGACAGCTATGATCCTTCAGGGGATGATGAGAAAGGTAATGTTGAGGTCCTGTGAATGGATGCCTAAGCCCAAGAGCTTTGTGAGCCCAGGGAGGATTCTGGAGTTAGCTGAGCTGGATCTCCACGAAATTTCCAGGACAGTGTTATCACTGCTTCTCTGCTTCTGCCCTTACGCTCTCCCCGCCATCCCTTCTGCCCATGTGCCCTGTCTGCCTTTCCCCCTTTCTCATTCCATATTTCTCTTTTCCCTTCTTCTTGTTTTCTTCTGCTTCTTCCTTCACTCTCCCTCCTTTCTACCCTCTCTTGCTATAGAATATTTCACTGGTTATTTTCCTCATCACCCTGACAAAATGCTGGGTGAAAGCAAGAAAGGGTTTATTTTGCCTCAAGGTTTTGAGGGTGTGGTCACCCACCCATGGTGCGGTCCCGCATGGTCAGGTCATGGGGCCTTGAAGCATCTGGTCACTTTCATCTGCAGCCAGGAAGAAGGGAGTGGCAGTGCTGTTACCAGCCAGACTTCTCTTCTCCATGCAGTCTAGGACCTGAGCTCATAGAATGATGCCACCCATGTTTTGTGTGAGTCTTCCCACCTTAATTGACCTAATACAGCAACTCCCTTATAGACATGTACAGGGGTTTGTTTTCCCCGTGGTCCTAACTCCTATCTACCACATGAGTTTTAAAGAGGAGAGATGTCTCAGTGGTTAAGAGCACTGACTGCTCTTCTAGAGGTCCTGAGTTCAATTCCCAGCAACCACATGGTGGCTCACAACCATCAGTAATGGGGTCCAATGCCCTCTTCTGGTGTGTCTGAAGCAGCATACATACTATATATATATATATATATATATATATATATATATATATGATATATATATAGTATATGTATATATACTATATATATCATATATATATCATATATATATCATATATCTATATCATATATCTATATCATATATCTATATCTATCTATCTATCTATCTATCTATCTATCTATCTATCTATATATCTCCATACATATTCTTTAAAAACACTCTTGAACCTTCAACTGTACAGAGTTGTGTACCTGGCTGGATTTAGAGTCTCCTGGAAGGTGTACCCTGAAGGTATGTCTGTGAGAACATTTCTAAAGATGCTTAACTGAATGTGACTGGCACCAGGCCGTGTGCTGACCTCCATGACTGAATGAAAGAGGAAAGGAGAAAGGAGGAAGCCAGGCGAGCACCTACAGTAGTCTTTCTATGTTTCCTGACTGGGGATGCCTCTACTGCCTCCTAAGCTGTGATGAATTCACCCCGACTGAGAGCCAAAGCAAACCCTTTCTCATTTACTGTATTTTGTCACCATAGTGAGAGAAGTAACCAACACCAGCCACATGCCCCTTCAGCCTCACCCCCTGTCCTTGCTCCTTAGAACTCTCTTGCTGCCTTGATGCAACACTCTTCTCTTCCTCTGACTCCCCTGCTGACTCCTGACTCCTACCCCACAGCCCAGCAGTCAGATAGGGATCCTTGCCCACTCCCTCACCTCCTGCAGCTGACTTCCTCTGGTCTGGTCCTTACACTGTAGCTCATCATCCATCCCATCTTTGAAGAAACATTCTGCACTGGGAGGCTTGCCCTACAGAGTTGCCTGCTTCCTGCGGTGGGTTTCCCCAGAACTTCAACCTCTCATAACCTCTCAGCGCTTGGTTTCCCGTGTGTGAACTTGAGATGGTCTAGGTATTTTCCTTCAGGGGACAGTGGTGAGATTTACTTGGTGCTGTCTACTGGAGCTCTTAAGCAAGTTTCTACATAGATCAGAAGTTGTAAAGCTTAGCGTTGGTCAATTGATCGTATGCTGTGCAGCTCTCCTATTCACATCACACTGGACATGTTTCTTCTTCTGTTGTCATTATGAATGTGACAATATGAATGCCATCATCATCAAGGCCATTGCAATCATCATCATCATTATCATTGCAGTAAGAGCAGCAGCAGCAGCAGCAGCCGCAGGAGCTAACATACGTTTTCGTTGACTATATGCCAAGAACTTCAGCCCAGAATGCTGTCATGGCACTGCTGGAGCCAAGATTTAAATTCACATTCATGACCCCAGAGCCAGCTCTTAAGGTCAATACAGCATGTTCCCCTCCACAAACTGAAATTGTTCGTGTAAACGTTTGGATAAGGGTGGAAGGAGAAAGCAAAGGGGTAATTTGAACTGCTCTTCCAACCCCCAACCCCACTCCCCACCCCCACCCATCTCAGATTTAATTAAATCCACCTTTAGAAGTCGAAGTCAGAGTGATCATGGATGTTGTTCTGGGTGAGAGGACATGTTGACTCCCTAAGCACAGTGGATCTGTTGGCTAGGGTCTGCCTGTCACACTCGATGGCCTATGCAGCATCTCATACGTACGACTGTCAAAGGAGCTTGCTTTGTCTAACAGCTTAATCCCCGTGTCCCTGTCATCGGGAGGACATCAGTCAAAGCTTTCAATCCATTCCATTTTCAGCCTCACTGATCACAGATTCTACCAGCCGGGGCTGCCAAGGGGAGTGGAGGGCTCTTAAACACAGCGTAGAGGGAGCAGGTGTGCAGCCCTGTGCTCTTGGAACATGAGGGGCAGAGTCCTTTCCCTGGCAGCAGAATTAACTTTCACATAACCTCCATGTAACTGAACTTGAGGCCCTCCTCCAAGTTCTGTCTGTGTGAGAGCCAACCGTGGGTGGTGTAGGCACTGTGAAGATTCCTTGTTCCAGTCAAGCTGTTTTGTGCTGAGAAATCTTGTCTCTTCTGTACCCCATCTTCATAGCATCTTGTGCCTGCGTGGAGTCCTTTAAGAGTGTTCTGTGTGCACAGTCCTCTCATGTTCAATCGGTAAGGTGCAGAGGGAAGACGGTCTTGCTCCAGCTAACCGGAGAAGGTAGTAGAAACACAAAGCCATGCAGATTCATCCAGTGCCGAGCAACTCATGATTTAGATCCTTGCCCTTGGGACCTGAGGCCTACTTTTAAAAGAGAGGGCCATAAGAGTTCAAAATCTGAGTCTTGGGGTCCCACTCAGTGATGGAGGAGGTTCTGGTTATCTGAGATGTTCTTGAGAAATACTTGTTTTGAAAGTGTACTTGCATGAATCACCTGGTCTGGGACAGAGGTTCCCATTGAGTTAGGCACTGGCTACAGCACTCTGGTGTTGGGGGTTCTAGTCATCAACCTCAAGGAAGCCGGGAGGGTGTGTGTGTGTGTACAATAATGAAGGGTGGACCCTGATTGTATTCACCATTGTCAGAGTCATGGGGAAAGACATGTTCTTCCTGCTGTGGAAAACAAATGTCCATTTTCAGCTCCTGCCTTCCCCTATCCTTGCCTACCTGACTTGGGAAGGTAGGACAGTTAAGGATAATGTCATATGCATCACTGAACTTCAGATCTCTGGGGGTTGGAGGGAGGAGGATCACCATTGTTTACTGGCCCAGGTCCAGTGAGAGACTCCATCTCAAATGACTAAGATGGCGTATAGCATTCTCTTCTGGCCTCTGCATGTACATGCACAAGTTCATACGCCCTCACACATGTTCACATATCCCACGCCATGCTCACACACGTACACACAGAACAGAGTTCACTGTCCATAAAGGAAATACCCCAGTCACCTCAGCCAAAGGATGTAAGAGTAGACTTCCCGGGTGCTCACAGAAGCAGAAAGTCCTCCTTTAAAATACTGGTTCTTTTAGGAAGAGTGTCTCGGGCTTGTGCTTAAGGTTGTCTTATCTTCCACCTCCCCCAGTCCCTCTTGGTTCTTGAGTAACCCTTTGAGCACAGCTTGGGCTGCCATCATCTTTCACAGCCTAGCAGATGTCACGCTGGAGCAAATGTAGCCTGACGTGCCGAATGAAATGGTCTTAGTCTGGAAATTGGCCATGTTGATAACAGGTTATTAATTTAATCAGCCTCAAGTTGATAACAGGTACCTCCTGTGGAAACAAAGATAATTTGCTATTGATTGCAACCGTGCCTCCTGATAGAAACTCTGGGCTTATTGTGTCTTGTAAAAGGCCAGCACACGCAGCCTTCCACGGTGTGAAGGAGACAGGTGAGGGAGGCGTGATGGAAGGGAGGATCGTTGCCCACACAGCACGCACTGGGGAGATGTGTCTGTCCCATTGTTCTGGTACCTGCTTCCTCTAGAAACCTTGCAGCTGCGCTTTTATGATCCACTTTGAAATGTTTGCTGTTTGTAAAGCAGAAGCAAGCTCTGCAGCTTCCAGGCAGAGGTCATTTTATAGAGAATGTTCATTCATGTGCAGCAAAGCTTATTTCTTCTGCAGGAACAAAAGAAATAATGAAGCCTTCTTAAGAGCTGTTTTTCTCCAAAGAGCGATCTTCTTGATAGTTGGTAAATTATCCTTGCCACTTCTATCGGAATTGAAAAGTAAAAACATTTGTATCAATAAAGATTATGGAATATTATTAGACTCTCAGATATGATTTCAACTGCAGTCATGGCATGATGTTGGGAAGCAGTGATACCTGTCTTGCTTCTGCTTCTGGCCTTTGTCAATCTTTCTAGATTCTTCCCTTCATACTGGGGTAAGGTCTATTGGTTGTTTAGCCAATCATATGATCTTTATGTAGGTTTTTGATTAGTACATTTTTTCACTGTTTTACCCCCAAATTCCCACTATCTGAGACATTGCTTTAGTACTTACCCTTCTTCTCCATGTTTTCATTTCTCAAGAGTACAGCTTCAATCTCACCATTTTGGGGATACGTCCTTGCCTTCCTGCTAGCGTTCGTGCCCCTTTATCTGTAAATAGCCAGTTTCCCTTGTGCTCCTTTTGTGAATCACCTCATAGTGTTTCCTAGTCTGCTGGTGACCCACCCCAGATCCCACTATTGAGATAATTCTAATTACACTAATTATAGAAGCAGCTTCAATGAACTTACCCTGTTCCAGAGAACTAGGAAGTGCCTCTCAAGACCAGAAGGGAAATGATTACATCATTAGTAGGAATGAAAATGTAAATTTGCGTGTCTTAGTATTTTTCAACATGATGTTGTGTGTGTGTGTGTGTGTGTGTGTGTGTGTGTGTGTGTATTCATGCATGCATTGGTACATCATGTGTTATATGTGATGTTTATATGTAGTACATGCATATGAATTTTCAGGTGCTGACACCAGTTTGTGCTCATGCAAAGGCCAGAGCAGGACTATCAAGTCTGTCTTTTTATTACTATTTGCCTGATTTGTTTGAGTCAGGTTCTCTCCCTGAACCAGAATCCACTGTTTAGGGTATACTAGTCAGTCAATGTGCTCACAGAATATGCTTGTCTCTATTTTCTAATCCTGGGCTTACATGTATTCACAGCTATGCTTGAATTTTTATGTGAGTGCTGAGGATTTGAACTCAGGTCCTCAGGCTTGCAGAACAAATGCCTCTCACCCATGGTGCCATCTCTCCACCCCTTGTAATGATTCTTGAGTGAATTATGACTCCTGATGTAAGATACAAGTGTTTCGTGCATTCCAGGACCAAATAAATCTCATTGAATTTGGGTTCTTGGGAACAACTTCTGATGTATTAACAGCCCCTAAGAAAGTTAGAGATGTGTCATTTTATTTCTGGCATATATACATGAGTGTAGAAGCCTGAGTCTCCATGGTCTCCAGATTATGAGCCATTCTCATGACATGTTCAAAACCCTCCCGTGTAATACTTTGCTGGTAATGCTAGTTCTGAGCACACATGTACAAAAGCTGTAATTCTTCCTCCATCAAGTCCTAAAACAATAACCACATGCCCGGGGCCATTCTTGACTGTTCTTCCTGGTTCTCTCTTAAAGGTGATGGAGGCAAGGCATGGTCTTGCGAGATATTTAGGGTTGCTACTTAATAATAAAACACTTACCTATCTTAAGTCTATGTCACTTTGCTGGTGTAGCTGACCTGCCTGTCTGAGTTCCTCCAAGACCAGAAACTTCAGTTTCTGCCACTGAGTACCTCAAAGTAAAGCAGAGGGGAATTAAGTAATGTGGCCTTTGCTCTATCGCAGCAGGGACTGTGCAGCTCTAACTTCCAGACTGCTAGTTGAAGTCACAGGAACTAAACAGGGCACTTCGAAAAGTGATTTTAATCTTCATTTCTAAGTTTTCTCTAAAAAGTTTCCCATGAAAGGTCTCTAAGCAAAGGGGATCTGGGCTAAGGTAAAGGGGGAATAGGGTGTCTCCACTCTTTGTCCTCATCACTTTATACATCTTTCAGAACACATGATCACATGGTAAAAAGTTCATCAAAAGTTTATACAGGAATTCAAATCATAAATCAAATAAGAAGTTTACAACAGAGAATGTTTACATGCATATCCATTAGCATTAATTATCTGGCTAAACATTCATTATCTGTCACAGGTTCATGGAGAGTTAAAAACCATAACTTTTGTGACTACGTTATTAGTGAAGTTTCCTATAGAATAACCCAGTCAATATTTTATCTTCTGCCCTTGCACCTATAGTGAATTGTTAGTTTCCTTTGTATGACCTTTGGTTAATGTTTTTACAATCACCTGGAATCTGCTCTAAGTTGCAAAATGCCTGCTTACTATCGCAGAAGCAATTAACTCACAACACTGAAAGACTGGCAGAGTTCTCATCGCAGTTTTGATCATCAGAGAGGACTTAACAGCAGTCCTATTACAAAAGAGCTTAGTAATTACTATTATAATTTTAGGAGTTCTTAGAGGATCATTGCTGAGAATTGATAAATCATCTATTTGTCTATATATCATCGATACAAGAAAGTACATCTTTGTTGTTTTGCAGAATTCTGCTCAAAAGGGTGGGCTAATACCTAGTGATTGCCGTGTGTGTGTGTGTGTGTGTGTGTGTGTGTGTGTGTGTGTGTATGCACGTGTGCACGCACGTGTAAAAGCATATTAATAGCAGGAATCTTTCCTAAAATGAAATTCTCCTGGGCCTTGCCTACAGAAGCAAACCTATTATTAATTGTACAGTCCATGATGGAACCATCGCAGGAAGGTCACCTGTTAGTTTTTAGCTTCTCCTTCATGGCTCCCAGCAACCACAGAGCCTAGAGGAAGATAAAAATGAACCATGCCATTCTGGGTACAGTGACGACTATAATTCTGCCTCGATGATTCCATTCTCCCCACCCTGTACATTTAGCTTATGTTGATGTGACAATACAGACAAGTAATAGCTGGCCCAATGCTAATGGTTACTCATAGGCTGCCTCTGTACCAGTCCTCACTGTATCCCAAACAGTGCTAATTATTCTGGGTTCCTCTTTAGAGTCACTGTAGTTGAATTCCGACCTTATTTGAGGAAGAATTCATTTCTTAAACGGCATTACACAACCTTCATATAAGTATTAAATGTATCATTGCAAAATGTTAAACAAAACCTACTAAATATATGAACTGTTTTGAAATCTTTATTAAACACAAGTGTCACATTATAGCAGCTTTTTACAGCACAGGGCTTTTAGTTTAACAGGGGGAATAAAAATAGTTCTTTGCTGTTCCATATGTTTTTTATATGACTCTTTTGCTTTATGGGTTTTCATCTGTAATTGTCTCTCCCCAGCTCTGGGGACTTTTATGAACATTTATACTTTTCACTTGTACACAATTTGTTCCTGCTGATTCCATCAGTGGGAGTCTGTAGTGAGTTCCTTCTGGGGTTAGAGTCAAGGTTCCATTACCTTTCCCTTCTCTCTCATGCTTTCTTTTCTTCTCTCGTTAAGCTAAAATAACCAAGGACAAAAGAAAAAATAGAACATCAACAAATCCATTTTTTTCTTCATATCCAATTTTTACTGTGAATTATCTGGTCCTGCCTTCATGGAAAGTTTGATTTCTGTGATGATGTCTTTACCTCTGACCTTGTTGATTTAAGTGTTTGGGGGAGGAAACAAGAGGTTGTGGTATTGTAGAGATGTATACACGTGGTCTTTGTCACAAGAAATGAGATGTGATGGTCAATGAAATGCTTTAAAAATGCTTTAATGTCCCCATTGTCTTCTCCACACCTCTGCCTCTATTGCTGCTGTAAATATTATCCATGGCCCATGGTCTCT
Organism: Rattus rattus; assembly: GCF_011064425.1. Lineage (NCBI taxonomy): Eukaryota > Metazoa > Chordata > Mammalia > Rodentia > Muridae > Rattus > Rattus rattus. Next base: position 5,194,535 of record NC_046166.1, on the reverse strand, counting down.
AGCGTTTCTTACTTACAGAGATGGCCTTTGTTTGTGTTTGCTTCACTAAAAAGGAAGAGTTATATAGAAATATAAAAAGTAGTGCAGTGTGGCTCGCCTCAGGAATTACTACCTCTTAGCCCATAGGTGCTTTGTCTGGGACCGGCATGCACGTTCCATTATATTGTTACCAATTTTTATAGAGCAAAAAGCCTTTAAGGAAGGGAAAGGCAAAGTTGTGGCCAGAGCTTCTGTTTTTCTTTACCTCAAAGCTCAGGCTGGAGTCTTCAAAGCCTTTTTAAAATTTCCAGTATTCAATTTTAATTAAAAACCACATTCAATTCTATAATCCCATCTGCAGATTCAAAAGGGAACCTCACATAAGAGGAAATTAACTTATTATTATTAAAAGTACACTGCCTTTCTAACAGATATAATAGAGAAGCTGCTCTCCCCGGGCTCCGTGGCCGTTCCTTACATAAGAATATTAGGAAATTTAATAGATTTTTTTTTCCTGCCTGCAAGTGATAATCAAACTTGCTTCTTAAGGCTGATCTCATTTGACTTGAGTGATAAGGATATTTGCTCAGGAAAAAGATACTCTAGGCTATTGCATTCCGTGGCCAAGACCACAAATGGTCTTGACTTTGTTAGGTTAATATTACTCTATTTTTATTTTATTTAACAGTAAGAACTTTCCTTCAGATTTAGTTATAGGTAAACTTATGGTTCTTGATACCCTTTGTAAATACCAATTCATATAGGGAGGGTCACAAGCTATCTGTTCTTCCTCCAAGGCCTGTAGTTTTCAACCTGCTGGCTCTAATGACTCTTGGGAACATCAACAGGGCATGTTCTTTGGGTCTGGTTCCCCTACATTCTCCCAGAAAATGTACGGCTGCCTTCCCTATCCTGAGAAGGCAGGTTGGGATAGCCCTGCATCTGACTGTGGGCACAAGAGCATCCGTCTATTCTGGGCCTTGATCTAAAACACTTGCCAGTTTCCCATGAGGCAACTGTGATAGGCAGCTGCCCACTGACCCACTTCTCATGAATAGTGTTTCCTAAACTTCCCCAGAGACAACAATGGGACACTCTCTCTGACAATTATGGCTTCTAAAGGCATGAAACAATTTAACTCATAAATGATCATAAAAAACTTTGACCTGAAGAATTAGATTCTCATGCCCTCACTGTTGTCAGCACATAGGGTATGTTTTGGCTTGTCTCAGCAGTAATGCAGTAAAACCCAGTTGTTTTCAGCCGTTACCTCCTGTACCCAATTTCCTGCATTTCAGTGTTTATCGCATTTCATGTTGTGCTCTATAGAAATACTATAAGCTATGTATAACATCTGTATTATACACACACACAAGCATACATGAACAGAATATGTTAGACATGAAATACAGTCCATATTATGTCACACGGGAATTAGTATGTTACATGATATATTCACTCTTATGGAGATCACATGTTACATATGAAACACTCTTCATGTATTCTCTCAATGTATACATTTATATCTTGTTTCCTTGTCAGGCTTAAACTACTTCATTATTTTATTCTACTCCAATTCTTTGCTCTTTTCAGTATCACCTTTACAGTTGTAAGATTTTATTTTATTTTTTGGTAATTTAGATATTTCATTACCTCTGTTCTCCCTACCAGGGTTCCATTAAAAAAAAATCTCCTATAGATATTTAAGTACGTGCGTGTTCACAATGTATGAGTAGTTTTGATAATGTAAGTGTTCAGTTTTGCATGATATTTATCCAAAAATCTCCACGTGGAACTGATTTCACAATGCGGGCTTAGTGATTCCAAACCTGATACAAAGATTCAAAGACCGAAGTGCACAGACCCACCTTTCTACTATTACATCTTGTCACTCACTGTCACAGACCCTGAAGCTGCATCTACAGACTGCACACTGTGATCCTGGGGGATGACGAGTGACATCGACTGGGAAGATCGTGATCCAACTAAACCTTAGGGCAGTGCACCCAGTCTCTCCTCACCCTTTCTTCATTTTCTGTTCTCGCACCTCCCATCTTATGTCTCTCATCTGTAAAGATTTTCATGCCTTAAAGTAAAACTGCTTATGTACTTGGAAAGATGAAGGAGGCCTGAGAAAGTTGGAAGAGTTCGTGGGTGACGCCCAAGGCCCCCAGGTAGACCATGAAATGAGCACTGTTCTCAGCCTGTGTTGCCTGGACTCACAGCAACAGCAATGTCACCTGGAGCAAGTGTTTGTTAAACATGGCTGGCCCTCTCGGAGCTTCTGCGTAGAGGGTCCTGAGCAGGACCTGGAATTTTTCAATTCTAGCTAAGTTTCCAGGTGAAACAATGCTGCTAAGGTGGGCACCACACTTTAAGAACTACTGCTATGTGGTCACCTGGAAGATAAAATATGTATGCATTTTAGACGAGGTATCTGAGGCCCAGAGCAAGGCCGAGGCTTCCCCAATGTGTCCCAGTGATAGTGTAGCTTCCGGGGTAGAGTAGAGGTCAGGTGTTCTGCTCTGGGTCTTCTATGTTCTCCAGGGCTGGTTTTTGATTGCTTAGAGCAAAAGCCTATGGTGACTTATTGGAGGGAGACTAGATTCTTTTCTGCGAACAACTGGCCTCTCTTTTCATGGCTAATGGAAAAAGAAGCCTTGGTTGTCACTACCACTGCCTAAAGTTACCCTGTATACGTGGCCTCTTCACGTGTACATCCAATTAATCACGGGATGTCTGTGTTGACTCCTGACAACTAAGAGATCAACACCAACACAATTTTTCAAACATGGCCTATTAAACTTTGGTTTTTATCATGCCTGTGCTGATTAGATGATTTTTTTTTTTTGACCCCAAGGATTGCCTTCCTCAGATTGCTTATAGGCAAGTTTGAGGTATCTTTTCGTGGTAAATGATTGATGTGGGCGGTCCCTGTCTGCTACGGGGGGAGCTACCTCCGGGCAAGCGGCCCAGGGTGGTATAAGAAAGCAAGTGGAGCCAGTCTTGCTAAGCAGTCATGAACCCTGTGGAATCTCCTTCAGTTTCTGTTTCTGGGTCCCTGCTCCGAGTTCCTGCCCTAATCTCGCTTCATGGTGCATTCGTAAGCTGTAAGGTGAAATAAACTATCCTTCCCATGTTGCTTTTGGTCATGGTATCTATCATGGTGATAAAAAGCAAACTACAACAAGGTCAAAGCAAAGAGCAGAGATGTCAAAGGTGACCATGGGAAAAATAGAAATAATTAGGTTTTAGGTTTCTTTCCATGATGCGTCAGGGACATATTATTTCGATGAATGGGAGTCTTCCATAATGTTGTCTCACCTATATTTTCTTAGAGAATGTTTTACTGTTTGCATCCTCAAGGTAAAGTGATTTTGCTGGTTGACTAATTTTCGTTATGTAAACACAGATGTCATTAAATAGTTTTCATAAGGATGTGAATATGGGCCAGATTTGGGCACAGGTTTATAATCACAGCACTTGGAAAGAAGAGGCCAGATGGCTGAGCTCCATGTTAGCCGTGGCTACAAAGTGAAACCTTATCTCTTAAAAAGAAGGTCCATAGACGTGTGTCAGTGGTCTTACCCTTGCCTACTACTAATAAGGCCCCAAGTTCTAGCCGCCTTCCTCAGAATAGAACGTGGTGGTGAACTTGCTGAGTCTGGTTTACCAAAAAGGCTAAGAGCTGTGCTTTTGTAGGGTTTGAGTATTGATTTAGTCTTGGCATCGCCTTATTGAGATACACATCATGGCAACTGCACTGGCATAGAATAAGACGAAGATAACTATCTCCTACTAATGGTGTATCAGAGCCGAGGCAGAAAGAATTAGCACCCGATGATTAAGGAAATCAAAGTAAGAATTCTTTCCTAAGACCCTAAATCTACGAGAGTCGCATTCAAAGCAACTCAATAAACCTTGATTAATGACCTTTGATACCCAAGCATGCCCTTTTCAAATAAGTTTTGGATCCTCATTGAGAATCAAGTGCCAGTGTCTGACTAATTCATGGATGAACAATAAATCTTTATTTTAGGAGACATGGTTGGACGGTGAAGGCAGAAACTAAAATTTGACTGTGCTAGAATGTCCTTCCATCTCATGGAGGCCGCTATGTTTAACCAGGAGGCGACCCGCCCTTTTCACACGGGGATTATGCTAGTCTTTCCATCCTGTGTGGTGGAGTCTCGGCCATGCTCCTGACTCTGATGATTGCCTTCTGTTTTCCAGCGTCTCGTGGAGGCTGCAGAGGAAGCACACCTGAAACATGAATTTGACGCCGACTTGCAGGTAACCGAATATAGTTTGAGTTAAACTCTTGATGTGTTTCAGTAACTTGGGAGAAATGCTTTGAGAGGGTAGTGCTAGGTTGGCATGGATGTGTCTCTGTCATGTTGGATGAGGGGAGCAGTCCGCACTTTGATTCTCCCAATGGCAGTGGTAGTGGATGATGTCACCGGCTTACACCTGTGTACTGGATTTCGGTGAATTTTCTTGATATGGGCGAAGAGTTATATCAGTAAGCCGACACTAAGTCGTGAGGGTTCTCAGTAGCGAAATGATAAAATGGTAGATATCCAAAATCCTATTTTTTGGACTGTATGTTGAAATATGAGTGACTGGAAGCAAGGTTGTGATTGTTAAAAGCAAGAATCTTGTGCTTAAATATTGAGTCATTCTCCTACTTAGGAAATAAATTTATTGTAGCAGAACTTATAATCATGGCAGACTAAAAAAAAATATTAGCAAATGTAGCAAAAGACAGCAAATGAACAGGAACACCTGTTGGGTCCCTCTTGAAGACCCTTATCTGAACTGATTCTTTGTGTCTTCACTTTACTTCAAAAACAAAAGCAAAATGAACCAGGAGGAGCTAATCCTGAATTTTAGGTCTGTTCTTTGTGGAAACAAACCTCCTTTTGTGGTTTGTTTTCACAACTAGGAAATAGTGTTTATTTTGCAGTGTTTTCATTTATATAGAAAAAATAAAGAGAAACACAAATCTTTTTAGTTAATTAATTTGTTTGTTTACATTCCAAATGCTTCTCCCCTTCCCTCACCAAGTACCTCCCACTCACTCTCCCCTTCTCTGAGAGGGTGGAAAACCCCCTGGGTATCCCCCACCCTGGCCATCAAGTCTCTGCCAGATCAGGCACATCCCTTTCCACTGAGGCCAGACAGGGCAGCCATGAATACTGAGCTTCCCGTCTGCTACTTCTGTGCTGGGAGGCCTTGTTCTAGCCCATGCATGGCCTTTGGTTGGTAGCTCAGATTCTGAGATGTTCCAGGGGTCCAGGTTTGTTGACTCTGTTGGTCTTCCCGTGAGGTTCCCATCTACTTCGTGGCCTTAAATCCTTCCCCCAACTCTTTCATAACTGTCCCTGACCAGCGTCTAACGTTTGGCTGTGGGAATCCACCTCTGTTTCTGTTAGCTGCTGGTTAGAGCCTCTCAGAGGACCGTTGTGCTAGGTCCGTGTCTGCAAGCATAACAGAGTCATGTCATCGATTGGTGCTCGCTCATGGGGTGGTTCTGAGTTGGCCGGCGATGGGTTGGCCTTTTCTTCAGTCTCTGCTCCATCCCTACATTTCTTTTAGACAGGACAACTTTTGGGTCGGAAGTTTTGTAGATGGGTTGGTGTCTCTATTCTTCTACTGGGGTCCTGCCTGGCTACAGGAGGTGGCCTTTCCAGGTTCCATGTCCCTAGGGTTAGGCATCTCAGCTAAGGTCAGGGTGAAGAGAGTTCCAGTCCCCATGGGGAGTGACTATAGGGAAAGGACATTTGGTAGAGTAGTGAGGTATTCACGGTGAGCAGACAAAGGTAGACTACGGGGCAAACAGTTCCCTATAGTCTTTATCTTGTCCCGTTTCTTCTTGTCCCATCTTTGAAGATTGCAACTGGTGGGGTTCAGACTCTAGAGTCATTGAGCTGTTAGGAGAAATTTAAAGACTGGAAGGGTCAGCAAAAACATCAAGGGCATGAGCTGGGCATCACTATTCGGGATAGCATGAAACACAAAGGCAGGCAGAAACGTAGACAAGTGTAGGGAACTCCAGGGTTAGTGTGGAGAAGTGGTTGGAACAATTGCCAACATTGGGAAAACACTGGAAGCTGGCAGTTTTCTGAGCAAAATTGCAAGAGAAAGGGCAGAGTCCAGTAGGAAGGGGCGAGTTTGCAAGAGAGTAAAAACGGTTGGAAATCAAAGCCATTTGTGGAAATCTGGTGTGTCAGTCTCTGATATTTACAGTCAGTTTTATTCTGAAATCTGTTCTCAAGGAAGCATAGGTCGGCAGGCAGAGGGGAGAGGTCTGCCTGATTGCTCACAGAGATCACATATTCTTCAAGAGGGGAAAATGCTTGCCTGGGGCATTTGTTAAGATGGTAAGGGATGCTCTTTTGTAGTATGCTTGAAGCTAGTGTTACCTTCCCAGACTGTGTTGGTTTCCTATTACAGCTGTAGGATAAAATCCTGGTGAGGCACACCGACTCTCCTTGTCACAGGCAGTGCTGTGAACCCAAACGAAGCATCGAAATCTCGTGAGAGACTAACCAAGCAGACAGCAAGAATACTAGCCTCTAGCTTCTGTCCTCTGCGAAGTTCTGTATGCTCTCGTCCTTCATCCCTTCTTTATGTGAACAGCAAAACTAGCAGAGGGCCCCACTGTCACCCCAGTGTGAGAAGGTGTTGCAGTCATCTCTCGGTATTATGGGATGTCGTCCACTGCTCACACCTCAGACCTTACTGAAATCTCAGGGTCAGAATGAACACTGTGCTCTTTGCTGGAAACCTGTAAAAAAAAGAGGCCTTTGATAACATGGATGTGCATCAGAGCCTCTGTCCCTCTTCAGATGAAGGCTTCAAAGCTGCTGAAACTCTGATGCTATTAAGTGCAAGTCTGTTAATGACAGGGGTGTCAGCCCGTGGCTATTACGAGGTGGCAGGCCTGAGCATGGGCTTGGAAGTTTATTGCTCTGATGGTCCATTAGAGCTGATCAATTGTTAATCTGGGTGTTGCTGACCTCCCTGTGACCCTGCCAGAGGATTGTTGGATTGTTTTATATAAAATATATATAAAAGGGACCTCAGATGCCATCTGCTCACCGTGTAGTAAGACCAGGAAGGACCCTGTGCTGTTACTGCCGAGAGGAGTCTGTTTTCAGATAGGAAAATGTAACTAGTAGTTTTGTGACATTCCCTAATCTACAGTTTCACATTTCAGAGATCTTAGCTTCCGTAGTCCCCTAAGACAAAAGAGGGTATACGTAAGCCCCGGACTCACTTTAGGTAGCAGCTTTGTATCTTTGTCTCATTCTAAACTGTAAAAGTGAAAAGTTTGTTCTTTGCAGGTCGAATCAGTAAGAAATAACCCCTTCCAAATTATGTCTTCATTACCAGAGTTTTGTTTGCCTTTTAAATCTTCTCACGGCTTCTCCTGAGGTTTAACCGTTCCCCTCTGGGCTGTGACCTTGGCATCTTTGGACCCTCTCAAAGGATCCTAAGTGTGGTACTGTATTGTTAGCACTTAAAAATTATATTGAGGCATGAGGTGAAATGCAGCTTTGATGTGTGTGTGTGAACAATCCAAAGTGCACAGATCTCTAAGGAAGGTAGATCTGCCTGGCCTTAGTGGACTGGGTAACTTACAGACATGTTTGGCCTTGGGCTTCTTCCTATTTATGGTTACCTATGGATTCTAGATTGCTCTTCTCTTGGTTTCATTTCTATTTCCCCCAAATCTCCATTAGGGAAACTTTTTGGGAATAACTGATATGCAGTGCTATTTGAAAATGACACCTCCCATTTACAAAAATTTATGTTGTGCATTAATGTAAGATTTTGTCAAAAGATTGATAATCATGGTGAAAACAAAGGTTTCCACAAAACAAATTGCATGTTAACGATGACATATATTTTACTATGATAATTCTCATAATTTTGATGACAAAAACTCTTACTCATGGAGGAGGGGTATGGGGCCATAGCCTCAACCACCCAACCTCCTTGTACATGGGTAACTTCCTAGAAAGTTGATAACATACCTAATAAACTTAGAATGTCTCCTCCTCCTCTTTCCCTCCATCCTTCCTTCTCTCTCTCTCTCTCTCTCTCTCTCTCTCTCTCTCTCTCTATCTCTATCTCTCTCTCTCCCATTCTTTTGGAAGTTTTTCCATTGGCAGTGAAGGAGAAGGAAAAAAAAGCCTTTTGACAGTTTACTTAAAAACCTGCTTATCTTTGAACCACAAACATATTTTCTCCGAAAGCTGTCTCACATAAGTGCCAATTGCACAGAACTGATGCATGGAGGAGAAAAAAAAAATGTGATTTTGAATTGTGAATCTAAGCGTTTTTCTCTTGCAAAGTTTTCTTTGTTGTTTTGTAAGCAAGAAGGGGGAAATGCCCAGTGTCATTCAGAGGGCTCACAGGTGTGAGGAAGGCAAGACACTAGGCTGGGGTGCAGTAGAATGTCCTCAGTGTTCTCCTTTGCTCCTCACCCTACCCAAGTACCTGTCTTGCAAACACAGTGGCCTGCTTTCAAAATGGAGGCCAAGGGGCTGTGGTAGCAAGAAATACTTGAGGTAGGATGGCTATGCGTTGTACCTGGATCACTTCCCCAACTTGTTCACTGCTGCTGTTCCTGTGGGAACTTTGGGTGAGGCAGGAGCGAGGGCAGCAGGGGAGCCTAGCGGTTACTTTAGAAATGCTACCACCAACTGCAGAGGACAGAGAAAAACATGAAAGGACTTTGCCACAGCTCCTGTAGGATGTCCCTGCTAGGCCTTGAGGTTCCTGCCCTGGGTAGAACAGTGGATCATAGAGGAGAGTAGAGGAAAGATTCAGGAGCGGTGTACTCAGAACAGAGAAATTAGCTGGTCACTTGCCCACTTGAGTTCAGTCTTCCCTATTTGGACAGGACTATGTACAACCCCATGCTGGGGTATGCATGCTGGTGAGATGGGGGTATAGCTAGAGGAACGAGGAGGTCCCAAGGCCAGAAAGAAATGGCATTTTCATAGAAGCAGCCAGCTGGCTTTTGTGCAGAACATGAGATAACAGGGTACACATCTATAGAAGGCTTAGAAAAATGAAGGAATTTTCCCACTCTGTATGAAAATCAACCCATTCTTTCCTTATCAAACCTATCATTATCTTTCCCCTCCCCACTTTGATTAGTTTGGAGAGGGTTATGGGTAGGTCATTTTTCGGGGATTATACATTTGACATTTCAAGGTTGGCACCCACCAGTGTCATTCATCCATAGAAGTGGTATGCAATAGTTTCCAAGGGATCTTTAAGTGTAAGCGGTTTGCTATAACTGTCATCTCTAAGTTGTTTCCCATGTCCACTATACAAACACACAGACACACAGACACACAGACATACACACAGACACACACACACAGACACACACACAGACACACACACAGACACACACACATAGACACACACAGACACACACAGACACACACAGAGACACACAGACACACAGACACACACACAGACACACACACAGACACACACACATAGACACACAGACACACATAGACACACACACAGACACATGCCCAGACACACACACACACACACACACACACACACACACACACACACACACACTTGATTCTATGCCTTATCACTTACAGCAAGGCCAGTGTCATAACACTGAGCTTTGTGCTATTAGTTGGCAGTCACGTGTTTGCTCACGTCTCCAGCCGCTGGTTATCTGTGAATGAAAGAAGCATCAGTTTTTGGAACTTCAGCTTGTTCAAATGGAGACGTCTTGAGCTAGGAACTGGTGAGTTCGATGGTCCCAGTTCCAGCTGGTCAGTGACATACTTGAGGGTTTGCACCTGTGGATTCTTTGCCTTTGTAAAGGTTATGGTTATAAAATCCAGTTGATCTATCTCAATGTTCATCCCTCTCACAGAGGCTAACAACTATCCAACCTTAACTCTCCAGTGGCTGCCTCTGTATCACCATGCTATGGGGCATGGCCATAAGCTAGACCGACAGTCACTATCCTCATTCTGAAGGAACTCTGCACCTTGTGAGAAAGACAAATGCTAAGACACGACATCGTAAACAATTGTTAGATTTTAATCATGGCACGCGGCAGCACAGAACTTGAAGATATTATGATGGTGCAAGGCAAGGCAAGCTCCTCTAGTGTTAGGGCAGTTTGGAACTAGTCTCCAGAGGAGATGAGTTTGTACTAGATGAAGATTGTAGGTTTAACTGTCTTGGTGTTTCTATTGCTGTAAAGAGACACCACGGCCAAGGCAACTCTTATAAATGCAAACGTTTAACTGGGGCTGGCTTACAGTTTTGGAGGCTCAGTCCATTTTCATCGTGATGGGAATCATGGCAGCATCCAGGCAGGCATACATGGTGCTGGAGGAGGTGGGAGATCTATATCTTGATCCACAGGCAGCAGAGTGGGACTGTGAACCACACTGGACATAGCTTAAACATGCGAGACCTCCAAGCCTGCCTCCACAGTGACATGACAGACTTCCACCCACGAGTCCACACCTATGCCAATAAGCCCATACCTCCTACTAGTACCATTCCCTATGGGTCAGGCATTCAAACGCATGAGTCTATGACGGCTGTATCTATCCAAACTACCACAAGCCCCACCATAATTAGAAGAAATCCCCCTAAACACAATCACTAACACTTGTATCTCCATTAGTGGAAGCCAGATTTACTTTATCTCTGTCCTAGAAAATAATCTTTTCCACCTTTGGATTCCTTTTTAAGAAACAATTATAGGAAACAACTATGTTGGATTGAGTCTCTACCCAAGGCTCAAATAGAGCGGGCCAAACGAAAATGGAGTGACACAGGCTAAATGCCACACAGTTCAAGTGAAGCTTTAAGGAAGCAGATATCCCCAAAAGCAGAGCAGTTTATCGCTGAAGAAAGGCTATTCCAGTCTATTCGTGTGAGCATAATAAACCCCAGCCTTTTTCCTCTGTATAGAGAGGCAACCTGGCTCCTACCTTACAAAGCCCAGCCCCTGACCAATTGGAGCTCCAGTCCTACTTTGCAGAATGGCGGATGCCTGGATTCCCAAATTGCAACTAAAAGGCTGATGTCTGATAATGAAATAACAAAATATATTCTCCTGTTGCCGTTTGACAACTGTAGTACTAAGACTTCTCTTTTTCTCCTTAACATGCGTATTGCTTCCTGTCCTTTGACTCTTTCTTCACACGGGTATTTAATTGTTGCTTGGGATATACGCAAAACTCAGTCTGCATCGAGTCCTGCTCTAGGTTAAGGGGTGTTTACAGACTAAGAGGCAGCCCTTCTTCTCCAGGAAAGCCCTGACTAATAATGAGACATTTTGATGAGTGGCCAGTGTAATGTGGGCAGGAGCTGTCCAGCCAACATACAATGTGATCTCAGGGAGGGAGGTTTGTTTTTCTTTGAATGTTTTCATTCATTTATTCCTCCACCCCCAACCCCCACACCATGGCTCAGTAGGTCCCTGGTACATTCCAGACTTTGTGCTAAGCTTAGATGATAGAAGGATCCTGGTGTAACTGGCGATGAAGAGTCAGGATTTTGGCCTTTACTGACAGCAAGTTACATAAGCTATGGACAACTGGACACATGCTATTTTAAAAACCTGTGTGTGTGTGTGTGTGTGTGTGTGTGTGTGTGTGTGTGATATGTGCATGTGTACAAATGTGTGTGAATATGTGTGATGGCCGGTATGTGAGCCACAGAGTGCATGAGATCAGGGAACAAGTTCAGGTGTTGTTTCCCTCCTTCCACCTTGTTGAGGCAGGGGCTGCTTTTTGTTGGCCTCTACTTTGTGCTCCAGGCTATCTCTGGTGAGCTTCTGGGCCTCTCCTGTCTCTGCCTTTCATCTTGAAGCAAGTGTATTGTGATTACTCATTACCGTGCCCAGTTTTATGTGAGATCTTTGTATCTAAACCTCACATCACCCGAGATCTTTGTATCCAAACCTCACATCCTCGCCACAGTGTAACAAGTGCCAAATCCTCAGAATCATCCCCACAGCTCAGAACACTGCTTTGGGTCCTGTAAAGTCTGGATGCAGAGCATGGAAAAGGTTGTAAGACCTGGCGAGGTAGACTTGATCAGGGGAGTTTCCTGTCTCCCTTACATTCATTTTCCTTCTATCTCCCCAGGAAACCACTGTTCCAATTTGCAACATCATAGACCGATTTTGTGTGTTCTCAAGCTTTATAAAAAGTGAAAAATGACGTAGTTTGGAGGTCTAGTTTTGTTCCTTGAACACAAAGCCTGCGATTTACCCACAGTGCAGCTTCAAGTTCTTCTTCTTTCCTAAATGGAACGCCCGCTAAATGGAGCCGCTGCTGCATTTCCTGTCTCCATTTTCATGGATTTGACTTCATCGTTTTTTAGTTTGAAATGTTTCCTAATGAAAGTCTCCTTTGGCCCTCGGGAATGATGTGTTCAGGTATGAGTGTAGATTAGCCTGTCTCTTCTTCAGTGCAGATAGACTCTTGATGAATTTGGAAGCTCTCATTGCACATTCCCGTGTTTTCTCAGTGAATCGAGTCTTGTGCCATTATGAAGTGTTCTTATTTGCCTAAGTGCTCTGGGTTAATGGCTGGGGCATTTCAGCATTCTACCCTTTTCTGTACTGTAACCTACGTGTTAGAGTTCATATGGAGGGATGTCGAACTCATGGAGCTGAGTCTCACTCTTGGTTGTTTTTTATTTTTGGTGTTGTTTGTTTTTTTGTTGGTTTGGTTTTTGAGACAGAGTTTCTCTGTGTGGTTTTGGGTGTCCTAGAACTCCCTCTGTAGGCCAAGCTGGCCTTAAATCCACAGAGATCCACCTGCCTCCCCCAGTGCCAGGATTAAAGGTGTGAATCACAGCCACCCTGTTGGAGTCTTAATCTTTCATTCTGAAAAACCTTCCGGTTATAGTCAGAGAGTTTAGTTCACTTACACTTAGTAGAATATTTGATGCAATTGTATTTGTTCCCTCTGTTTTTGTTTTTCTCTCCTACTTTTTTTCTTGGTTTCCTTGAATATATTTTAGGGTACCATTCAATTTATCTTTGTGGTTTTAATCTCCCTTCACAAACATTCAGTTGATGCCTTAGGGATTACAGATCACCCCTTGAGTGCACAGTGTGTCTAGAGTTAATTTGGAATGCTAAGCACCACTTCCCCTAAAAGGAAAACCTCTATAATGAGATAATCTCACCTACCACTATTCACTGTGGACTCACCAATGTATTTTGTTTCCATGAGTTATGAGCCAATAAGAGAATATTGGTTTTGACTTGTGTTTGCTTTACTTTGCTTTATTGATTGGTTGAGACAGAATTGTGCCATGTATCCTAGGTTGACCTGGAACTCCTGAGTCTCCTGTCTTCCTCGTTCTAAGTGCTGGGATTATAGGTGTTTGCCACTGCACTCAACCCTATGGGGATGGGTTTGTTCTTTTCAAACTGCTGTCTGCTGAAGAACTTAGTATAAGGAGCAAAGACAGGAATCCATTTTAACATCACCCCACTTACCTTCTATCCCTGGCATTTCTCAGTTCCTCCCCTGCACCTTTGTTTGCAGTTATCATAACTTGAAAAAAAAATGTCGCTGTTAATGTTGTTCAGTGTAGGTCTGCCAGTGAGAACTTAAACTTTGCTTATCTAAAAAGATCTTCATTTCGCCTTCATGTTTGAAGGATGGCTTTAATGGATGTAAGCTAAATTGACCGCTTCATTTCTCTTTGAACTCTTTCAACTACCATCCCATCTCCTGTGAGTGATAGTGGTGCTGATGAGACTCTGGCTAGCACCCGTGTCCTGTTCCTTTATGTACACTGAGCGTCTATAGCCTGTTCCCCAGCATACACTGGGGCAGAATCTGCTACTGCATTTAATTTTCAGTGCACACAGAGCACAGTGAGTTCAGCTCTCAGTCATGCATTTCCTGTACCTGTAGTTCTCAGCTGTCTGCTAGGACTCTTGATACTCTCCACAGTTAGAGAGTGAGTCTTGACCTATGCTTCTTTAGAATTTTACCAGGCCCTTCTCTTCCTCTTTCCTTCTAGAATGTAAGAGAAATCGTTTGAAACTATCCTCAGGATTTTTGAAACTCTCCTCAGGATTTTTTTGAGATTGTCTCTAACCTACAGAGGCTCCATGTTTGTTAACTCATCTGTCCTCTCTGTTGTGCATCTAACTTGCCCCAGGAGAATTTCGTTCCACTTTTCATTCCAAGAGTTTCGTTAAATCGTTTCTTTGTTTGTTTCATTTCCATTTCTTTATTGAAATTCCCCATCCCTGTGCTCAGCGTGTCAATATTTTCCTTTAATCTGGACATATCTTCTATAGACACTTTAAATCCCTTCAGTGCTACCTCCACTGTCTGGACCAGTTACTTTGAGTGATTATTTCTTTTCATTCACACCCCCCCCCTGCACTTACACATCTAGTGTTTTTGTTACTTTGTAGACGTTGTGATAACTTTATTGTTTGGTTTTTATGTATTTCCACATTGTAACTTAGGGTAATTTCTTTCATGTAGTATGTGTCCCCCCCCCAAAACAAATTGCATTGAAGCAATTAAATTTGTAGTAGGAGAGCTGTTAAAGAAATGAGGCGAAAAGGGTAAGCCCTGCACAGCAGGGTAAGCCTCCCATGATGAGTCTTCTATATGCGACATGGCCACATAACCAGTAAGAGCATACAGATGCCTTCATTCCAAACCAGTTGTGAAGACTGTCTTCCGTTTAAAGAAAGACAAAATGTATTTTGGTTGCAGAGTCTTGAGATGTAAGCATCGTGCATCGAAAGCTTATGTCCACACAAAGTGCAGCTTTCATGCAATGGTCTCTGGCCTCTGTTGGTTTGAAGTGACATTTGATTTTGCTATCAGGAGGGAAAGGGGAAGGACTTGTTTGTCCTTTCCAGATTTTCCCTTGATTTAAATGTGTGTACCGGTCCCCTGTGAGTGACCGACCCTCTTACATCCTTCTTTGTTACGTATTGATTCATAGACATCAGCCCTTCTCTTGCCGAAGCATGAAGAATGAACAGCCAGCAAACATCACTGCTTATTTCTTTTCTGTTACGGCATTCTTTGATGTATCTCGATCCTTCATGCTTTTGTCCCCGGACAGCTGTGGTTATGTCTAAGCTGTCGCTATGGAAAGCATTGTCCCTATTATGAAGTCCGTTGCTTCTTTTGCAATCCTTCATCCCGTCCTTTAGCCACCTTGACCCTGGGATAGTTATTTTAAACAAATATCCGTTTAAGACATTCTTAAGTATATTTGAAGCAGATGAACATCACCAGTCTAAAAGTTTATTAAAAGTTGGAATAAGCAAGTGCTTTTAAGTTTCAACTGTATTTTTATTTCTGTGGTGTTGATTATCATGTTTTAGATATCAGCCAGTCCAGGAAGGGTTTGTTTCAGGATGGGGACTTTCGCTGATCATGTGAGCAAAAATAGACTGTGGTTCTGCTAAATGACAAGTCCGACTCTCATAGCTTGTTTCCAGGAACTTCTGTGTCTTTCATTAGGAAGGCTGACAGCAGACCCCAGACACTGCCCTAGTATTTATCGTTCAGCAGAAAACCCTTTGGCTCTGGCGTGAGTGCCCTCCAGTTGCTGATTTATGGTCTACAGATTTGACCAACAGCTCTTGAATTTTCCAAGTAAAATTTTTAAAAATACATATTTATTCTGATTATTATTGTGTGTTTGGGAGTGTGAGGGTGGGCCCTGTCACAGCATGTGGGTCTAAGTCAGAGGATGAATTGCAAGAGTCAATTTTCTCTTTCTACTGTTGATTCTCGGGGTCCAACTCAGGGGGTCAAGTTTGTACAGAAAACGCTTTTACTCTCTGAGCCATCCCCTCTGCCCTAAAGTAAATCTTGATTCGGGTACTAATCCAGAAAGTAGACAATTTGGAATAAAATGTCCAACTCGAGCAGAGTCTGTGGATAAGGCAAGCACTTTCTACATAGCTCGGCTAACTCATACCTATTCCCACGTTGTCTATAATACAGCTACCATCATATACATGCTTGGAGTATGAGAGATAGCCTTGCCTTGCTCAATTTAAAATTTCTGTCATGACTAACACTATTAGAATACTTTTCTTTATTGACTGATACTAACAGAGTACAGCAGTGGTGCTAGGAACGATGGAAAACAGGAGCAGAAACATCAAATATAGGCAGTACACAGGGAGAAATGGCTGATCGACAGGACCCAGGTTGTGTGAGATCAATGGGAGGGGCCAGAATAGCATCCCACTCTGACTCCAAGGATTAATAAACCATGTCGGTTCATAGATCCAATGTTATAACATGACCTTAATTTGCACTTGACGAACCTTACAAGGTAATACATTTACGATGACATTTGCCATGGAATATGTGAAAGAGCTATCAAATGGTTTGCAAAGACTTTTCTAGAATTGTGTGTCCCTCTTCATCCCACGGAGGCACCTACCTGTCTCCTCCAGCAAAACATAAGCTCAATTAGAGTAGGCCCCTGCAGACTAAGCAAATGCCCACGCGTGCAACCTTCAGTTACTACCCACAATGCAATGCAGCCGCTGTGAGCCAAGTCTGACTGCAAACTGTTAGTCGTTTATGAAGTTGCGATCTTTCTCCGTCAGAGAACGTGGCTTCTTTCTTGAAATGAATACCTTTTATCAGAGGCTCTAAGGTTCAAATGTTTTCTGCTCTTGTCTATTAGCAGCATCTGCCTAACGAAGCCGTTGCCCTTCGCTGTTACCTGTGAAAAACATATGAATGTTATTCATTTCCCTCATGAAAATGTAATACGTGGTTACAAATCTGTGACTGCGGTTATGAGCTATAACGAATCTGTAGGTGATGGGCGTTACAGTGCATGAGCACTTGGCGGGTTACCGTGATGAAGAAATGTGTGCTTCTAGAGAGAACACTGGAAAGGAAAATAATTGCAGGGTATATGTGCTCTGCAGCCCAGAGTTCTGATGCCAGGCAGGGTCTCACCAAGGTACTTGACCACGCAGATATGTAGCCTGTGGTCTGCAGTTTCTGCCACTGTGTCCTTAGAGGGAGGCAGCCAGTCTTAATGATTGGATGTTCCACAGGTAAACACGTGTGTTTTCAGTCCTGTCTTTACCTTAGTGTTACTTCCAGCCTGAATATCTCCTGACAGCTCCTCTCAGGGCTTCCGGGCATCACACCACAGGAAGTCCTCTGACAGTTTTTCTTATCTATGGCAAAATAAAACAACAATGTTGGGGATAGGTAGAATATAGGGCCTTTTAAATGCTGTAGCTATTAATGAAAGAGGAAAACAATTATTTTGTGACTTGGGGTCTTTGTATTATCAGCCATTATCAGAATTAGTATATAAGGTTGTAGCGTGTGTGTGTGTGTGTGTGTGTGTGTGTGTGTGTGTGTGTGTGTGTGTAGAAAAAAGATAGCAGTAGTTTTTCTTAAAGGTATATGTTTATTCTGTTAGGAATTCTAGTAACTTCTTTAGACACAGCATTGTGCTCGAGGGATCCAGTGTTTGATAATATGCTCTTTTCTGCGTTATTTTTTCCATCCCATAACTACATACAAGCTTTCAAAAGGAAAGAACTTTAGGGAAAAAATTACTTGATTAGATCATACACAGATCCTTATAAATACTTTTATTTTAGAACTAATAATTCTTATGTGTAACATAAAAATATTTGGCGTAATTTTAAGAACTTTACTGTGTAGCTAAATGGTGTGTTTGACGGAAACCTTAATTTTCTGTATGGCTAAAGACATTCAAAATCAAATTAACCTTTGTTCCGACTTGCTTGAAAATGATTAGGTCATGAATATCAATGTGTTCACAACCGTCCACCCTCTGCAAAGTTTCAGGTGGCTGAGAATATCCAATCACCATGACATTTTTATTTTCTTCTATTGTTGTAGAATTTAAAGTCCTTTGTCATCTCATCCAGTGGAGAGCAGGGACAGTTGGGAGGGCTTGGAAGTCAAGAAGCAGTAATTTCTGAAACAGAGGTCAAGAGGAGTAAGGGTTTGAGAACAGCTTGTTAAAATGCTTCTCAGCTATGAGGAAACAAAAGAGGAAGCTTCCCATGTGCTGTATGCCAGTCCACATGGTGGATGAGTAGACAATTTTAGTTGGGAATTTGATTTAGCACAGAAATTTCTGGCTCATTTCTCTCCCGACAATGAGGGCCGGACTCACGTCTCTGCCCCAGGAACTCCAGGTATCTCCATCTCTGTGAGTAGGACCACAGTTCTGTCCTTGTGAGGCGTAAGGCTTTGTGAAGTGTTTGCGGCAGCACAGCATCCCAGGGTGGTGATCAGCACCCTAGAGCGATGGCCACAGCTATTGTGATTTTGACTACTCCATGCAAAGATTGCCCTGTCTACTAGGTGGGGACCACATCTGCTCTGGGCATCATCACCAGGACCTAGGCATATGGTTGGTCCACAAAACCATCAGAAGAAGGATGGAATGCTTGAAGGAAAGGTGCGGGATGACTTTGAGTTAGATGCTGACTAGGAAAAGAGTCGAAGACATTCATCGTTCACCGGGGAGAAAGACGCTAATACTGGAGCAAAGCTGGCTGTGATTTCCATAACATGGGTGTGGTCCAGGCTTAGAACCTGAGCCCCATTTAAGCCCACTGAAACCCTGGTGGGCCACATGATTTGGTCCTTATAGTCAGGGGAAGGCTGTGGGCCCTCCTGGGTATATGGGAGGATACAGAGGGAAAGACCCGAGCAGTGTGCTGCAAGCAGCCATCTTGTTTGGGAGCAGAAGACAAGCAGGCTCTTTAGGCTTGTTCCAGTGTTTTAAATAAGACTGACTGACTGACTGACTGACTGACTGACTGACTTCCCTCCCTCCCTCCTTCCCTCCCTCTGTCTCCCAAGCGCTGGAAATGCAGGCATGCCTGGGCAAACATGCACAGTTTTGAGGATTGAACCTAGGGCCCTGCCAGCAGAGCCACCCGCCAGCCGCTGTGTAGATTTTACTGCTAAAGATGTTTTCCTACTGTGTATTGGTGTTTTGCCTATATGTGCATCTTCGCATCGTGTGCATGAAGTATTGGTAGAGGCCGGAAGAGAGTTTCAGATACCCTGGAACTATAGCTACCAGCAGTTAGCTGCTTTGTGGGTGCTGGGAATAGAACCTGGGTCCTCTGGAAGGGCAGCTGTTGCTGTTAACTGTTGGGCCATCTCTCCAGCCCCAAGGGTCCTTACTATATATCAGGGAAAACTATTCCATCCAGAGAAGTCACCTAAGACACATTTGATATTCCTTTGCCAGGTTCATTAATGCCTTTAAGAGAAAATTTTCTTGGAGCCTCCTAGAGTATTTTGTCTTCATTATTAAATACTAGTCATTGATTATATTCTACCCTTGCAAAAGTTTCAGGGACTTTTTGAATTACGAGTGACATTTAGCTGTAGGGCAGGTGGTCTGGGAACACACTCTCTTGTTAAAAATTTCAGGATTTCTTCCACACTCTTAAAATCATCTTAGCAGACACTGATGTCTGGGGCCTGGGGCTTTATTCTTCCTGTCTTCAAAGGCAACATTAACTGTCAGCTTAAAATCAGAAACTGTCTCCTTGACTGGACTCTTCCTATGAGACTTTCCCAACCTTACAAGCCCTAACCCTGACGGTGCTTTGACCTTGAATCCCGGCCATATCCCCAGCAGGACCACATCCAGCTTCCAGAGAGGACTCCGCTTCTCACTAGGACATCTATAGTTCAGATTGCCAGGTGAGTGGCATTTACGAGGCTTGGGAATTTCATACTTAATGCTGAATGGGAGACTAGGTAGTTTGATGGCCACTCCATTATGAAGGATGAAACTCCTACCTACAAAACTAAGTAAGTTTCCGAATCACCCAGGAGGGAGTAGCAGACCACAGCTGGGAATTCCCTAAGTTTTTCTTTGATTTCTAATCCCAAGAAAAGTAATTGACCATGGCCTTTCAGGAAGCAGCCTCTCCTTATGAATATCTACTTACAAGATCAGCCTTTGTCTGAGAGTGTTAGGTGACTGAAAAGTGTGATGACGTCAGAAGGCAAGGGCAGAGGTATCCAAGGTAGAGGTCATATCTGGGTGAGTGTGTGTATGTGTGTGTATATGTGGTCTGTGTGTGTATGTGTGTGTGTCTGTGTGTGTATGTCTGTGTGTGTGTGGTCTGTGTGTATGTGTGTATGTGTGGTGTGTGGTGTGTGTGTGGTGTGTGGTATGTGTGTGTGTGTGGTCTGTGTGTGTGTGTGTGGTGTGTGTATGTGGTGTGTTGTGTGTGTGTGTGTTTTGTGTGTGTGTGTGTGTGTGTGTTTTGTGTGTGTGTGTGGTGTGTGTGTGTGTGTGTGTGTGTGTGTGTGGTGTGTGTGTATGGTGTGTGTGTGTGTGTGTGTGTGTGTATATGTGGTCTGTGTGTGTGTGTGTGTGTGTGTGTGGTATGTGTGTGATGTGTGTGTGTGTGCTATGTATGTGTTGTGTGTTGTGTGGTGTTTGTGTGTGTGTGTGGTGTATGGTGTGTGGTGTTTGTGTGTGTGTGTGTGTGTGTGTGTGTGTGTGTGTGTGTGTGGTGTGTGTGTGTGGTGTATGTGTGTGTGTGTGTGTGCTGTGTATGTGTATTGTGGTCTCTGTGTGTGTGTGCTATGTGTGTGTTGTGTGTTGTGTGGTGTTTGTGTGTGTGTGTGGTGTATGTGTGTGTGATGTGTGTGTGTTTGTGTATGTGTATGGTGTGTGTGTGTGTGTGTGTGTGTGTGTGTGTGTGTGTGTGTGTGTGTGTGTGTGTGTGTGTGTGTTTTGTGTGTGTGTGTGTGTTGTGTGTTGTGTGGTGTTTGTGTGTGTGTGTGGTGTATGGTGTGTGGTGTTTGTGTGTGTGTGGTGTATGGTGTGTGTGTGTGTGTGTGTGTATATGTGGTCTGTGTGTGTATGTGTGTGTGTGTGTGGTGTATGGTGTGTGGTGTTTGTGTGTGTGTGGTGTATGGTGTGTGTGTGTATGTGTGTGTATATGTGGTCTGTGTGTGATGTGTGTGTGTGCTATGTGTGTGTTGTGTGTTGTGTGGTGTTTGTGTGTGTGTGTGTGGTGTGGTGTGTGTGGTGTATGTGTGTGTGTGTTGTGTGTTGTGTGGTGTTGTGTGTGTGTGGTGTGTGTGTGTGTGTGTGTATGTGTGCATGTGTGTTGTATGTATGTGTGTGGTGTTGTGTGTGTGTATGTGTGTGGTGTGTGGGTGTGTGTGTGTAGTGTGTGGTGTGTGGTGTGTGGTGTATGTGTGTATGTGTGTGTATGTGTGGTGTATATGTGGTATGTGTGTGGGGTGTGTGTGTGGTATGTGGTGTGGTGGTATGTGTGTGGTGTGGGATGTGTGGTGTGTGGGGGGGTGTGGGTTGGGTTTTGTGTGGGTTGTGTGTTTGTACGTGTATATGTGTATATGTGGTGTGTTCGTGTGAGGTGTGTGTGTGTGTGTGTGTGTGTCTATCCTCTCTTTGGCTTTGATCGGGTTCCCTGTCGTGTTTCACGCTTTTGCTCCCTGAAGTCAGTTGTTATAGCACACAGCAGCACACAGCACACTCTTTCCTGAAGGTTCTGCTGTCCGTTCAAGCAAATATCCCCAGTGCAGATTATGGTACAGTGGCTCGGTCATAGCTTAAGGCCCACAGAAAGGTGATTGGCTGCATACCTGTATCAAAGGCATTGACTTCTTACTACAGAGGGCCATTTTTCCACAGGTGTGATATGGTTTTTTGATTTAACTATAATGGGGAGAAACTCTAAAATATCTCCTGGCACTCCTGACAGCGGAAGGGAACAGCAATGAAGCAGTGAGTCCCACACCCTGGTCTCCCTTTTTCTTAGACCTGTGTCTGTCTGCTAAGATTGTCTGCCTAAAGACAGGAGAGGCAGGGCAGTGGCATTAGTTGACCTAAAGGGCCGGGTGTGGGGGGTCCCCTGGGAGTGTTTGCTGATGGGGTTCATGCTGTTGGTGCAACTATTTTCTGGATGACAGGAACCAGACTGGAAATTGGGAAGGGCCACTTGGATTGCATGTTGAAAGGTCAGGGAAGGGAGAGGTGCTTGTTGTGGATGGGGCTAATTTTCTTCCCTGGAAGAAACCCATTCCTGCTGCACTGTTATCTTAAGGAGGGCCAAGAACCAGCACATGGACGATAAGGATTTGGCGAATCTGATGAACACATGTGAGAACAGAATTAAGCCACTAAATAGCATTGCCCCCTTAGCCATTTCCAAGTTCAGGCTGCGGAGATATTTAGGAGCGTAAACCATTGTGGATGTGTGAGATGCTGCGGAGAGCTCTGTCCTCACCTGGACTTCCAACTGCGAGCAGGCCGCCCATGTGTCCCACCGGGGCTCCCTCAGGAGTCCCCTCTCTGCGTCCCCTTTGTCTCGTGATTCACTTGCAGCTCTAGGCCTGCCCTGCACTTGCTATTTTATATGGCAGAGCAGACATGCTTTTAATTTATTCTCTGCTCTAACTGTATGTGCGCATGTCAGGGTTCACTGGCCAGAGAGAGCGCCAGCCCTGCTTTTGTAAGGCAGTTAATTGAACCTGGTAATGATTATTGTCAGCAGTCCCCAGAGGCTGTGCTGGCCCTCATACATCATCCCTCACGGTGGTTTCAAGACCTATTGTTCAGGGACAATGTCAGCCTCCCAAAGGGAAAAGCCAGTAGCCATTGGTCCTCCTGCCCTGCAGACTGCCATTGCAGTGATGTGAGCATCCGTTTCTGACTTCGCGTAGGTCCTTGGCCCTGGAGCCTTGCAGAAAGTATTTTACAGTTTTGAAATATTGAACTCTTTTGGCAATGTAGGCATCAACGTCCTAGAATTGATAGAGCACAAGGACTTGGCCACCCGTATCGTCACAATGGGTGGCCTACTAAAAAAGCTGTTTCCATCCAGTGAGAAGAATGAAGCTCGCCTCTGTTTCCGCTCTCAAGATTTAACCTGGTCAATCACCAGATAAAGGGACCAATCTCTATGAAGGTCGATTTACCTTAAGCCATGTTAAAGAGATGAGAGGAATAATTATTCCTTAGATGAAATAATGAGCTTTCCCTTCTCCAAATCCCTGCTTTCTATATAGTCCCTATGGAGCCAACTCGGAAAAATACAGTAAGTTGCTCTTTTCCATCTCCCTATCTTTTTCAGAAGTTGGCTGACACCTAGCAAGCTTTCCATGGTACTGTGAGCTCCTTAACTCTTTCCTTGAAGCCCTCCCCCACTTCCACATGACTGCCTCTCTGCATCGTGGCTGCTTACATAGGGTCTGAATGTCTGTCCCTGTCTCTGTCTCTCTGTCCGTCTCTGTCTCTGTCTGTCTCTGTCTCTCTGTCAGTCTCTGTCTCTGTCTCTGTGTCTCTGTCTCTGTCTCTCTCTGTGTCTCTGTCTCTGTCTCTCTCTCTCTCTGTCTCTCTCTCTCTCTCTCTCTCTCTCTCTCTCTCTCTCTCTCTCTCTCTCTTCTTCATCTCCCTTCTCCAGGCAGCTGCTGAGACTACAACTTGGGGTTTTAAACTCTAATGAAATCACCTCACAGCTTTCTTCTGAGTTCATTCTAAGGGCTTCTATTAAGATGACTAAGAGTGCCAGGAGGGTCCCCAATTTCTCTGGTGACAATATCATTAAAGCCACAGGAAAATATGAATTTTAGACTATTGGCTACTGCAGTACAGCAGCAAACGGCCAAAGGACACAGCCAATGGGCAAAACTGGAAACATGTGGACAAAGAAAGGCTTGGTCTCTCTGGTAATCAGGAAATGGTCCAGGAAAGCAGCGTCCTGCCCTTACCAATCAGTGGGGAGAGCGAGGAGGAGGACACTGATGATTGTAATGACAACTGAGGTTAGTAAGGGCCCAGTGCCGCAGGTGCCCCGCTTACATAAACACTGTCATGTGCTCACCAGGACACAGCATTGTTAGAATTAGCAGACGTCAAACGCTACAGGTCTGGCTGTGTGGGAACATCTAAAGAGAAGTAGCTGACCTGTGGATGCTGATTCTAGACAGTACCCCAAGAAACGGGAGGACCCACAGATTTCAGGGCAGTGCTCTGAACAGATTGGTATCCTTCAAAAGCTGGCTTTAGAACAATTTTTACAGTTTGATATAATGCAAGTTAAGAAGGGAAATGATCATCTATACTTCCCGTGAATATTTTATAGCTGTCTATTATCATGAAGGGAAAAAAATGTTGGCAACATCTGGAGATGGCCTGGGGTTAGCAGTGGGGTCCAAGGGGATAGGAGCCTTATCTGGGCTGCTTAGATTTCTAGATGGAAATTACTTTGGGTAATCAAATTGAATTATATATAAAAAAGTCCTTTAAAAGCAAAAAGAAGACATGCATTAGGGGTAATTATTCAGTAGCATCTGCAGATTGCAGGAGCCTCGGGGGGAGTCAGAGATCAGAGCAGATGACAGCCGGGTCTGCAACGAATCCTTTTCATTCCTTCATCCAGCCCCAGGGTTCTGGGGAGGATCAAGTGAGACCGTGTGCATCTTCAGCCCAAGCTCCATGCCTGGAATAAAGCTACCACTTGCCTTGTGCTGCATGGGGATTGTGTATGCGGACCACAGGTGTGCCCTGGGACCGCGAGCTTCAGACAGCGGAGATGAAAGTGTCTTATCTCCCTTCTGCTCAGAGAGGCCTCCTGCTGTTGTGGACTCTTCTCAGGGAATCCCTTAGCCTGCACAGAGCAGGGCTTCCAGTAAGCCCGATGCATACATCCCTAGCCTGACCGAAACACCAGGGCCATCTCTGTGTCAGGGACCTGTGGGGTTGCACAAGTCCTATACTTAGAAGGGTCCTGTGATTGGTTTAACTTTTTTCTCTCTGCCATCTTGAAAGTCTTTATGGCATCTGAATAAGGGGGTTGGGGAAGGAATCCTCTATTTTCTCGAAGAGGAGAAAGGAAGTACCCACAGCTAAGAAACAGGAGAGTCAGAAGGATCTGATTCCAAAGCTTAGGGGGCCGTTAACTAGTTGGATGAGTTTCTCAAATTCCTCTCCTCTACGGATTAGTGATTAAATAAGGGAAATGTAAAACACTAGTTCAGAATTATTTAAGTACCTTCCTAACTCTGTCCTGGAGTCTTCCACAGGGTTCCTATTTTCTCCTCAGCTAGCTAGACCTGCTCTTAATAGGTCTGAGGGTGTCAGAAAGGGACTATTTTTATCTTGACTTTTGGGGGACTGCCAGGACACCCTCTTGTAGCTCAGAGCACCACCCAGGCACCAGGCCATAGGAGAAACCCATCCCTGTCCTTGAGTGACTCTGGGCACTTTCTTAAGAAGCACCATGAAGCACCCCAGGAAGACTCCCAGAGCATCACTGTGTGGTTCTGATCCTTCTCATAGACCCTTGTGAATGGTGGTCAGATAGGTCCTTTGGTACTCCAGAGTGTTCATCATCAGTACAGTTCCTAGACCCATCTTACAGGTTCACAAGTGCACTAGAAGTTGGTTTAGATGGACACAGAGTTCTCTCTCTCTCTCTCTCTCTCTCTCTCTCTCTCTCTCTCTCTCTCTCTCTCTCTCTGTGTGTGTGTGTGTGTGTGTGTGTGTGTGTGTGTGTGTGTATCCTCCCTAACATTAAAGGCAAGTGTTGATCTCTGACTCACACATGAAAGAGAAAAGATGGGAAACCCCTCTGCCAGCTAGGCTTGCTACCTGGGGAGAGCTAGTGAATCATGTTACATGTTTATTAATACGTGCCGTTACAGGATGCTTGCAGAGAATGCTCCACGTTAAACATGCACTTGTCTGCTTTGGAGTGGCCTGTAGCAGCACAAGATTCTCACAGCTCCATGTCATCGGGGGCCCCATGTTCTCATGCTCAGTACAAAGTTGCTTTCCAGATCAACCAATCTGTTTCATGATCGGTTTTGCATGCCTTTCAGTGGCTTGGAATATTTAGGGA
The DNA here is from genome assembly GCF_011064425.1 of Rattus rattus. NCBI lineage: Eukaryota > Metazoa > Chordata > Mammalia > Rodentia > Muridae > Rattus > Rattus rattus. The sequence goes on along the minus strand of NC_046166.1, from coordinate 5,168,602 downwards.
TCAGTGACACAAATGCTTTTGTTTCTCATACCCAACGCAATGCCATTTTCTCCTTTAACTCTTTTGAATATTGAAAATAACGTCTTCAGTGACGTTAATTAAGAGGCACTTCTCCACTGAGCCATCCTTGCCTGGCGATATTAATGATAGCATTCCAGTATCACTGACTGGCTCTGTCATTAACCCTTCCTGAAAACCAGCCCCATTTAGCAACCAGGAGCTAAATCAGTGGAGGAGGAAGCACACGGATGCCACGAACAGAGGAAGAGGGGCTGTGTCTTTCCTGGAGGAACAAGTGAATTTGTCAACTGTCAAATCTGATTCTCGATAAGTCTCTTTGTGTAAAATGCCTCCTCTGATTTCTTTTCCTTTCCATTTTACAAAATAATTTGAAACCGCAGTGGGCGGTGATGTCTGTTTGCCAATGCTATCCTTTGATTTCTTTCCACTCTGTTCAATCAGAAAAGCCGTTTGAGATGGCGCTGAGACAGGCCACTGTACTATTTCCCATGGACGGATCCACTTGTTCTTGTTGGCGTCTGCTCCCTACGGAGGCACCCGCTTGTTGTTGGCTTTTGTGTGGCATTTCGTTCCCTAGCTTTTGTTAGCGTCTTGCCTCTTCTTCCCTCTCCCTGCCCCTTCTCACCTCAGCTTCCCTTTTCATTCTGCGTCACCAGAGTCTCTCCATGGTTCCAGAATGCGGAGAGAGTGTCTATCGGAGCGTCTGCTGCGCTCAGGAATGGAGTTGGAGTACTTCCTGCTGGGTCAGGGGCATGCAGAGTGCTAGAAAGACCCGTGGGTGTGGTTGTCAGTGCGCATGCACTGCCTAACAAGCTCGTGGCGAGCTCAGGCTCTTCCACCTACAGAGTCCTTGTCTACCCTCCAATGCTCTCTGGCCTCCTGCATAGCACTGTGACCTCCTACAGCTTCTCCTGTAGGTCCACAGAGTCCCTGCAGCCATGCTAAGAGTCCCCAGCCTCACTTCCTCAGCGCTGGATGGTCCAGACTGCCCGAGGCAACCAGCTGTTTTTACTGTGTCCAACCCAAAGCATGTCACGCAGAAAAAAATGTCAAGTCGTTTTGAAAAATGTCTGAGGTATAATGAGCCTGACAGGGGTGGAATGGCGTCGGCCATACTCACGTAATTACTACCTCAGTGTTTGTTTACCGTGCAGCCCTTTCTTCTTACACTGGAATTAAATCAATCCGAGCAGCAGTGCGGCTTTATATAACCCAGGTCTCAGCGCTGACAACACTTCTGCTTTCCCAGGTCCCTGGTGAGGGTGATCTTTGCCAGGTTGACTAAGCAACTTAACGGTTTCTTTCATATCCGTATCTTCAGACTAAACTCGAGCAGACTTATTAAATTAAACTAAATGGAGGTCACCTAGTTTTCTTCTGCAAGCAATAAAATGTTAAGATAGGGGTGAGACACTGAGGTCCGAGCTCTAATTTGAATTTAAGCTGCAGCCTGACACCATACCCATGAGTTCCACTAGATGGCGCTGATGATTCACACCAATGCAGTTGAGCCCCCCCCCCCCCCCTTTTCTTTTTCCTTTTCCTTTTTAAGTGCTTACAAAGGTTAGGCTACTTCCACATACTTCTTCCCTTTACCTTCTCGGTTTTGATATTTTCTCGTATTATTCAAATGGACATTATTTCTCCGCTCCAAGATCTTCCTACCTCTGTAAATCTGTAAACACGAATAATTAAAAGGGGGAAAGTAACAAAGTCCGTCTTATTTAAACCATCCAGCTCTTTGTTGCTTCATTCCCTGAATTTTTTTTTTTAGGGTGAAACTCTTCGGGCTTTGTTTCCTTGGCAAGTTCCGTCAGCCTGCCTTCACAAAACTTCTGAGATTTCTTTAGATTTCCTTCATCTGGTACAGTTGATTTTCCTCTCCCAGATTTATGCCCCGTTTACTTTGGGAAAGGAAATATCTGTCCTTAGCATTTGAGTTTTGAGGATTCGCCCCCAACAGTGGGGATCAGATGCCTGTTAAGATCCCAGCCATCCCCACTTAGAAGCAGACTAGGGAAAAGCTCTCCTGGTAGGAGGGGCGGGCGGTTCCATGTGGGTTTGTGGGGCAGGTCTTCTTTCATATACAGAATAAATTCTGGGCCAGACAACGACAACAAAAGCACAAAGACTGGCAGCTGTTACAGATTTCCACCCCTAATGAGCTACATTTTTCCCCTAGAGCATGGCTAATATGGGATGGGACCCTCAGATTTTAAAAGGAATGTTAAAAGGGAGTAAGGTTAGCTTTAATCAAGTTTAAAAAAAAAAAAAAAAGTCCTAAAACTAATTTCCAGCCAAGCTCGAGACCCGTGGAAAGTTCTCTTGTAAATGTTACAATGGTAAGCGGTTTCCTTTATTTTATTTTATTTTATTTTTTTTTTATGACTCTCGGTTCTCAGAAAGCGCAGCACCTGATTGGCTGGGAGGGCAAGGGCCTTCTGGAGGTAGGGTCTCTGTGCTAGACCTGGTACAAGCTCTAGATCTCATCTCTATAGGAGAGCCCAGCATGGGAGAGCATCTGTGAGAGATGTTCCAGGCTTCTCTGCTGCTGTGAGATTTAATTAACAGAAAGGAGACTCAGGGCTTCCTGGGGCTTCTAACCACATCAGTGCAGAGTCACCAACTGGTATCAAATGGCAGTTTGGGGAGCCCCAGTCTCTCTTGGAACCCTGCAGTCTGCACCTCCTGAGATGGGAAATAGTTATCTTACCATGCACCTGGGTATTTCCATAGCACTCCTTTGAGATCATTGTCAAGTAGTCATTGGTGGCTTTCATTATATTGCAGAAAAGGCAGCAACCCTGAAAAAAGATAGTCTAAGTACTGTCATTCCATTTAGAATATCAGGCAAATGAATGTCCTCTAAGTATCTACCTGACAGTTCTGAGGGTAGAGACTTGCGGGGGTGGGGGGCATGGGGGGTGGCGTTACATCGAAGTAGGAAAACACAGAGCTCCTTCTGGTTTTCTCTACAATATGAATTAACCATATTGAATACTAAATGTATTTCATCTGTACAACTTCCTGTGTTCCTTGTAGGGAAAGGTGGAAAGATTTTCAAGCCCCAAGCAAATTTGACCATGAACTTAAATATGCAAGTTTGTGACCCCCTCACTAGGCTTCTCTGTTGACACTGACTACTCTGTGCAGATTTACCCAGATACCATGTGCTTCTCCTCTGTCTGTGTCTGTCTGTCTGTCTGTCTCTGTCTCTCTTTCTGTCTCTCTCTCTCTCTCTCTCTCTCTCTCTCTCTCTCTCTCTCTCTCTCTCTCTGTGGGTGTGGGTGTGATCACTGTAATGTTCAGGAAAATTATCAATACTTTATCTCCCTTTCTCCAGCGGAGGGGTTGGAAGTTTTGGCATTGGTCAGGAATGCGAAATCAGTCAGAGTTCTCTGCAGATATGGGGCTGTCAAGAAGGTTTCGTGAGTCAGGCACTTGCTGTCAGGCTTGAGTTAGATCCCTGGGACCCACACGGTGGGAGGGGAGAGCTGACTCCTGCACTTCCTTGCCACGCTTGCACATACAGATCCCACCACACACACACACACACACACACACACACACACACACACACACACACACTCTACAGTAAGCACGTCCGTGTAATGGAAATAAAGCCAAAGCATCCCAGTGGATTGTCCGCCATTAGTGATTTATGACTCTTTGTTGGCAGAACTGACATTTGACATTTAAAAATAATTGTCTTTGATTAAACTCCCCAGCACAGCACAGCCCGAAGTTGGCTTCGTTCTAGACAGGATTTGGTTTCTTGAGGGGAACCGAGTATTCTGGGTCTCTTGGTTATGAGCAGGCCTACCCTCTAGTTAACGCCACACCAGTTTACCTGGCATTTGCTGTAGACCTGTGCTAATGTGGGCTAGGCCCGTGTTGGCAGTGTTTATGGAGACCCTAGCAGTAGAAGTTCCCCTTTCTTCATTCATCAATATGGGAATTTGTCCGATGACTGATTCATTAATCAGATAACTAATATATTTCTTTAAAATTTAGAGTTCTGAAAATACAGCTTAATGTATATGGCCATATCAAAAATAGCAATGTGTCTTATTAGTGGAGTAGGAACTTACAGGACACAGGGATGAAATTGGCTGTTTAAATGTAGTATCTCCCTATAAGGCTCCTTAGATGAAACATGTTTATCCCTTAATAGTCATACACCATTTATAAGAGTCCGTCTGTGTTAATTGGGTGTGTGTGTGTGTGTGTGTGTGTGTGTGTGTGTGTGTGTGTGTGTGTGTGTTTGTGTTTGATGGAATAGCATCATTTTTGTTACCAGGAAGTGTGAGGAATCTCATTTGCATGTGCAGTGAGCAAAGACTGTATTTCAGTGCTCTTGTCCACTCCAGGTCTAGGCTGTGCCTGTAACTAAATGGACACTCGGTAAGTATCGTCTCAGTGCAGGCAGACTATGGCCAGTGCAAAAGTGACATTGGTGTCTCAGATGAAGTCTCATCCTACAAATTATTGTAATAGGTTTTAAAGAAGAAAGCTATGAGCTGAGCGTCTGGATTGGAGGCTAAGCTTGCTTGCTGCCCATGCTTGAGGCCCTGAATTCAAATGTGAGCACTCAGGTAAAAAGCAAGGCTGTGCATGGGACAGCCATTTTAGCACAGAGAATTAAGACATGAGGATTGCTGGGGCTTACTGGCCAGCAGGGTATCTTCAGAGTCAGTGAAAGACCTTGTCTTGAAGAAATAAGGCAGAGGGGTAGAGCAAGATACACTGGGCTCTCCTCTGACCTCTGGGTATGTACACACATGCACAAGTGTGCACACACATGCACAAATGCATATAACACACACACACACACACACACACACACACACTCACACTCTTTCCCTGAACATGCATTTTCTCTTTAAACAAAAGCACTTCACTTTTGATGATGTGGACCCTGCCAGCAGACCCCATGGATGTGTCCCTTCTTACCCAGCATGCCTCAGAGTCTGAGGCTTTATTGAACACCCTGACTGGGAGGGATGTGAGGCTTGTAGAACATGCCTATTGCTGCTACTGTTTATGCTTTTTCTCTTGCAAATCCCTTCAGGCATTATTTTAAGGAACGTTGCCTGATTCAATTTATTTTAATTAAAATACAAAGTAAGAAGAGAGAAAGGGTTAATACTTTGGGAAGGTGCCTCCCCACTGCACTGCCACTGTGTTGCCCGACTCTTGTCCTCCGTGTTCTGATGAAGACTGGGGATTACCAGAGCTTACTTGATGCCATGGCCTTTCAGATCATACCTTTCGCCTGGGTCAAAGTAATTAAGTGGTGGAATTCCTTTTTTGTTTTTAAATGTAATGTCTTAAGTTTGGGTCAACTTACATATTTTAATCAGAATATTATGAGGCTGATGTTTTGACTCAATGCAGAAAAAAGTAGGAGGAGGAGGAGAAAGAGGAGGAGAAGAGGAGAAGACAGAAAAAGAGGAGGAGGAGAAAGAAGGGGAGATGGAGGAGGAGAGGGAGGGGAGAAGGAGGAGGAAGAAGAAGATGAGGAGGAGGAAGAGTAGGAGGAAGAGGAGGAGGATCAAGAGGAGGAGGAGGAAGAGTAGGAGGAAGAGGAAGAGTAGGAGGAAGAGGAGGAAGAGGAGGAGGAAGAGGAGGAGGGGGAGGAAGAGGAGGAAGAGGAGGAGGAGAGGGAGGAAGAGGAGGGGGAGGAGGAGGAGAGGGAGGAGGAGGAGGAAGAAGTTGTTGTCTCCCAGAAAAATGGATAAGAAAGTGGAAAGTGGTCCTTTATTGACTTAGCTTGGGACTAGAACTCATGAAGCTCACTGGGACCACCATCATCATTCATCACTGATGTGACTTACTGGGTCTTAATGTCCTCTAAGAATCCAGAGATCACCTGTTGTCCTTCTATTGATGTAACTCCAGGTCTAGGTTGTGCCTGTAACTAAATGGATACTCAGTAACTATTAGACAAATAAGAATGTTCTAGAAATTGTAACATTGTCCTCTTCAAATACTTCTTTTTTTTTTTTTTTTTTTGGTTCTTTTTTTCGGAGCTGGGGACCGAACCCAGGGCCTTGTGCTTCCTAGGCAAGCGCTCTACCACTGAGCTAAATCCACAACCCCCTCTTCAAATACTTCTATTGGAAGTCAAGTTTGTTTGTTTGTTTGTTTATTTATTTTTCGTTTTGTCAATTATCCTTTGGTTTTTGTAAGGTTAAAGTTTTACTTGTACAATGCCATGCCCTCTCTTTGAGATAGGCCAGGACACCCCTGGTGTTTCTGGTTTCAGTAGAAATGGACTTTGACCACTTCATGGAGATCCTCCCTCCTCTTAGTACAGAGCCCTAAGCCGTATGCAAATGAGTTGGGACAAGTTTGAGCGATGGGAAGGGGAAGATAGATGCCCAGGGGCCATTGGACAGGAAGACAACAGGGCTGGGCACCTGCGTTTCCTCCTTACTTCTCATGCCTCACAAACAGCACTCCAGAAGTCCTCCCCTTCCTGTGCTGTCCTCTGGGAGACACAGACACAGAAAAGCCTGTGGCCCCTAGACCAAGGACTGTGGAAAGGCTGCCTAATTTCAGAAAACCCTTTCCGCCATATATACCTTCCAATAGCCAGGTAGTGATGAGAAAACTAGTCCCCAGCCTGTCCTGGATTCTGGGGCTAAGCCCAGACTCTTATCTTCTGCCCGACAATGCTGAGCAGTGCCTCTTTGAGAGCTCCCACTCAATGGCATCAACAGAACTGTGGAAAGATCTCCCATTGCCTGCCTCCCTGAACCAGATGCGCTCTCACTGCCCACCCCAGCCCCAACCCCCTGCACCAGGCTGTATTAGTTTGGCCCAGCACAGTTTTGTCAGTTGGGCCCTGTGGTAAGGTGAGCCTCCATCCTGCCAGCACCAATGACATCGTCATTGTCGTCGTCGTCGTCGTCGTCGTCGTCGTTGTCGTCGTCATCATCATCATAAGCAGCAGCAGCAGCAGCAGCAGCAGCAGCAGCAGCAGCAGCAGCAGCAGCAGCAGCAGCAAGACAGAACAAGACTATACCAGTTGGGATGGTCACTGTTTCTCCTGCCCCACTGCCAGACCAAGCTCTCATGTCTTTCTAGCATCAGGTAGCAGTGCAGAGCAGTGCAGAGGTAAGGGGTGGGCAGCATCCTCCCTGGACCTTCAACCCATCCAGTAGCGATGAGGCAAACCGGCATGTTGTATGAGGCATAGCATAGCTGTGATGCTCTGGTTTTGTCCCCTCCATGCCCTCTCCCCACAGTGTCTGTGTGAGACCATCTGGTTTCAGTGACGCTGGTCAGCACTGTCGTGTTTGGGGACCTAAGTTCTCATTGAGCACATGACCCAGAGGCAAATTTTCTGAACTGAGTCCTGCTGGTCCTAGCTCTTTGTCTCCCCCACCTCCTTTTAAAATGTATTCTCCATCTTAAATTGGTTCACAGGAGTTAAGAGATAGCACTCGCCTGTGAGTGTGCACGTGTGCCTGGGGCACCCACCTAGAGTTATGTACTATTTGATTGATTGGTTATAATTCTTTCCTGAGACTTCTTCTTTAACTAAGAAAGGAATGCAGAAAGTAAGTCCTCATTCTGTGTGATGTCCAAGAGATTGATTCTGGCAGAGTTCTCATAAGTCAGACAGCGGGAGTAGGTTGACACCATTGGCCAGTCACAGCCAAGGCACCTGAGTGGAAATTGCTACCGGAGAAAGAGAGACATCCGTCTTTTTCATGCATGGGTTCCATCAGAGCTGGTACCAGGCATTTCTTTCAGAAAGGAAATTTAAGCTTCCCAGGGTGGGTTTTGTTTTAAATCTCATGAACGCCCCCTGTCTGTCACCTCCTCTCTAAAGCAGTAAGAGGTTTTAGGCCCTATCATGTGCTAGTAACTCAGTAACGCTAGGACCACAGTTGAAAACCCCCAAGCCAGGTTGTATACTGTTGCTAAGTGACACATCGAGTTGGTCATGTGATTTATCTGAGTGGCCTTACGCCTCTCATGGTCAGCCTTCATTATCAATGTGATTGGATTTGTAACCACCTAGGAGATAGGGGGTGAGGACAGTGATTCCTCCAGGGCCAAATGGAGAGGAAATTAAGACATTTTCAGATTGTGAGAATTCCTTTGCTGTCTGACTTGTCTTTTTTAAAGGGATTAAATGAACGGGAAGTTCATCTGTGAACGGAAAGTAAATAAGAGAGTCAAAGAAGGGTTGGAAATCCAAGAAAGTGAGGGTATTCTAACAGACAGACAGAGACCCACAGCCAGACATTATGCAGAGAGAAAGGGAGTCTAAATTGGAAGCCTCTATTGGGTCCCTCTTATCAGAGATTGGGGAACCCCCACAAAGAAAGGAGTAGAAAGATTGTAGGAGTCAGAGGGGACAGAGGACACCAGGAGAACGTGGCTCACTGAATCAACGAAGCAGGGCTCACATGGGCTCACAGAGACTGAAGCAGCAAGCACAGGGCCCGCATGGGTCTGCACCAGGTCCTCCGCGTGCTATGGCTGTGAGCTCGGGGGTTCTGTGGAACAGTGGGAGCGGGTGTGTCTCTGACCCTTTTGCCTGTTCTTGGGAATCTTTCTCTTCTATCTCTCTCCTGTTTTGCTGTCATTTTGTCTCTTGGAGGCCTGCTGTCTTCTGAAGAGGAAGTAGACGGGGAGTGGATCTCGGGGAGAAGGGGAGAGGGAGGAGTGGACAGAGGAGAAACTGGTCAGGATGTGATGAATGAAAGAAGAATCTATTTCAAGTAAAAAAAAAAAAAAAAAAAAAAAACCATGAAAGAAAATTTTAAAAGTGGTCTGCAGACCAGGAGCTGTCCGCACAGATCTGAAGGGCTCTGGCCAGGCCCCAGTGGTCAAAGAGTTGCAGCTTTCTGAGGGGGAGCTGGGGCAAGGTGGGCTGCCCGGCCTCCTCCATAGCTGAAGCACTGGAGTTGATGGCAGGCAGTGAGATGCAGCAGGTAGCTAGGGCCAAGGTCCGGGCGACAGAGCAGAAAGTGGCATCGGTCAGGCTAGCACATCTGGCTGTTTGGGCCAGGCCAAGGTCCAGCAATGAAAGCTTCAAGAGAGAAAACTCATCCCTGGTCTGTTACAGCTCAAAGACAGGCACTCAGATGGTCTTCGGTGAAATAGCTTATCCACTTTACTCCTCATGGATAGGGGCTCATAAAAATTTGGGGGTACGCTGGAATCTGAAGGCAGATGTTTTTCTGTTGGCTTGGTCTGAGATGCCTCATCTGCATGTGGAAGGACTTCAGGTGTTGTCCCTGAGTGACTGATTGTCACAGTCCTCTCCATGGGGTGTTGTGGTCACATGTCCCAGGACAGGAACCTGGACAGAAGTGGGTTTAAAGTGCCTACTGTTCTCAGTATGAGTGTTGCCGGGGTTCCTGGATCTGTTTGACCTTACCAGGTTTCCTGTCTGGTGCCATAGTCCACTGTCCCAGAAGAATCCATATGTGTGTGTTTGTGTGTGTGTGTGTGTGTGTGTGTGTGTGTGTGTGTGTAAAGACTACCTTTTTTGATTTTCTTGAGTCGTGGTCAGGCCAAAGTTATATGAAGCACTAGCATGGCGTGAGAAGGATGGCTCAGGAGTTAAGGAATCTCGTATCCCTCACAGAGGACTGGAGTTTGGTCCCAGCAGCTTCATTATGTGGTTCACTACTGCCTGTTTACAACCAGAGCATCTGGTTCCCTCTTCTGTTTTTCACCGGCACCTTCATACACACGTGCACACACACACACACACACACACACACACACACACACACACACACACACACACACCGACACACAACCCCCTCCCCACACACCCAGACACCCACACGTACACATACACATACACACATACACACACACACACACACACACACACACACCTGTAAATAAAAACAAAGGCCTAAAAACCACTAGCATAAGCCTCAGTGTGTGTAGAGGAAGCCAGATGATTGTCTATAAAGAGAATCAGGGTAAAGGGACCGAAAGGCACACAAGGCTTCTCTGTGTCATTGGCTATGGCAGGACAGCTCTGATGGTAGACTGTTACGTTAGGCGTGTTCATTTTAATATCTGTAATTATCATCATTGTGGTCAACTGGCAACCCTTCACTCTGAGGATTTCCAAAGCATTGTGGCATTCCTATATTCCTACGAAACATAGAGGGTTATCGTGTGTGGATTTCTACACATAAAACATGACAGACTATACATAGCATTGGGCATGTTGTAGTTTCCGTTTGCTTGTTTGGAGACAGTCTCAGGACTATAGGGGAGCTGTAATTTGCTGGTGGTACTTAGAATCCTCCTGCCTCTGCTTCCTGAGTACTTGGATTATAAGCATGGGCCATGATGCACAGCCTCTGAAATCTCTTTCATTTGATGTGTTTTCCAGTGATTTATCATAACTTCTGTGTGAGATGTAAATGCCCCATTTTTCATCCTTTCACTGATAGTCATTTTTCCAGACTTTAGCACTTATGAAATATGCACAAATGAATAGACTTGCTGGAGGCCCTCTGAGTATTTGTGTATTTGTTTCTTAATTTTTCTAATTAAAACAACCCCCCTGGGTATTTTACCCTATACTGTTTCCTTGGCTCATTCGGACCCATCTGTTAGGTTAGATCCTCACAGACTCTGTTATTAGGAGATAGTTTTTCTGACCATGCAAACTGTAAATGAGTCAGAAGAAATGTTTCCCTCCCTCACAATAGGCTGTTATCCAAGAAATTCAGACCCTGCCTTCCATTCCACCCAGTCCCCATGATGTTCAGGACATCATGTTATAATTCCTAAGTATTCCTAACTACCTAAAGACCCCCTTCCTGAAGGATATGTAGCATGGAAAGCCATCACTCCTGACTTGGAGAGGACAGGCAATAGGGGTACAGCCAACTCTTGGTGGTGTTGGGGTTGGTGAAAAGAAACAAATGTGTATGCACACAGTGTTCATGTGACATTGGTATAGGATTGTTTTAAAGAGGAATATTAACAGTAAATGGAATTTGTCTGTTTTAAATAGTAATGGTTGAATAATTCTACAGAATTTCTCTAAAAAAGAGGATGCTGTTGTTAGTTGCATGGGTAGGGCTTCAGAGAGATGGTGTCAACCCTGTCTCCTTGAGGGGCTGTTGCTGCCTTCTCAATCTCTCTCTCTCTCTCTCTCTCTCTCTCTCTCTCTCTCTCTCTCTCTCTCTCTCTCCTTCTCTACTCAACTTCTTTGTAGGTTACATAGTAAATGCATAGCACATCACTTAAAAGTAACATGCAAAATGATTTGGAAGGGGTTATAAGTTCTAATCTGTGTCACAGTTTGTCTTAAGATGGGCAACCTACATTTTCTACATATACATAAAAGCCATGATGATTTTTACAGCTAACCATCTCCTTGAAAACCACTCCCCCCTCCCCAGAAGATGCTGCTTGGGATGACCCCTTCACTGCATTTCCAGAGCACCTCCCCCAAGAGATGGAAAAGCTCTCTGAAAAATCAAAGTATAATTAATGCACATTTCTTTGCTTAAAAGAAAGACTGAATTGGATTCTTATTAAATGCATGGAAGGTCACCTGTCTTTTGTAGCAAGGGCATTTAGATGGCTAAATTATGATAAAGGGACCATTGTGTTTGTCAGCTATTATCATTCTAAATTTGCATAAAAGTAATCATAATAGTGAGAGACATTAAGTGCATTAATTATCCATTAAAGGGGTAATTTAACAATCATTAAGTGGAGCACTAAAAGATTGGTGCTCATCTTGCAAATGATGTACTTGATCTAAGCTTTATATAACGGCAAAAAGATTAATCTGCCATGTTTTCACTTTCTGTTTCGCTTTCACTTTCTAGTAGCTTCTGCTAAGAATTGAGCAGTGGAATGAATAACCCTACATACTGTGCCCTCACTCTCACATGTGCCCCAGCCCCTTATTCTAAAACAGTGAGGTAGTAGGCCATCATAGGAGCAGTGTCAGGGCACCCCTCTTCTGTTTCGAAATGTCTTGATTTCTTTGCAGAGATGCTTTTCTGAGAGCACCCGAGCTAGCTTGCGTAAGGGCAATTGATTTTTTCCCCATTAAGCTAGAGCTTGAGCTGCTGGAACCCAAGGATGAGAAAATAACCAAGCCTGGTGTGGGGAACACAGAGTTCTTGGCCACAGAGGCAGTCTCTCTCCATCCCTTTAGCATCTACTGCTTTCCTTTCCATTTAGCTTCTTGCTACACACCAGCTTTCTCTGTCTTTTCAGCAATGTGGCCCCTTCTGGAAGGCCCCAAGTGTCACCCCCACATTCCCCGGGACTGAGAAAGGTGGATGTGATTTCATCAGACACTCCTCTCATTGGCTAACTGAAGGTCAGGTTACTGCTGGCTTGCTCTGCAGGAAGGCAGTGACACAGGAGGCCAGTGGCTGGTAATTGCCTAAGAGAGACCAAGTGCAAAGTAGACCAGTGCTACCTTGTTCTTTGGATCCTGCCCCCTTCACCATGACAGGGAGGTCTAAGATATTTAGCCAGGGTATTGTTTATAATTAACATGTGATGGTTACATTCATTGGCCAGGGCCTCTCTGATACCTTGACACCACCGTCTTCCCTCCTCCCTATGTTTCTGTGACCTCAGCTGCCAACCTCACTTCCAGTTTTGTGAATCCAGGCAGCTGGCTTTCACCCTGGCCCTTTGCTTCTTTGCCTGGAACCTTGCACATCCCCTGGCTCCTTATCTGGGTCATGTCATCTGCTCCTCTTTTCTAGCAACAGCGACTCAGCTTAGCCCAAGGGGACCTTGACTCTCAGCCTTCAGAGTTGGAAAAGGTCGCACGGACCTTGAGGAGTTGATAAGAAAGCCAAGTAGCTTCCCCTTTGCTGCAGAGACTAACGCTAATGACAGCAGTTTGTCTTTGGGACCTAAATGAGGCCATTCTTCCCCAGAGAGCACAGCCTTACCATATTGGAACTCCTTGTTGTCATTTTCATTATTGTTGTTATTGTGTGTCCCATGCATGCATGTACTAGTGTGTTTACCTGTACCTGCTTAGAGACTAGAGGTCAGCTAAGTGTGTCCTTTTCTATTGCCCTCAGCCTTATTCTTTTAGGCTGCCTCTCACTGAACTCGAAGCTTTCAATTTCAGCTAGTGTGTCTATCCAGTGAGCCCCAAGGATCCTCCTTTGTCTGTATACCCTCTCTTACATCATTGCACTGAGCTTGCAGACATGTGCTTGTCTTTTACATGTCAGGCTGAGAATGCAAACTCAGGTACGTATGCTTAAGCAGCAAACACTTTACCTATGGAGCCATTCTCCTAAATTCCCTACTGTTGTTGTAAAAATATAAAAATAATAAAAGTGTCGGTTGTCTTTTATCCCGCTAGGTCCGACACCGCAGTGCCCCGAGATATCTGCTAGATATCTTGGCAGAAACACATCCCAACTACTCAGCAGCCCAGTGTCTCTTGCCACCACACACTTTTCTACACTTAAACCGTCACATAAAAGAACACACAACACAATAATCTTAGATCCAATTGGTAATATATAATTGCCCACTTAAACATACAAAGCCCAGTACCATCCATCCCTTGAAAACATTAATAACAACCTGTAAATACACAGAGTAGAATCTTAACATCACTTGCCATGGCTTCTCACCCTCTCCTCCTCCTGTCTCTTCCTTTCTCTCCTAGTCTCCTCCTCTTCCTTCAAACTTCTCTCCTGCCCATCCTTCCTTCTCCTCCAATGACAGGCCTCCTTCTATCCTGTACCTGTCCCTCACCTGTACTTTACAAATTCAATTGGGAGAAGTTTCTGGTGAAGTCACCTGATTCCTGAGTATTTGACTAAGAAGCTGTCCTTGGGGCAGTGGAATTAGCATCAAAACACAGATAACTTCAGGGCAAACCACAATACCCTACACTCAATCTCTGATCTAGGAGGACACTTCCATAAAATCCACCAGCTCTCCTCAGCCTCTCTGCTGGACTGTAAATTCCTAGAGCCATGCAGAGCCTCCCTTCTTCCTTATTACAGGTGAACTCGATCCATTCCAATTCACTGAGTGCCAAGTGCCTTTTGTATACCAGGTATCATTCATCTGAAAGATTATCCCTGACTCGGCAAGGACTCAGAGAGGAAAGGGTAGAAGAGTAGGTTATTACAAAGGGTGATCTAGCTAATGGAGATGGCGAAAGTCCGAGAAACGAACTCTCAGGTCTCCAATTATACATGGTTGTGTAGGTCTCCAATTATACATGGTTGTATACTAGCTTTTGAACAAAGAAGACCATAAAGTTCTGTTGTTCCTTTGCCTGAATATACTAAAGTTATTGATATGAACTTAAGTACTGAAGCCAGTTTAGCTGGCTCTGGAGAAAAACTCACATGCTCATTCTAACTTCTTTACCCTTGGTCCCTTTTCCTGAGTTCTATTTCTTTGCTTCTTGAAATGCCCATCTGACATCTTTCTGGCCATTGGGGCACTAAGAGAAGCTCCTGGAGAAGGCTTTTCTTCACTGATACTACACATGGGGATTCAGTAGCCACTGTGCCACCATGAAGATGATGGCGTCTTTATTGATCAAAAAGCAATTGGGGGCAAGGACTTTCAGTGTCAGTAAACAGATTCCTAACCAAAGCATCAGACCCCCCCCCCCCAGTTACCCTAGTTCCTTATTTCTGAAGTCTAGTTCTTTAGTGTTCTTGCTGATTTGGGGAGTTTGCTTGTATTTAATTTTTTAAAATTCCTCTTTTGTTTAATTTGCCACAATCAGTATTTTTGGTTCCTACAAAAGCATACCCAATGGGACTGCTCATAAATAGGCAATTCCTTCCTTGCAAGTTTTTGTCTCATTTTGTTCATGTACAGTTTCTTTCTGCTATGGTGAACAAATCAAGGAAACCAAGTGATGTCAACTAGGAGTCTACAGTGCCAACCCCTCTTTCTCCAAGACACATCTGCTTCCTGGAGTGCTAGCTTTTGTAGGTTTTCAGCTCATGATAGATCTGCCTGACTTTTGAAACTTTGAGTGCTGTTTCTGAATAAAATGCTCTTGCTTACAATTATGCTTACTATGCAGTGCAACTATGGTGATTTTCCTATTACCAACCGCCATGTTCCTTTCCCAATGGCTTTAGACATAAGTGGTCTTCTTCCTGAGAAGACTCTATTTCTCCCATGTGTAGACTACATCCACACCCTCCATAAATCATTCTCTTCCCATCTGTGTAGCAGAGTAGGCGCTGCCATCCTTGACAGCTTCCCATCTCAACTAAAGGTACCAGATCAACCTTTGCCAGGCAGGTAGCAGGTGCAATTCTACTTGGTCCCAGAGACACGTGGTAGTTATTCTAAGATATGGGTCATAGTATAAAGACAGGGGGTAGTATAACGACACAGTAGAATGACAAAACTGAGACCAACTTACCACATGTTTCCTCCGGTGTTGGTCATAACCGTTTCGTTCTTTCATTATTGCATGGACAAAGGTAGGTTCACTCTCATTAGAGCCGGTAACCTAAATTTTGATGTGAACTACTCTATTAAAAATGTTGGCAGCTAATTAAAATTTAAAGCACTGCGAAGACAGACCTCACTAGTCATTACCTAACACCAAATAATACTTATCAGCATCTTGAACTCAGACTGGTGGCTTGAAGTCTTGAATGCTAATGTGCTCAGGAAACCATGTCTGAGTTCTATAATTTATGGTGATGATGGTGACGATGACGTCGACGACAACGGTGGTGATGATGATGATGATGATGATGATGATGATGATGATGATCTTTTTAGGCAAAGTCTCACACTTTAACCCTGGCTAGCCTGTAGCTCTTTATGTAGCATCACACTGATTTCAAACTCATAGCAATCCTCCCGCCTTCACACACTCTTGGATTACAGTTTTAAGCCACCATACTGGCTTAAATCGACATATTCATAGGGAAAAAGGAATGAATAGAGATAATACATAGGATAACCATATTGGTTTTTGTGTGTATATATTTAGATAATGTGTTTCCTTATGTTCACCTGTACATGCACATATGCATTCATAAACATACATACACACAGATTATGAATGGGAAGTAACTATCCATATTGTTACTGCTAATGACTATGTCTTGGAAGAGGAGACATGAGGGACATTGAGGTAGTTTTAACTTCCATGACTTCTTTCTGCACTATGTACATTTTTAGTTAGGAATGTCTTATTTGGTAGCCAGGAAATAACAAATAGGGGACCCCTGAAATAGGGGTGAAGAAAGGGGATAGTAGTGTTTGTGTGGGTCCCACTAAGCTACTTCTTGGTCCCTGGTGGTGCTTTCAGAGCCTCTTACTTGTGTCCTCAGAGCTCCCTAACAGAAGGAACTTCTTTAATCTCTTGGATTATCTATATTCAGCAAAGATGCCCTGGCATATAGGCAGTGTCAGTGGCTTATAAGGATTGGAAGAGTGAAGTAGGAAGGTGGCCATGAAGAATCCCAAGAGCGTGGACCACTCATATTGTCCAAATAATGCCCTTAGCTCGGACTTGTCTATCCATCTATCCATCCATGCATCCATGCATCTATGCATCCATGCATCCATGCATCCATCCATCCATCTATCATGCATCCATCCATCCATCCATCCATCCATCCATCCATCCATCCATCCCATCCATCTATCTATCCATCCATCCCATTCATCCATCCATCCATGCATCCATGCATCCATGCATCCATCCCATCCATCTATCTATCCATCTATCCAACCATCCATACCATACCATCCATCCATCATCCATCCCATCCATCCATCCATCATCACATCCATCATCCATTCACCCATCCATCCATCTCACATCCATCACCCACCATCCATCCATCCATCCACCCATCCACCCATCCACCCATCCACGACCCGTCCATCCATGTATCCATCCATCCATCCATCCATCATCCATGCATCCATGCATCAACCATCACCATCCATCCACCATCCATCCACCATCATCCAACCATCCTGCCATCACCATCCATCTTCCATCCATCCATCCATCCATCCATCCATCCATCCATCCATCCACCATCCATCCAACCATCCATACCATCCACCATCCATCTTCCATCCATCCATCCACCATCCATCCAACCATCCATCTTCCATCCATCCATCCACCATCCATCCAACCATACATACCATCCACCATCCATCTTCCATCCATCCATCATCCATCCAACCATCCATACCATCCACCATCCATCTTCCATCCATCCATCCATCCACCATCCATCCAACCATCCATCCATCCATCCATGCATCCATCCATCCATGCATCCATGCATCCATGAATCCATCCCATCCATCTATCTATCCATCCATTCATGTATCCATGCATCCATCCCATCCATCCATCCATGCATCCATTCATCCATCCATCCATCCATGCATCCATCCATCCATCCATCCATCCATCCATCCATCCATCCATCCATCCATCCATGCTGCTGATGGCCTGCCTTTAACATCCTCGAGTGCTTAGACTTTGGATGTTTAGGTCCAGACTTTTCAGAGGAGAGAACACCCACAGAACATGAAGATGAAAGACCACGCTTTGTGCAGATGGACCTGGGGCCTCCAGGAGGCCATGCTTAGACCAAGCCCCACAGGACGCAAAGGACAGAGAAATATGACAAGAAGCCAAGACTTTAGGTCCACAGTTGTGCTCCAATTTGTTACCAACTTGTTAAAGTGGCAGGCCAGCCAACACCAGGGATCCTCCTGCCTCTGCCTCTCTAGGGTACGGACTACAGGCATATGCCACCTTGCCTGGCTTTTTGTGTGGATGCTGGGGATCTGAACCCGGGTCCTCATGCATACAGGAAGTCACTTATCCATTTCCCCAGCACGTTGCTTTTGTCTTTTTGTGCACACCTTTGTAGTCTTCCCTTAAGGAAGATTGCTCTCCCTCTAGATTATATTTGTAGTACAGTCCTTGTGAGAAAACTGTACTTTTGATAGTTTTAAATGTATTAAGCCCCCTGAGGATTCACCTGGATGACTCGTTTGTCCTCCTCTCAGTATTGATCACAGAGTTTGACATCTTTCTTTGCGATACCCTCGTGGTCCCTCTGACAGGACAGGGCTGCTGCGAGAGTGTCTCAGACTCTCAGATACTCTCCATGAGGTGTTTTCCACACTCAAAATCCCCCAAGGTCAGCTCTGGGGGGGAAGACAGGAGGAATGCGTGTGAAACTGAGCACTGACATCTCAGCTATTTTCCCATGAGTCCAGAAGATCATCCTTATTCTCACATCCCTTGTGAGCGCCCTTAGTCTCTTTTGATCCGAGTCACACAACTGCTCCAAGAGCTAAGCTGTTCTAATTCAAAATAGATGAAAACCACCACATGAATGGCATCTGCTAGTGTTTGCTTTCCTAAAGCAATATATTTTGAGGAAAGACAATCCAAGAAGTTGCATGTTGATGGGTGAATATATTAGTGACAATTATTTTATCAAGGATATTAAAAGTGAACAAATATGAAAAGAAGCAAAAAAGAGAAACCTTGGAGTAGCGATTTATCTGAAGAGAATGTCAATAATTTAAGCCTATTTTGGGTCTTGTTCAAATCAAAGAACCTCAAATGGCTATGAGAAGTTTCCAGAAAATGAACTATCTCCAGTGTTTTTTTTTTTTTTTTTTGTCAGTCAAATTTCATATACAAAAAGATTGAAGGCCAGACCGCAGGATTTAGTCTCATGTGGTATAGAGAGGCCTCTGTGGCCTGGGAGCCATACAGACTTTTTGCTTATTTGGCTTCTTGTTGGCTCTGAATGAAGGCAAGAGGACACCCATCTGTTGTTGCCTCAGATGTGTAGGAAAGATGAACTCAGCCACAGTTCCAAGTTACACGTCAGGGCAAATGTAGGCCAGAAAGGCTGCCGACCTCCCTGATCTTCAGAAAATAAAGCTTTGGTGGTAGTGGAAGAATGTTATGCGGATTCCTATTTCCTGTAATGACACACATTAGTGCCCATCCCCCCTTGGCTCCTTCACATGGCACTTCTGATCATCCAGAATGGTTAATTATCTTCTGCATCTTGGTGATAGATCAAAGTCCTACCACGATTCTCTTGGGAGAAGATTCCAGAAATAATTAGCCCTCACTAAATTTAACAGTTGAAAAGGCTTTGCGGATGGGTGTCAATAGCAACTCGATTTCTAAGCAACAGAAAACTCAACACAAAGTAGTTTAGCTCCAAGAGAACGCGTGAAAAGGTTCACAAAGGGTGACGTGGCTTCAGCAGAGAATGGACACAGGGCTGAGAGGAAGCCATAAGAACATGCATTTCCAAACAAAAGCAGGAGGACCATGCTGAAAGGACCATGTCTGCAACTGCTGCTCCTAGAGATGGACCAATGACTTCCAAGTAGAATAGGGAGTTCTCAGACCTCATGTCCTCACAAGTGGGTTCTTTCTGCACTTCTTTAATGATTCGTGATGCATAGATCATCCATGACACCTCTGGTGTGTTGGTGAAATAGGTAAATTCAGCTGTTCTTATTGTCCAGAACCTGGGGCTTATGATAGGAATGTCGCATCTGTATAATTTCTTCGTCATAGTGGTTTGTTCCTCTTGCTCTGAAGCTGGTTGCAGATTGACATTTGGTAGATGAGCTATACTATAATAGTTTATTCTGAGATGGATCCACTCTCTGTTTTGTATATCTTTACACCTCAGTCTGATTGAGGGGATGTAAATGCTAAGTTCAGTGGCCATATGAGGCTTTATTCTGAATTTATTTAGGGTGTTCAACATCATTCAGTCAGCCTCTCAGTGAAAAGCAATACCGAACTGCATTTAAATGTTATAAATTATCATTCTTGGTTTTCCTTTTGGTTTATGCATGCCATATCAGACTAGCAATGGGGGGGGAGGGAAGCAGCATGCAGCAGCCAGTGTGCTTTCTATTTCTAACCACGCTTAGTGAATATGCCTTAGAAGGTAGATAGGACAAGCAGACGAGGCAGAGAGCTCGGACATCTTTGAACAGGATCAGCACAGTGGGAAGATCACTCGCTGTCAAATATAAAAGAACTGGCTCAGTATACAACTCCTTTCCATGTTTAGCTGGATACGGAGAGCAAGGTACCCTTCCTCAATGTAAAGAACATGACTGTGTTTGCTTCATGTTTCCAACGAAAAGGATTTTATAGTTTGATGTTGCGGCTCTTCTTTCAATCTCTGTTTCTATATATTAAGGTAAGTTATAGCCTTTGTGCCAAGCCATTTTGTAGCTAAATGAGTATATATGGTCAAGTTCTATCTCCTGAGCATTTTATCTACAAATGCAATAATTGGAGCCAGCCCTTGTTTGTGGAAGGGACACTTACCATAATATTTACTTACATAATTTATTTCTCCTCCTTTATTAATTAGATCAGTCTACAAATCAGATTCGTACTTTCTAGATTGCCACTGATTGGCTGTTCTAACTATATTAATCTCCTAGAGTTTTCATAGCAAAACACCGCAAATCCAGGGGCTTAAAACAACAAAGATTTGTCTCACAGAATGGCAATTTGTATGTGTGGGGCACAGTTCAGTCCATAGTAATCTACCTTCTGCCTTGCCATTAAGTTCTCCTCATGATGCAGAATATATCCATCGGCATCTTAGCATTGCCCCCAAATGTTAACCCATTCCAGTATCACTCTCAAGCAAAACTCTCATTTTACTATAACTAACCTAGAAACCCCAAAATTTCAAATCTGAATTATTAAGCAGGTCAGTCATGGGAAGGTTTCCTGCAACAGAATGCCTTATCAATGGAAAAACAAGTTATATTTTTCTCATGATATATTAGGAGGATGGACAGTGGGTAGGCATTCTGATTCCAAAGTGGACAATAGAAGGAATGACAAGGTTCTATGTACCAAACAAGTTGTCAGTCCACTGGGACAGATTTCAGGGGGTGTCAAGGGCTGAGAGCAATTGTGGCTTGCCAACTGTATCTTCTAGGTACCAAATAGTAATCCTTATCCTACTGGATTAACTACACTGGCCTTTGACTCTGTAGTTCTGCCCTCGTTATATTTTCTTGTCATCCTGCTTCTACCCTCTATTTTGGGGGTAACTGAGTCTGCTGATAGAATTGTCCTAAGAAACTTGACGAATCTTCTGGCAATATGAAGGAGAACTAGGTAGTTAGATAGAAAGTCTGTGTGTAGATTTCTCTGTTGTTGGAATTTTCTTGGATGATTGGATGTGCCAGCCCTCTTCAGCCGATTTTCATGGTGCTCTGCTCTCCATGTTTGTTCTCCAGGGTATTTGGTTTCTCTCCTCCCCTTTTTCACCTTTTCCCTCCCTGCTCTCTCTATGTGTAACCTAAAAATTTCCTAAGTTCTGGCTCCTTTTCTCTTTAATGAGACTAGCATATGTTCGTCCATCCATCCATCCATCCATCCATCCATCCATCCATCCATGTGTCAACTGTCTGTCTGTCATTTATCTATCATCTGTCTTATCTGTTTGTCTATCTATCATCTATCTATCTATGTATCTATCTACCAATCAATCAATCATCTACCTATCTATGTATTTGTCTATCTACCTACCTCCCTTCTTTCCTTTGTCCCCCATTCTCTACACCCCCCTTAATTTTTTAAGAGTCACAAGAAGAAGCCAGGCTATAACTTCTGTGCTTTGCATTAGCATTGTTGCCAATGTCTTTTTCTGCTCCTTTCAAGCACCCTAGGTTTTCCCCACACTGTGTCTCCACATTCTCCCCTTTCTGCCTATCATCCACTTCCCAGGGCACGGCTCCATTGCCAAACACTTGCTCCAGCAGCATTTCACTTCCTGCTAATCCGTGTGCATTACCCAGTGCTGCTGACACAAAGTACTGTGAACTGGTGGCTTAAAACAACAGAAATGTGTTATTTCATGGTTCTGGAGTACAGCCCAGGGTGAAATTGAGATGTCAGCAAGGCCTCATTCCCTCTGACCCGTGCATAAGAAGAGTCGTCCCTGCTTCTGGCTTCTGCTGATTGCTGGCAGTTCTTGATGTACCTTGGTTTATAGCTCTGTGTCACTATTTTCTGCCTCTCCACATGGCCCTATTCCTTCTGTTTCTATGTCTGCACATCTTCTTTACTTGTAAGAACAGCCTTCCGTTTGGATTTAAGGTCTGTTATAGGCCAGTGTGGCCAGCTGTAAAAACTCAATATCTAAAAATCTAAAATACCTTAAAATGCTCATAATCACTGAATTAGGATTTCAGCATATTTTTGAGGGGTACATATTTCAATCCTCAACACTGTCCCTTTCAAAGTTTTTAGTTTCCATATTTATGTAACCATTTATAGTTTCAGGTGACAGGAAACAGTTCAAATTAACTCAAGAAAAATGAGTTGCCTTCACGATATGGTCAAGGGTTGTTGAAACTGCAGACGTAGACTATAAGTGCCAGGCTCTTGTCTTATGTCTCCTCTTCCCCCCCATATCTTTCATCCTCTGTGTTGGTCAGGTAAGTTCCATCCACGTAACAGACTGAGCCAGTTTCCCCTTTACTCCATCTTAGATAGGAAGCATATGTTATCATAGTACTTAGACAAAAGTCCTGGGCCTTACTGTCCCTAATTCCAGCTGGCTAAGACTCTCTGTCCCCTCGAGGTAGGGAGATGGTTTTGTGCATATTTCCCATGTGAGTGATGTCCTCATACCTGGATCTAGAAATACAAATGCCACCCAGCCCCTATGTTTAGATATCATAGACATTAGGAAGGCAAGGGCGAAGGGCCTGCCGTGTGAGCCGGCACGCATGGAGGGTCATAATGTATGTACAAGGAGGGAAGGGATTGGAGCAATGACTATCTCATGACAATTGGGATTGGCTATGAACCTGGTCAAGCTGTATTGAGATAGCCTTAGCTTCTTCATGAGTAAAATGTTATTTTATAAGGTATGCTATTGAAACCTATTTTTGGAAGGCTTGGTGAGCTGTATTTCACATAAGTAATGCCCACCAACTTTAAGTGCAATTTGATGAGTTTTGACAGAGGTATTTGTTTCTGCAACCACCAACACGATTATTGCACAGAACATTTCCTTTACCGCCCAATGTTCTTTCTCACCCTTTTGTGGTCAGCCTCCTTATCCCAAGCCCTCACTCCTGACAATATTTGTAGCTCTACACAAGCTATTTTTGTGATATTCCATTACGGTATTTGGTATTAAAGTTTTCAGTCTAGTGCTAGAGAGCTACAACATGTTCTACATAAATAGTATGGTTTTTTTTTTATTACTATAATGGCCTTGGTAAAGCCTGAGCCTTGCCAGCTGTCTCAGTCCCTTATATGGGGCTCCTCCAAACTTCAAAGGTATCAGTGACATTGGGTTCCTGCCCTTTCCACTGTCTGTGGAAATGCTCCATCTTCAGAGATTACCTCATTGAGTCAGACCCACACCTATGGGCTTTCAGCTCAACTAAGCTAAGACTTTACTTCTAGCCACAGAATACACAGTAACAATGATGGAGACTCAGGGGGCAGGGAGCTTAGTTGGAGCCGTCCTTAAGAGTTCTGATGACCAGGGAAGTTCCATAGGCATCTTTTTATAAAAACTGGATCAAGGAGAAGACCGAAGACTATATATTGAAAATAAACCTCAAATTGATTGATGTTTACAGCATTAATTTGAGGATTGTCTCTGTGTGATATCATCGTTATGCTAGTTACACCAGTCACTCTGATGAAGAAGACCACAGGCCAACAGAGGAAAGAAAGACAAAACACTAATTAGGAGGATGATGTTGCTATAAAAATATTTTTGGAAGGAAGGAAAATCACCAACCTGGGCCAACTTTTTCCTCTTGCTGGCTGGTGTTGCCCTGTAACAGATAATGTTATTCATATATAGTGTTTATTTCTTTGTGGGACCTAGGCAACAAACCTATTTTTAAAGAAAAAAAATAATGATTTAGACATGTGGAAAAGTTTAAAAGAAGGTTAGGATATTCTGATACAGAAGAGCTAAAAAGCAGTGACCTGCCTTGCTATAATGTGATTTCTGGGCTGTGTTGAATTTTGTCAGTCGCCCACATAATTATAAGCATATCTAGAAAAGCGGGTATCCTTCAAAAGTTTGAGGCAGCTGCTGGGGATTCTGGAGACAGCCCAGTGCTGAAAGTCCCCATCCATCATCACAGGGTGTTATCTTTGGTTGGGAAACAAGGCTCATTTTGAAAGGAAAGCTCAGTGCGTTCTGGTGAGTTCTGCTCAACTCTGGCTTATGGCCTACTTGCTGCAAATACCACAGAGCTCTCAGTACTGAAAATCAACTGCAATGAACTTCTAAATGTAAAAGCAAATTTTGTGCATAGTCTTTTGAGTGTCAGGATGAGGGCAGGATTTTCTGGATAGTGATTGAGCAACAGTAAGGGCCTTAGCAAGCCAAAGGCTACCATGTTTGTCTGTCTCTAGAAAAAGAAGTAGAAAACAAAGCAGTGAAAGGGATCTGAATGAGGCTCCAACCCACTAGGACTGGCAAGAGGCACCAACTCTGTAGGCACTTTTTGACAGCCCTTGGGGGCTCCTCTTGCAACGTGCACTAAGAGTGTGAGTATCTGGCTGTGACAAGGCTTGCTGAACTATCAGTGCTCCCGGACACACGTGGAAAGGGAGAAAGAGAGGCTCAGTGGCTGATGAGGTGTGGTTCTGGAGTCAGCCTTGGCTTGAGTGAGATGCAGGCAAGTGTGGTGAGAGTTTAAGCAAGCTTCCTTGTGTCTCTGACCTACTGTTTGCATCTGCAGAACAAGGTGATAGAGATGGCATTCCTGAGGCCTTTGGGTGGGGGTGGGAGGTAATGCAGAAAGGCTCTCAAGTGGGGAACCAGACGCGCAAGACCTTAGCACGTGCTAACTAAGGTTCTAACTGAAGAAGGAACAAGGAAAGACTAAGAGAATTGGAAAGGAAAGAAGAGGAACAGGCCCTTGCCACAGACCAATAATCCCAGCTAATTGGGAGATCAAGACAGGAAGACCCAAAGTTCAAGGCGTGTTTGGGCTACAGAGTAAGTGTAGTGTAGTTCCAAGTTAGCCTGGCCAGCTTAGCTAAACTACGTGTGATGGTTTGTATATGCTTGACTAGGGAGTGGCACTATCAGGAGGTGTGGCCTTGTTAGAATAGATGTGTCACTGTGGGCATGGGCTTAAGACCCTCACCCTAGCTTCCTGGAAGTCAGCCTTCTACTAGCTGCCTTCAGATGAAGATGTTGGACTCTTCAGCTCTGCCTGCACGATACTAGCTTGGATGCCACCATGTTCTTGCCTTGATGATAATGGACCGGACCTCTGTAAGCCCCAATTAAATGTTGTCTTTATAGGACTTGCCTTGGTCATTGTGTCTGTTCACAGCAGTAAAACCCTAAGTAAGACACTATGTGTCAACATCTAAAGCACAGTAAGTCTCAGGGGAAGGGCATATACCCCACTGGTAGAGCACTGCCTAGCATGAATAAGGCCTTGGATTCAGTTCTCATTTACACGTACCACCACAACCACCACCACTATCAGCAAACATACTTACACACACACACACACACACACACACACACACACACACACACACACGTATGTTAAAGCGGGTGTGGAAACAGTATCAGAGTATCCAGGTAGAAGGAGTATAAGCTGGGTCACTAGAATTGTATTCATTGGAAGAGTAATTTAAACCTAAATTGAATTATTCAGTGAATAAGTGTGTGTAGTTATATGTGTGTACATGTGTATGTATATGCATGATATATTGTGTGTGTGTATGCATGCGCATGTGTATACATGTATATGAGTGTTTTGTGTTATACATGAAGAGGTCATAAAGACAACCTCAGTTGACAGTCTTTCTCTTCTCTTTGTTTGATGCAGGCTCTCTTTGTCCTTGTCTCCTGTGCTATATAAGCCAAGCTAGCTGGCTTATGAGTTCCCAGGAATTCTTTTATCTCTGCCTCTCTTACAGTAGGATTACAGATAGGTATGTGCTTACTCCATGCCTGACTTTGAAAAGGTTCCAAGGATTTGGTTCAGGTCTTCACACTTGCAAAATAAGTGCCACTATGCCATCCTCCAGCCCTGAATCATTTTACATATGGGATTGAGCTTCTGAATACTGTACATCACCCATTCCTTTGGGATGCTGAGTTTCCCTATCCTCAGGTTAAAGATACAAGATAAGAGCAGTGTTTTCACAATATGTTAGTGATCCTCAGAGATCCCAGGATGTGTCCTTCAGTCACAAGATTTAATCTACACTGAGGATGTTGGCACCGTGGTTTATAACCCATAAAGGCAAACTTGTAAAGTAAAGCAAGTTGAGGGGGCCTGAAGTCCTCCCAGGTGGAGATTGTCTTGACGGAGCCTCAGCAGAACACAGAGGAGTTGCATCTGTCTTAGAGTGAGCTCTGCTGCTGATCTCACACTATGCCCTCCTGTCATTCCCTCCAGGAATTGCAAAGGAAAAAACTGCTCATTGTTTGGCAAAGAGTCCTCATTTAATCCAGGACAGAAAAGTTCCAGGTTTTGCTAGTGATCTGGTGTTGAGCAGGAAAATAACTGACTTACCTTCCCAAGCAAACTACAATGGCGGGGAACAACACTACTGCAGTGAGTGGGAAGGAGAATAAAGGGCCCTTTTGCTTCCAGCTGATGTACTGAAGTCCATTCGTCTAGAACAAAGAAATATTCTCAGAAAAGAAATACTTGTGTGATGGCCATCAGTTCCCACTGGCTCTTTGCAGGGTCACAGGAGGGCTATTTGGTCCACCAACTTCAACCACCCAGTCTTCTGGTCAGCCTTGCTGAGAGTCATATGAAAGAAAAGGGACTTCTTTGTTTATATAAATAAACTCCTCTCCTAGATTTGGTTCACCCCCGACTTTACTAAGGAATGATTGACACCTGAAAATTGTAGATATTTAAAGTGCAGAGAATAATATTTTGACATACATATGCATTGTGATATGATTACCGCAATTAAGCCACTCAATGTGTCCATCAACTCACAGTTCCCATTTATATGTGTGCCGTACAGACACTTGATATCTCTTCCGTCAGCCGTTTCAAGTGACTAATGCCTAGCGCTCTAACTGGACCCCTGCTACACAAACAGGTCTCTACAAGCCACTCCCTTAGTAACTGGAAGCCAATCACCTTTGACCAACTCCTGCTCTTTTCTCCTAGACTTGGCTTCTGGAATCCATGATTCTATCTCTGTTACTCTTTATGAGACTTTGTGTTAAATTCCACATATAAATGAGATTGTGTACTGTCTGGTTTTCTGTGTCTAGTTTATTCCAATAAGCACAATGCCCTCAGATTCACTCATCTTAAGTGTCATGAGTTCCATCTTTTTAAAGTTGAGTTACATCTATTGAAAGATGTATTCGCATAGCCAAACAAACAAACAGAGCACACTGTTTCCACTTATTGGCTATTGTAAGTGATGCTTCAGTGAGCATGCTTACATGCATTTGTCATTTTGTCACTTAGATATATGCCCAGAGCAGTGGGATTCCCTGTGACATGGTGATTATAATTTGAACGGTCCCTCCACGTTGCTTCCTATTGAGTTCGAACTGTCTCACATTCCTACCCACTGTGCTCAGGGGTTCTCTCTGTGATCATTCTGCTCATCTGGATGATCCTTTTGTCTTGTTAGCAGCCATCCAATTAGGTGTGAGGCAGCTTATCAGCTGGATTTAATTTGCATTGGCCTTGCCATTACTGATGTCGAACCTACTCTCATATACAGGTTGTCTGTCTATACATCTCCTTTTGAAAAGAAAAGTTTATTCAGTTCCTTTACCCAATTTCACATCAAGTTGTTTTCTTGCTATTGAGTTTATATGGATTCTTTTGTGTATTTTGTGCATTAACAATTTTTGACTAGAATTGAAGACAGTTTGCAAATACTTGGAACTTCAGTGATTTTTCTTCTCTTAAAGCTGTAAGTGTTTGTATAGGGTCATGGATATCCCCTCCAGTACTGGTTGTAAAGAAGCTATGGACAGCATCCAGGCATGCTCATCAGTAGCAGAGAGAGAGTCCATTGGTGATGGTCTGCAGGTTCCAGCCCAGGCCTTTGCTTTGGTTTATTACAGGAAGGTATTTGTTGAATAGAAAATAGTGTCAAGGTAGATTAGGCTTCTGTGAACGACCGCAGTAGCTAATACTCTGGGGTATTAGCTCTGATGGTCTAGAGACCGGAGAGTACTTTTCCAAAATCTTACAGGAAAAGAACTCACTTTGAACTTTAAAACATGAAACTAAAGCATTAAGTGAGTCAATAGCTGAACAAGACTCTCACAATACCCAGCATGCAACTGGACAGGAATCTGAAGCCTGACTCCAGGGCCTGCATGATCTTCTACTATGCCAGCCTACTCCCATTGTATTTAAGATGAGCACAATGGGGCTTGTGAGATGATCAGATGGCAAACCTGAAGACTTGGGTTTGGGCTCTGGAACCTACATGCTGTCTGTCTGTCTGTCTCTCTCTCTGTCTCTCTCTTCCTCTCTCTCTTTCTCTCTCTCTCTCTCTCTCTCTCTCTCTCACACACACACACACACACACACACGTATTCACACACATTCAGACACACAGACACACACAGACCACACACATATATACACACACATACCACACACACACATCACACATGCACGCACACACACACATACACTAAATTGGTTAATAATATAATAATATATAAAAAAAGACTGTGCCTATTCTGTCTTCCTTCTCACTTCTTTTCTGTGTTTCTCCACTGTTCCATAAAACGGAAAGTTGTGGCTCCTGACTGACTGAACCCGTCCTTGCTTCTACACTGGTAGATGCAGGCAGAGCTATAGTTGGCTTTCTTGTGTGCCATCACAAGAGTGGAGCATTCTGGGTAAGGCATTCTCAGGGATCAAACAAGCTGGAACAGAGCTATTCCTCCTTCAGTCAACTACCCTAACAAGCTCAGAAAGAAAGTCTATATTCAGTTTTGAAATGCCTTCCATGAATTTGCATTTTTTGCTCATCTCTCCACATTCAGAACAAGCCACTGTGTCTGGCTGGACATTAATATCCTTGTTTATTTCTATTACATTTTAATGATTTTTTTCCTATTATATAGCCCTGGGATATGTCTGCTCATTTCTCCTTTCTGATATAAAGTCAGTCTCTCTCTCTCTCTCTCTCTCTCTCTCTCTCTCTCTCTCTGTCTCTCTCTCTCAGGAATTTAAAACTTAAAACAGCATCATAATGAAAGTATTACTTAATGAGCAGAACAGGTGATATAATGAAGCATAGTTTGCTCACTGTACAAGAAAGACTGGCATTTGGGAAACACCAACTGTAGGTCTTCCTGGAACTTTAAAATAAGTTTTAATTTGCTTTTTAAAAGTGTATAGCTTTGTCTTCACGTGGGTCCTCTAACAAGTGGAGTGTGATGTTTCTGTCTCTGTTCCCTGCCATTGGATCTCCTTCCCCTATCTGAATTACCTGGTTGGGCCTCAATGGGAGAGGATGTGTCTAGTTCTGCTGAGACTAGATGCACCAGAGTGGGGTGGTACTCAAGAGGGGCTCCCCTTCTCTGAGGAAAAGGGGAAGGGGCAAGGGCAATGGAGGAAGGGATTTGTAAGGGTGGGACTGGGGAAGAGAGAGGAAGGAGGCTATGGTCGGGATGTAAAGTGAATGAAGAATAATATAAATAATAATATAAAATAATGTTAAGTGAATAATAAGGAAGGAAAGAAAGAAAAGCTGTTACCAGCTACAAAATAATAAATAAATAAAATCCTCAATTGTGCCGTGGCTCAGTTTCCCTCTCTTCTCAGAGATATTGGAATGCCAATGGAAAGAAAACAAACACTAGTTCGTGTTTCCTGCAGCTACCCATGGGGCTGTCATTGACAGAGCTCCATTGAAAACAGTTGAATAATCACTGCTATTAACCATAGCCATGTGCACATGACAAAGAGCTGAATGTGTTTAAAGACCTTATATTCATATGTGCTTAGCAGGCAGCTGTTGGCAAAGCTTGCATCATCAATAAAACAAGACCATCTTCAGAATCTGGAGAGTCCAGTTCTGCTTATGTGTGGTGTTGGCCTGCAGGGATAACCCTGGAAGGGTCCAGGCGAATTTCCTCTTGCGCTAAGTGCTTTCTTCTACGCACCATGTGTCTATACTGACCCTGTATCTATACAAACTCATAAAAGTTGAGTCTCTAGGGTTCAGAACTTCCTCCTAAATGCTGAGGGCACCCCCTAAACTGGGAACCCACAGTACCAACTCTCTCTGCTTCTCAGGCTCCTTCCTGTCCTATCACATTTCATGCACTGCCCCGCCACCACCACCATTGGCCCTCAGGTCCCAGGTAATAGCAAAGACGTACTTTGGTTGCTGAATGAGTCTTGGAATAGCGAAGGGCATAAAAGCAGGAGCCGCGAACAAACAAGTTAGAGGATATAAAATATGCATGAAATTTTTAATAGGAAACATGAATCTTTCAGTGATTTAATGATTATGACTGGTCAAGTTGGACTGTTTTCTGGTTTCTAGGAGTATTTCATTTTCTTCTCTCTCTGTATGTGTGTGGGCTCTTTTGATGGAAAACACGAACTTGTACTTTCGTAGATGAGAACGATACAGAGAGTGTTCAATTCTGAAAAGTCTGGACACACTCTTCAGTCCAAACTGTACAGACAGGTGAGGGAGCCCATATGGCCATCTGGTGGAAACACCTTGTTGCAAGCCGGAGAAATCCCAGTGTAGAATGTTCAGACACACAGGCAACAGAAAATAATCATTAGAAAACATCGCTCCTTCTGGCCCATGAAGCTGCTGACCCCCGATGTCCCTGAGTTGTGGCACTTTCAGATTCTGAGTATGGTGCTGTCTCTGTTGGGGTGATTGAGGAAGGCATAGGGATGCTTGCTTTCTGGTGGTCTCTCAGACTCAATTTTCTGTAGGTGAACATAACAACTTCCATCTTTCCAGGAAGGGGACATAGGGTCCAAACTTGAAAGAGTGGTCTCCGGATCAGCCACCCTTGGATAATGACCACAGGAGGGCTATGCAGTGAAAACTCACAGGAGCTCTTATTTCCAAAGCGCCAGGATGTCTACCAGCTTCATCTCAATCTCTGCTCCTCTCTGATGTTTCCTTTACGCGGCCAACATTGACTTGTGTTTCCAGTGCGTTCCTGGGATGTGTGCAGAATTTGTTGGAAACCTCAAGCAGATGGAGAGGTTGTGTGATCTCCATTACCCCCCTCTGGAAAGCCTGTGGCTAATATTCCACCATGGCCCTGGAGTCTCGAATGGCTTCTTGGTGACCTGGCTTCTGTGGCTTCCTGGGGAGAGATCAAAGACTTGGAAATGGCCCAGGCATGTCAAGAGCTTGCTCCTGTGCTCGGTGCCTCTGGAGTGATTTGTTCTTGCAAACCCAGCCCTTTATATCTTTTTCCAAAAGTTGTACATGGCACATTCATGCTCCAGTGCTGTTGAAAAACAGATAGTCGCTCTCAGCTTATTCCGCCCATGACTACAGGCAACTCTCTTCCTAGATGAGCTTTTGGAATTTCATTTGCTTGGGCCTTGTGAAGTGAATAAATGTGAATTAATGCGTGGCTGTTTGGGAAGAGGAAGTGATTCTCTGAGGGGTTAAGCAGTGTCTGTGTTAGTTTATGATGTATTTAAACGGCTTTGACACCATGTTGCTGTCTTGGCTTTTTCAGTTTATATTTTTTTTATTAAGTAATGTTAATATACATATCTGGGGATTTAGAGAGAGAGAGAGAGAGAGAGAGAGAGAGAGAGAGAGAGAGAGAGAGAGAGAGAGAGATGTGTGTGTGTGTGTGTGTGCACACATAAATTACTTTGGGTTGTGATAAACATGGTTTCCCTTTGTAAGGTAACACTTGGAAGAAATAGATATCAATAACAATGTAGGGAAGAACTCGAAAAGCCAAGAAATATTTGCCATATTTGATGACTCTTGTATTTCGTCTTCACAATTAGAGCAGAATGAAGACCTCATGATTAAAACTGATACTGTAGACTCAGCTATCATTTGGGAGCAGGCAAGGGGGATGCGAACAATGAGTCTTTGTACATGAACATTTTTATCATTGGATTCTTATTTCTAAATGATGCCGAATGGAAGTGTCTCTAAACTCACGCATGCCAATATCTACAGTTTCTACTTCCATGACACTTCGTCAGTCTGCTCTTTATCACCCCTTATAGGCGCTGATGGTTTGACCATTGGAGCCTTTAAACTAACGGAAGCTTTTGCCAAGTAGAATGCCCTCATTCCTGGCAAGCAGGGGCTGCTGAATGGGAGTTGGGAAGGTCTGAACCAGTCTCAGAGCACATTCTCTTACAAAGACCAATACCCGTAATTTGTGTTTATTTTCAATTTTCTCAGATTTGAATAAATTAGGGCAGAGATTTATACCATTTGTCTTCTTTTCACATGTATAGTTAGCTTCCAGAACATCATTAATCAGGATAATCAGGTTAGCTCTGTACATACACACACACACACACACACACACACACACACACACACACCACACACACACATACATACACATATACACACACAGAAACTCTCTGTCTCTTATTTCTTTCACACACACACACACACACACACACACACACACACATGCTTACTCCTTGCTGTCAATGCACACACACACACACACACACACACACACACACACACACACACACACACACACACAGGAACTCTGTCTCTGTCTCTGTCTCTTTCACACACACACACACACACACACACACACACACACACACACACACACACACACACACACACACACAGGAACTCTGTCTCTGTCTCTCTGTCTCTGTTTCTTTCACACACACACATACATACACACACACACACCACACACACACATACATACACATACACACACACACACACACACACACACACACCCCACACTTCTTGCTCCTGTCAATGTGCTGCGGTCCTGAAATATTCCACAGTAGTCCCCTGCCTATGCATGGTTCAGGGTTTCAGGTGCCTTTTATTTTATAGGTACAACATCTGGAAATACGTAGCTTTTGGAATTGCTGTATGGACAAAGGCCGGTTTGGGGACTCACACCTCTCAAGTAGGAAATGACACACAATACTTATCTCACAACTCATGGCCGAGCTAATCACATGCCCTTATCAACTGCAGGGAATGTTGGGAAGTGTAGTTGAATCCATAGACGTCTAAATGAGCGTTCCCCTTCTATATCTCTGCATAACACGGGTCTCCCATGCTGACAGAAAGGGAGTGGGAGGCTGATGGAGTCTTCTAAACAACCTTGCATTCAGAGTATGGTCCCAGCTATTTGAAACGGATTGAGGAGGGGCTAAAATTGGTGCAGACAATATTAATGTTAAAGGGCCTTTGTGTGTATCTGCACCATTATTACAGTTGTAAAAGCCTGCTGCTGATCTAAGTCTGTATGCCACACAAAGATTGTTTTTTCCTTTTTGAGTCCTGACATATAATAAATCTGGCATATTCTGTCTTGAGAATCTAAAGGCATCTAAAGCAAACAGCATCTGCAGCAGACTGGGTAGCTACAGTCTGAGCCTCCCAGAGTACCCTGCGAAAGCAGATCTCTTTGTTAAGGTTACAGTGAAGAGTAACTTCCAGAGACAAAAAGTACCTACATTTTCTCTTCTGGGCCACGCGATGCCTGGTTAGTATTGTTCCCTTCCTTCTGAGCGTTCTTTCAAAGAGAGGGTGTTCAGGCACACAGTGGATCTACCTTCTCATATTATCTCTTATTTTGATAGTTATTTAAAAAAAAACGCTTTGTCAGTCATATTAAATTAAAACATCAACATAAATAAATAAATAAATAAATAAATAAATAAATAAATAAATAAAGCAAGCAAGCTAAGACAGGCTATCAGCTCAGTGATCTCCTACCTTATTTCTGAGGAGTAGTAGTTGTAAAAGCCTCAAGGCAAATCACAGTATTATAATTTCTAGGTTTGGTTTTCTTGACCCATGGCCTCTCACTTCTACATTATAACTCACAGTTTATCACAATCCAGGTTAACTAGTCCCCTCAAACCTATACAGGGACCCTAATAAACGCAAGTCATTGTATAAGGTAAGTACATTGTAACGGATTCTTGCCTTTCTAAAATGTACTGCTCACTTGTAATTCTGGAACCCAACACGGAACAAGAACAATGGAGTGCACTTGGAGGTGTGCACTTGGAGTGTGTACTTGGAGTTGTGCCTGTCAGGCTTAAGGATTGATTCTGTCATGTCCTTCACCAGTATGTCCACGTACTCACTGAGTCTCGTGACCTGCTGTTTTCTCATCGGAGTAAGTGGATTCAATTATGTTAGCCCTAAGCAGGGAAATAGTGTAGAGTCCTAGCACATTATCTTCACTGTGACCTTGTTGGGGTGAGTGCATGCAGTGTATTTGTGTGTATAGGTACACACATGGAGGCCAGAAATCGCCTTTGGCTGTGTTCTTTGATGGTTGTCTTATTTTCTGAGACAGGTTCTCTCAGTGAGTCTGGAGATTACCAGTTAGGTCAGACTGGCTAGCCAGTGTGCTCCAGGGATGTGCTTGTGGGTTTCCCTCTGTACTGGGATTCCATACCTGCACCACTGTGCACAGATATTAGGGGAGTACTGGGGATTTGAACTCAGGTCCCCATACTTGTTGTAGGGATTTTTCTGTGTAAGCCATTTCCCCAGTTCCCTTAGCATAACGTTCAATAATATTAGCATTGTTTGAACAACACAGAACTTATTGTGTGTGGAGAATGAAGTAACGTGCTTCTAGATCTTTATTTCTGCTCTAAAGTACCCGAGCTAATGAACTAAGAAAGAGGAAAAGTTTTTTGACTCACAGTAGGAACGTTTCAATCCGCGGTTGACTGGCCATTGCTTCTGAGCCCATGTTGAGGCAGAAAGTAATGATAGGAGCGTGTGACAGAAGAAGCCTCTTATGTCATGGTGACAAGGAAGGGCAGAGAAGGAGAAGAGACACAGGTCCCCTTCCCATTTCAAGTCTGTGTTCCCAGCCACCCGGTTTCCTCCTGCTGGGTCCACTTCTTAAAAGTTGCACTTTCTGCTTGTACGGCAGTTTGGACACACACCTTTAACGCTCTGGTCTTTGGGGTGCAAAGAAGTAAATTACAGCACCCCGTGTGTCTGGAAGAGCTTGCTCTTTCCCATTCACTCCCCTTTATAATCTGTAGCACCTTCGGCTCCTTGGCGCCTCACCACAGGTACTCTAGTGGTAACAGCATCTGTTGAGCTACCATTATTTTTTTCTTCATCTTCTTTTTTTTATCAGAGAGGAAGTCTGATGTGTAAGACAGTAATTAGTGATAAAAACCATATTAGTATAATTTGTTACCTTAGCGACTATAAAGAGGCATTATGTTCTTCTGTGATGTACGTCCTGTGGCCCTGATTGTCTCTTTCTCTAATTAACAACTTGTGAGTAACATAAAGTAATTCACCAGAGCAACTGGACCACAAGGATATTACGTACTAGAACATTCTAAATTGCAGTAGTCATCGTGATAATGAGGCCACAGATCCAGTATCTATCTTTTAATTGCTTCTTAGCTCCTCTAAGTGGGAATGGCAAAGTTAGCATGGTATGGGAACAAGGACTGATTTATTTCTTAAATTATACTTTGTGAAGAAACCTTTTCTTAATATATTGGAAATTGTCTGAGTCACTTTGAAGAAGAACTTAGCTAGATAATGTTAAATACAGGTCACTATTATTAATATGCAATGCTATATTCATAGATTTGCTTTATAGTTGGGGAGTTCAACTTCTCACAGACAGTGCCTTGTTGCCAAAGCCCAATCTTATCCTTCCATAACATGCTACTCATTAGAGATTCGAATCCATGGCTAGACCAAGGAAGTCTATTTGCTGGCCTGTGAAGCAGCTCATTATAGGACGGTTAGTTGTGTAAATTGGTTTTCTGATTTGTGCGCAGAGGCTATGTGCTGTGTATCAGCTGTTGAAGTTCTTCAACGCAATTCATTCGATTGTTCCAAGAGATGATTTTATTTATATTTGGCTATTTTCTCAGAAAGTACTTATAAAAATCCCTTTGTATAGGCTAGTAAGGTGGCTCATTGGGTAAAGGTGCTTTCCACCAAAAGTGACAACTTGAGTTCAATCCTGGGGACCCACATGGTAATGGCAATAAATGACTTCCACAATTTGTTCTCTAGCCCCTCCATGTGTAGTGGGTATACTCCTGTGCTCATTCACTTGTTAGTGCTCTCTCTCTCTCTCTCTCTCTCTCTCTCTCTCTCTCTCTCTCTCTCTCTCACACACACACACACACACACACACACATGGGTGGGGGGAGGGGGAGAGAGGAGGAGGGAGGGGGGAGGGAGTAATACACACATGTACACACATCTCAAAAATGCAATACAATTTTTCATAATGTAACTAGTAGAGAACTTTTGGGATCTAAGCCAGTTGAGCAGTTATGTACCCTCATATGATACCCACCTATCAGATGCGTGGGGTCCAAAAGCTTTCTTCGTGCAACTTGATCCCATTGTCCAGCCCCCTCCATACAACATACTACCTATTCTCCTTTCTTAGGTTTAGAAAGTTGGATAAAAATTGTGATAAAATGAAGGCAGTCTTAGAACAGAGAGGCATAAACACAGAAATGTCCTATTTCTTTTTGTTCTTTTGCTCTGTGATGATTCTGAAAAGAGGAAGGTCCTTTTGTGAGCAAAATATTAACAGCCCCAAACAGCAGTGGGGCATCTTGACCCCTGGATAATGACTGTGAGGCACTCAGTCACCTATCGTTCATAGCATTTCCTGGAAAAGAATTTAATAAGGTGATTTGAGTCAGATGCTTTTGCTTGAAGTATGGCTGACAAGTTTGATTAAAAACTGTACTAAGGAGAATTAGGGGCTCTTACTGAAAGCAGGGAGAAGAGTTGCTACACAGACTGAAGTAACCTTTGTCACATCAACCTTTTCTTCCACCTCAGTAGGATTTTCTCCTCAGATGTCAATCATGTCCTTTCCTCCTAAATCAAGGCATGAGTTTACTTTTCAGATAACCTTACCTACACTTTGATCAGAAGAGAAAAGCTTCACTTACAAACATAGGCGCAACATATCTCACAGTGGCATATACCTAAGTCCTTCACGGATACTTCTGCTCAGATAGGCAGCATGAAAGATGATTGTGTCAAAATGTGTGTGTGTGTGTGTGTGTGTGTGTGTGTGTGTGTGCTGTCTGTTTGTCTGTCTGTTCAGGTGTTCACTTGTGTATGAGTAGGTGAAAGACAGAGGTTGATACTGGGTGATTTGAGAGTGGTAGAAGCCCCTGGAGGATTGGATACAGAGCTGGCCTACTTGCTTAGTCTTCTTAGTTTATCTGTTTGCTAGGATGAGAATGGAAGATCCAAATGGGGGTTGAGGGTCCATGTGAGAGGGATGGTGCTGACCTAGGCCAGTTTTGCAGGACAGTTAATCAACAGTGTCATCTTGACCTGATGTAGGATTATTAGTAAGGTGCATCTTCTGTAGAGAACATTAATGGCAGGAAATGGGAACTTGCTTTGAATACGGCTGGGACTTGCTTCAGTTGTGGCTAGCACCATCCTGTGCACTAGGCACCTAGGACAATAAAAGTGGGGGAAGGAGAAGGCTAGCCTGACTCTGGTTTCCCCTCTCCCTCCTTCTTGCCTGCCATATAGAAACCCCTCTGTTAGGTTTTTTGGCAATGTCTTACCCAACTGCATAATAGGACTAAGCTACCATAAATGGAACCACAAAACAGAGAAAGTCTTTCATTGTCAGTAATGGAAAAGACCCAATATATACCTTGTATTCTCCATGCCCTCCCCTTTGCTCATCCATCAGCTCTACCAGCACAATGATTGTCTCAACCTGTTTAAGCCTCAGTAGTTAGTGACTTCGGAAATGACCACTGTACAACCATGTTTGAGCCACAATAAAGGCAGCAATTTATATTTGAACCCAACACCATGATCTGGGTACACAATGCCTTTTATTTTCTTTCTTCATTTACTGCTCAAGTTATCTCCATTATAACAGGGGTGGTCGCTAACTCATTCAATAGGTAGGGTAGCAGAATTTGTGACATAGCAACAGAGCTAGGATTTGAATTCACAACATTGGAGTAAAACATTCCACCTTGAGGGTCTCAAGATTGAATGCTAAGTAACCGGCAGAAGGCAGCAGCCCAAGGCCTGTCTAAGCAGCTGGTTAAGGAGGCCATTAATAGTCGGACATGAGTGCTCTCAGGCTGTAGATTCCAGATGGCGGAATAGGGATATTCATTATCTGCTCTCTTAAAGGAACTCTGACACTTGGGGAATTATAAGTGAGTTAATGTAATGTTAATACTCAGAGATATCCTGAAACAGATCATTTACAAATCAATTTTCACCCATGAAGAGAAAATGAGACTGTCGAGCAGCAACCAAATGGTGCTAGACCTTTGAGAGAAGCTGGGCTTAGAAGCTATATGTGTCACTTACACACAGGCTCGGCATGCCTGGAGAATTGGATGCTGGCTCGGTTCATTTGGGACTAATCTTCCTATTAATTTTTATTTTCTAATCTACGTTATAAAAAGCTGGCTATCCTCCCAGAGCTAGAAAGGAATGGAAAACAAGCGGGAGAGGGGAGAACCCAAACACCCGAGAGCTGCCTGTTGGCACAGTGCCCACCGCTCCTGTACATTGTATTCCTTCCTATCCCATCTTCAGAAAGATTGGAAGGAGCATCACCCACTCAGCTCTATGGAAAATGAAGTCCTGAGTCTGTCAGTGTGCCTTAGAAAGCAAACATGGTGCCTCCCTGGGCACTCAGTTCCTAAGCTCTGGTTCTTAGGGCCAGATAGGCTCACAGCATGAAATCCACGCCTGAGGAAGTCTGCAGAGGAATCAGGAAGCTCAGGGATCCGTGCTAGCTGGTTAGAAATAGGGAAATGTCTCTCTGAGTTTTCTGCTGCTCATGCCTATGGGACCTTGGGTATGTGCTTTATGGTAGGAAAGTCAGGAGGGCTTTCAGGAAGGTGAGGTGCTTTAGACCTTCAGGTAACTATGTCTACCAGTCCTAAGGGTATCAGCCTTCAAAACATATCCTTTAGGGATTACCAGTGTTGTGAATACCATAAAGGAAAGGAAGAAGCAAGATAGCTCACTGAGAAGGGCTTCCTGCCTTGCAGGTGGGTAGAGCTTGTTACCATGGATACCCATTGTCAAGTCCTTACCTCTCATAGCTCTCCTGGGTGATCTGATAGCAGCTTGGCACAAGGCCATGAAGAAAGTCACAGTTATCCCATATTACAGATGAGAAGATTGACTCAAACCTAGGCAATGTATAAACAGCCAATTATCCTGTACATGACTATCCTGTCATTCCATGTGTCTGTCTGTCTCTTTACTTTCTCTGGAGAGGCCTGGCCTATGGTCACTTACTGAAAAAGAACTGGGTGTGTTCAGGATCTCTCCTCCAAGCGAGGCTTCATGATTTGCACATGTCAGGTTCAGAGGTGAGTCAGGATGGAGTGATGGATGGCCCTCTCTTGGGGGGGGGTTACAGGAGACTGTGTCTGTGGCATGCACACACAGGAAGCAACCAAGAGATTTTCAAAGCAGAATAGAATCGCCAGGGCAAACTATGTACGCCATATGTTTGCTGCCCACAAAGCAGATGCTTGAGTAGTGTCTTGAGGTTCTGTTTTGTGACTTACAGAGCAGGAAGAAGTAGCAGCCACCATCCCAAAGCACTGTGGTTCAGCCTGGGCTGCATCCTGGCTCTCTCGGGAGGGCCGAAAGAATCCCAGTGCTTGGACCCTGTCCAGGAACACAATTTAATTGTGCTGAGGTTTCAGCCCGTGTGGAGATGTACTGCCTTGGGATATCTTGCTGGGGGAGAGTAAGTTCCTGTCACACAGAAAGAACAAAGAAGGGATCTAGACAGGGCACAGGAAAATGAGGGTTTGCAGGCTGTCCTCTGCCAGCTGCTTGCTTGTGTAAATAAAGTTTTATTGGAATACAGTCACACCCCTTTGTTTATGCCTTGCACTTGGCTGCCTTCACTAAAATAGCCAAATTGTATGTTGCAACATAGACTGTTTGGTCTGCAAAACCTAAAATATTTACTCTCTAGTTTGCCAGCCCCTAAACTAGGGAGTGATGAGTTTCAAGGCTGTGGGTGGCAGGAAAAGGCTGGGCTGTCTTTCAGAGGAGGACTGAGTTTCCCCTGGTTGAGATGCTGTCTCAGAAGCATCAGTTGCAAGCAGCCTTTCCATCAGAGAGGGCGCACAAACAGAACCTTCCCACATCCCACTAGTCAGACCTGCAGCATCTACAGCTGGACCTGGACAACACCCTATCGCGACTGAACGTAACCATGCTCTGTGTCAGTGACATTTCAGAGGAGGACCTCTACAGGCCACAGGAGTAGACAACTGGACCTCAGTTCTCTTCCTCTGATGGCAACAATACAGAGCATCACCATCTTCAGTCATCTCATCCCTTCTCTCTGAAACCCACAGCATCCAGAACAGTGGTGGATGCCATGACATGATGGGTCTAGCCACCTTGCTACCCTGTCTTCCGTCCACATGGATCCTTCTGAGTAGCTTCCCTGGCATCCTGGGGATGCACAAAACTGACAGAAGAACAGTGCCTGTGCAGTACAGGAGATACCTGCTAACCAAGTGGATGCTGAAGCTGTCACTAGTCTGTCAGCCACCAAGTTACCCTTGATGTCACTGTGCTGGAGCTGGGAATGCCATGGTATATGGACATCGACACAGCTCTAATAGCATGGAACTGATGCCATGAGGACTTGTGTACTGATTAAAAGATAGCATATGCTCGAGTGCACACACACGTGCACACATGCACACATGCACACACACACATGTAATGCGAGCTCTGGGATGCATAGATGAGTAGTAGCATGCTAGACAGATCTGAAGAAGGTTTCACTTGACACATTGCCTAACCACAGCCCAGTTTAATGTATGCATTATTCATTCTTCAATGAGTTGAAGGCTCTGAGAGGCTTTGCAGGGAATGACCCTAGTTAAACTCAATGAGGGGCCAGAGTGATGGCTCCACATGTCAGCGATTGCAATGGCTGAGTTGGATCTCTGATACCCACAGTGGTTCTCAAACTCCCTGGTGCTGCCACCCCTTAATACAGTTCTTCGTGTTGTGGTGAGCCCAACAAAATAACTTTATTTCTGTTGCTACTTCATAACTGTAATTTTGCTACTGTGATGAATTGCATCCCAGCTCTTTGAGGAATAATTCTTCTTATGATAAGGAAGCCTTCTCAAAATCAATACAAATGGATACGTGGGCTTGGGCAGGACAAGCTCGGCACACAGTTGTCCTTGATAAAAGATCATTCCCTGGTGAGCAAAGCGGTCACATTTCCATCCTCACTTGCTTTTCATCTTGAATTGTGAGATTAACCCAATTACATGGCAGTTTCGAAGCTGCCTCCAGGATGTGTGGGCCACATCTGTGCTCCCATTTAGGGGTCAGGCCATAGCTTTGTTTTGGGGAGTGGAACTATCAGTCCCATGGGAGTAGGGAGGTAAGAGTTTAAGTTTGAGAAGGCGTGGCAGTCTATGAGGCATGAGGGTCTATGGGAGATGCCTAGAAAGCAGAGTCCTCATAAGAAGCCCCACGACCCTGCTGTTTAAGGCATTTCCATCAGGAGAAAGATGTGACTTTAATGGTACTTATCAAGTAAACTATGCTTTAAAGAAAAGAAGGGGTTATTAATTTAAATTCTGGCCTATAGAGTTTATGAACCAGAGAATAGAAGATGGCTCCTTGGATAAGGCTCTTGCCATGTAAGCACAAGGAGCAGAATTCAAGTCCACAGATTGTGTGTAAGAGCCATGCAGATGCGATAGCTTACCTGCAATCCCAGCACTCCTGAGGCTGAGATCATTGGGGTTTAAATCTCAGCTCCATCCAGACAGACCACACCACGCCAACATGGTTCCATGTGGAAAGGTTTAATGAGAGAAGAGTAGAAGAGAGGAATAAAGGCTGGCCATGAGCACATGGAGGGAGTGGGGGAAGGGAATGGGGAGAGAAGGGACAGAAGGGAGGAGGGCAAGAGAGCAGAGAAGAAGAGCAGAGAGTAAAGAGGGGGCAAGCAGCCCCTTATGTAGTGTCAGCCACAGCTGTGTGTTACCAGGTAACTGTGGGGTGGAGCATACCTGGCTGTTGCCAGGTAACTGTGGGGGTGGAGCTTAGACAGAATGCCAACAGAGATGTGAGTTCTCCAGGGCAACCAAGAAAGCTAGACTAATAAAACCCGCAAGCTTTGGGTTCATAGAGATCTGGCTTTAGTAAATAAAGTAGAGAATGATCAAGAGAGACAGCTGATGCCAACCTCTAGCCCCCACCTAAATGTACAATCATGTGGCCACATGCATGAAAATTAAGTTTCTGGATCTAATATTTTAAAAATAATTAAAAGACTTTGTGGCTATAGTTTCGAGGTATCCATTCCATTCATTCCTATTTAGTGAAACGAAGGTTTTGTTTTTGTTTTGTTTCGTTTGTTTGCTTTTGTTTTGAATCCAATGAATACTGAGACAGGAATACGCCTGTGTGGCCCACACTATAGAAAAGGAAGAATTCCTAAAAACCCCAACTCTGCCTAACAATTACACAGTAAGCTTGCCAGCTCTAGAACTTTCAGTGAGTGGAATGTCATGTGTGTACCCGTAATGCACCTGAGCTTTATCCGTGTTCTCATTGTATCAGTAATTTGCTTTCAAATCGTAACCCATCCCATCGCATGACCCTATCAAAGATTCATTCATCCCTTCATCCCTTGGGGTATCCTGGTTCTTTCTATTTGGGGGCTGCTATGAAAGGGGGTTTTGTGGGGATTCACACAAGTATTTTTCTTGTGGGTGTATGTTCTCATTTCCCTAAGGCTGGAACTGCTGGGTCATAGGGTGGTATATGTTTTACTTTGTGAAAAGGCACAAAACATTTCCCCCAAATATTCATGGCATTTTATATTCCCACAAGCACTACATAAGATTCCCGGTTACTGTATATCAGAGGCAGCGTTCTAATGTCAGAGTTCTTTATTTTAGCTCTCCCTTGGGTATAAAATGCCACGTGATGGGGGATTTTATTTCTCACTTCCCTCATGGCTAATGATGTTGAACATATTTTAGCCTGCACATTGGCTGTTTATATGCCTTCCTTTATAACATGCGCCCACATCGTGACTGGAATTTTAAATGGCTCATGTGAGTGCAGTACGTATTGTTGGTGCAAGTCCCGGGTGAGGCTTCTGAACAACTCTTCTCAGCAGTGGCTTCCTTGCCTATTTTATAATGGTGATTTAATTAATAGAGATTTCGAATTTTTACAAAATCTCCTAAATTATTTTTGATTAGTGCTTCTGCATCAGCGCCTAACAGAAGGCATATAGATTTAATTTAATATGTGTTAGAGTGGCCTCCTAAGAGGCTCTAATCATTGAGAAATGACTAGGCCACAGTGGCTGTGAGCTAATCAGTATTAACTCGATGATTGGTGTGTAATTTGCTGTCATTATTGGGAGAGGGGGAAATGGGAGATGGGTTTCAAGTGGAGGAAGTAGGCCGTCAAAGTCATTGATGAGATGCCTTACAGACTAGATTGTCACCAGTCTCTTTCTGTGTATCTCCTTGCAGACAGGAGAGGAACAATTTATTTATACCAAACTCTCAT
Organism: Rattus rattus; assembly: GCF_011064425.1. NCBI lineage: Eukaryota > Metazoa > Chordata > Mammalia > Rodentia > Muridae > Rattus > Rattus rattus. The sequence goes on along the minus strand of NC_046166.1, from coordinate 5,124,762 downwards.
GGCACAGTGCTCTTTCTTCAGTCAGAAAACAGTGGGACATGGACTGAACGAAGCCTCTGAGAGCTGCAGACAAATACCCTGAAGCTATCAGAGCAATAGAGCATGCCTTACATACTACATTTATGGAGGAAGGCTTGGGATGTTGCTTTTCTCCCCTTCGTCTTTGTTATAATGTACGGTGTTTGGGAAAACCCAATGTCTATGCTTCAGATCGACCTCACTGACAACCGTAGGACACTTGTTAGCCAGGGAGTTGTATGAATGTCAATCGGGTTAAGTTGCTAGGTAATATTGTTACAAGACCAACCCCAATACAGATCAATGTAAGGCCTGGCACTGGGTCTCTATTAGTGTTCCCAGTGACAGAGCAACTCCTCAACCAGAACATCTAAGTGCACCCAGGGATTGCCCTGGGTCAGAACCCAGGGTACCTTGCACTTAGTGCCCCCAGGACTCTCTCTGATGTCCAGCCATCTGATCGACGATTTCATTTGGTGTCTTTTCACTGTAATAAATCTTCTCAAGGATTAGGCTTCTTCTGCTTTCATTGATTCCCTCTTTCACTGATTTCTGTTCTGCAAATTAAAAGAAAAGAATCTCATTTGAATCTTCCTTACTTTAGCTTGGATGTGCTCATCACTCGGCCTCCTGGAATAGATGCTTAGGTCATTGCTTCTAGGTCTTGATTTCTTTTTTTAGTGTGTGTTTTCAGTGCTATGATTCCCATATTAACTGTCACATGTGCTTTGTTCACGTACATTATCATTTTCTTAATGTTTTAAAAATTGTCCAAAGGATTTTTTTTTCTTTGGTGGGGTCTGTGTGTGTCATTTAGAAGCATTTAGAAGCGTATTGTTTAATCCCTAAATGTTTGGGAATCTTTCAGCTGTCTGCTTTCTGTTTTGTTTGTTTGTCTGCCTCTGTTTTGTTTTGTATTTCAAGAAGTTTTATATTTGTATTTCAAGCCTTTAAACTTGGAAAGCATATATTATGGCTTGAATTCTAGTCTATCCTGGTGAATGTTTGCAGCAAACACCCTCATCTGGGAGGCAAGCAAATATCTTGTGTTTTTTTGTGGATGATACATCTATTATACAAACGCCAATTCAATTCCATTCCTGCTGTTGTTCACTTCTTCTGTATTGTTCTGTGGGCTTTGCAGGTGAAGCCCAGTAATAGCTGACAAAGCCCTGACGAGTGTAGCATAGTGGACGGTTTATCTGTTTCTCCTTATTGTTCCACTGGCCTTTGATGTGTGTACTTCAATCGCCTGTTGTGAGTTGAGTACATATTGAGCACATTGTTGCATCTTCTCTGAGTGTTTCCTTCCTCATGATTAACTTGTACCTCCATGGTGTCCTTTTCTCTGTTTGGTTTTCTTTCTCTTGAGTCTTCCTAGTCTGAAGTTAATGTAGCAACTCTAGCCTCTTTCTCACGGGGGCTTTCATGGTGTATTTCTCTTTCCTATCACTTCTAAAATACCCCTGTCCTTACGCTTGAAGTGGATTTCTGTAGGATAAAATCTAGTGAGTCCTGCTTTAGTCCACCATGCTAATTTCGTTCTTTTGGGTGGGTATTGACCTCTCCTGTGTTTATAGCTGCATTGTTTTTATTGTGCTCATTCCTAATTTTATGTTTCTCTTTATCTACCTTCTCTAGTTTAACTGAGTATCTCATATGAATTAGTTTTCTCTCTTGGCTTATGTTATATTTTACTTTTAAATCATTCTGGTAGTTTCCCTAGAGTTTATAACATGATTTTAAAGCTTTCGATTTTAGTTGTGAAGCTTCAGTTTTAAAAAGTACAATATTTCTTTATTTCTTGATAATTTCATGCAATGTATTCCGATCATACTCACCCATGTGTCTCCCAGCTCCTCCCAGCTCTTCCCACCACATCTCCCTTTTAACTTTGTATTTTTTTCTTTATTTTTTTACTGCCCAATTAGTGCTGCTTATACATGTATGAAAATGTTCAATTTGAAATTTGAGGCCCCTTTAAAGAACATTATACTACTCTATCAGAAGTAAAAATACCCCATGTGTGAGTAGCTTAGTGCATTTGTAACCCTGTAAAAGAATATCTGGGACTGGGTGATTAGTAGAAACAGAAATGTATTTTCCCCATGTTTTGGAGGTCAGACAGCCAAATGAAAGGTGCCAGTGTGTTTGGTGTTGTGCGACATCTGCTCTCTTTTTCCAAGATGAGGCTATAGCTGCTGTCAGAGAGAAAGACTGTTTTCATGTGGCAGGGCAGAATAGCAAGTGGAATGAGCTCCCCTATCAAACCCTTCTATCTGGGTACCAAAATTCAATAGTGGGTGAGGGGAGGGCAGAGAGGGACCTTCATGACACAGATATTTGTTATTCTCATCACACTGATCATAACTGAATTTTGTGTAGGCAACATCTTCAAACCATAGCACAGAGCATCCTCCACTCCTTCCCCAAACTCTCCTGCTCTCTCACAGCTGAAGCAATTCCTTCTCCGAGTCCACAAACCATTATCCTCCAATAACTTGTTGCAACCATTGCTTTGAACAAGCTTTTACATGTTAGATCAGTTAAGATGTACAGAGAACAAGTTGTGTCTTCATTTGTTCTTTATGTGACCCATACTTTCTGCTCTGTACCCTTTACTTTTCATTCCATGAAAAGCCTTGGACTTTTTGCAAGGCAGGTGTACTAATGACAAGTCCCTGTCCACTTCCATGTGACCTGGTCTCCCCATTTCCTGTTCGCTTGTGAAGGATAAGTGTGTTTGGATACATAATTCCACCTTGATGGGTTTGAGTTTCTTTAGATACTTTAAACAGTATACTCTGGTTGCCTCTTGCTTTCATGGTTTATAAGAGAAGTGTGATATAATACAAACACGTCACATTTGCAATTGTTCCATAAATGTAGAATATTTTAGTCTACTTTCCTCCTTGGTTTCCAGGTAAAGAGATTTCCATTGACATGTCTTCAAGAACGCTGATTATTTCTTTAGCTGTGCACAGTCTCATTATCCATCAAAAGCTTTTCCCCAGTTGTTATGTTTCAGTGTTGGAATTTTCACATTTTATATGAATTCTGTTGACGAGCCATCCCACTGCTTCTGTGCTGCCCATCTGTTTTTTTTTCCCATTAGTGCCCTTATCATTATAATTATTTTACAATCCTGATCTGTAAATTCCAACCAAACATAGCCCTTGGGTGTCTTTGCATATTGTATAATAGGTAACCACACCACACATATTCTGGAGGTACGTGGATCCCCACTGTTTGAATGCCAGTCTGGTTATTAACATTATAAGTTTTGACAGGGTGCATACATACACTTTGTGTACTCGGTTTCCTCATTTGCAGAGTTCAAGATTCTCATAAGCATTTATCTCATGAAATTTGAGATTCTAAAGAGTTAACCCCTGTTAACTAAGAGTTAAGTCTCAGAATAGTTTCCACAACAAAGTCAGGATTCTATAGATGTGAAATGGTGATGATGAAGCCTTTTGTGGGAAGCACTAGTACCCTAATATCAGGGAGTCCTGTTCTTGGCTGCCCTCTCTGATGGAGATGCCTCCTCTAGATCTTCTCTCAGTTGATATTCCCATCTCACCCTGCCCCTTGGCAAGATTGCCATAACAGTCTTCCCTACATTCTATGTAAAAGATAATTCTGTATAAGCTAATAAACAAAAGAATAAATTCTGTAAAACAAATTCTATTCTTCCTCTTCTGCTACTAACCTTGTACTTCCTCCACCACCCACAACTGTAATGATCTACCATAGTGTATATTTTCTTATTTATTGATTTTTAAGCCACATTCAACTTAAATGAGGAAGCTACCTTAGGATGTGTTCTATCTTCAAGAATAAAATGTTTTTAAGCAATTTTCTGGGTATGAAGATAAAGGTTTTCTTCAAGAATATTGAATAACACCGAAAATATTCCTATAGTGCTGTGGCACCCATGCAAATGTAGCAAAGGCTTAAAGTCTGTCTCCAGGGTCAGATGGGCATCCCAACGGTAAGTGGCAGCACATTGTGTGTGCCCAGGTCTCAGTCCTCATCCCTAAACTCCTGGCCTCTAATGTCTTTCAACTTTCTCTTTCAGTATGAATACTTCAATGCCGTTCTGATCAACGAGAGAGACAAAGATGGGAACTTTTTGGAACTGGGAAAGGAGTTCATCTTAGCCCCCAATGACCATTTTAATAATTTGCCTGTGAACATCAGTCTGAGTGATGTCCAAGTGCCAACGAACATGTACAACAAAGGTGAGACACCCCCCAACCCCCGCTCCTGCTCCCATTAGAGGGTGAAGGGGTTAGGCACTGAGAAGCACACCCTTAGTACATCAACACATCAAGTTCTCAAGTATCTTCTGGGTGTGCTAACCACATGGCTGTTCTGTCTAGAGACTCTCGGCTGCTGTTTCCCTCCTTCGTTTTAATGTGCAGTGCAGGAATCAGCAGGCTTTTACTGTATGTATCTTTGGCCTCGCCTGCCTTGCAGTCAGTCTGTTACAACTGGTTAGCTATTTCCGTAAGTTGGGAGCATGGCTGTATTCTGTTAACATGTTTTCTGTAAAATCACCTCGCCAGACTAAACATGCTTACTAACCTAGTTTGTCCCTCCCTTTTCCTGCCTTCCTTCGTTGATGGTATTTAAGGGTTGGGAATTTTGGGGTTGCTATTGGATCAGCTGCAGGTGTTCTCTTTCCTTGAAGCATAGAGAAGTGTGGGCATAACAATGTTCTGTATGCCCAAGCTTGACTCCCTCAAATCCATTCTTCACATGGGCATTGAAGTTATTTGCCCAATCTTTCCATCAGTCCATTTGAATTGGTAATTCAGTGGCCAAGGACTGACATCTGGGTACACTGGCTGATCTCCTGGTTCACCTGCTTCTAGTGGTAATCCCAGATGTACCACCCCTTCTCTGGGGAGTACATTCCCTCTCTGTGATGGGAATAATAATTGTGTCCAAGCTGGCTATGGTGGCATACCCTTGTAATTCTATCACTTTGGAGGAGGAATAAGCAGGAATGTATCCTCCAGTTTAAGACCAGCCTGAGCTACAAAGTCAAGGGGATACAATGATGTGTGTGCGGCTCTATGCATGTGAGAGCCATGCTCGAAACTTACAGAAATAGATAAGCAGTTTCAGCAGAGGCTGCAAGGCAGGCAGAATGAATTTGGGAAATCACATACATATTAAATAAGTTGCTAAATTACTCTAAATCACTAGTAAGGGACTTGGTCAACAGTAAGCTCCCAATTCTGTGCCTCAAGGACATATTTTGGCCCTGGTCTTATGAGTGGACACTCAATGGTGCTCTTTCTTGGTTTGCCTGCTAATCTTCAGAGTCAGGGTAGGCTGCTCTCATTTCATTAACTATTTTGACCATTACTAGAATCCCAGAGTGAACTATCTAGAATTTGCAGTCTGTTGTGGAACTGGTGTGGTAATAGGATAACAGGAAGATAGCAAGGATCTCTGCAAAGTCGGAGGGCAGGAGAGCCAGGGGCACACACTTCCCTGCTCATATTGTCAGAGAATGAAAAGATATTCTTTCTCAATTCCCTTTTGGAAACTGATAGCAGTTTAAACTGCCTCAGAGGAGTTGTGGCTGGCCCCGTGTGGGCTTGCTAGGGCACAAAGAGAGCCTCACCTTGGTGTTCAGCATTGCCCAATAGGGATTAATCCTCCAAGATGGTGGTTAGCTGCTGAAGACTGAAATGAAACTGCCTTTTTGTACAATGTGGCCAATGGAAAAAGCCATTTCTAGCATTAAATATGTTCGGAAAAGAAGATGAAACATGAACATGATTTTATAGAGTCATTTCAGACATGGAACAATCCAGAATGATCTTTTAAAACATGACATTGACTTCAAGGTTGCTTGAACGGTTAGCACCATGACAGAGATGTAATTGTGTCTTGGGAGTAAAAGGCAACCTTGTACGTTTCGATGGTCTCGATCTGTAAAGAACCCACATTGTGGTCTCTCACAGAGGCTTTACACTTGCATCATGAAGATTGCCAGGCAGAGTCCTAACAGTCTGAGAGTTTGAGCTGTAGGAGTTTAATAATTAGATTTAAGTCATCCTTGGCAGTGCTCATGGGATCTGCCTGTCATTTCCTATCCAGGTTCAACTGTCACCCTGCCAGGCTGTGGGAAATGAGCCAGGGTCAGCCAGGGGCTATATCTTGTCTCAGCCAGGCAGGGAGTAACTGCCCATGGGGAAGGGGGAGAGAGAGAGAGAGAGAGAGAGGAGAGAGAGAGAGAGAGAGAGAGAGAGAGAGAGGAAGAAGAAGGGGAGGAGGAGGAAGGGGAGGTGAAGAAGGGGAGAAGGAGGAGGAGGGGGAGGTGGAGGAGGTGGAGGAGGAGGAGGACTTCAAGAAAATTCTTGACTCTAATTCAAACCAGCCCCCCAAAGTCTCTTTTCAAGCTGCAGAAATATATATCATGTTTAGAAGTCGCCAGCATAGATCTAGTTTCTGATGACATGTACACAAAACACATGCCCTGGGCGTGGTCACTGGCTCTGATGTCTCTGGGGTGCAAATCTTGCTTTCAGAAAAGGAAACCAGCCCAGGGTTCTTCTCCTCCGGCCGTTTGGACTCCATGAGCACACAGCAATGTTTGATCCTTCTTAGTTGCTTCTGTGTGCTTAGTTGTTGGGCGGAATTTCCAGCTGTAGATCAAAGCAGCAGATAACCCCCAAACTTCTCCCCTGTGCTTTCTGTCTCTGTGGTAACCAGGCCAATGCTTCCCCCTGTGGTTGAAGCTCTGTGTTTCTGTTGTCTCGGTACAGAAGATACTGCAGTTTCACAAGCCAAGACAGGAGTATGAGTCCCACAAGGGCTCAAAAGGGCTGGTTTTTCTCACCTCTTTATCCTTAGGCTTCTGATATAGCTGTCTTTATAAAATATACTTATCAGGTGGTTAGGAGCTGTGAGTCTCACTCTTAGAGATGAGAAAGGCTAGGCTGAGGCTGATAGAGCTGAAAGTTACACTTCCAGAACCGAAGCCCAGGGCAGCTGCTTTTGAGAGACCGCCAGTGGTCTGGCAGAGGACTGGACAAACCTACACTCTTGGTTGCATACCTTTGAGGCTTGTCCAGCCTTTGACATTGCAACACAAGGTAATTTACAAAACCCACACCCAGGAAATCCACAACTGACTTATAAAGGCAATCACAAATTAATTGCACAGTGTTTCAATACCTTACTGATATTTTGTGGGCTACATTCATAGGCATCTTGGAGCACATGAGGCTAGGGGTCACTGGTAGAGCACACCTTAAGCTGAAAGCATGTGAGACTTATATGCACATGCCTCATATAGAAGTATACATATCTGTACATGTTAGGTGTTATATGAGGAGTGGTGCACAATATGTGTGTGGTCCATGTATATGTGTGCATATGTGATTCTCCAAATTGACTCCATTGTTTCCATTTCTCTCTCCTGTCCACCCAGGTGATAATAGATAATTCCTATTAAGCCTGCCTTCCCAATCCCTGCTGCTCGAACTGTCTTCCCTTCAAAAGCAGCTCACATGCAGCCCTCTTTGCTCCTCTAGACCTTGGTAGCACACATGCTTTGCTCTAGGTAATATATGTGCCTTGCGATGCACGTGTTGCTTCTGTTCATTCATTCTGTCCTTGGACTTCTCTGAGGACAGGAAGCCAACAAAGTCAGTGCAGTGTCCCTTTGTCTTGAGTTTCCTCTCAAGTTATTTGCTGAGGTCTGCTGGCCTAGTCAGCCAGCACTATGGTTTTGCCTGGGTTTTGTAAGCAATAGAGACATACTCCAGCTGACTCAAATGCAGAAGAAACTGAAAAGGCATTGGGTGGCCCACAAACTTTCTACTAAAGAGAGAAGGCAGCTTAGAATAAGGCTGATTGGAGTAGGAGCTGCTGGGGGCTTTGAGAATCTGCCTTTGGGGAATCTTGTGTCATTATGGCTTATCCCACCACCATACCTGTTGCTACAAACAAGTGTGTGTCTCGTTTTCTTCAGCCATGAGTAGCATTGGATAAGTAATGACATGCCTGATGCTGATGAGGCTTCGTTAAACATTAAGCATAGGCAAGGGTGCCTGGCACACGGTGGCTATATAGTATGAATACTATGGCTTACACGCATGTGTCCCTCAAAACTCACAGTTAATACCTCATCACAATGGCGAATAGCATTAAAGAGTATGTCTTTTAGGAGTTCAGAAGTACCAAACTTTAAAACCAAGGAAGTTTCTATTCAAGACTGAGGAGTTGATTAAGGGAGGTTTGGGCTCCAGAAGCTTCTGGTACAGTCCAAGAAATAGGCCCTGGGTTCGGTCCCCAGCTCCAAAAAAAGAAAAAAAAATAAAAGAAATAGATTTGTAGAGTCTCAGAAGTCTGGTCAGGCCATGGGAGGATGGGAAAGCCATCAGAAACTCATGGAAGCTATGAGGCTAGGCATTATATAGTTGACAACTTAGCCAAGAAGAATTGAGCAGCGTACCCTGGGATCTACTCACTCTGAAGAAGACTGTGAAGGAAGAAGAATCTGGATTCTCCTTGGAGAGCATACAGGGAAGAGGAGTATGGATGGCTTGGGACAGGAGGGCTATGGTGGAGAGGCTAGGGCCTGGAGTCCCAATGCACAAGTATATTGGGAATGATGAGCTTATGAGGTGGGAACCCCAGTGCAATACCCTGGATATGGTGCCCTGACAAATTCTTGCTGCAAGGACCATATGAGGAAGAAGGCAACTAAAAGGAGGCTCACACTTAATCCATGTATAGACGAGGAGAAGGCACAGCAAGTCCCTAATTCTACTGCTTCTTCTCATTGCTGAGTCATGGAGGGGTTGGCAGAGGGGCACTACCCTAGCAGAGGTTGTGGGGATGTGTGAATTCCAAGATGTATCTTAGAATATGCATCAACTAGGCTTCCCAGACAAGTACCAATCAGGCCAAGAATAGACTGCCATGTCGTGCTATGCTTAGGGGACCTGCAAAATGGAAGTAGCTTCCAGAAGCTCCATCACCAGTGTTGCAGAGTTTGAGGAAGTAGTTCATCTGCTACAGTACAGGAGGTTCTTCTAGACAGCTCAGAGATGGTCTAATGAGGCAGACTCTGGTCTGCGCGCACGTACACACGCACACACACGCACACGCATCCACGTGCACACACACATACACACACATACACACACATACACACACACGCTCACACATTCACGTGCACACACACATACACACACATACACACACACACATACACACACACACACCACACACACATACACACACACACCACACACACATACACACACCACACACACACACATACACACACGCACGCACGTACACACACATGTGTGCACGTACACACATACGCACGCATGTGCACACGTGTGTGCGCAAGGCAGGAAGGCTCTCTGGTTTTACATCTGTCATGTGTCTCAACCTATTTTTCAAATGTTGAGTTTGATAAAATGCAAAATGCATTTTGCCAAGCACTTTCCCCCTTAATTACATGTGTATATTTTGAAGAAAATTTAATCCATATGTTTCTGATTTGTTTACACAGAAATCATTAAAATGTTGTTTATGAAGAGCCATTTGATGTGCAAGAAGCCTTCAAAAACCCTTTAAAAAGCTGTTTAAAGTTCCTTGCTTTTTTTTCCTTGAATATGTGGGTGGGAGCAAAGCAGGGGAAAGCGGGGGGGGGGATGTGCTAAGAGCAGGGGCTGACCTGGTAATGTTAGAAATCAATTCCAACTCTAATGGTTTGTTTTCTCCTTGGGACTCTGAACTGAGGCCTGTGGAGGTTTGACGTCTGCCTTCCTGTCTGTCTGCTGGGTCCTCTAGTATCTGCAAGTGAGGACTATAGAATCAGATACTGGGTCAGTATCAGAGACTGGAGACTAAAGCAAAGCTTTGCCTCTAAAGAAAATCAATCAAGACCCAGAAAGCAGTCCCTCTTCCCAGTCCAGTAGCTGCCCGGTTGCTATAATCCTTAGGAAGCCCCCGGGAACCCCTCTGACCAAACCTACGCTGTGAGTGAAGGCTTTCAAGTCCAAAGGATAACTCCTCCACACTTCTGACTTTATGCACATACGTATGGACATAGGGCGACATGTGTGTACACATCCACTTACACGTTTGCATTGTTTGGGGTAATGTTAGTGGCAGAAGGCTTTCACAGGGCCCTTTGTATGGCTTAGCACTACAGGCTTGCATTTGGCTTAGAGATTGTACATGAGTGGATAGATAGGAGTGCGGATGCACACATACATGTCAACTTCCCAGGGAGGCACATGGCCCCTACTGCTTCTTACTGTCCATACTGCATGGCCAGTATACAAGTGTGATTTCTCCTAGTGTCTCTGTGGCAGCAAGTCCTTGGATTATAGGCTGCAATGGGGATTGCCCTCTGCCAGGGAAATCTTTCCATCTCTTCTTTCTACAGATCTAAGGATACCACATGAGCCAAAACTTGGTGAGATCACTCTCGCTACCAGTTGTGACAGATAGAAAATGAGTTTATGTCCTTATCCAAGCCTTCTGTGACATTGTTCCTATATCACTATACACCAGCTACTGCCTTGTGCTATGGTAGGATTATTTCCATGATCACCAAGGAGGTTTCAGATGATGGTGGCATTTGACTGTCAGTACTGTTCATGAGTAGTGGTTTGGGGGACTAGGGAAAATTCTCAGGGCCTGTTTCCTGGTCTGCAAGGCTGAAGTCATTTGTAGAATTGGTGTAGGTGGAGTTGCAGCATTGGTGTAGGTGGAGTTGCAGCATTGGTGTAGTGGAGTTGCAGCATTGGTGTAGTGGAGTTGCAGCATTGGTGTAGTGGAGTTGCAGCATTGGTGTAGGTGGAGTTGCAACATTCTACATAGCGCCTACCACAGAAACACCTGGTATTTTTTGTTTGTTCATTTGTTTTAGAATTATTCCTTTTACTCTTGCCCAATAGTAACTCTATGTTATAATTAACCTTTTTTACAATATATTTTGATCATGTTTTAATCACATTTTCTGCAGATCCTCCCAGATCCTCCCCACTTTTATACTGACCCAACTTGATATTCTTTTTGACTCTTGTTTCAAAACATTAAAATAAATAAGAAACAAACAAACAAACAAATAAAAACAAAATAGGAAGAAATGAAAAGAAAAAACCCATAAAAACAGATAAAACATCAGTAAGGACACCCCCCTAAAAAAACAAAACAAAAACAAAACAAAAACCCAACAAAACAACAAAAACATCCAAAGCATCCAAATGAAACAAAAGATTCACAAAAAATACTGTTAAATACATTTTGTGTTGGTCAACTACTCTTGAGTGTGGAGCTTGCCCTAGAATGTTGATATACCCAATAACAGGGCATGGAAGAAAACTGATTTTGTTCCTTGCCAATGGGAATCAATTATAGATAATTTATTGGCTACAAGTGGGGCACAGATATCTATTTCCTCCTCTCAGCGCTGAACTCCCATGTAGCTTGAGTATGTGCAGGTGTTGGGTGTGCTTCCAAAGTCTCTGTGAGTTCATATGTGCACTAGTCCTGTTGTACATGGGAGACATTGTTTCCTAGGAGTCACCCATCCCCTTTGGCTCTTATACTCTTTCCACCTCCCCTTCCTTGCAGATCCCTGAGCCTCAGGGGGTTGGTTGGGGAAACAGAGTGATGAAGGCATCCCACTAAGAATGAGTACTCCAAAGTTTCTTGATCTCTGCACATTGTCCAGTTGTAGGCCTCTGTGCTAATTCCCATCCACGGCAAGAGGAAGCTTCTCTGATGTGGGCTGAGCGAGGCACTGGTCAATGGGTATAACATCATGTCATTAGAAGTCAATTTACTGCTATGCTCTTTAGCAAAAGTAATAGTATTAGATTTTCTCCCAGTCCCAAAGTCTGGCCACTTTAGCAATGTTAGGCATTGGTACCATTTCATGGAGTTGGCCTTAAATCCAATCCAAAACGTGGTTGCTGACTCTCATACCAGTTGTGTCACAATTACACCAGTATATCTTGTAGGCAGGTTGCTGGTGTAGGTCAAAGGGTTTGTAGCTGGTTGATATTGATGATAACCATTTTTTCTTCGGGCAGCTAGTCAGAGGGTATGATGCTTTTTCGAGTCGACATTCCAATCTAGACTACAGGTACCAGAAGAAGGCACATGCTCCTACATTACCCTGTCCAAAGCTGAAGAGGATGCTCACCTCCAAGCACAGACGGAGCTTTCTGTCATCACTTTTGGAAGGTTAAAGTATAAACACTTGTGAAGTGTGAGTCTAGACCACTGCCCTTTTTAACAAGGTAAAATTTCAACCATGCCTTGTATTCCATGATTCCAATCTTCCTAAATAGCCTTTACTTCTGGTCCTCATCTATCTGGGTTGCTTTCTCCCTTCCCTTTGACTTGGGACAGAACGATCCTTTGCTAGGAGCCTAGCCTCACAGTTACTTCTTTGCCTATGGCCCTTGCCTTTTCCCCAGTGTCACCCTCTGGCCCCTCATCTATATGCCCCAAGAGTTCTGAGCCCTTCTCTCTCCTTTTCTCTGCATCCCTTATATTCATGTTCTTTTACATGAGCATCATTCCCTGAACTTGAGGTATAGAGCTGTCCCTTCATCTCTTTGGAGATGTATCCAAGGCCCCTGCCCACAGATATAACTGGATGAAACAGAATCCTCCTGTGTAGTCCTCTGGTATTCTGCCTGTTTGTTGGTCCTCTGTGCCCTCTGTGTGTGAGGTTTACTTTTCCTTGACTGTTTAGGAAGCCAGCAGTGTGTAAGTGTGTGCCCAGTGCTGTGGTACTGCTCTGTTCTTTGGTTCATTTTCATAGTCTCCCTCTTTGGGAAATATGGAAATCAAATATAGTTTTGCTGCTGGATGAAAGCCAGGCCTAGGCTAGAGAAACTCTTAAGAAGAGGTCAGGGTAGGGAAGAATCATGGCCCTACCAGAAAAATGATTGACAGTGTTTTTGTCCTTTCTCCTGTCCTGACCCAGGCATTCATGAAACATGACAGTAACTGTAGAGAGCAATTGATTTATTTTACTTCTTAAAATATGAGTTAAAACTCAAAGTTACTGCGTGATAACCACATTCTTGGGCACTTGCCATGTCAACTGTTTTGAATTGGAAGAGAGAAATGGAGATTTCTTTAATGTCCTGGAAATGGCAGCTGTGGGTGTTCCAGCCGTGGCAATGGGTGGGAAAGCAGATAAAGAATCCCCTCCCCAGTTCAGTTCAATGTGTTACCACATTAGCCCCTGTGTGCACAACAGAGGGACTGCTCTGCTAAGGGAATAACGGGTTGGCTTCAGATTTAAGAAGCAGTGGAAAGAGGCAGGAAGTCCTTGGGATGCGCTCCAAGCTTTCTTGGTAGTGATGCACACAGTGCTCAGCTCTGGGGCTTGCACTCGGCCTGTGAGTATGTGTGATATTCCCTCCCTGTGACTCAGGGCACCATTCTCAGAGGGCTCAGCCCCTAATCTTGCTTGTACGTGCAATAGGCATTGTGGCAATACCTCGCTTGCTCTGGGAGTGGTTATGAAGGTTGACGTGTGCCTTAAGCACTGGGCCCTCTGGTGTGGCATGGTAAACGTTTGTAATAGTCATGATCATTAGTGTCATTGTAAGAAGGGTGACAGTGAAGTCCCTGATGGCATAGCTCATGCCTTTGGATGTCCATGACAGAGCCAAGTGGCATTTTTTTTCCCCTCCTATATCTTGGAACTTCAGCTGTACTTCATGAAACTCTGCGAATGGAAAGTAACATTAGGCCAGAGCTGCAGGTGTGAAAGGCTGATGTCCCTTCCTTCAGTGGCCCTGTTCCCCCTGTGTGTGTGAACTGCCCTCACTCCTCTTCCTTGGACTTAGAGAAGCTCTTTACGTGGAAGTCAGCATGGCTGTCATCACTGTCATTGTCAATCACACCGTGCATGGCTTGAAGTAGTAATGACTACTTTCTTGTTTTGGACTCAGGCCTATCACAAAGGCCTGGGGATTCCAGCTGTTGTATGTGGCACTAGCCTCGACAGGGACATGAGAGAAGTCTCTTCTCACATTCTATTTTTCTTTACAAATACAAGCTAGTGGAAACTTCTGTCCAAAACACAGTGTCTACCAACTGTCCTTATAGACATCGCCACCACTAATTTTCTTCCTTTAAGGAGCATAAGATGTTTACGTGTGCCAGGCACATGACTTAGTACAATGTTATCTTACATACTACTTAGCAATGTAGGAACTATTCTTAGTTTTCAGGTGAGATAACTGAAGTTAGGAGACTTGCTATGAATCACTCAGTAAAGTAGGCAAGCCATGTGAACCCAGAACGGTGAGCCCAGAACCCCTGGGTACACTGCTTCTCTATCCTATGCCTTGCCTGCCACCATTTCTACTCCCCCAAGGCTCTGCCTGAGTATTCAGATAACCGTGTCCTAGAAGTTTACGTGCACATTTCATATGTGCAGAAAAGTTAAGCCTCTGTTTTTGTCAAATCGTGCTATTTTCTTCCCAGCATGTGACAATCCATCAGAAATGAAAACTACTCTTATTTTACATAAACACTTCCAATCTCTTCCCTTTATCACACAGCGTTACAGCAGAAAACATTCTAAATATGTAAAACAAGTTCTGCACCACCGTATCGATAAGTACCAACAATTCCCACATGCTGGAGATGAAGCAGTTCCACGTTTAATCCTGCAAACCTCCATATCCAAATACACAGTCGATGAGGGAGGAAGGAAGGAATGATTTACAATGCAAAGAACAGGCACTCTGCATAGCCAGGAAGCACAGTACAATGTGTTTAGGAGGAGGGACAGTTTGAATATGGAATGTCCTGCATAGACTTATGTACTGGGACACTTGCTTCCCAGTTATGAAGGCCTTTGGGGGAAGATTATTGAACCACTGGATACGGATGGTAGCGGGAAGTCACAGAGCTGAAGAGCTAGGGATAGGAAGTTGTAGATTGGCTCTGCTTCTGGCCCAGACTCTCTCTTTCCTGGTACATCTCAAGATGTAGAGAATCCTAGCTGCACACTTCTATCTGCATGTCTGCTATATCTATCCTATAATGATGAAGTGTATTCTCTTACTACACAGTAGCCCAGTTCCCTGCCTTCAATTGCTTTATTCAGATATGTTATTACAGCATCATCAACAACAACACAACAGACACAGAAAACTTACCTGGAGAAGTTATCTTGAGCCATTATTGTGAAAAACCCGACCAAAGACACCTTTGGATCTGGCTTGCGGGAGAAATGTGGAAAAGTTTGGCAGAATAAGGGAATAAAGCCCAAGATGTCCATCGGTAGAACTAAATGGGTCATTGCAGTAGGATTTTGTGAAACCAGCGTAGTTACAGAAATATAGATGACACGATTCTAGAGAAGGAGGTTCGGATCAGGAATAGTGGGTAGAAGCCATTCATGTTACATTTTGGTAAAGTACTTGGCTGTGTCTAGCCATATCCTGAAAATGTCAGGGGAAAGAGAATAAAGCAGTAGTTCTTAACCTGTGGGTTGCAGTCTCTTTGGAGTTCTAATGACCCTTTCACAGGGGTCACCTAAGACTATTGGGCAACACAGGTATTTACATTGTGATTCATAACAGTAGCAAAATTACAGTCACAAAGTATCAACAAAAATAACTTTATGGCTAGGGGCCATCACAACTTGAGGGTTTGTGTTAAAGGCTCACAAAATTAGGAAGTTTGAGAAGCACCAGCCTAAAGGTACAAAAAGTTATGTTTGCCTTTCTGTTCATTTTGTATGAACATGTAATAATGTTTAATAATTAAGAGGACAAAAGATCTTATATGTACACTCATTTTTAAAAAACATCTACAGAAAAATCAAGCACTCCTTTGTATAAATTGTGGCCAGTCTTCTGACTGAAGTTCTTTCTGCATCATGGTAGGAATGACAATGGTTTGTTTGTGCAGAACTGTCTAGTAAGATGTAGATGGAAGACTCAGTATAAGAGAAACCTTGGCAGGATGTATGATATGTCATGTTGTGGTAGCAACAGTCATTTAAGACAGATGATGCTGGCCTGGGAGAAGAGAAGTTTCACTCTCTGGTATGTCTGCTGATAACTGTCATGGGCAGGGGAAGCCTTTCTTTAACTATAAAGAACATTTGATATTTGGAATATAATAGGTCAAAAATCCCAAGGTCAGACTAGAAACCCAAACAGATCTGAAGTGTGGTTTTTGATCTTAAGAAGCAGTCTTGTCTGTGTATCCCACAGCATGGAGCCAGGAGGCTTACTAGGGGATCTTTGGAAATGCAGATCCTAGGTGTTAAAGGATTCTTTGGATGTAAAAAACGGTGCCAATGGAGGGCCAGGACTAGGGTGGCCAATGATATGCACAAGCAAGTCCCTTCTTTCTTACCCTACTGTCTCAGGCACCATCCTGGAGCCTAGGCTGCAGCAGGGACATGTATTGCAGGGAGTCTGGGCCAGAGCTCCCATGTAGGCCGAAGAGTTCTTGGTAGCAACAAGGTGGGTCTTGGGAGCCACCCTTTCTTCAACGTGGCGTTTGATGCCCATGTCTTAGGCTGCTAAGACAGAAGACTTGGTGGTCGTCCTCAGTTATCATGCCATCCCTTGCCACATAGTATAGACCTCTCTGTTTTCTAATCACCAAAGGACTCCTCTCTCTAGTCTCTCTTCATTCTGAACTGGAAATGTTACTTGTGTGTATCTATGATCTAGCTTCTTCCCTCTCATTTCATGGCCAGAGGACAACTCCTGAGAGGGTCTGCCTCAACAGCGCTGAGTGCTGCTTTGCATTTAGAAATCTCTGCACCCCATATGGGCGAAGATGCTACACGTTGCTATTTTAAGCTTCAAGGTGGATTAATCCACATCTTTAGAGATACAGTGCTAGAGAACTACAAAGACATAAAGCTCTACACGAGGAAATCCAGGCTGAAGTGGAGACCTGGCTCATCTCTGGCCTCTTCCTTTAGTGCACTGAAGCAACAGTTGAGCCCCACATGGTATTTTTTTTCTCTTGTGTCAGCTTTATCCAGGCACATAGGCTAGCTCTAAGGACCTCCAGCCACATCTAACCTTCAGAGAGTTTCCTGAGGTGCACTTTCATCCTCTCCCCTAAGGAACTAGCAGATGTAAATGCCCCAGGAACCTGGATAAAGTGCTTATGGGGAAAATCATTGGGGGTATATCTTAGGATTTCCATTGCTGTGAAGAGACACCATAACCAAGGCAACTCTTATAAAGGGCAACATTTAATTGGAGTTGGCTTAGAGTTTTAGAAGTTCAGTTCATTATCACGGTAGTGGGGAGCATGGCAGCATCCAGGCAGACATGGTACTAGAGAAGGAATTGAAAGTCCTACTTCTTGATCTAAAGGGAATCAGGAGATGGCTAACTCTTCTGCACTGGGTGGAGCTTGAGCACTAATAGCACTCAAAACCTGCCTCTACAGTGACACTCTTCCTCCATTAAGGCCGCACCTCTTACTAACAGCACTTCCCATGGGTCAAACATACACAAACCACCATGTGGTAGTTGTGATGTGCCAGTGTTAGGGAAACAGTGGGAGACTCCCTCCACTGGAGTGGGAAACTGGGAGAAGGCTCGCCTCACTTTCTGCATGTTTCTGTAGAATTGATGGTGGTAACTCACGTTGCTACAAACCAGGCTGCAGAGAAATCTACGTGCTATTATTCCTGTGCCATCTGGCACTGTTCCCTTGGATGTTAAGAATGGGTAGCCACACTCTCTGTCATTTACAAAAATATAATTGTGCTAGTTGGTATCCAACATAATGCACTTTATTATGTCATCTTTGTTCATATTCCCCCCACTGTGACCCCCTCATGTGCCTTCTCTTACCCTTTTCTCCTGCTCATCTCTCTTCTGTCCCCCCAAGTCCTTTCTTTTATATACGTATAGAATATAAATATAGAATCTTCACATGAAAGGTAATGTGATATTTTGGATTTTCCCTCCCTTTACTCTCTGTTGTTTCTAACTCCTCCTTTTCTTTATGTCCCATTCTTGCCCACACATTGCCCAACTTCTACTTTCTTGTCATGTATTTTTAAAAGTCTAGATTTTTGCATGTGAGAGATAGCATTCAACATTTGTTTCCCCAAGCCTTGCTTACTCTGCTCACCCAGAACTTTGTTTCCCTCGATTTTACCCTGTGAGTATTTTCTTGTCATGGGTAGCATCTGTCTTGAGATTCTTTCTACTCTTCATGTACTGAAAGTGGATGTTCCCTTCATGCCATACCTGTGGATAACAAATGAGGTTTAACTTCTCATTTGCCAATGTGTTTCTCTGTTATGGATTCAAGTAGGACCATCCCCAAAATTCATGTTGAATCCAAGAGCCTCAGAATAGAGGCAAGATCTTTAGAAGAGTCATTAAGTTAAAAAGAGGCCCTGTAGTATAGGACTCTAATCTAACTTGACCGATTTTTACAAAATGAGGGCAAGTTACCGAAGGAAAGAACACGTGAACACAGACTCAGGTCTACAAAGCAACCAGAAACCAGCCTTGCCAGAACTTGGACTGTCTTCAAAACTGGAAGAAATAAATTTTAGACTTTAGTATTTAGTGATATTTAATATTTAGTGTATTTGTTTAAGATGTCCAGTCTGTGGTATTTTTGTTATGACAGCCTAAGCTGACTTCTTTCACTCAAAGAGGAACCGAGGCAGGTCTGCTTACTGCTCATAGCCATCAATGCTCTGAGTATGAACCAGAAACCTCCACAGGTTACTGGAGTCACCCAGGTCTTCTGCAGTTCCCTGCTGATACCGAGAGAATGTTTTCCTGGGTCTGGGTGTTACCATGGCCAGCTCTCAGGGATGAGCAGTTCCTGAAGCCCAGGGCTAGCCTCAGTTTGGAAAGGTAAGTGTGGCTGGGATGGTGTTTCACATTCGGAAACAAAGTGTAGGAATGGTTAAGAGCCACAGCAGCCAAGGAATCTCATAGGTGTCCTATATCATCCCTGTCTCTATCCACAGCCAAGGGTTAGCATTCAAGACTAGGCCTTTAATAATCGTTGTTGCTCAGCCCTTCCCAGCAGGGTTTAAGCCTGTATTGTTGTTTAGACATCACACTGTAGCCTCCCTTCAGCTACAGCTGAATGGAGCTGAGCAAAGGTGTCCATGGCAATGGTAAGCACAAGTCTCCTTCCATCAGGGATTTTGACTCTCCTGTCCAGGAGTCAAGAGCCTCAGAGTGGATAGGGTCTCGTGCTTCTGTAGACTTAGCCGGACTCAGCCCTACCCCCTTAGACAGCCCTGCATTGCCAGCTGAAGCAGTCGCAGGAGGCCAACAGCACACCTTTTGTCTGTGCCAAGGAGACTCTTATCTTTGTTTCCAGGCCCATGGCACACGTTTCTGGTTGGTTAAGTTAGTAAGAATTGTTTCTGAGATACAGTCTCTGGAGGAAAGTGTTTCACTTTAGAATGGGTGTTAGTTCTAAGTCAAAGGTCCTGGTGTGATGGATGGAGACCAGGGTTGGATTTTAAATGGGTAGAAACTGTTACCTTGGCTGATGAGAAGTCCAATCAAATGTCAGCACTGAATGACTTAAGCCAAGGCTACCTGGGCCAGGGCAGTATTAGTTAAGATGGGTAACAGAGAGCAAGAGAGAATTTATCATGTCTTATGTGTCTGCATTAAAAATAACAGCACAGAGGCAGATCACAGTGCTCTGAAAATTTAAATAACTGGCTGGAAGGAGGAGGCTTTGTTCATGATGCTTTTTGTATCCCTCTACACAGACCTTTAGGGGATTAAAGTTCATTGCTTGAGCAGCAGCTGATGTTTTTCTCTGTATGCTTCTATCTGTATACATGCATTGCGCCATAGTACATCTGCAGATGTCAGAAAACAACCTTGGGTGTTGGTTTGAGGCAAGTTCTCTTCTTTGTTACTTCCTGCTGCGTATGTCTGCCTAGCTGACTCACGAGCTTCTGGGTGTCTCCTGACTCTACCTTCCGTCTCAATAGGAACATGAGGATTCCAGATGCCCGCTACCATGCCTGGATTTAGATGGGTCCTAGGGACTTGAACTCAGGTCCTCTCATTTGCACAGCAAGTGACTTCCCCTGGAGCCACCTCTCTAACCCAGCATCTGACTCTTCCAAGTGCCCCAGTGTAGCCGTCCACAGCTTTTCTTGTATTAGGAGAGTCAGAGGCGCTGTGCTGGTCCATCTCATCCTGAGATCCATGGGGTCCAGTGTCTGGCCCAGCAAGGGGAGGCATCCTTAGTGTTCAGTCTCAGAAGCTGAGTCAGATCCTTTGCTGGGAGAGCCCAGCACCCTGAACTTCAGTCTGATATATTACAACACCTGACAATCATGCTTTAAAACTGTGCTTTATAATAGGTAAGTTCTAAGTAGCATTTAAAGGAATAAGCAAGTAGATACTCTCCTCTGTCATAGTTCAACCATTCCTTGTTGCTATCTTACTTCCGGTGTCCTGAAAATTCCATCCTATAGAAACATGGTTTTTTCATTGTAACAGTATTCATGTTTAGCCTTTGGACCTTATGAGAATTTATGGCTAAACTAAAATACAGCTAAATTTTTTCCTGCTTTGCTAATTCCTTTATTTTCCATGGGTTACTAAGCCGTTATACCCCCTGCTGTCTTCATTTACAATAATGTCTATTATTGGAGGAAAAGAATATTAATAACTCCAAATTATTTAAATTATAGGGTTATTGTTTTAGCCCATTGGATGTCTACTAAAGAAAACATATAATGACAGACTGTCCTGAGCTGGTGATGTGGCCTGAGCCAGGTTTCTCATAGGCCTACTGCCAAGCTAAAAGTAGAAGCTATGTGGTGGACAGGTCACCTGTCAGGAGCTGAGTAATGTCTGGCATGACCAGGGTCTCTGATGGTCAGTTTGTCAATGTCAGCCCTGAATCTATTCTCATTTGGAGGACAGATGAAGTAGCCACCAGGTCTCAAAGTAAAAGGGGCTAAGAGGTTACTGTATGGAAAATGAGAATTTTAAGTCCTCAGGGACCTTTGGATGATTTCTTGATTCCTTTGCTGAAAGCTATTCACACCTGAGTGTTTGTGGCTGCACCTCATGCACCCCATTGAAAACTGCAGGCTTTCTTACAAATCATTCTGGTGCAGATGATATAAGCTTTAAAACACCCACTGCAGGGCTAGAGGCACAGTAGTTAAGAGCACACACTGGTCTTGCAGAAAACACAAGTTTGGGTGTTAGCACCCTTGTTAGGAAGCTGTAACTCTGGCCGTAGGGGAGTCCAACACCTCTGATTTCACAGGCCGCTCACTTACATGTAACCCCCACTGCATGCCACATACTCATATACATATTTATTAAGTAAAAGTAATTTTTAAAATCGTTAAAACTAATACAGTATTGATCTCTACAACTGACCCTATGGTATGTGGCTGTCTCTTTCTGTACTCTGGATTTTCTACTGTTAATCTGTCTTTCTATTTGTTTGCTTGCTTTTTCAAACACAATCTCATGGGTGTGCAAGGCATGCCCATGATTATATTGGGCCACTTTCTGCATGTTTATACATGGAGAGGTGCCCATAGTCTTGGAATAACTGGGAGCCCCCTTACAAGACATTACCCATGCATGTCTGATGCAAACCCCACCAGAAAGCATCTATGCCAGATCTGGAGTGAGGGGAAGTGCCCTACACTGGTAGCCATAGATCCCAATGTCACTATAAATTCCAAGCTTGCTTTGTTGCTACTCTGTGAGCCAGGTTCTGGTGAATGGCTAGTGTGTACATTGCTCCTAAACCAAGGCAAGCAGGGCCCCAAAACACAGAATGTGTATGGGTGATCAGAGCCCTTGGAGAGCAAGGTAAGAAGCAGGCCTGTCTTAGGGTTTCCTTTGCTGTGAAAAGACACTGTGACCAAAGCAATGTTTATAAAGGACAAGATTTAATTGGGTCTGGCTTACAGTTTCAGAGGTTCAGTCCACTAGTGTCATGGCAGGCAGTATGGCAGCATCTAGGAAGGCAGTCATTTCACTATAGAAGGAGCTGAGAGTTCTGCATCCTGATCTGACCACAGCCAGGGGAGGGATTGACTCTGGTCAGACTTGAGCATATATATGACCTCAAAGGCCACCCCACAGTGACATACTTCTTCTAACAAGGCCACACCTCCTAAGAGTGTCATTCCCCGTGGGTCAGTCATATTCAAACCACCACAAGGCCCTATGCATTGTGGGAAGGAGGTTTCCTTTGTCGCTTCCCTCTAACAGACTAGCCGAAAGCTCTTCAGTAATTATTGTCTTTGCCAATATTATTAGCTATTATCATACCTGTGTCAATATTGCTAGAGCTCTTGTTGTACTGAATATTCGCAGGTGCCTAGAAATTCTGAGAATCTACCTTGCTCTCCCGTGAGATGTGAAGGCAGCTCACTGCAGCGGGTGGGGCAGTAATGCAGGTGCCCAGGTCACTGACCCATAGAAACACATGTGTGGTAGTTACACATGACTGTTAGTGTCAGTGCCTCTCCTCTAAGCTTTGTTATTAACATTCGAATGTGAAGAGGCTATACAGAGATGAGGGGAAGAGGGAGGAAGGGAGGATAGAAGGGACAGGTGCAATGCCGCAGAAAGCAGAGACTTCTGGGATATTGTATTAGGTCATTTAAAAGCAGCTGTACATGTGGAAGAGGAAGGGGAAGGATCGAAGGAGCCAGAGAGGTTAAGGACACCACAAGAAAACATACAGAATCAATTAACCGAGGCCCACGGGGAATCACCGCTGAGACTGAACCAGCAACCAGAGAGCATACATGGGACAGACCTAAACACCCTACACCTATACACTCTGTATAGCCTCTTCACGTTCATGTGCAGCTTGGTCTTCATGTGGGACCCTAACAGCAGGAGCAGGGGCTGTCTTTGACTCTGTTTCCTGCCTGTTGATCCCTTTCCCCTAACTGTGCTGCCCCTAATTATTTAGTCTCAATAGGAGAAGTTGCACCTAGGCCTACTGTAACTGCATATGTTAAGGTGGGTTGATATCCGTGGGAGGCCCCCCCTTCTCTGAGGCGAAAAGAAGGGAGAGATGGGAGAGGTGAGGAGAGACAGGGGACTGGGAGGAGAAGAGAGGAAGGAGGGGAAACTGTGATTGGAATATAAAGTAAATAAATGAATGAATGAATGAAAGAAGAGTGGCTGTAGTGAGACAGAAGGAGAAAAGAAAAAGAGGCTTGGTCTGACCTTAGGTGGGAGCATGATTATATAGAGGGACATTTTGTTACTCACATGCTCTTGAATGACCAAAATGCCTACAGAAGGAGCTGGGATATGCCCCGTATAGGGGTGGAAATGATTTCTGTGCAGTCCACAAGGGAATCTGGGAAGTGTAGTCTTTTAGCAGAAAACTGTCACATTGGACATCAGATTTCAAAGGGTCCCTGTGCTGGCCTTGTGAGGGATCAGGGTCAGTTGGACTAGAAGTACAGAAGACAAGAGCGAAGAGACCCATTGTATATTGGGGAAAGAGGGGACCATGGTGCCCTAGGATGTGGCATCCCTGGTGTCCCAGAGTGTGGCATCCCTGGTGTCCCAGAATGTGGAACTATACCAACTCTTTATTCCAAGCTGTGGATCCTGGGGGGAAAGTGCTATGACTTACCTATCCTTTACGTGGCCTTGTGTGAACACCAGTCATTCATAAGAGTCACTTACGGAGCCAGCAGTGTGGTTCATACACTGAAGGAGACAACACTGTTATGGCTGTATCCAAGTAGAGTAATAGCAAGAATTACATTTCTGAGTACCTATTAATGCTGCTGCCTGACCACAGCAGTAGAGATGTGAACAGTCCCCCTGCACCTACACTTGCCTGTGGGAAGCTTTGCCCTGGCCTTCTTTTCCAGCCTGACCCAATACTTGGCTGTGGTATCCTTGTGGGTTGCTGAGAGGTTGAATCGGGGAACGGGAACAGAGAGAGGGGTTGGAGCGAAGGTAGGTAAAAGCCTGGGCATAAGGGACCTCTTTCTATACCAGACCACTGGCAGTATGTATGAAGATTCCCTTAAAATAATTGGATCTAGTGTGCCAATAAGTGGCCATTTAGAGCTGTTGTCTGATGGGTACCGATTCCAGACTTTATTACACAGGAGTACAAGCTTGGATGCTCTCAAGTCAGCGTTAGCTTTAGAGATCTGAGATTTTCCAGGAGACATCCCAGAGAACCTGGAGGCATGGTTGAAGACAGTGAGGCGCCCAGTGGGTGACGGGGATGTTATTGAACTATTTGTACTGGCACCCCAAGAAAATGTTCAACAACCAATTACAAATGCACAGCCAGGCTAGATGGCCAGGTGGTCACGGGGACACTAGGGTCTGTGAAGAGTCCCAGACTCACCAAGGAGAGCGGCCCACCTAAGCTTAGGTATTTGTTGTATGGCTGCAAGAGTCCAAGGGCAGGGGTGGGGGTGTATGAAAACCTCTTATGAGAGGGGAGTCACCTAAGGGTCCAAGTCCTATTTTGTATATCAGCTAGGGAGCTGGTCATAGGGACCGGGAAACACCCACCCCTAAACCCATAGAGTTGGCCAGAGTCTCTTGGAGAAGGGGCCCTTCCCGCTGACTGGAGGGAAAGCCTTAGCAATCTGCCAGTGCTTGTGTGAGAAAGTCTGGTGATCTGGTAGCACTACGAGAGGGACTGTGCAGTTAACGGACCTGTCTGAATGAGGTTCAGCCCGTGGGGCGTAACCCACATGGCAGCAGCTAGCCCATGTGCTGGAGCTCTGTGTGCCCACATGGTGGTGGCAGTGGTTGGTTGATCTCGGTCATTGTGGGCACACCTGGGTGGTCACTAATGATTCTTGAGTCTCAGCACCAAATGCTGTGTTAGAGGGTGACTCGTACCGAGGCCACCACAGTCCCACAAGAAGAGATTTACTGAGGGGAAGCTGGGAGAGAGGAAAAAGGGTGAGGAGTTGGTGATCACTGCCTTTAATGTGGGTTGTGATGCAATCAAGCACAATACAGCGTGTAGGTGAGGCACACAGGTGAGGCACACGCAGGGAATGTGGCAGTTGCCATGGCAACAGACGCAAGAGGGTCCCTGTGGCTTAGCGGTGATGTCATTTCTAATGCTAACAGCTGTAATTTAGCGCTGTCTTCCCTGACATACTGGGGGGACTTTGATTTTGAGGGTCTTTTCAGATTTACAAAGACCATTTTTCACTTGTTGATGCTATGTCACATTAAGGTAATTTGAAGAATTGTCTAACCTAGGCATTGTTCAGTAATAGGTATTTTTAAACAACTGGAGGGCATTGTAGTGGGTTGAGTAATGTTCCCTACACTGTCCCTGGGTGCTCAGGACCTCAGGCTGTGGTTGCATTTGTCTGCTTAGGCTGCAATAACAAAGGTACCGGAGACAGGGTAGCTTAAATATCAGTTCTCCTGGTTCTAGGGGCTGGAAGTCCAAGGTCAGTATGCTAGCATGATTGTGGTGAGGGCTGTCTCTGTGGCAGGTGACTATTTTCTTGCTGTGATTACAGGCAGCAGGGAGCACAAAAGAACCCATATTTTCTTGTGAGGGCACTAATCCCATCAAGAATTCTACACCCTTACCTGCTTATCACCTCTCAGCTCTAAAACGTCACACTGTGGTCAGGATTTCAGTGTATGAATTCTCTGTGGCATGTACACACATCCAATAAGTGCTACATTTTTGAAATAGAGATTTTACAAATGGAATAATTTGAATATCTTGAAAGGACATCTTAATTGAATTGAGGAGAGTACCTAAATCAAATGGCAAGTGTCCTTTCAAGATAAAGAAAGGATACACAGGGACACATGCAGAACATAGCCACATGAAGATGGAAAGTTCTAGGAACCAAGGAACACAGACTTTTTATAGCAACGAGATATAAGGAGAGATGAGAAGAAAGGCTTGCCAAGCTTCTGACTCAAAGGCTTCAGGACAAACCATGTGCTATTTTATGCTTTTAAGTGTCAACCTGAGGTACCCTAGAATCAACTGGGAATAGTCTTAAAGAGGAACTATCTAGATCAGGTTGGCCTAAAGCCTTGCCTATGGATGTTTGTAAGTTGTTAATTGATATAGGAAGACCCTGCCTTCTTTTGGGCAGCAGCATCCCTAGGCTGGGAGGTCAGGGGAGAAAGCGACCAAGAAGGAAAACTTGCATGCATTTATTTCTCTCTGCTCTTGATTCTGGATGTGATGGGTCCTGAAGTTACTGCCTTGACTTCCCCTTTGTTATGAACTGTAACCTGGAATTATAAGTTAAACAAACCTTTCCCCCTAAAATGTTTCTTTTATTATTTTATTCCCTTTCCTTCAATTCATCTCATATGGGACCTCCCAAGGCAAAGTATTACGACTACCGTTAATACTATTACTACTGCACTTCTCTTCCTCCTCCTCCTCCTCTTCCCGCTCCTCCTGCTCCTCCTTCTCTTACCCACTGAATCAGCTCACTGCTGCCTTTATCTGAGTGGATACAGGGCTGTCTTTTGGAGTATGGCTGGCCTCTCAGGAACCAGATCCCTGAGGAAAACTGGCCCTTGCTCCCCCATCAGGCACTAGCTGCTAATAGGTCCTCAGCTTGGGGTGAAACTTCATGACCCCCACCCCCTTCTAGCCTGGGATTTAGTCTGGCTTGATGTGTCAAGTCTTGTGCAAGCAGCCATGGCCACTGCAAGTTCACATGTGCAGAAGCAGTGCCCTGTCCATCTTTCTAGAATGAAACTAGAAGACCGCCTGTGCCCGATGCTAATTAAAGAGACAAGTGAGAGTGAAGAGCAGAGAAAGGTTTATTTAATGAGCCACATTGGAAAAAGGGAATGGATATAGAGGTCTTAAGTCCATCTTCAATCTCCCGACCTGAGGTGTCTGCTTAAATAGAGGATACTAGGTATGCACAGCTAAGCCATACTGGACACCATGGTCCTAGCCACCAGTGTCTGGGTGCCAGTCTCTCATGCAAAGTGATTCGATGAGTTGCTGGGGTGTGTGTAGTATGTTCCTGGGAGATAACATATACCTTTGACTGGTCCTAGGCACCAGTCTTTCCTGTATCCTAGTAGGAGATGCTGTGGGGAAATCCAGTTTCTCAGGGTCCACTGCCTCGACTCTTATAACCCACCAACTGTGGGAAGAGACCAAGTACCCCTTTAGAATGTCTCCCTGCTTGCTGTGTCAATTATATTAATAACTAGAGTGTTAATTAGGTTAGTGTGATTTAAATTTCCCTTTTGATCTTTTTTACTTTGAAGGGAAGGTTGAAGCTAGTTGTAGAGGTGATTTCCAGCACCTACACTCCCCCAAATGAGCTCAGAGCTCAGTTATTCTAAAGGAAGCTGATCACAGACTCGATTGTACGTCCCTCTCCCCGCTCCTCAGGCCCGAGGTTTGGGCTCAGTTACTGTTTTTGAAGGTGGTTGGTCAGACAACGTAGACTGGCTTCTGGTGGTCTAGTCAGTCTGACATCACAAACACAGAAACAGTGCTTGGCTCAAGACATCAAAAAGAACTTTCTTTTTTTGAATGCCGTCTGCATTTTGTTTATCAAAAGATCTCTCTTCTGTTTCTTTTTGGCACAATTAAGTGGATTTGATCATTCGCATTTGTGGGACCTTAACATATTCACCCAAATGCCTTCCTGCATCTGCTATCTATTTCAATATTGTTTCCCCTAATAGTTTGGAGATATTT
The DNA here is from genome assembly GCF_011064425.1 of Rattus rattus. Taxonomy (NCBI): domain Eukaryota; kingdom Metazoa; phylum Chordata; class Mammalia; order Rodentia; family Muridae; genus Rattus; species Rattus rattus. The sequence continues at coordinate 5,097,018 of NC_046166.1, read as the reverse complement.
TCAACGTTTGGACTTTTTTTTTTATCGTGTTAACGACAATATCTGGAGAGAGTTAAAGGTCTAGAAAGTTAATTTTTTTTATTCCACTCATCTACAATAATCAGTTGTTTTGAAGGCAAAGAGAACCCTTTCCTGTCTTTCTGTTCCTTTCCTTCATAAATGAGCTTTGTGTTACTCAAGATTAGATGGTGCCTCTGGTAGGATTTTTACTGATCCTGTATGTTAATTAACTGTGTCCTGTGCATAATTTGGTTGTAAGAGATAAGATCTCTCCATATTTATGGTAAACGAATAATAATGGGTTTTAGAGAGGATACATCTCTAGTAACATGTTTCCTTTTAGTTCTGAACTGACCTTTGGTTTCCTGTCTCTTTATCCTTCATCCTTGTGGCTGCCCCCCCCCGAGCCCCCACTTCTTATTTTACGTGATCAAACCATTCTCTTTTATTTATTCATTTAATCATCATCCTGGCTTCATAATGGGTGGGTCCTGCTTTGGCAGATCCTTTGAGTAACATAGCTTCCCTTCCGGTCTTATAAAAAGTCAGTATGTTCTTCCCTTTTGAATAAAAAACAAACAAACAAACAATAATTATTTCCTTTTTTATTTTATAAGTATGGGTGTTTTATAAGTATCTCATGCAGTTTACCACTGCATGCCCAGTGCCTTTAGAGGGCAGAAGAAAGAGTCGCATCCCCTGGCACTTGGAGTTACCCCATTTGTGAGCTTCCGTTTGGATGCTGGGAATCAGACTTGGGTCCTCGGGGTGGGCAGCCATAGCTATTAATCACAGAATCATCTGTCCAACCTGCTTCTTTCCTTTTTGAGGGTGCTAAGCACATTCAATCTATCAATGAATGATTGCCTCAGCACTCCCAGGCCATTATTTTCTATTACAGATAAGTGCATTGATATAGCCGTATATAGAGTATAAATCTGCACCTTAATTAACATACCAAAAAAGCTGTTTAAAAATAATCAAGCAGATCACAAAACAAAATCCTGGAGGGGTAAATTAAAAACCAGGATTGGTTTCTAGTCCCATCCTGGTGTCTGTTATTTATAATTAGTGTCTACGATAAAATTAGTCATCAAGTTTGTTAGGGCTCCAAAATCTGGGCCTGAGGTTTCATTTACATTGTATTTCTGGCAGTTTGAATAATGTTCCAAACTAGTCACATTGATTAAATAGACCAATTTTGTGATTTAAATGTTTTAACATCTGTATTGCTCAAAGATCTTTCTGAATCAGTACATTTCTACAGATACAAAAATAAAAATGTTTGCCCCAAATTTTGGGATTCTATTAGAAAGCCTTGACTGGAAAGCACGTTCCTGAGTAGACAGCACCCGCAAGAACGCCCAAAGAGCTGTGACCTTGAGGAATTTGGGAGCAGGACTGCCATTTCGAAAGGCCTTGCTTTTTCTGTCAAGCGCCCCCCACCCCCTTGCCCCACATGCCTTGCAGCTGGCTGCTTCCACTCATGCAGTCCTGTTAAATATGTATGGCCTGGTTAGTTTTATTTTTGCAGAAATCACATTTTCTTCTCTTCCTTGTTACTTGTAACATATAATCAGCCGACTTGCACCAATACAGCCCACCTGGTGCTCCTTCCTCTCCTATCAGATTGGTGTTGTTTCTCTGCATCCCAAGAGATCTTTATTTTGCCTTAAATTTTTCTGATGACGTTGATGAAAGTCGTTCTGTCTGCCATATATTTTGAGAACGCTTGTTTGATCGATCCTCCCTCCCTCCCTCCTTCCCTCCCTGACCTCCCACCTTCCTCCCTCCTTCCTTCCTTTATTCCCTTCAATTTCTCTTTTCTTTCCACTTGTTTTCAATGGTCCCGAGGCTGCTGGATCCCAAGGCCTTGTGCTTCCAGCCCAATTCTTGACCTCTGAACTGTAGAGTCAGTTTCTTTAATGGCTTCTCAGACAGGCAGAAGATGCGATGCTTGTGAGGCTTACAGCAATGCTGTGGCCTGTGCAAATAAAGACTGGAGTACGGAGCCTACTCTAGGATAAAGAGTAAGAAGATAGAGAGCAGTATAGATGTGTGCGTGTGTGTGGGTGAACGAGTATATGAAATATAAGTCTTCTTAGTTCTTTGAAAAAATGTTTTTGAAGATGTTGTAAGAAGTTTCTTAAATTGAAAAGAATCCCAGTTTGAATTAGAGAATGCATTGACATAATCACAAGAGAAGCTCCCCTGAGCATCTTCTCCTTTAGCAACTTGGTAGGCTAATTACTGTTTGCTTTCCTTTTTTCATGAGCAAAGCAATCCGGCTGGGATCTGGGACACGCTCAATGCCCAGAGCTGGTAAAATGGCCTGTGCAGTTGTACAGTTTCAAAAGGCCATGATCTTAGCTGTGGAGATTAGTGTTAAGAAGGACACACACACACACACACACGCACACACACACACACACACACACATCATCATCATCATCATATGAGTGATGCACATGTGTCCACCTATCCACATGCATGCATTTCCATTGTCCATACAGCAGGGTGGGTTGAACTTGTCACCTGGGTTTGCCTAGGAAGGATAGATTTAATTTACACTAGCCTTTGTGATATTAATAGTTAGAGTCATTATTATCATTTGAATATAGAGGATCCCCTTAAAAGGCCTGTGTGGTGAAGACTTGACTCACAATGGAAGGAGTGCTTAGAGGTGGAGCTCCTGTGTAGTGGGTGAGACATGAGGGTTCTGCCTTCATTAGCGCATTAACTCAAAGATGAGTTCTGCTTCAAGCAGACCAATGAGAGGTGGCTGGGGGGACCTGGTTGGAGGGAATGGGTCATTAGACGTCTGCTTTGAAGTGTTTATTTTGGCTCCAGGTCCTTCCTGACAGTCTTTCTGCCTTCTTGGTTACTACTCTGAGGTGAATACTCTCTGCTATATATTCATATTGCTGTGATATTCTGGTTCATTTCAAGCCAAAAAAGCAGTGGATGTAGCCAGCCCATGAATGGATTTAAAGTTTAGAGACTATGAGGAGAAATACATAATTCCTTTATTCTTTCTTAGTCATTTTTCCATAACCTCCAAAAGTTTGACTACTATGCCCCATTTTCTTCTCAGGGGTCTGTTTTTGGATGACATATTATATAGTCATAATGGCTGTGAATCACTTAATGGAATTAAACCTAGGAGTGAATGATCTATATGTCAAGGGAAGCTGACTGTTGAATTCGTGTCCCGTTACTCAAGAGTTAGGTGTTACTGTATATGTACTATGGAGACACAATAAACGGAATCATTTCATTTCATTTAATGTTGCTCAATGCTATTGTTCTGGATGTCAAACTATAGATGACAAGAGAATGTGGAGGGTGAATGAGGTCCAGTGGAAAGACAGCTGGAGTCTCCCTGTTAATAGTTCTTGGCCAACATTATGGGAAGTTGGCATCAGTCCTAGTGAATATCATGGTCGTTGGCAGTGTTCACACTTCCAGTGGTATAGTTCAAAAGGTTTATGACCCATAGATCCTCACATGAAATTGGGCATCAGAAACAAGCACTTACAATGCTCTACTCAATGTGAACCCAGACCCCTGGTGCCAAGTCCATAAAACCACCCCAGCACGAAGCTGGCTTCCTTCCCAGAGCCGCAAGGAGCTTGTCTTTCCTGAGATCCATTCACAGAAGCCACCATCCACTTGGAGTCCTTTCCCACATCTAGCCCTTTTCCTGCTTACACACTCCTATAGGGACAGAGGTATAACTGACCTCTCTGTAGGGGATGACATCATCTTGTTCTCCATGCTTCGTCAGTCTTAGACGAGGAAGACAGAGAAGATGGACTTGCAAGCTGTAACAGAAAGGAATATATTTTCTGTATTAAAAGAATGTGCTTGTGTGTCACCTGCTGCCCCACACATTGGTTTCAACCATGGTGGGGACTTTTCAAGGAGAGATCTGGAGAGGATTTAGAAATAATGAAAGTACATTTTTCAAGTCCCATCCATTTCTGGAGCACTTGTTACCTCATGCACTGCTGTCTGACCCTGTATGGTCACTTGAGGGCTTCCTGACCTTTTAGATTAGTGCTATTAGGACAGCTGTGCAAATAGTAAAGCAGAATTTGGTTGTCTCCAGCAGGTGTTAAATGACCAAAATGCAGCCCGTTCTCCTATCCTTTGTCTTAGTTAGGCTCACTATTTCTATGATGAAACACCATGACCAAAAAAAGCAACTTGGGGAGTATACTAGCTGGTTTTGTGTGTCAACATGACCTTGCCAGAAGCCTGAGTCATCATCAAGGAATGAGTCTCCCTTGAGGAAATGCCTCCATGAGATCCAGCTGTAAGGTAAACACCTTTATTTATTTTTTTCATTTACTGATCAATGGAGGTAGGTCTGAGATCATTTGTTCTGTAGGTAATTCAAACATTTGGTGCCATCATCTGCCTGTGATTTGATGGTCCCAGTTCCAACCATTTAGGATTTCTATGATGAAACAAGACCAAAAAACCAATTTGGGGAGAGGCCTTGACAGAAGCCTGAGTCATCAGTGAGAATGGGAGCAAGATCCAGCACCTTTATTTATTTATTTTTTTCATTTAGATCAATGGAGGTAGGTCTAGACCCTCCATGGCCTCTGCAGCAAGCAGCACCCCTCCATGGCCTCTGCATCAGCTCCTGTCTCCAGGATTTTTCTCTGTTTAAGTTCCTATGCTGACATTTTTTTGGCGATGAAACAGAAATATTGAAGTGTAAGCCAATCAAATCCCTGTTCCCCAACTCGCTTGTTGGTCATGGTGTTTTTGTCGAAGGAATAGACACCCTAAAACAAGGAGGAAAGGCTTACAACCCTGAAACTCAGTCCATTGTGAGAAAACATAACAGGAACTTAAACAGGGTGGGAACCTAGAGACAGGGGCTACAGCAGACAGAGGTTATAGAGGAATTATACCTACTGACCTGTTCCCCATGGCTCACCCAACCTGCTTTCTTATAGACTCTGGAGCTATCAGCTCAGGGCTGCCCCTACTCACAATAGGCTCGATCCTCCCACACCAGTCATTAATTCAGAAATGCCCTACAAGCTCGCCTGCTTGCAGGTTGATCTTATGGAGGCATTTTTGCAACTGGAGTTCCCTCCCCTCAAATGACCTAGTCTGTGTGGAGTTGACAATACTGGACAGCACAGCCTTCATTCTGACTCTACAAAGCCAAAGTCAGAGCCATGTTTTCCCTGCAACATGCAATCCTGTGTCAGAGGAAGGAGACTCAGTTTTTGGTCTCTGGGTGTGGAAACCAACAGCAAACTGAAATCTTGTCCAATTTCCTTTTGTAATGCCCACAGTGTACCCAAGTCCTGCTGTGATGTCAGTCCAGGCCCGCAGCAGCTGTGCAGTTCTTCTGCTGCTTGGTTCCCACTGCGGTTGTCTACTCCCTGCTTCCCTAGCTCAGCACCAGATGCTTTTGTCCAGCCTGCAGCACTATGTCTTTGCACCAGCAACATCTCTGACAGCTCCTTAATTGCTACATGCATTTGTACAGTTCCATGGCAATTATGTTTCAGACCCTGTCAAGGTACCTGCTAGCCTCGGGGCTGCGTTTATATTAAATATCAATAAAGCGCTGATAGCATCAGTTTGGATGGCAGGCTCACAGAATCATATTTTCCTGGGAGCCAGGCCTGTCTGGGAGATGGAAGGAAGGTTTGAGTTTCATTCTCTCTTCCAAAGGTTAAATGAAACAAGAGCAGACTTTCTGGGTGAATGTCATGAATTGGTTCTTACTAAATGATGACAGCCATGTAGACTGGACATTGTCTCCAATTGACTATGATTTGTCAGAACATCTGTTTTTTCCATAGTAGTTTCTTTTATGTGCCCCCTCCCCCATATGAAGCGTAGGATAGATAACACTTCAAATGCCTTATCTTTAAGTGCTTGTTGACTGAATACTTGTAAAAGAAGAGGCAGAGGTCAAGGACTATATGGTCTTCAAGTTTTAGTCCATATCGCATCTTGCATGCCTTACAGTCCCCTATAAATCAGAGCCCACTTCCCTCTGGATATGTGGTGTACCTTTGTGGGACCTCAGATCCCTCATGCGCCACAGAATCACATGATCTTCCTAGAAAAAATGATAGAGACAGTACATCTAGGGCAGCTGGTACCTATATGTACCACGATGTAAGTACCAACCATGTGGTATCCACCCATAGAACCTCCATGAAGGCTCCAAGCATGAAGACTGGGCAGTATGGAATTTCTTCCCCAATCATTCCTGTTTTTAGGTGTGGCTTAGAGTTTCCATTGCTGGAAAGAGACACCATGACCAATGCAAGTCCTATAAAGGACCACATTTAATTGGGGCTGGCTTCAGAGGTTCTGTTCAGTATCATCAAGGCAGGAACATGGCAGCATCCAGGCAGGCATGGTGCAGGAGGAGCTGAGAGTTCTACATCTTCATTTGAAGGCTAACAAAAGACTGGTTTCCAGGCAGCTAGCTAGGAGGAGGGTCTCAAAACCCACCCCCACAGTGACACACTTCCTCCAACAAGACCAAACCCCCTAATAGTCCCACTCCCTGGGCCAGGCATATTCTAACTATCACAAGGTGCTAGAATAATTCTGTGGTTTTCAGCCCAAAGTTTTTATAAGAGTGGCCTATATGCATTCGTAGGATCGAGACAAGGGGAAATTCACCCTTAGTCTTAACATTAGTGTCAGCCCAGCTTTGGGGGATAAAATTGCCCCTTTGACAGTCATTGGAATTCCCTATTCCTATGTCAGCTGTAGAGCACATAGACCCTGGGCTATTTCTACCACACACCTACAATATAGCATTGCTGTCCTTCCACTGTCGGAGACAGAAGAGAGATGTGACCACTGGTACAATGCTTGCCTCTCTAATTCAAAATGCAAAGCAGTATGTGTGTACGCTGTACACTTCTGGCGCCTCTTGCTTCCTCACCAGAGCACACAACCATCCTGTCTTTTAAAGGACTGCAAGAGACTGATACTCCCCACAACCTTACCTACCGCCCACGCGGCTGTTGCCCAATGGCAGCCTTGAGTGCCTGCCCCATTCTCTAGCAGTCTCCAGTGCTGTTGAGCTAAGACATGACAGAAGATCCCAATTTTCATGATTCTGCCTGAAGTTCCTACTTTTCCATTATTCATTCCAGATGCCTTTTGATTCCTAAACTCCAGGCATATCAACTTGCTTTGGCTCTGATAGGCTACTCTGCACCTTTTCTTCCACCCCAGGCCTCTTGACCATACAGATTCCAAATTCTCCCCCTGAGTTGTGTACTTTACTGAATTAAAGACCACATCTTATTTTCCCTAAGTCCCATTACATGGCGGCACACAGTGGGTCTTCAGAAAATATTTTATGAATGAATAAATAAATGTATACTTTCTCCAGTATGGTCCTTCTGTGTTTTTCAAAATATTGAAAACTAATTCATCTGCATCCTTCTGATAAGTTGCCAAAATAATGGGTTGGCTTTTTGTCACTATGATGAATTTCTTAGAGAAACAATTTATAAGAGCGAATTGTTTTGATTGGGTTTATGAGGTCTAGTTCATGCCCAGCTAGGCTCTATAACCTTCTGACCTATGGCAAGGCAGAGCACTGAGGCAGAAGAGCATGATGGGAGAAAGTACCTCATACCTCCTGCAGTCAGGAACCAGAGAAACACAAGAACAAGCCAGAACAAGCTAGAAGCGGGAATGCTCTCACACACAAGCATGATACTGGAAGCCTGCTTCCTCCGACAAGGCCCATTTCTAAGAGTTCAAGCACCTCTCAGAAGTCCATAGTCTCTGCTGAGACTCAAAAACAAAGCAAAACAAAGCAAAATATTAGCTGTAAGCCACTGAGGAAAAAACATTATCTGCAACTCCAGAAAGACTGTTAATTCTAGGCCAGTTTAATAAATAAAAAACAGATTGCAAATATATATATATTTTATATATATATATAATATATATATTAGAAAAGAGCAAATGTTTTTATTTTAAAGGTGGAGAATGAGGACATAGATAGGATGGATGGGACCACAGTAAGGTTGAGACTCAGCAGAGCAAACACTTCTGTAATCCTGTTGCTCCATGTCTGGAATCCTGAAAATGTGGTAACACGGTATGAGCTGTCAAGGGAATGAACAGCTCCGCTCATACATTGCTGGCTACAAAACACATGGCTTCTCCCCTGGGCTACCTCTGCTCACTGACTGGCTTTCCTTGGCATGCATTTCACATTCCTGGCATCTTCAACTTCCTGCATTCGTCATTCCCTCTTTGACTTCATCTCCAAAGCTCCTTCTCTCGGGGATTGCTTGAAAGGTCCATGACCCTGTAGCACATTTCCTAGCTTCCCAGGATTTCCTTTGAAAACCAGATAGAAGCATCTATGAGCCCATCAATCTTGTACTCTGCACGTCTGCGTACAAAACAAGCATTCCAGGGATAGTAGTACTACCTGCTCAAGAAAGTAGCCAGGCTCCCTTGGACTACAGTTATTAGCAGCTTCTGTGTACCTGAATGGCTGAGCCCGTGGAAAACTTCTGCATGTGTTCCTGAAGGAGTACAAAAAGGGGAATCTTTCCATGGTACTCTTTTTCTCATGAAAAAGACTGAACACAAGTTTACACTTCATACCCTAGAACCTATCATGAATGGTGTCTTTCTGTTTCTGATGTGTGCTCGAGGCATCTTATCCACTGTGTTGGTACAATGTATTTTGCTTCTTTTCTGTAATCTCTTTAACAACTGCATCGTTCATGATTTTAAATGCTTTTTTTTTCTGGCCAAATTGCTTGATTTTTCAAGCTCCAGGTTCTTCCTGTTTAAAAACAGCTAGCAGTGGACAAAGACTATGAAGTTACCTGGATGTGCTGTAGGATGTTTGAATGCTAATGCAGCTTAAATGACCTCAACTTTGAGACTTGAATCCATCATTTCTTCCCGGCTAATAAAGATGGTTTAGTTGGTACAGACCTTTGCTCAATAGCCATTTCATCGTCTTGAGTGTTAATGAAATATATGTGACTTGTTCACTTTGAGAGGCTTTGGGAAATCCAGTGTTTGCTGAGGTATTTTTTCCTGTAAATTAAGCTGTGAGCTCTCTAATTTAATTTGTGTTTTTATGAGTCAGAGTTTTTAGAAGTCGTTAGGATTTTATTAAATGGAAGACAGCTGACTATCAAAGGTGGGCTGTGGGTCACGGTGCTTGGATCACTCCAAAGTTATTGTGTTCAAACCTACTGATATTTTTTCACTAAAATCACCTTTTGAATAAAGCAGGTTCTTTTTAAGTTAAAAAAAAAAACAGCTAGCAATAACCATGGTATAAACTGTCTTGGAATTATCTCTGCAAGATTTATTTGTCCTTAGCTTTTAAATTCATCTTCTTGAAGAGTCTCAAAATACTGACAAAATATACAGAGGTTCTTTGTACAAAATAACATATATGGCCCCTGGTCCTATTCTCTGTAGAATCCTAATTACCATCTGAAATGCAGTCTGTTGTTGTTGTTGTTGTTGTTGTTGTTGTTGTTGTTGAGATAGGCTCTCATGTAGCCCATGTGAACTCTAACTGGATGACTTCAAATACCCCATCCTTCCCCTCATTTGCCAAGTCCTCAATTCCAGGCATAGCCCATTGTGTCTGGCCATTAGCACATTCTTCATTGGCCACATTTCTATAAGCATTCTGGTCATTTGAACTCCTACTAGCCTTACCCATAAAGCATCTAAGGTTTCTCTACCTTTCTTCTCCAAGCTTTTCTTACCTCCCAACACTTAAGGCTACTGAACCACAAAGTAACCAAGTCATAGCGAATGGCCACCTTCTCCAGTAGCACTCTTCTGTGTCATTTGAACTTCTCAGTCCTGTGACAGAATACCTGACACAAGCATCTTCTGCAAAAATTACTTTGGCTCATGCTTGTAGATGCTTGAGTCCTTGTCCAACTGGATATATTGCTTTGGGCCTGAGGTGAGGCGGGGCATAATGGTGAGAACCATGGTGGAGCAAAGCAGTTTATGTCACAGTATACAGGAGAAAACAGACAGGTAAGAGGAGCATCCAGCTGCACGGTACTCTTCAAGGACACACCTCAGGAGATATATTATATCTCTACTCCAAAGTTCTCAGCACCCACCACCTGGGATCAAGGTTTTAACACCTAAGTCTCTGGGGGCACTGACACATGTGGAGTGTGTAGGGAGGGGTGTGATATTTATATTCAAACCTTAACAAGTAGTACTAGTTTCTGTCAATGAGATGATAGTCAACAAAAGAAAAAACGTGGGTGAGATTGGCCAGGTCTTAGTGCTGTATTTGATGAGATGTGGAAAGGATTGGGATTTGGAAAGGTGTCCTTGGTCCAATTATAATGCCTAAGTGTCCTGGTGGGAGACCATGATGTGGGGCTACTGATGTTCTAGAACAAGGAGGCCATTCCAGCTAGGAGCATCTGTGCAAAGTTCCAGGCATGACTCAACTTCAAAGGAGCTCCTGGGATGTTTGCAGGGTTGGTGTTACAAAAATATTTACTGGAAGGAAAAGAATAAAGGCTCGACTGGGCCTTAACTATGTCCAACACAAGGTTCTCTTCCTTCCCAGTGAGAGCAAACACTCAGGAAGAGGTTGACAGTTTTTCTTCCTGTTAGAGTTTCAAAGAAAATTGGTTAATGGAGATATGCCACACACAAAATTCTGTATTTTAACTTAAGAGAGACCAGCCTGAGTGTCAAATTCCACTGTAGAATTCAAAAGCACGTTAAGATGTGCTTATTTGGCAAGGATGTGCAACTTTTTTACATGGGGATACAAAACTTCCATCTATAAAGTTCCCACTTGAGAACCACCCAATGGCATTACAAAAAATGCAACATGTATGTGTATATTATATATCATAATGCTTTAAATATGTTTACAATTTTGTGTTAGGCTAAATACATAGTTATCTCTCACTGTATGTGGCCCACTGGCAATGGTCGTTCATAGATGTATGTCTAGGGCATTTTAACGGAGGTTTTATAACTTGAACCCACCTGATTCAGTTATTTGTTGTCAATAGCCAAGGCAGATAGGCTGTGCCGAGCAGTATGTTACCTGGTTTATGGGATACATGCATGAAACCTTATCCAACAGGTCAGATAAATGGAGTCCATTGTCTATGACCATCTTTCCCATTTTCTGGCCCTTTGTAGGAGCTCTTTGTTAACCTCTGCTGTTGGTGATAGAAGGTAGAATGTATTGGGACCCTTTGAGGGTCATGTTTGTATAAACTAGTGATAGAAAGAGAAGTCTATAACTCCATGGGAAGGTTCTGCATAGTGTGTGGCACACTGTAATACATGACAAATGTGAATTATCATCATCATCATTTTGATTGCTATCATTATTTTCTCTTATGAAGTTTTGTGTCTTTTCCTCAGATCATAAGGAGAGGAAAACATAATAGTTTTTCCATATAACTTAAAATAAGTTAAGGGAGTGTTTTACAGGCTTATCCTATAAGAAAAACAATCACCAACGTGGAGGATTTAACTATGCCTTCTTATAAATATAATCGAAGTGAGGCTTATTGACTGTTTATACCCCTTCAAAGGACAGGAAGGGTCTAAGACCCTCAACTGAGAGTGTCTAGCCACCCCACACCACCTGTTGTATATGACTCAGTGCTAATTTTAGGTGGTCTCCAGAAGGGACTAGAGTGTATAGGCCATGGAAGACTGAGGACCCATCTATTTGACTATGGGAAACCCATCATCCTTGATCAGTAAAGATTTACAGTATGGCCTTTAGAAAGATAGCACGTCTAGCCTACAAATAAATTCTAACATACTTTGTAAGAAACCCATAAACTTAGGGTTTCCCAGAATGAACTTTGGTGGGTTCGTGTCTCAGTTTGTCATTCGGAAGAGGGACAGATGTGATCAATGCCAGCTCCTGGGAAGAAATTTCAGCAGCAGAATAAAGGTATAAGCTAATCATTGGAATGAAAATCCACTGGGGAATTAATCCCCTGAGATTACACACTGAAACAACAGACAAGAAGAATCTAGAGCATTCTTAGGAGTTTGCCAAGCCATGGCTTCCCAACCCCATCCAGAGTGGTTCAGTATGGAACCACAGATTCTCCTTGTCCCTCTGGCCCTAAGACTGCCAGGAATTGACTCCATCTTTGTGAAAAGAAATCTGCATTTAATATCTAGTCTTTCATGAAATTTAGTGGGAGGGCAAATGTTTGGCAAATAGGTCTGCCTTATAATTGAGCCCACATGCAGTAGTATGCTGTGTGAGATAGAAGTAATAGATCATTAGCATCGGGCTCTCTATTACTTAACCCATGATCCAGTAAGAATGAATGGCAGAGACGCCTTCCACTTGCTCAAATAGAGGCATGGAATTTTCACCCATTCTCCTGAAGTTGGTCCAACACTGGTCCTGAACATAGAACTATGTGGGCTCAGGCCCCACATTTAGTGTAATTGTATATCTGGGCAGAGCTTGGCTTCAAAGAGTTTTATTAATGTAGGCCTGAGGACCCTGGCTACCACCAAGTCCAAGGTAAGATAAGAGACACCTTCCTGAAGAGCAGCTCTTGACCAGACTTGTGGCATCTGAGCTCAGACTCTTCCCTTCCAACAATGGTTTTAGAGGAAAGCAATTTCTGTGTAACTCTATATCCATTCACATTCCCTCAGATTCCCTAAAAATGGAGCCAGATTTTGTGATAGGAAATGACAAGTGAAAATAATTCAGTCTTGCTAATTCATCGTAGAACAAATGGTACTGGGGGAGGAAAATCAAGTATGGACCAGACTATTGAGGTCTGAAGAGGAAATCCAAGCACTGAGAGAGCTGTGAAGATTCTGATTGCTTGTGCTGGGGGAAGGAAGCAGCTATGCATGCTATAGATTTTTAGAAAGAAAGAAATTTGATGTTGGACCATGAGTCTAGGCAGGATGAGCCCTGGTGCGAGGGAGGCAGGGCATACCTGCTAAAGAATGTGTACTTGTCTGGGAACTTCTCCATTCTGTTAAAATCCTTTCCAGAGCCTGCCTATTCCCTCAGCCTCAGCCTATGACCCCCACTCTTCCCCCCCTGCCCCACACTGACCCCAGCAGGGTCCCCTTCCTTGTTCTTACATGGTTTCCTTTCAGATCACTGTTTTTTGAACTCTGCCCTCCTTCTTCACAAAGCTCTTGCTGGACTGGTGTTGAGGGGTCTTCTCAGTATTCAGATGTCACCTTCAGCCCCCCCCCTTCCTTCCCACTCAAAGTAACTTTCTGACTTATCTCATTCTGTTTTCTGTTTACCATGCTTCTGTTTTCTATTTGAAGTTTTCAGTATTGCCTCCTCAGGAGATAGAACTGTCTGGGTTGTTGTTGCCACTGCCAAACTCCTTAACTAAACGCCCAGTGAAGGAAGAGTTGTTTTGGCTTGTGTTTTAGAGGTCCCTGTTTTGTGACTCTGTTGTCTCTGGGCTATGGTGAGGCAGAGAATTGTGATGATGAGGAAGGCAAGGAGGAACAAAGATGGCCTCTTCATAGCAGCCAGGGAGCAAAGCAGGAGGCAGAGTAGCCCAGGCAAGACATGGGCATCAAGGCTATGCCTCCACTAACCTACTTCTTTCAACTGGACCCCTGCCCCAAGTTTCCAATGCATCTTAAAGAGTGCCATCAAATGGGGAGTCAGCCTTCAGTGTATGAACTTTTTGGGGACACTTCATAAACAAACCATAACAAATCCTGATGTAGTAAGTGGTTGAGAAATATTTGTTATATGCATAAATGAGAAGTGTCCTTGCCTTGAAAATTAAAAAATTAGACTGATCCAGACCTACATTAAGTCTGTGGACAGTGAAACTAAAGCGGGTAGAATTGGAGAGTCGCCCCAGTCCGGGGATGCAGCCAAATGATGTCTGGTGAGTTTCTGCTCCTGAGATCTTACGTGAACTGACTCAGCAGCACTTCAGGAAGAGCTGCTCAATCCCTCATCCATAAGCAAAGGTAACTGCCACTCAGAAAAGTGCAGTCCCAAGACCTAGGTCATTAGCTAACCAGTGTCAAGCAGGAGTCAATCCTGGAACTCCACTCCAGAGAGTAAGCTCCAGACTCTTGGACTGCTTGGCAATGGTGTCGCCCAGCAACACTGGTATGGAGAAAGATGAAAGCTAGGAGCTCTTCCTGGGCTATGCTTGTGGTTTTCTAATGGATAGGATAAGCATCATCCTCTTTTCTGATGTGTTGTTCATGGGCCATTTGCTGTACTAAGCACCTGATAGACTAGGGTCTGAAGGGCTGCTTGCTGTTGTTGTCTTGTCTGATATATTGCAAAGACAAGTCAGGGATGTGGAAGATGCTCTTCAGATACAAAGTATAGATTTACCACAAAGGTGGCAGCCCTCTCTCCAGGCATCTCCCAGCATCTGTTGTGATAAAAGCCAAACATTCTTGACATGATTCTTTCTCATCAGGGAGGATGCTGGACGGATGCTATTTCTGGACTTTGTACAGAGGGACATGCACAATAAGGTTATCTGGGGCAGCTGGAAACAGTGGGAAAACTACCTTTTTATCTGGAGACATTTTATTGCACAGAAAATACTGTGTTTGGTGTATATATTTGACACGTAGGAATATGACTTTGGGGATGAGGAGATGGCTCAGTTGGTAAAGCGCTTTCTGTGCATTTGCATGAGGACAGAGTTCAGATTCCTAGCCTCTGGTTAAATGCCATGTGAGCATAGTGGCCTGCTTAAACATTCTAGCATTAAGTCAGGATTCTCAGAACAAGCTGGCCAGTATAGTTAGTCAGGTCAGTAAGCTCTGGGTTCAGTTAAAATATGCTGACTCTGTGAACAAGGTAGAGAGTAATCAAGAGAAACACCCAACTTCAACCTCATGCTCCCACACTCATGTATACACATGTGCATACTAGCACATAAATGCACACCCACAAGGATATATACATGCACACCACACAGGTACACAGGCACGTTTGCAAGCTACATTTTTTAAAAAAATACATTTCATACAATAGACAGGACTCATCAACCAAGGTTGTATAATTTGACATGAGAATTAGAATTGTAGCTATTTAAGTAAAGGTCCTCTACCACAAAAAGTCCTGCTCTTACTAAACTCAGATCTTACAAATAATCTGTACAGGGGTTGGCTGTGGTTAAGAATATTGAATGCCTCCAGAGGCCCAGGCTAACACAATTTAGTGGCTCATAGCCATCTGGGTTTGTTTCAGGGATCTAACACCCCTTTCTGACTTGGAGGCCCAGGTGGCATTGGGCACATATTTGAATATAATAAATACATGGAAGCAAAAAACATCAGATAAAAAATATATACAAACCATGTAAAATGGTCTTATTGCTGGGAGGTTTATTGGAATAATGCCTCCAACCTCTGTGAGTCCTAGCCTAGGGGATACCTGCAGGAGGAGGAAGGTATAAAGACTTGGGGTTAGGGGAAATAAATATTTGACCTTTTAGATTCAGAAGGTCAAATGGTGGCATGTAAATATGGAGACAGCATTTATGACGCTTGAGTGACAATCCAGAATTATTGTAAAGCCTGAGGGGGACTAGTGATGATCTTTTATTATTGAGGTTGCGAACAAATGAGTTGGGGTAGGGCCAGCAGTGGGCATCATTAAAAGATGCCTGGGATTTAAGTAAGAAGACTGAGGATTGAAAAGGTATAAACCATCCTAAGTGAGGAGGACTGTTCAAAATTTGAACCAAAGACAGACAGGGAAACTAGCTTTGTTGCATGGGAGGATGCTGAGAAAAATAAGATTCCATAGCTCCCACAGAACCCTACAACTCAGAGTGACAGCTTCTCTTCCTCACTGACTAAAGGGCATGGGGTCCTGAGGAGGCAGCTGAGCATTTCACCTGATTTATTTTACTTCTGCTGTAGGTCTGATGCTGGGAAAGCATTTTTTAATTGTCAATGCATGTGAATTTGGCTTGGAATTTAAGTTTATTGCAAATTTTGTATCCATGTCTGTCTCTCTGTTGACTGTAATGATAGGTAGCTCTTCCAGGCTTTCCTATCTGGCATTAAAACTGCTTACAGAGGAGTTTCTGGGCCAATCCATTCACTGTTCTTTTTGCCAGGAAAGTGTTATCAAATAGAATACACAAATGTGTACAGTCCAGTCCCTTTTAGGATGATTCTCCCCTTGGGAATTCAAATTTTTTTATACTAGAGCAAGATTTAGTGTCCAAGTTAGGCCGTGGCTTCAACAAAACCTTTGTCCTCTGTCAGTCCTCCAACTCTGAAATACCAGGGTTCTAGGAATGAATGGGGGCATCCCTCTTCTAGTTCCACAAAGGAGACTCTGGAACCCCTCAAAGAAAACATGGTTTCCTGGACAGCTCTGTGGGGGCTTTCTACTAGAATAGAATTTTGGCTGTCTGTGTTTATTTTACAATGGGCCTCTGATATGGGCCTTCCTCATCACTATTAGCTTGTACATAAAGGCAAGTCACAGGCTATCAAGCTTGGGCAGGATAATAAATGGCCCCCCAGGATTAGTTCAGGCAAAAGTTTTGGAAAGACCTCACCTCTTACCATAGTTCCAGGCCCTGTTCAGTGTCATGGGAGTCTAGACTAGAGAGCTGTTATAGAGGACAGAAAGGGTACTCCATGTTTCCTAGGAACAGGGGGGGAACAGGAGCAGACTTCTCCATTGTTTCAGGATTGTAATGCTCTTCCTGTTGGTATCTTTTTTTTTTATCTGTTAACAGCAATTTGGGACAAAGTTTAGCTGCTCCATTCAGAACTGATTGAGGCTGCACACATGTCACCCCATTTTGAAGCATTGTGGGCTTAAGGGGTAAAGGAAGGAAGGAAACAGTGGACAGATAAAATGTGACTCTGTCAGGAGTAGCATCTTGAGAGGACATGTGGACAGGGGTGACAATTTCTTCCTCCTGGGCCACTTTGATGTTTATTTTGTTGCAGTCCCCGTGGGGGAGGCATGACTAGGAAGATGCCTGTGCCTGCTGAGGGGCCCTTTTAGGCTGGCGGGAGATGCCTGATTGCTAATAGTTGGGAACTTGAAGCCTAGAGAGAAAATGAATTCATGCAAACCTACTACTCAGTTCACTTTCTCCACCCTTAAACAGCATAGGACTCAAACCCAAGAGATGGCTCCACCTACCATGGGCTGGGTCTTCCCATATCAATTAATTGAATCAGGACAATCCCTACATATATGCCCACAGGCCAGTCTGAACCAGCCAGCTCCTCACTCTACTCAGGATAGTCTAGTCTACCTGCTTGGCAATTAAATGTTACAGGTTTCCTGGGCCAGTAATGAGTTTCTTTGCCCATACACAGTAAGAGTATTTTAGGATGATTCTCCACCCCATCCTTGGTATACTAAGCAAGGAGGGCCAGCATAACAAATCTGTCCTCATCCTGTCTCTGAAACGTTTTTAGGGATCTAGGAATGAGCTGCCAGGGTGAACCTGCCTCAGAATTTCAGGAGACTCTGGAGCCCTGTGAACTTTGGGTGCCCTGGACAGCTCTGTGGGGGCTTTCTACCATTGGCTGTCTGTGTTTATCTTTACAATGGGCCTCTGATATGGGCCTTGTCATCACTATTGTGTACATAACGCAAGCACAGGCTAGAGGAGTGCCTCCCAGTAGTTCAGGCAGTTTTGGAAAAGACCTCACCTCTTGCCATAGTTCCAGGCCCTGTTCAGTGTCATAGGAGTCTAGGTTAGAGAGCTGTTATAGAGGACAGAAGCAGGTACTCCATGTTTCCTCACAGAAGGGGAACAGGGAGCAGACTTCTCCATTGTTTCCTGATTGTAATGCTCATCCTGTTGCTACTTTTTTACCTATTATACTGGGGCCAAAGAGCTGCTCCATTCAGAACTGATTGCGGCTGCACGTCACCCCATTTTGAAGCATTGTCTTAAGGAGGTAAAGAGGAGTAAGGTCACAGTGGACAGCCACAGAGCAAACTCTGTGACCTACCATCTTTGGCCAGGAGGTGAAACTTTCTTTTCCTTCCTTTCCTTTGCTTTTGCTTTTTAAATATGTGAAGAAAACATAAAGAATTATCACTGGACTTTAAAGGGTGGGGAGGAAGAAAGATTTGTTAACAGAACTATAGGACAGAAAAGCAATTGTCTTTTAGAAAGACTCTTAGTGTGGAGCTCAGACTGGGTAAGTAGCCCAGGCTGGCCTTGAACCTCTACCTTCTTGCTTTTAGCTCCTAAGTCCTAGGAGCACCACAGTGCCCTAGTCACATGTTTTCTGAAGAACAACCTCTGTTTTATCCATCATTTTTCCACCTACCCACCCACCCAGGCACTTGTCATTGACCCATCCACCCAGGCACTTGTCATTGACCCACCCACCCAGGCACTTGTCATTGACCCATCCACCCAGGCACTTGTCATTGACCCATCCACACAGCCATTTGTCATCTCATCTTTCCATGCAGCCATGTGAGCAACCATAGGTCAGAGGATGAGTGGCAATCTCTGACAAAGTTTTTCTTTGCAGGCCTCCACACTCCTCTTTACTTGGGAAGGGAGTTTGTGGTGCAGTCCCGTTTAGGGTAGCTGTGCCTGCTGAGGCAACTCTAGGAAGAGAAAGTACATGCTTCCCTTTGAATGCTGGGTTCTGGAAATCAGGAAGTCGATGCTAAGAGCACCAGCTTTTGAGGACCACATGTTCTCTGTCAAATCGAAACTGACTAATATGAGGATGTGCAATTTCAGTAAGGCCCATCATGGAGGCCCCCGAGTGTCTCCTGGAGCAGGACAGGAGCGTCATCCCAAGTGCCTGGCATCTCTCGGTCTCAACGTTTTAGAATCTGCAGTGCTGGTGACCTGTGTGAGTGAGCCCTGGCGTCTGGCACTCGTGACCTGGCTCCCTCTGCCTTCCTAATGTTGCTCCGTTCTTTTTCTTTTCAGATCCTGCCATAGTCCACAGTGTATTGTCTGAATCACTAACACAAATTTTGTAGACAACCGATGGGACACATGGCAGTACTTTGAACTTTCAGACACACCAGGTGAGTGTGCTAAGTTGACACCACGCACGTGAACACACCCTTCACATTCACACACAGTTTTTCCTGCCCCAGAACAAACAAAACATTGGCTCATCTTGTCAGTGCACAGAATAGGAGCAAAAAGAGGAGGTGCCAGTATGTATGTACTTACACACACACACACACACACACACACACGACATTGATACTTGATAGCAGAAACTGTGTCAGGAACTTAATTCACAGAACAACCAATGAGAGCAAAGAACTGGGCTTCAAGATGCACCATATTTAATCCTCCAGACAAGACGTTGGTGTTCTCATTATTACTTCCACTGTTGCTGCCTTTATGGTCTTTGTTGTCAGGGTTAATAGATGAAGTTATATAGGGCAAAGTTAAATTCTGAGGAGATGTTGGAAGTAATACAGAATGTATACTTCGGTTCCCTGCCTAGAGAGGTGGCTTACGATGGAGGCAGAGGTTGAGACAGCCAAAGAAAGGCAGATGGTGGCACCCCCTCTAGAGAGGCCCCCGACAACTCCCCCAGGCCAGCACATTCCCGGCATTTGTCCGCCACACTCAGGGAACAGGTGTTCCTTCTGGGGCTTTCCTAGTCTTCTGCTTTGCAGTAGGGTTTTAATTCTAGCTTGGTTTAAATTTTAATTAAAAAGGGAAGTTTTAATTTTGCTTACAAGTTGTGAAAACAGGACTTGAGGCTGCAATTGTTCCAGCACCACAGCTGTAGGAATTAACAAGCTCAACCTAAAGGAAGGGAGAGAAAAAAACGCTGCGCAATCTTGGAGCAATTAGGCAAAGGCTTTTATGTTTTCATTAAGTAAGACGAGGCACCTGATGTCTTTCAACGTCGCCGCACGGAATCATCATCCACCGCCTCGAGGAGCTGTTTGCCTTGTACCCGGCATCTGTGGCCTGAGACTTGCCCGCGGGGGCATCTGCCTCACCAGATTATCCAATGATTCCCAAGGGCCCTGTTCAGCAGGGCACGCACGCTTCCTCCTGGAGCTCATGGCCATTTGAGCAACAAGCATCCTGTTATAGGCAATGTTGTAATAAAAAGCGGACCATTAAAGTTTCAATGTCACCCAATTGCAGTCTGCCTGGATGTGCTCAACACAGCAACTCTGATGCACGCTGGTAAGGCTGGAGCCCGTGGGGCATGCCACCCCGCCTAGCAGCCAACTGGATAGCTGGCTGTCCCCCAAGGTGGCTTTGGGACAACAGTGGAAAGATAAGTAGAAGCCAGAAGTTGTCAGTTGTCTCTACCAACAAGAAGTCCTTCAAGGACAGTTGCAAGGACATTGGGAAACAAAGGAATTCACCATAAAGGACTCAAGTAATTGGGGGGTTTATTTATAGATGAGGCATTTGTTAGATCAGTTTAGTCAATGTGCTGGCAGTTGTTTTTATGATATTCTCAGCAGGATTTTGAGTGCACGGAACGTCTGTATCTTTTCCACTTTAGTAAGTGCATGGGGACAGACTTATGAATAAATTTGGTTGCCCTGAATGACGTCATGTGGACACTTGACTGTGGAATTGCCTCTCGGCAGAGCATTTTTTTGCTGGGACGTTTTTCCTATCAGGATGCTTCTGTCCACTTTCACGGTATAGGAAAAGCACGAAGTGCTACCAGTGTACCTGACCTTAGGCAGGACGCACTTCCCTTGCTTCTCACAAGTGTTTCCAAAGTCCTAGATTTATTAGAAGCCATGAGTAAGGACTTGAAAATCAGAGGGCAAATCAGGTAGCAGAGGTCAAGTTCCCCAGGATGCCCTCTGTGGAAAATGTCAGAAATTTGGGTTGCAAGTGACAAAGACACCTTGATAGGAAACTCCAGCAAGAAATAAGCTCATGACACTTGAAGTTTTATGTTCCGTTTTGGAGAACTGGCGGCTTCCTGCGTTTGACAATGTCCTTGTTTCTCTGGCAAAGGAGGGACGTTGCCTTCTACCTCACATGATGTTTCAGTGAGCTTGTGCTCTGACAGTTTGCACAACAGCTTCTAGAATGTACATGTCTGTCGCTCATGACTGTGCAGCCACCTCTCAGGTAGTACTGAGTTACAGCAGCCCGGGTAACAAACGCCTCATCATCTCCTGCTTGGTGTATCTTTTACCTATTAATGACCCCCGCCTGGCACTTGGGATTTCTCTTTGAGTGTCTGTGTGCAGTCCCTCCATTGAGACTCCTTCTTGGATGATTCTATTTTGTGTCAAGTTGACAAGCACAGGGTCACCCTTTACTGTGTCTATTTTTTTTTTTTTTTTTTTTTGCTGGTATTACATTCCTTGCTAGTTTTCCCAGCAGACTAATCCGATAGGGACTTTTAGAAAGGCACCAGCGTGAACAGTGGCTTTGGGGAGGCAGAGAGTCACAAGCCCATATGCAAAAAGACGGTAATCTCATTTCAACTCCACCTCCAGTCCCTTCTTAGAAGTTTTGGGAGAGTACAGAGCAGTAGTGATGTCTTGGGAAGAAGACTGGCAGAGCCAGAGGGTGATTACTTATAGTATCTAGAGATAGACACATGTCCTATCAACACACATGATGAGTACAAGAAGCATCCGCTGAGCCCTTTTACTGGGTTAGCACATTTGTAAAATTAAAAAAATAGGACTGTGCCATTCTAACTATACTTAGATTTCCACAAAGCAGTCTGTCATGGAAGTTAGGAATAAATCACATTATGGTACCTCCTTGTACAGAATTTTATCAGTTATATTCTATTTTATACTTAATGACTTTTACTTGACCCTTTCTTATCCTTCTGCTTTCTAATTCCTGGAGGGAAGACCTTTAATGTAGGGCCCAGTGTAGGTAGAATCATGGCTATAAGAGTAGTAGAACAGAGCGTCACTGTGGGGTACACAGTGCCTGTGTAGTAGTTTCGGGATGTTTTCTTGACCTAGCCTGTTATTACCCTGGCATGGTCAAGAATGCTGGCCATTGCGAGATGAAAGAGAAACAGTTGGTGGTGCATCCTAAATCAGTAATTCCACCCATGAAAATAACCATTCTGTTTTTTTTTCCCATCCTTTAAAAACTGTTGAAGTCCTCTAGCCATGAACAGTACTGCTGGCTGAGAACAATGATGTCCTAACTTGTCCTAAAACAGTATTATTTTTAGGTGAACAAACAAATAACATATTTATTTACTATATGTAGGTGAATGTGGGTATGTGTATGCATGACCACATGTGTACACATGTCACACTATATGTGTATCTGTGTAAGTCAGAGGACAGTTGGGGGAGGTAAATACCTCCCCTGCTATCATGGGTTTGGGGAATTAAACTCACACTGTCAAGTTTCGCAGTAAGTGGCTTTACCTGCTGAGTAGTCTTATTGGCCCTGACACAAAATATCATTGCCTTAGTTAAGGTTTGATCACTGTGGAGAGACACCATGACCATGGCAACTCTTATAAAAGAAAATACTTAATTGAGGCTAGCTTACAATTTCAGAGGTTTAGTCATTATCATATTGGCAGGAAGCATGGTGGCACGCAGGCAGACATGGTGCTAGAGATGGAGCCAAGAGTTCTACACCTTGATCTGCAGGCAGCAGAAGTAGACGTCTGTCACAGTGGCATGCCTTGACCATACGCGACCTCAAAGTTCCACCTTCACAGTGACACACTTTCTCTAACAAGGCCACTCCTTCTCCAATAAGGCTATATCTCCTAATAATGCCATTCCCTATAGCCAAGCCTTCAAACCCATGAATCTGTGGAGGCCATGCTATTCAAACCACCTCAACCATTCTTAAAATAATAAGATTTACAAGGAGAATGCTGCCCTTGGCTATTGTTCTTGCTGGTTTTTAAACCATGAGACTGGAGTTGCCTGATAAGATTTGTGTATGGGAAAAGCTCCTTTGGCTTCAAGGCCTGAATTCGAAAGGCCTGGGGTTATTTTGCTGAAAAGTTAGGGCCATTTCATTTCAGCATGGAAAAGCAGGCCAAATTTCTGAGCTTTGAAACAGCAGCAGGAAGGAAACAACCGTTGAGTTGGGAACCTCAGATCACATGATTTCTTCCTAGCCCATCCTGTAGACGTCCTCACTAGGGTCTGGTGATTGAGCTAGACACTGCCTAGAGACCTTTGAGTGGTGCCAGCACTTTGCTGGACCATGAGAAATGGTCTTGGCTGTCTTTATTCCTAGCTGCAAAAGGGTCTGGAGTTGCTTCTTCTTTGTGTAGACAGCATCATGCTGAGCCTGTCTCTATTCACCACAGCTTTCTGAAGCAAGGGGGTCAGGGCCCTGTTTGCTGCAGGCCTCCCACCTGAGGGTGCTTCCCAGAGGTGGATGAGCAGTCAGTGAGGAGCTGCTGGGTCGTGCCCAGTCACCCCATCTATTTGGTCAGCAAAGCAGAGCAGCCTTGACATGCTACACATAACCATTGGAAGTCTCAAGGTTTCTCATAAGCCCATTTCTCTTCTAGGGATTAAATGGGAACCCGACGAGAATGGAGTCATTGCCTTTGACTGCAGGAACAGGAAATGGTAGGCAGTGCTTCCATCTCGGAGTCAATTTTGAGAGAAAATTTGAAGAGAGGCCACAATTCATGGTTACTTAATTTTCCCTCCACTTAGGTACATCCAGGCAGCAACTTCTCCAAAGGATGTGGTCATTTTGGTGGACGTCAGTGGGAGCATGAAAGGACTCCGCCTGACCATCGCCAAGCAAACAGTCTCCTCGATACTGGACACCCTGGGCGATGATGACTTCTTCAACATCATCACGGTGAGTGTGTCTGCTCTGTGCTTTCTTCGCACTTTGAGTCATTTGCATCGTTGCAATGTGATGTGCAGGGTTTCAGAGCAGAGCATGAAGGTTGGTTATACCCATGTGCTGTTCAAAGAGTCAGGGAGACTAGAGGATCTTCTGGGGACAGAGAATGCTGTGAAATGTGTTGCTTCCTCAAGGCCAGCAAACAGCCCATCCTGCCTTTTGAGGGGATGTTGGAGAATAGACTTATCAAAGATGTCCATGAGCTGCTCACATGAGAGTGAGCTTGAACCCAGCTCAGCCCCATGTCCATGATGCGAACAGCAGGAAGAAGAAAGGACTGAAAGGTGATAAGTGGTGTGCCCTTCCCTCCCCATAAGCACACCAGGAGTCAGGACCCGGCTTGGGCAGAGGAAGAGTTCAGATAGTGTCTGCGAAATGTCCAGGGTCCACACACAGGAAGGTGGAAACCAGAGAGCTTGTCAAAGCTGGGCAGTGATATAGATAGACATTCAAGAGAGATGGTTCCCATTTATAATGCTTTGCATTCTCTGGAGTTCTTTGATGTTTTTTTATCATGTCCTTAAAGACCCCTCACCCCTTCAAAAACCTACCTCTCTTTTTAAAGACTGTAGTCACAAGAAACTTTTCTTCTTTTTAGTGCACAATTGGGGCTGGATGTGGCGGACAAGTGTACTTTGCCATATTTATGTTTGGGGCATGCGCCGTAGCCACTGACAATGGAGGCTGTGTGGCAAGGAGCACAGAGCTTGGGCATTGGAGTTGAGACAATGCTCTGGTGGTGGTGAAGCTCTGCTGTGTGTGCCTTCCCATACCTTTGGACAGAGTGTGCTGTCATTGAGCCCTGTGTTAGGGCAGCCTTCTGCAGAAACAGAACACCAGCCTGTGTTCTCTAGGTTATGTACAGTTGTTTAAGTGGCAAGGGTGTTGCTTGGATGCTCAGTCCCACATTCTGATGAGACCTCCAGACTAAAAGGCTTAACTGCCAAGCAAAACAACCAACAGCTGCAGGTTTGAAAAAGCCATTGAGATGGGCCAACAAGGTAGTCCAGTGAGTAAAGGTCTTGCTCCTAAGCCTGACAATACTCGTCAATCCACAGGACTCATACATTAACTCCTTTTCCTTGCCAAGACACATATGCAGGTGTGCATACTCGTACACACACTCATTCACACACACACATGTACACAAATGTGCATCTGCCAAATAGGTCGATCAAAGAAAAATTTCAAAGCTCTGAAGAAGAACAATTGGCAAAGGAAGAGAGCATTATCTTCCTGGAGTACAGATGTTGTTTAAGATGTACACTCAGTCCCAAGGGCAATGCCTGATGCACAGTAGGAGTTTAAATACTCATGGAATAAATAAGAGCAGTTCCCATGTCAATAGACTACTTTCTGTGTACAACCCAGAGCCACAGATCCCCAGTAGCTCACTTCATTGACCTTTCACCTCAGCTCTGTGCACACGGCATGAAAGCAGAGGGACATGGAGCAGCACCAGTCACTGTTTCCAACTGGCAGCCAGGAGAGTGCGCAGTGAAGCCTCAGGTCTGACCTCACCATGCTCTATCTCCCTTGTGCAGAAGTAGAGAGGATGTAGCTAGTCCCCTCAACCATCTTAGCACAAAGACATTGAGTTCAGGGCCTCCCCCTTTGCAAGAAGGCTGTCAGATCAAGGCTACACTGGCTTTCTACCAGGAATCCCCTAGTTGCCAGCCCACATGTGACTATGTAAATGTGGTTGGACCTCACATATCCTGAAGCATTTACAGATAAGTAGCAGCAAATTCAAGACAATCTTTCTTATTAATCTTTAATTATGTCTCAGAGAAGTATCAGGAATTCACAGAAGAAGAGGAGCTAACTAATTACCTCTTACATCCTTTATCTGTCAGAATTTATTGTTCGGTTAACAAGACCAATCACTTGAAGTAATCTATGTAAGTTCATTAAGATATACAGTGTCAAAGCAATAATGAGGAGAGGGTGATTAAGATAATTAAAAGGAGACAGCCAGCTATTATGGAAGAGTTGGGGGAAAATATTTTTCTTTAGCCTAAGTTATCCCTTCAGAGAATAAGGACCAGTGAGGTTACATTACCCCTCACCTTGCATCTGTCCATTCATTTTCAGCATGAATTAAGACAATCTGCAGAGTTATTGTGATGACTGGGAAGTCTGAATATTTTTACATGATCCCTTATGCTAGAATTCTGATCTCTGTTCCACCATTGTTTAAATGAATGGGTCAGACATAGTAGCTAATTCACATGGGAAGGCAATGAATTAACACTGAATTTCTATGATGATTGCTTTTGAATGAATAAGACATGTAAATCTTTTAGACAATTCAGTTCTTTTGTTCTTATTCCATTTGATATAATTATTTCAATTTTTCTTTATGCACCTACATACTTAAAACTTATGCTACATTTTAGCATGTGTTACCTTTTGATGTCAGATGACAACTTTCAGGAGTCTGTTTTCTCTCTCAACCATGTGGGTCCTGGGAATTGAACTCAGTCTTTAGGCTTAACACCAAGTGTCTTGATCCACTGAGCCATCACACTGACCCAAGCTCACATGTTTTTCTACAAATAAGATCGCATTCTATGGAATACCTAAGAATTTGCCTCTGTTCTCTTATTGTAATGAAATGTTTATCTATCTATCTATCTATCTATCTATCTATCTATCTATCTATCTATCTATCTACAAATATAGTTGATGTCAGATGTTTACCCCAACCTCTTTGCTGGCTATAGATTTGTGTTATTCTTCTTCTGTGAAGCCCTCTCCTTTATCTGAGATAGCTGAAGTGGATAGGCTTGTCATAGCCTGGAACACACCAAAGATAGAGTGCCCATGTTTGTGAGGTTGGGCGTGTGCTTGAATGAATAATTTCTACATGTGAAATTGGTACATCAGGAAGAGCTGCATCATTCCTACCACAGTGTCCACCAAGGGGCGTACATCTGCATGTCCTGACAGAGGGCCCCCGCTCGTGGAGATGCCAAGGTGGCTAGTTGTCACGTACGCTGCCTTGAGTTGTGACTCCTGATACCCTGTGCATCTCACTCTTCCTTTCTTGTAGTATTTCCTCCTTCTTCCACCTTGCATATGTGTCTTCATATTATGATATAGGTTTTCCCAAGTTCGTTTAAAATGGTCACTTGCTGGGGTGACCATTTTTAAATGGTTCTACTGGTTGCAGGTGTGTACGTGCATCTATACTCAGAATGCCCTCCCTGCATAAGTGAGCTGTTCTTGCAGAATTCTGCTATCCAAGAGGACAGTCCTTTGGCTGCCTTTGCTGTGTGGTCAGCCTTCCTATGCTTGCCGGGTGGATATTTGAGGAGGCATCTTGAGAAAGTCAAGAATGCAGGCCTTATTTCTAGTATTAGAATTCCTCAGACACAGTAGGGCTTTGTTCAGGCAAAACTAATTTATCATTGCCTTTGGTTTTCAGTGTCATGATTCAGGAAGGCAGGGGGATATTGAAATCATAGGAAAGATGGTTCATGGACATCTGACTCAGCTTTCCATTTTATTAAGTTCATTGTCAAGTGTAGCTTATCTATTATACTGGAAATCTCCTGATCTGGGCCTTTCCAGAGAGTAAACACAAAAGGACAAATAACCACTGGTTTATCTTTGATGGGCAGAATATTGAAAAAAACCTCTGTCTAGAGCTAATGAGTTAACTGACAGAATTCTAAAGAACAGGTGAAACAGAGGGATTTTATGCAGTTGGAGAAAATAATTTGAGGTCAAATTATGACAAGAAAAAGCGTATATTTTTTCCTCATTCCCTTTGAAGTCATTCCCCAAGCCATGCATTAAATGAACAACATTATCATAAAAATGAGGGTGCTAATTCCATATGATGCTGGAAGTTGAGAAATGGTTTTACAAAGATGCCAAGTCAGGCATTAAACGAACACCGCATTAACTGGGCTGATATTGTGAAATCAATTTAAAGGCTTCCTGCAGGCCCTGTTTGTGCAGAACAGTATGGAGGAGAGAATCATTTGCTAGTTCATCCTAGAAATGTCTGATACCCTGTTTCTAATTCATAGCTTTTCCTTAGAACTAATTCTCCAGTACTCAGGCTGCCGTGGCTTTGCATTGCAAAGCAATCGGTGCTGTACGGAGAGGCCTGGGTTGGTGTTGGCTTTCCCTGCTCTTTGGTGCTGTACTGCTAATTAAACCCAGTTGCATTTCTAATTTTGGAAGACACTTTTGTGAGAAAGAAGATCCAGCGATGCCTTGTGTTAGTGAACATATTGTGGGCTCCTCTGCTTCATTCCGTCCTTCCTACATTTTCATCCCAAAGGCCACTTAATTAAAAGTACAGCAGCAAAACTATAAACTCCTTTAATTGAATCTTCTTTGCATCAGCTTCCTACATTCCAGGAACAAGGCAGCATTTTCATATTATGGGCTGTTGGTGGAACTGTTATTTGACATCAGAAAAGGATTTTTTTTTTTTAATTTTTTACTTCAGGGATTTTTTTATCCCCATCTCTGATTTGTGTTGTTTCTCTACATTTTTGACCTCTTGCTTTCCTTGTCGTTGTGATCAGTTGGTTTAATAAACATGGTTGTGCGCTGTTTTGAGTGTTCAGCTGTAGAAGACAAGCATCTGCCTCATTACCCCTGAGATCCTGTGTGTGTGACTGACTGGTAGGGAAGCCCAGGGAAGATGCTCATGGTTTAGTGAGGGAAGGAGGGAGCCTGGGGGGGGAGGGAGAGGAGGGAGGGAGGAGGGAGGGGAGGGGGAGAGAGAGAGAGAGAGAGAGAGAGAGAGAGAGAGAGAGAGAGAGAGAGAGAACAAACGCATCAGTGAAAGAGTCTATGAAAACGTGTCGAATGAGGTGATGACTGGTAGGTATTTGAAGTGATAGAGACATTAGGTGTAAGCTATGGGCTAGGTCAGGAGTGAAAGGAGGATGGAACTTACTGAGAAGGTAAGTACCATTTTCAGGTGTGAGCCTGGTCCTCACTTCAGGAGAGAATTGATAGTGTCTGTGGAGCTCACTGGGATGGGGGAGGGCATGGAGATAACTGGGCCAGAATGGGGCTGGTGCAAAGAATTAGACTGTACTGAGAGAGGCAGACCATACCAGACTAGTCCAGTCGTCTATGTGCGGGGCATCATGTGGAGTTTCAGCTTTTAAAGTGATGTAGGGAGACCTTCTTGGAAGCTTCTTCCCCGCAACTGTGTCTTCCCTCATCCCAGTGTCTAGGCAACCGATGGCCTTATCTAGGTAAGTCTGAAAGCTGCATTGTTCTCCACCAGCATATTGAGCTTCTGACATGAAGCTTGGGTACCTTAGCATCATCCAGAATCCAAATGAGGCCATGGGCCAGCCCTCACGTTGTGCAATGTACAAGCCAACAGAGGATGCGATGCTGACTACATGACCACGTCTTTATTCTCAGATCTCCCCTAAGAGTGCTCTGGCCATTCAAGGACTGAAGTTAAAGCTTGACTTTCCTGTTCTTTCTTTCTGAGAATTGTTCTTTGACTGTGAAAGAGGAGGAAAATGCTTACCGAGAGAGGGCAGAAAAACGGAGACAATGTGTGGTGTTGTGCTTGTTGCCCCCTGGCCGTGAGTTTGATAGTTGATCAAGATGGTGACATAATCTTTCAATAAGAGAGAGGAATGTTAGGACATAGTCTGATATCTGAGGAAGATCATGGTGGCTTGGTTTGAGTTCAGAAGGATCATTTTAGAATGAGAGACATTCACTTTTTAATCATGAAAAAGAAGAGTAGAAATATGAATATGTTCATTTACAACTGATAGGGTCCTGGTGGAGATGGTTATGAGCAAGCTGAGGTGGTATTTATATGTTTGGCACATAGTAGGTTAGTAGTTAGTGCTCAGTGAGAAAATGGGGGAATGAAGACTTCTATGGTAGACACCTTCTTGAGAGCTTCATTCGTCTTCTATTCTTAGAGACCTGGGACTCTGGGAAGGCTCAGCGTGTGGCAGGTTCCTGTCTTGGGCATTTAATTGGCCACTTGTGACCAGTGGTGCATCATTTTGTCTCCCACAAGGACATATACAGTGTTCTTCCAAGGAAACCAAGGGAACATGGCCCCTGCTCCCAAGGGCAGTCTGGTCCCACTACTAGCCCCTCTTCCTTTCTCCTTAGCTCATGTATCAGTCCATCACTGTGTCCACACTGCATTCCCATGCCTACTCCTTTCTCTCCTGCACACTTAGTATGCACATATGGTGGCCTGCCTCATCTTCCTTAGCACCAGGCCCTTGAGCATGCTCATTCATCCTCACTAGGAGCCTCTGGCAGGGCTTGTGACCTCAGCTTCCTCCAACCCAGATCCTGTGACTTATGGAGTGCAATACCTTGTCCAAGTGACTCAGCTTGTATGTAGCAGGGCCAGGGACTATTTGTGTGAACCCAAAGACAAAGCCACAAGGAAATAGGAAGGGAAAAGAAGGCTAACAGTGACTGAGACCTCATAGGTCATATGGAAGGTTCTAAGCTCTAAAGTGGTGGCATTTCCTTAGCATGTGGCTGGGTTGCTGGACTAGATATTCGCAGGGCTCCTTAGGTCTCTGATCTACCAGAGAACTCCCTCAGCATCAGTAGGAAGCCACGTGCCACTTTGGTAGAAGAGAGGGGTGGTTGGAGGCTTCCCGATGGTAGAGTGACTGGCCATGAGAGGAGCTAAAAACAGAGTACCAAAGAGATTACACCTGTGAGGCATCTTTCTCTTGGGGGCACTGACATCTGTTTTGCCAAGTAAGAATGAGTTACTTATGGGCTGTTGAATATACCAAGGCTAGCATGAACTCCATCTTCAGTTATAATCTGATGTGACCCTCTACCACCATTAACTCACAAAACAAAAATCTAGAAAATACTGGAGCTAGGGAAATAGTAGCATGCTTGCTGCTCAAGCACAAAGACCAGATTTCAGATTCCCCAGGTTGTGAAACCTAGGCACACAGCATGCACGTACTTATATATCTCTAACTTCAGTGCTACTAGAGGGAGGAAGAGAGACAGGCAGATCCCTTGAGTTCATTGGCTAGCCAGTCCAGTCAATCAATGATCTCCAAGTTCAGTGAGCCCCTCAATAAGTAAGATAAAGAGTGAAAAGAAGATCACGCTGACCTCTGGCCTCACCATTCACACATACATATGGGCACATGCATACACACGTACACATCCACAAGAACATACATGTAAACATTCCTCCCACATACACACACAATAAAACAGCAGGGGCGTCCAGGGAGCATCTGTAAATGTGTAGCAGATGACAGGTATTCGAATGGAGAGCGGCTGGAGCTTAAGAGACATCCACGTCAGGGTATCCTTTGCAGTCCCTTGGGAGTTTGAGGAGCTTGTGTGGCCAGTGGGCTTTCTCGACTCAGCAGCTGGGCATGTACCTCTCCTCTCTTCATGTGGCCACCTCCATACCCCACAGTGATACAGACCAGATTGCTGGGCCTGGCTCAATCCTGATGTAGTCAGGAGAAATTAGGAAACTGCGAGCTTGGATGATGCCACTAACAAGCTGGCTGGTGTTCAGAGGAGGAGACGCCACTTACTGTGGGTGTCATGTGCTCAGGGACAGTGCGGCCTGGTTCTGATTACTACATATGTACTTCCTTGATGAGGACAAAATTCCCTGGTCTTCTTTGCTTTTAAACCCTTCCCCTAGTTCCTCCCCCAACATCTGCTAGCCTCTGTATTAGCAAAATGCATTCACTGGGATCTGTCAACCCCTCCATCTCCACAGGCCCGCTGTGGCGGTTACCATAAGATGGCTAGGTGTAAGTGGACTCAGTGAGGCTTAGCAGTTGCAGCCACCCAGGGTCCTTAGCAGCACAGGACCTGGTACAGCCATTCAAACTCTAATCTCAGGCTCCACAACCACAGGGGTTACCTTTGAAAGCATGTGTTAGGAGGAGTGTTGGTGGAACTTTTCAAATTACCTGGAAAACAGTGGGCTATGAGCAAGAACAAGGCTGAGGAGATGAGTCAATTGGTAGCATGTGCTTGCCCTTTGAGCCTCAGGACCTGAGTTCAAATTCCCAGATCCATGTGAACCTTGCTATGTAATACACTTTTGTCTTCCCAGTGTTCCTGTAAAAAGACATATGGTAGAGACAGGGGTGTCCCCACAAGCTCGTGTGCCAGCTAGAGTCGGATATAGGTGTGCAGTAATGACTGACAGGATTTTAACCTAGATTAAAAAGGGAGGACACACATGCAAAGTTGTTGTTTGATTTCTACACATGGCTGTAATATGCATGGGCACTTACACACACAGATAGACACACACACACACACACACACACACACACACACATCATAAACACATTATTTTAAAAGGCAAGACCCAAAGCAGGATCCTTAAGAACATTTAGATCTCTGAGTTACATTAGAGCTGAATAAATGTTCAAATGTTGCTTCAACCTGGATTCATCTAATAGCCTGGGGGAAGGCTCCAGAAGGAGGACAAGTAGAGTCTTGGTCCTGCGGTTCAGAGGGCATTGGTGGCAGACCTGTGCTGGCCCCGCCTTCTTGTTCTCTTCTTTGCCTTGTGTTTTTCATCTCTGTCACCTGCTGGCAGTGAAGCAGCCACTGCACCTGGACAAGAGCAGCACCCAGAGGGAGAAGGAAGGAGTAGGTCTATCCAGATGGATTTTCCCTCAGTGACAGAAGTCTGACGAAGACACACAAGAAGTTTTCCGTCTGTCCCATTGACTGCAGTGGTTCTCTAACTCACCCTGGCAACGAAGAGGCCAGTACCTAAGCTAGTACCTAATGGAGCACAGCTGGATAGCTGTGATTGGCTGAGACCACTAATGCTGCAAGGATTTGGTTCTCCTGAATCAAGTCGTTCATCAGTAAGGGAGGTGAAGAAGAAGGGAATGGATGTCTCCATCGGAGCTTCCAGTTTCTCTCCAAAATGCAGGAGAACCTTGGTAAAGACCTTCATGTTGATCTATGTAGGCACTTCCTGAAACCAGAGGTAAAAATTCCCCTCTGGGGGTCAAATGCCATACTCTGTTCATCAACAATGAATGTCAGCAGAGCATACATATCTTAGGGTTTCTAGTGTTGTGAAAAGACACCATGACCAAGGCAACTCTTATAAAGGCAAACATTTAACTGGGGCTGGCTTAAATTTTCAGAGCTTCAATCCATTATCATCATGGTAGGAGACAAGACAGCATTCAGGCAGGCATGGTGCTGGAAATGCTGAGAGTTCTATATCTTGTTCCAAAGGCAACCAAGAGAAGACTATCTCATGGCAGTTAGGAAGAGGGTCTCAAAGCTCACCCCCACAGTGACACACTTCCTCCAGCAAGGCCACGCTATTACAATAAGGCTACACCTTCTAATACTGCAAGTCCCAGGGCCAAGCATATTAAAACCACCACAATATATCTAACTTTTATTTAACATAACAAGAATATGAACAGTATAAACATAGTCCAAAGAACCATCACAAAACGAGCACATTTGTTTAATCTGGCTGACCATCCCTAGAAATAGAAATTACCACAGTTCTCCAAAACCCAAGCCCAGAACTAGTCCCTTTCACTGTTCCTTTAGCAAAAATATCCACTGCCCTTAAAAAGTTGCCCCACAAGGAAAAACAGCCCTGGAGTAGATTCTTCACACTGGAGAGAAGGAATCGGGATGGTACGCATCTCCTTTTTTCCTCTAGACTTCATAAGACAAATGAAGGTTTCCAGATGCATTTCTGAGACCAGAAACAAAGGTTTAAGGGGGGACAGAGGTGAGCCTGACAGGAAGTGAAGGAAGATCCAGGGTGCAGAAGACTTCAAAATCCCAAAACCACATGGCTTCGAGGTCAGACTGTTGGGCATGAAGCTGGACACTGCTCCCTTCTTAGTTACTGATGCTTTTCAGAGAGTTCCCCGCCCCCTCAGTTTCCCTATCTGTAAAGGGTAGGGTATCCGAAGTACTTGAGGCCGAGTGAAACTACAAATGAAGCTTATTCCAAGTCTGGATGGAGGGCTCCGTAGCAACTAACTGCCCAGAGCAGCATCTCACCCCTTAGGCAGCTTCTCTGCCTGCATTGCTATGCATCCACCCGCTGTCATAGCAGCTGCAGGAATATCCTTGCATATACCCACAGTGAGGGTACTAAGCGCATCCTTTATTTCACCCTGTGACTTGCTTGGCTTTCCCACGGTTGTCACTGAGCACAGTCTAAAAGGTCCAGTCCTCAGCCAGATTCTGTTCTAGAGTGGATGTGAGAGATGCTTCTAGTCTCTTCCCGCTGCAGCTCTGGGTGAATGGAACCTGCGATTGCGCTATTCCCATGTGTCTGTATACCCTCTGACTCTTAACTAGTACACTTTGTGGTGCTCATTCAATATTTCCTCTTGGTTGTTTCTCTCCTTTGCAGTATAACGAAGAGCTTCACTACGTGGAACCTTGTCTGAATGGAACACTGGTTCAAGCGGACAGGACCAACAAGGAGGTAGGTGCTTCCTCTGGGCAGGAGCACCAGAGATCTGGGGGCATGCCCCTGTCTCTGTTACTGTGATTATTCATAATAGTTCTATCTTCGTTTGTCAAATCTCCTTGAATGTGCTATGCTCACTGTGACTGTTAGAGCTCACTCCAGGTTTTGCAATGTTTACTGAAAAGCATATATAAAATCATGACAGGAGTAGAATTACGTTTTATTCTGCTCCCTGCTTCTCCTGAATCCATTGGATTGGCTTTGTTTCCCTCTTTCCAACAGCAGACATTGTGTGTGCTCAGTGTCTGACCACAAAGAGAAGATGGTTTTTGATGATATCTCGCTGAAAATTGAATCCACTTCTTATTTCTCTTTTCTCGCTTGTAAAAATGGATGAACTCATCTTTGGGGTATCTTTTGTGATAACTTGTCTCCATTAGTGTAAGCATCACTAGAGAGGGGTGTTCTGTGGACTGCTACATCCTACATGTTCCAAGAAAGGCTTATTCCACAAATTCTGTGGAATAAAGATGTGTTGAAGGAAAACCTTAGGAAATGGGATTGAAGGTTCTATTCAATTGTAAGCCTTCTAGAAAATTCTCTATAGCAGACTTCTATGATGATCCATCTCTTTCCATTGTGGAACTTTTTGATTTGTCAACCCAAATATCATGAGTCCATCTTTCCTCTCCCACAGCACCTGTAACAACTCAGACCAGTAAAGGTTTAGCCCGCAGCCTTGTCATACCTCAAGGGACTCACGGATGCCATGGCCCATGTTATTTTACAAGATTTTATGCAAGATTTTATTTATCTCTTCCTCTGGTGATCAGACTTCTATGAGGGGACAGAGTGTAATGACCAAGGTGGCCTTCTGTGGCACACTGGACAAATTCTACAGAGCAAAGCTCCAGCCCTTATTGGGAAAGAAATTAGTACTATCATAAAGGAAAAAAGGGGAAGAAGCTTTTTGCTTGGTAATCTCTGAGGGAGAAAGCCACAGGATACTGGGGGAGATTCATTCCATCTGGTACACAGAAGAACCAGCTGAGGTTCAGTTTGGGAGACAAAAAAAATCACATACGTGCGCACGTGCGGGCACCCCCCCCATACACGTTTCATGTTTATAAGGACAGAGTAGTTCAAGGAATAAGTGTTTCCTGAAATTTGTATGAAAATGAGGAACCTACAAGTTTCTCTAAGCACTTCCCCTCTGTCCATGTTCTGGATGAGGTGGTCCTCTTTTTTGGACACTCTCAGACAGGTGCAAACAAAGAAAGTTTGCAATTTTAAAGTGAAGGATGTTTAAATGACCAAAGCCATTCTCTGGTAGCTTCAACAAAGAATAGAGAGCATTGTGAAATTTGAAAATATCAAGTCATATTTGGGACTGGGTAAGGAAATGGGCCAGAACTTTGTTAAAATTGTTTTATATTTATATTTATATTTATATTTATATTTATATTTATATTTATATTTATATTTATATTTATATTTATTGAAGGAAAACTAAGGAAATGGGACTGAAGGTTCTATTTGATTATGAGCCTTCTAGAAAATTCCCTATAGCAGACATCTATGATGACACACCTCTTTCCCTTGCGAGACTCTTTGATTTTCCAATACAAATAGTGTGGAAGAGCTATGTATCAATCAGGCTCACTCCCTCCGAAAGCTGAAACTCCGCAGAACTCCAGTATACATGCATACAATGAACCTGAAAAACTATTCAGGAGAAGGCAAACTACACAGGAGCTTTTAGACTTTAAAGTATTGGAAACATCAGTGTAGCAGTGGGTCTCCTGTGAAGTTGGGGGGCAGAAAGAGGGATAGCACTTTCAAGGACTAAATGAAAAGATCAAGTGGAGGTTGGAAAGGAAAGAGAAAAGGAAGCAAGCAGTAGGAAGGTGATGATAAAGGACAGAAATCAATTAAATTAGAGAAGAAAACAATGAAGTCAATGAAACTCAAAACTGCCTCCTTAAGAGTCAGTAAAATTCATAACTTTATGGGAAAAACAACAAAAAATAAGAAAGGGTGAGAGAGGGAGAGGGGGAGGGGGAGGGAGATGGAGAGAGGGAGGAGGGAGAGAAAGAGAGGGAGAGAGAGAGAAAGAGAGAGAAAGAGAGAAAGACAGAGACAGAGAGACAGAGAAAGAGAGAGGAAATCAGGAAATCAGCAATATTGGGAATGGAACAAGAGACATCAGTAGAGGTCCTGTAGCCATTAAGAAAACAATAAAGTGAGCTGGGGAGATTACTTGGTGGTTAAAAGCACTACCTGCTCTTCCAGAGGTCCTGAGTTCAATTCCCAGCAACCACATGGTGGCTCACAACCATCTGTAGTGGGATCTGATTCTAGTGTGTATGAACACACAGCACTCATATACATTAAATAAATAAGTAAATAAATAAATATCGTAAAAGATAATAAAGAAACATCATAGACAGCTTTGAGCTTGTGAATTCAACAACTTACCAAAAGTGGTCTAAATGTACCAAAATCAGACTAATGAAATAGACAGTTTAATAGTTGTGTAACTATCGAGAGAAACCTAGTCGAAAATGTAAAAGCCCTGCCCTCCAAGAAATTTCCAGGTCCAGATGCTTTTACTAGTAATTTGTTCTAAACACTTTTTTTTTCTTTTTTTCGGAGCTGGGGACCGAACCCAGGGCCTTGCGCTTGCTAGGCAAGCGCTCTACCACTGAGCCAAATCCCCAACCCCTTGTACTAAACACTTTAAGAAGGATTTATGCCAATTTTACATAATATCCTTTAAAAAATATAAACAGTATCTTCTAGTTTCAGCTTCTGCATGAAAGCAATTTAGGGAAAGAAATGATTTATTTTGGCTTAAAGAGAGTAGTTCATTATTTAGAGAAGTTGGAGAAGGAACTTCACTGACAGATCCATGCACTCAGGACTACCTGCCCAGAAAATGGTTGCCAACTTACAGTGTGCTGGGCCATCTTACATCACTTAACCATCAAGACTATCTCCCACAAGCAAGCCCATAGGCCAATCTGCTCTGGGCAAACCCTCAATTGAGACTCCCTTCTCTGGTGACTCTAGGCTGTGTCAAGTAGACACTTAGAGCCAGATGAAACATATTGAGATATCACCCTCTCCTTTTTCTCTTAGGGGTTGGGGGGATTTCTCTGGTAAAATAAAATACAGTAGAGCAAAAGAAAACAGTATACTACTCGAATAGGCTTCACTCTGAATACCCAAAATTGTTCTAACACCAGCATCAAATCTATCAATGTCAATAGGCTAATGACAAGAAGATATGTGATATGCTAGCCTAGTGTTTGATAGGGACAAAGCATTTGGTTAAAACCTAAGCCCCACCATATTTTTGTTTGTTTGTTTGTGTTGTTTTGTTTAAAGAACTCCTTAATAAAATGAGATGAGATATTATTTCCTCATGATAAAAAGGCCATTTATAAAAACCACAGTGAACTTGGTAAAAGTTTAACAGCCTGACTTTGTTTAAAACCTTATTCTATCTAACATGTATGAGTGTTTTGTGTGCATGTGTTTCTGTGTATTACATAAGTGCCTAAGGCCCACAAAGACCAGAAAAGGGGCATGAGGTCCCCTGGTGCTGAAGTTACAGATGATTTTGAGCCACCATGTGGGTGCTGGGAACGAAACCCAAGTCCTCTAGAAAACCAGCCAGGACATACAATTCCCAGAACTCAAGTTAAAGTTGAAAAGCCAAGTGTGGTATTGTGTGCACTTTATAATCCCAGCACTTGGGTATCAGAAAGGGGTAGAGCATGGCACTCACTGGCAAGCAGCCTGGCTTGTTTGGCAAGTTCTAGCTCGAGAAGTCTCTGTCACGCACATGCTCTTTCTCTTTAAAGGTTCTCTCTGTCTCTGTCTCTCTCTGGTTCTGTCACAAACAAACAAACAAACAATCAAACAAAACCATGAACAGTACCTGAGGAATGCCAACTAGGGCTGTCCTCTGTGTCCTTCCTCCTTCCTACCAACGGCAGTTGTGGTACAGTTAAGTATGACCTCCATATGGGACAGATTGATTTCTCCTAATCATTTTTTCCTTGTACCTCCCCTTTTGGCTTGTGCGTGTATGCATGTTTGCACACGTGCAGGTACACGGGGTGTGCAGGGAACACAGATGTGACCAGCATCAGTGAATTAGAAGAAGTTATAAAGCAGTTCAGGGAAGGAAGGCTATTCTTGATAATGAAAGACATTGAAGCAATTCAACATCCATTAACAGAGCAAAGGTGACAGTAACCTTGACCTACGCTTTTCAGTTTATGAAAACATGTATATCACATGATTCAACAAGTCAGGCGAAAACCATTTAGTTCTGACAGTCTGTGGACAAACAAGGGTGAAGTGTCAGGATCTAGGGCTAAGCAGGCTTGGCAGGGCAGAAGTTCTTCAGTCCTGTTACCAAAGTACTGGTTGCAGATTGCTTTACAATGGAGAGCAGTCTCCAGATATAAAATGTTTAGGTCCATTGGTATCTTAGATATTTTAAAATGGAGGCGAGCTCTGTCAGTCCATTCAAGCAGGTTTCTGGTTTTGCCGTCAGTACAATGGATGTGGCCATGTACCTGTAGAACTCTTGGCAGCATGGGACACAAACCATTCATTAAAACCAAAGTGTAAATCTATATTTATTGACTTAACTTCAGTTCCTAGGAATGGAAGGCCATGCCCGAGGCCTCAGACCTAATGTCTAGAGCCATACTCTCTCCCTGTCTGTGTCTCCGTGATTCTCCCGTGTGATTCTGATAGGTCAGGGGCCCCATCACTAGGGATGGAGTGGTCAGACAGCTAGCAGTGCAGCTGCCCATACTCGTGGGTATGAGATGGGTCTATGCTGTACAGTCTTGACCATTTTCCACAGGGAAAAGACTGTGCACCCAGGTTAGGGCTGAGAGGGTAGGTGGTTTCTAGAATTGCATGAACAAAGGCATAAGCCGTTTAAGATAAGATTCATTCAAGGTTTTATTATTGTTTTGTTTTATCATTTTAATAGGAGATCTGAAAAACACTGACAGTCAAAGCTTGGGATTCTTTATGGGTTTTGCCCAGTGTATTATATTGTATTATACAAAATGGTAGAAATGTGGCACCTTTAAAATGCTCAAGGTAATCAAAATGGAACGGGGTGAAACTGGGTAGTTTCTGATTGGCATTCCTGGCTAGTCATTTCTGATCCGATGCCCTTGATGGCAGCCTTGAACCTTTTCCCCGTTCTTCTCATGATCGGAGCATGGTCACCTGCATGTCACCTGTGTAGAACTGGCAGTGCAAACATCAATGGCGGTTGTTGACTTCGACCAGCACATTCTGATGCCTTCAGGAATGCTCCCATGCTTCCTGACAAATTCTAGGGGCATTGGGCTGTCTGAGACTGCCCACTTTGTACCATGTGACCTTTCCAGAAGTGGAGCCTGAAGGTTCAGCTACGCAAACAACACGAAGACCTCCTGGAAGACCACATCTAGAATTATGAGGTGGTGTAGCCTTGAACCAGGGGGCCTGAAACTCAGAATACAGTCATTTAAATCAAAACAGCATTTGATAAAATTACTTAAAGAACTGGAGAAAAGGAATGCGGGGATTTTAAAGTCTCTTAAAACAAGGCAAGAAGAGGGAGGAAATGTTGGTTGGCTTTGATCAAAAATGGCTTCCTGTGATTTTTGCATAAAATAAATAGCCGACAGCTCAGCCTCCCTGGACAGGGCTCGGGAGGCTCTCTTAACTGGTTGGTTTCGTCTTTAAAGGTGTGGTTTTCTGTCTGGAGGACATTTGCCTTTGCTGTTTTATATACTAAATAACTGGCTGGTATTTTCTTTAAGGAAAAAGAAACCATGACAAATTGGGTGAGTCTGGAGTTCAAATGTAGAATTCAAACAAGAAAATTCACATTGTAATCTACTTCAGACCTTCTGAACCATTCATCAGCCCTTGAAATGAACCTCCCGTGGTCTCTGCGGGGAGCAGAGGGGGGAGAGGAGGGGGAAAGGAGAGTGATATGGTTTTTCTCTGGTTTTATAATGAAGATGTCCTGAAATCCACCAAATTTCATGGTTCCGTTTAAGATTCATTTGTGAATTGGCCGTTGCAAAATCAGCCAACCTTAGAGACCACGTGACCCCATCTTCTCTGTCAGCCCCCCCACCCCCACATCAGAGGATACAAAAGCTCCTTGACCTAACAAAAGGACCCAGCAGAGTTCCTAGTTTTTCCAGTTTCTTCGGTGGTAGCTGCTAGCGGTGCTAGCGTCTGCTGAAGGGGGTGGCCAGGATGCTGAAACTTCCGGCCTCCCTGGGCTGTAGGAATTCTTACTCGCCAGAGCACTGTAGACCACAGTTTGAGGGTAAGGGGGCGTGTCAGTAAGTGGCCGTTCTGCATATAAATGAACATTGCCTGCTCAAATACCAAAGGACATAAAGTTTGATGAGAGAACAAATGATGTCTTGCTTTCATTAAATTCAAAACGAGTAAAAGATATAAGAATTGCATTGCTTTATAAACAGGAGTGTCTAGAGATAAAAAAGAAAAATTAGTAACAATTTAAGTATAGTTGTATAGAAATTCTAGATCTGATAACTTAATATTCAATGTATATAATTTACTAAAAACAGCAACAAGAATAGAGTGCACACAGAGAGACAGACAGAGAGACAGAGACAGACCGAGAACAACAGTATATTCTTAACAGTAAACTACTATTGTGAAATGGTAGTTTCTGTTTTGTTTGCTTTAAGCTGTAAGAGAGGAGAGGGAGAAAGGAAAGGGGAGAGAAGAGGCTATAATTTAAGAAGTCCATCTGATATACTTCTGCATTATTAGAATACCTTTATATTAAGCACACATTAAGTAATTACACATTATTCAAAGTCATACAAAGATTTAAAGCAAAGTTTTTGTACAACAGTAACTACTGACCCACTCAATTCTCTCCAGGTCTAAGGATGATTTCCAACTTCCAGATCAATTTTACTTTTCTCATGGGACAAATTTTGCTTTTAAAAGTTAAGAGACTTTATTAAGTAAGTTCAGGTAACCTAGTAAAGTGGATTAAATAAAGAGGGGTTTCCATAATACGCAGTACAAGAGAAATCCAGGTTGATGTAACAGCCTTTCAGAGAAGTTAGAAAATGGTGATCTGGAGCTGGTTCTGTGAGAGACTATTCCCAGAAATTCTTCAAATATTACTTTTTATACGTAATTTTCTATTTATATGCATTTGACCAATGCACTTATTTAAAAGTAGCCAAATTGCCATTAGGGGACTGTCTATGTTAGGCTGTGTGTCAATATCTATTTCGCCGAAAACTGTCAGTCTAGGGCAGTTCTGATATTGTGTTTGTCTCTGCTCAGTGTATGGGAATTAATGTGATCTTTTTGTATGAGTCTAGATTAGATGCCAGAAAGCTTCTTGTTAAAGGCTCACTAGTAAATATTTTGGTTTATGTGGCCATAACATCCCTGCTGTAATGACTGGCTTTTATGATTGCAGCAGAGCAGTAACATGGGCAGTAACTAAAGAATGATCCTTGCTGAGTTTCAGGGAAACTTTTTACACAGATGGATAGTAGACAAACATGGCCCATGGATGACAGTTTGCCCATCCTTGGTGTACACCATGAGACTAGAAGTCGTTAGCATATGTGGATTCTTGCATAACTCATCTTCCACCCTTTCTAAATGGAGCACATCAAGTCAGAAGCCTCCTTTCCCTTCACCTCTTAGCAAATGGGGGTTTAAGTGGGGGGATTTCTACCTTGGATGGACTTTCCATCTTGGATAAACTAACCAGTTAATTTATGTAATTGATTTTTAATCTCACTGCTCATCTGTGTTTATCTGGAAGGCAGAACACAAAGAAAGGCATTACACACACATATGCATATATATATATGTGTATATATATATATATATATATGAAATAATAGTGTATCACATAGTATAGATAGAGTACCGTAGGAGTTAGAAAACCTGTTAGATTCTCATGATTACTATCATTACCATTACCAATGTATGCATCATCAGTTCTTGTCCCCAACTTATTTGGTCAGCTCATCAGAAGAATGATTGGAACATGTACATGCTGATTGACATGTGCAAATAAAAATTGTAAATACAGAACACCACCAGTCATACATATCTTAAGAAGCCCAATATCCCACGCCAACGCCTTGCCAAGCAGGTGGGGTTACCTTTCTTACACAATTCAATGTTATCCTGTTCTTCTCCAGTTTTGACAGACGGAGACGTAAAGCCCAATTCTGAATTATGGGCAAACAGTAGGACACGTTTGAAGTTTGAACATGGCATCATGAGAGGTGTTTGTAAGATATTCCTATGGCACTGTGGTATCCACATTAGTAAGAAAGAACATAGCTGTGTGTGTAACAGAAAGAAAGATGTGACATGCGCTCATTACTTGCACCTGGGTGGGAATCTATTGAGCCCTTCATTTTTCAGACTCCTCTGAATGTGGACAGGTTTGCTGAAAGTCCCTTTCTCTTCCTCTTCCCCTACTCTTTCCACTTCCCCCTTCCTCCCTTCGTCACTTCCCCTCCCTTCCCCTCTGTCACTGCCTTCTCTCTTCTCCCACCTTCCTCCCTCTGTGTGTGTGTGTGTGTGTGTGTGTGTGTGTGTGTGTGTGTGTGTGTGAACATACAGAAATGGCTGTCTCACTGCCACCTGGCTGTTAACTGGTAGTTCACTTAAACTTATCAAATTTCTAGCCAAGGATGGACTACGGGACTGTGGAGACGACT
The DNA here is from genome assembly GCF_011064425.1 of Rattus rattus. Classification (NCBI taxonomy): domain Eukaryota; kingdom Metazoa; phylum Chordata; class Mammalia; order Rodentia; family Muridae; genus Rattus; species Rattus rattus. The sequence goes on along the minus strand of NC_046166.1, from coordinate 5,053,939 downwards.
CCTTATAGACTATTTTCTGGTCTCCAGGCTTCCGGAGACTATGGCATGATTTTATTTGGGGCAGTCAGTCACTTGATGGCATTCTACACTGACACCCCATCAAACATACGAACTATCCTGTTGTTGCTTCAAATTCTCTGGAGCTTTGGGGAAGGATTAATGAAACTGACCAGACACTACTGAGCAATCCTGATTAAAGCACATGGGCAGATAGATACCAGAGGAAGATACCCAGCATCCTCTCTAGTTCTTTACATTATTCCCTTGAGACAGGGACTCACTGAATCTGGTTTTTGTCATTGTTTGTTTGTTTATGTTTTTGTTTTTTGTGGCTATGCTGACATCCAGCAAGCTCCAGCAATCCTCTTGGTTCTCCCAGAAGTAGAGGTACAGACTCACATAACCAGGTCGAGCTTTTTTGTGTGTCCTCATGATTACACAGAGAACAGTCTTAATCACTGAACTGCCTCCTCAACAGAAATTAGATATTCTTTTTTTAAATAAGGTTTTAAATTAAATGCTTATGTGTATGTGTATGTATATGTGTATGTGTATGGGGGGTATGAACATGTAGGTTATGGGCACCTGTGGCAACAAGAAGAAGGTTCAGGATCTCCTGGAGCTGGAATTACAAGTGGTTGTGAACAGCCTAGTGTGGGTGCTAGGAACTGAACTCAGCTCTTCTGAAAGATCGGCATGTTTTCTGAAGTGTTAATCTATTTCTCTAGCCCCATCTTTAGATATTTTTAATGGAAACATCCACTTACTGGGCTAGAAGGGGCTGTCATTTGACAAGCATTTACCTAATAATAACATTTTACTTTAGACTGTGGCACACTCTCATGTGCATGTACTTGGCCATCACTAAACAAAGCGTTCTCTAGATAAAACAAGGCTACACTCTGGCCCAGTCTGAGGATCACACCAGAGACTTATTAACAGAACTCTGTTTCTATGTAGGGAAGCTCTGGGACTCACATGTCAGTATCTAACATCAGGGGAAAAAGCACTGTCTTACATAAAAATTCATGTTAGTATTTCAGCAATATCACTGTTGGGAAGACAAAGTACTATAACCAGGATGTTCCCCTGTGCATCTTAAAATCCAGACACTGGGCTAAATCAATGCCCTGATTTCTGTGCAGTTATCGCTGTCCTGATTATTGGATTAGACACTGACTAGGAGATCTAGAATGTGTTGGGTTTGAAGTAATGCAGCCCTCCCATGTCCCTCAACTTGGGGTGTGACTCCATAGTTTGCACAGCCTTACAGCCTCTCACTACCCATTTGCTCATCACATCCTTTTGGAAGGAGATCAAGCTCTGGAACTTATTTTATATTAGGCAAACTGAATCCAGGATACCATGCTCAGGAAAAAAAAAAAACAAAAACTTACAGCAAAACAACTCTTAGAAGGATTCATATTAAATTGCATTTTGGGGGGATCAGAAGAGGGTCAAACATTCCACACAGGTACAGTTTCAGTGTCCTGCATTTGGATTAGATGGACCCCCATACAACACAAACTTTTATGGAAGATGACCTCACATGTAGCACATCAACAGGCTGTGTGTGATTAGGCTCTGCCTCCTGTTAAGAGAACCATAGGCATTCACAGACCTCTGGTTTCCTTTCTGTATATTTCATGTGAAAAAGTTACCAAATTAATAATGATACATTTAAAAATCTTGGCAGGCAAAACAATGTGCCTTCTTCCATACGGAGATCCCCCAATCAGGGCTGGAAAGAAGCTTCATGGCCTGTCTTCTAGGTTTAATTACTCTACAGGAGTAAGCCTGTTGAGAAACCTGGTTGAGATGAGCTATGAAAATCACTGGAGGCCTTACCCAGGCACGATTTCACTCTGTTCTGTTCCTCTGGACTGAGTCTGGGTACCAATTCATCTGAACATTAACTTCTCCCCCATCACATGGCACAGGCAAGGTTGGGGGTGTGCAGCATCTCTGCCTCAGCTGTGCTCAACAGAGCCTGGGGAGGACACAGATGCCAGACCCAGATCTGTGTTCTGCAGGCCAGCATCCCTGGCAACCTCATCCAACTGGCCTTGGTACAGCTCCCAAATGTCAGTCCTTTAGCCTCCCCAGACATGTTAGGGTTGGCAGTTTATGCTGAAGGCATTTCCTAGGAAGGGGCCCGTTGTCTTGCCACAGAGATGCCCATGGGATGGGTCGTTTATCACACATCCTAAGAGAGGGATAGCGAGAGACAAATGGCTTACTTGGGTAGGAGTCTGTAAATAGTAGAAACAATGCTAAAGGCATCTATGCATGGTACAGAGGCTCTTTCCCATCTTTACAGAGGGAAGATGGCCTTTTGTTGCGATTTTGTAAAAATATTTGCCCGGAGTTTAGCAGCTTTCTTGGGCATTCGCTTCAGAATCTCACGGGGTTGAGCTGGATTAACCTCATTTAACAGCCGGCTGGGTCTGGAAGGGAACATCCCGCATGGAGCAGCACGCCCTATTCAGAGCTGAATTCTCCTTATCGTTCTACTTAGGGGGCAGAAGCCCAAAGCCTGGCTGTTCCTCAAGGACCCCTTTGGGGTCTAAACACTGTTGCATAAAGGAGGTAATGGGTATGCTGTGATGGGCCCAGAGAGAAAACTCACAAACAAGACCTCATTCTTCTTTCTCAGCAGGGTGATGAGCCTCCTGCTCTCTATTTTCTCGTGGGAGTGTGGTTGGAGGGCGGTGGGAGCTGCAGGCAGGAGAAGCAGGTCTTCCATGGAGCAGTTAGCCGCCAGCAGTTCAGACAGACATCCAGGGTGTGGTAACATGAATAGGAATGGCCCCCATAAACTCACGCGTTTGAAAGCTTGGTCATAAGGAGCCACTAGGGGGTGTGGCCTTGTTGGAGTAGGTGTGGCCTTGTTGGAGGCAGTGGGTCACTTAGGCTTCCAGGTCTAAGAAACTCAAGTAGGGCCAGTGTGCCTCAGTCTCCTTCCACTGCCTGTAGACAGAAATGTTGAACTCTCAGCTCCTTTCCCAGCACCAAGTCTACCTTCATGCTGTCAGGTTTCCTGCCTTGATGATAATGGTTTAGATGCTAAACCTCTAAAACTGGAAACCAGCTCCAATTACTTTTTCTTTATGAGTTGCCATGGTCACGGTGTCTTTTCACAGCAGGAGAAACCCTAACAAAGATAGAACATCTCAGATGTTGCTTCTTCTGAACCTGCGTTTGATCACCCTGCCCCAGTAATCCATTGTGCATGGCTTGTATGTCCAGTGAAATCTAGTGTTTGGTTGGGCTGTGTTTTATGTGGTATCCATATCATGTCCCTGGATTCTTATCTAACAGTGGGCTCCTGGGTAGCTGAGACCTCAAACAGCACATTTTCACTGTAGATGTGTTGCAAAGGGTTCAGCATGGTCGCATTTGATTGTATGTGCTTATATATTTTGACTTAAATTTTATTTTCCGGATTCTCATTCTGATCATCAACGTCATAGATGCTGATAGCATTAGTAGCCTGAACGAGACCTGACCATAGCTCAGGGGGCTTCAAAGAGATTGGGCCAATGAGGCCTTTCTATTATTCCCAGACTCCTATCTAGGTGAGCTATCTTGCCTCACCATCCCACTTGCAGGAAGGGATAGGCTATGCATCCGTATGCCTGACAATGGCCTCTTCCTCAGAAACACCTTCAACATCATCTCCAATCCCAATTTGCCTGGGCCTGAGATTCCCATGATAAAGTGCAGAGCCTTTAAACGTGGAGCTGTTGGGTATTTTTAGCAAGCTTCCTGGGCTGGTGACGGTTTCCTTGCCAGCATATTGTAAGATACCACAGCTCATATTGCCTCATCCCGGCAGCTTTACCTGCAGCTGTGTGAACTCAGGCGTATTATGAGCATAATACTCCAGCCTCTTGGCATTGCTGTCCATCAAGTCTGTAAGAACTGGAATTAAATGACTGACTTTTTTTTTTTAAGTGTTCAAAGTAGTGCTCTTGGGGTCAGGCGCTGTCCTCTAAACATGTTCCTTTGGCCTGATCGCTCATACAAACTAACTTTAAAACTACTACATTGAATGAATTATGGAGAATTCTTTAGCCAGTTGCTGGTTGAAGGGAAACCCTACTCTATGTTGTCACAACCCTAGAAACTGAAGCTAGGCATCCATGAACGCTGGTAAACATTTGTGTAGAAACAGAGACCAAAACTCTGTGATTGGAGACTGCATTTTCTTACCACCCCTGTCTTTATGTAGCCTAACTTAAGCCTTTGTAGACATCAGGGTGGCCACATAATTTTCAGTACTACCACAGTCTGGTTATAGTTAGTGACTACCAAAACACATGTTGAGGCTTAGGTCTTACTTATGAGCACATAAGTCTGAAGAGGGCTGAAGGTCTTTCTAGCGGTACTAGATGTACAGGAATGGTTTACTTGGGTTGTGACACACTCAACTACCTACCTTTCATCTGTCCGTTGGCTTGCTTCTTCACATAAACGAGCCTGAATGCCCTGCCAGGAGCTAAGCAGACAGCATCCATCCTCTTGGATTTCTGAAATCATGAGACAAAATAAATCTCTTTCTTATATGAATTACTCGGGAACTGGTGTTTTACTAGAGCAACAGAACATGGAACAGGTCTAAAACAGAATAGCAGTGCTTCAGATGTTGAAGATATCAGCAGAGCATTGACTAAGAGTAGGACACTTCAGAGTGTGGGACACATGTGACTATACAGGTTGCATGACCAAGAAAGCTAGCCCCAGATTTTCACTGAGTTTTATTAGCTCTGTGTCCCACGCACGACTTCCCGCCGGCAAGAAGCACGCGAGACATAGAAATTCTTACTATGAGTGACTTTATTCCTGTCTATTCCTCTCTCATGGTGGAAGCCCGCCACCCTATTTATCCCCGTGTGTGCACCCCACCTGATTGGCCCTTCTCATGACCTCATCAGTATTGAAATGGGCAAAGACCTGGCATGAAGGCACTCTTGCACATGCAGTTAATCTCCCCATAAGGGGGCCGGCTAGCGGTAAAGGCCAGCGCCATCTTGACTGACCTGGCCTTCCACGTGGGGCGCAGTGGAAGCCAGCGCCATCTAGTGGTGGCGAATGTTATTGCGGCCCTCTACATCTCACCCTTTTAATATATATAATTTTATAGCAGTCATGATCACCCCATCGCGTGCAATGAGGAAACCTCGGCGATGTGCAGGGGCTGATCAAAGGAAATCGCTGAGTCTCTCTCAATCCCAGTGCAAATGGACCCACAGGTCCTTGGGGTGCAGGAGCAGGGAACTCAGATACAGAGTAAATCCTGAGCAAGATAACCAAAAAATTCAGTGAGGCCCTTTGTACAATGGCCACAAGTGCTTGAGTGAATAACGGCCTTGTCACATTACTGTTGAGATCTGAGTTTGTAAACCAACCATGGTATGAATACTGATCCACAGCATAGGGCTGCATCAGAAACCCTCCCGATAAGTAGTGGGCACCTCATTTTTGGTCCTCCTCAGCTGTTGCCACCAATGGCCATTGTCAAGCCACTCCTATAATTAAATTTATGATTTCCAATTGTTATTAACTACTCTAGAAAGTTCACCCATTGTACTTGTCTAACAATAGGGAGGATAACTCAGACACTGCAGACACAATGTCTGCAGCAGTAATAACTGCTACAATAGCTCGAAAGTGTCAAAGGTCTTTTTCAGGACAGTTCAGGATCAGTCATTTTTCTCTGGAACAACCAGCAGACAATGGAACCAATTTCTGAGATCTGCATGAGGCCAGGGGAGTTCTCCAGTCATTGTAGCTTTACACAGGTGGCTTTCTGTGAAGCTACAGTCTGTAAAATGGGCAACACCAGTTACCAGTTAAGGCAGCAGAGTCACCAGGAAATGAAGGACAGGGTAACAGCTGGAATCAGCAAGCAGCGGCAGTGTACAGAGTCTGAGCGTGGAAGGCCACAGTGGGGCCGGGAACACACGCAGCAGTAACACTGACTGCAGCGGCAAGATTTCTGTGATGACAAAAGGTGAAGGGGGATCTTCCGCCTTCCTTTCAGGGCAGAGGAATGACTCTAGGGACCCGAACCACGAGAGCTGAATCTTCATGTAACCAGGATCAGCAAGTCTCAGCAACCACCCAGGCAGCTGGCACACTCTTGTAGCATCCTGTAGAAAAAACACAAACATTCCCTCTTCCCCATATAAAATATCTGGACAGGATCATGTCAATATGTGGATCTCTCTATTTCACCTAGGCAGGGTATGCCTAGTTGTAGGTGCCATAAACTTTGGCATCCAAATTTTAAAATTGAAATAAAAGGAGTATTATTAGCATTCAGGGTAACTCCCCTTTTATTTATTAAAATTGTTAAAATATTGTTTATTAAGATAAGTCCTCGAGGATTAAATTGAGGACACTGAGCACTTGTATTTATAATTTGACTTGTATACCAAATTATTGTTTTCAGCATTATTGTTTTGGATATATAAAGAATGAGATTTTTTTTACTAATTTTTTTTATGTAAGGCCTAATCTGTCTGGTATCTGTCCTCCCTAGTTAAGGAGTCTAGGCAATCCAGTTTGAGTTCTTAAATGTCCTATAAAGGAACAGTATTTAGTGCTCTTAACCACTAAGCCATCTCTCCAGCACCTCACAAACTTTATTTACCTAAACATAAGCATTAATTAGAAATGTCAAATCCTGTAAACAAGGTCCAGATTTAGCCTTATTTAGAAATCTGAGTTGGCAGGGTGAGGCTGGGCGTTGAAAGTAAGCAAATGAGTCTTCCTCTTTTTCGTGAGGGGTGTGTTATCAACTCCATTATCATTTTCAAAGAGCTGGGTCTATGGTATTGTTTAGTTTCTCTGAGCCAGAGCACTGAAAGGGACAGTGAGTTGTCAGACAATTCACACTGAAATCACTCACTGATTTCAAGTAGAAAACCTGTCTCCAATAAAGCATTAAGTGATTGAAATCAATTGTAAACCACAAACCCAATGACTATCAGTATATAGTGAAAGCTTGATTTTTAACATATAAAAACAGTGGAAGCGCATTTTCTATGGGTTGCATGCACAAATTTACAGTAAATACAAAAGCATGCAAGGAGTAAAGTTATCAATTTGCCTGAAATTTGTATATGTAATAGGCCAAATATCAGTATTTTGTAATAACCAATTAAATTGCTCTTTGGACTAAGGTATGTTTCACCAGGTTTCTTTTAAAATACTTCCATGACTCTAGCCTACAATTCTGTATTAACACAGCTGAGTTTTATCTCAATGTTCATAACAAAGACCTAAGTCCTCTGGTAAGGGAGGTACTTAGCCAATTAACATATCTTTAGAAGCTTGAAATTAGCTTCAAATATTCTTTTCTGGAGTAGTTAACATGCTACTCCCCAAATAATAAAGCTCATTTTGAGAGCAAAAAAGTTTGTAGTAAAATTTTTCATATACATGAAAGATTCAAAGTTCTAACTTCTTACATTGAAGAAGCAACAAAATTACATAATATAAGGCTATTAGCCACTTTTAATGATATCACTCTATGGGCTCTCTAAAATTATAAGCAAGCTCACAAAATAAAAACTCACAATCCCAGGATGTAAACAAACTGCATAAAACAATCCTCTAAATCTATCTTGAAATGGCAGTTGGAGTAAGCAAACAAGCTGTAATGTTCTCATAAGTTCTAAAACCTCATCAATCCTTTATAAATCTTGTAACAATCTCTATCCAATACAATCTCTACCTGTTTGATTTTTCTTCAATTATAAATAAATTTGAGTTAGTCAATGTAACACTGGCAATCCTTAATCACAATCTTAAATTCTCCTTGTAACAGCAGACCACCACCACAAGGTCACCTGAGCTCTTAGTACGTGACTAGGCAGCTGTTCTCCGGGCAGTGGAAATTAGCATTAGAATACAGATAACTTCAGGGCAAGCCACACCTATGGAAAGCAAAACTCAATCCCCAACAATCTAGTCTCCTAGGCACCACAAGTCTATCTATTATGTTGTAAAGTTTGACTATCAATTCTACATTAGAGCGCACAATGGCGTGGTCTCAATACCTTCGAGACAATGTCCTAAATTCTTTTAAGCCTGGTTTTAGCATAAGAATTCCATAAAACATTACCTCAATTTAGACCTGTCTCACCCCAATGTCACATGTATCTAGAATTACTTCATCTAAATTACAGTTTTAAGCTAACTTTCTGTTGCCAATATTATACCTTTTTAACCATATCCAATAACATTGAAAGCCAATAGTCCACAACCAAGGCAAGCAGAGCATATTTAAACATTTAAAACCAATGAAACAAAATTGAAGTGGCTACACATATCTTAATATATACACCAAACACCATTTTTACCTTTTTTAGCTATGATTTAAGAGATGCACCTTGTCACCTGTTGAGTCAATTAACCAGTCAGGGATTTTTCTAAGAAAACAGCTATCGCTCTCGTACCTTAAGCTGAGAAGCTGTTAGCACCAACTAAGATCAGCCCGTGTGAGGCGGCAGCCAGCTTCTAAGCAGCTCCTCCAGCTAATCTAGACACCTGGCTCTAGGCACAGGGCTTTAAAGACCTGATTGAAACCTTTTCTATTCATTTGTTCCTTTTGAACCGAATTAAAACAGAAGTCAAGGTGTATCGACTGGCAGATAAGGTTTTACCATTTTTCTTTTGAAACGAAAGCGTAAAACATTTAAACAGCGAGAAACAAAATCACAGACATAAACTGACAGACAGGGGACATCCTGGTGCACCGAGACAAACAATAGACAAAGAGGAAAAAACCAGATGGTGTTCCACGGTGACTATCCACTCGAATTGGAGTTGATATGGGCGATGGATTGTCTCAATTCCTGGACTAGTCCACCAGATATTTGAAACCCAATTCCTGTAAAGATACTGAGATATATTATCTGGCGGCACAACCGACATTTGCCAATGGTATGGAAGTAAACACAGCCCTGAATATTTTACTCACAACCCAATTACATAAACTCCATCAGGCTGTGCGGGCACTGAGATGTCCTTTGTTTGATTCTCCTGAATAAATTTTCAGGCGGTCTGCCTCAATCAAATCAGTCAGCATGACTCTGTAAAGCTTTTCGGCGTCGGCGCTACAGACGCCCTTTGGCGTCGAGAAACGCCCGGAGCTTAATATTTAAGCACCAAGACAAAGTTTTTTCTCCCAAAATACTGTGTTCCTTTTACCTCCTCTTTTATTCTCTCCGGGACATTCTTTTCCCCAACTTCTCACCTCCAATTGGAGGGACTGCTATGAGATCGATCAGTTTCCTTTTGAATCGATCAGTTTCCTTTCGTTGCAACTTTTCACTACCCCTGTTTCTGACCATCTTTTCCTTGCCCCAACGCTCTCCCTTTGTTGTTTTACCTAGGCAGTTTCCCATGTAACCTCTGGCGCCTTTTGGCGGTAGCTAAACTCAAGGTCAATAGAAAAAACCGAGGGTTGCCAGAGCAACCACAGCGGCACCTGCGTCGACAGAGACTGAGTTGGGCGGATCAAGGCTAGCCATGGTCTCAAGTCTTACCCCCTCATAGCTTCTGAATTTGTTCCCCGAAATGGGGCTTCCCGTGGCACCGGCGATGTTTTTGTCCAGGGTTTCTTGGCACCAAATGTCCACGACTTCCCTAAAATTCTTACTATGGTGACTTTATTCCTGTCTATTCTCTCTCATGGTGGAAGCCCCTTAGGCACCCTATTTATCCCCGTGTGTGCACCCCACCTGATTGTTTAACCTTACTCTTTGGCCTCATGTGCGCCCGGAAATGGGCAAAAGACCTGGCATGAAGGCACTCTTGCACATACTTTTGCAGTTAATCTCCCCATACTTGTAGTAAAGGCCAAGCGCCATCTTGACTGACCTGGCCTTCCACGTGGGGCGCAGTGGAAGCCAGCGCCATCTAGTGGTGGCGAATGTTATTGCGGCCCTCTACAGCTCTGATAATGAATATCCCTTTTTCTATATATCTATTGGGAGCCTTCTGAAAGTATTGAAACGATGCTATTAGATCAAAACCCCTCAATTATGGCAAGGGTTTTTCAAAGTACGTGGGCTGAATTTTAGTATGCCTCATCTTTGAGATCATTTTGAAAGGAGGTATTTGGGTTCTTCCCACCTTGTGAAAGTCTACCTTTCCACTAGAGGAGACAGTTCCTTCTTAGCTCAAACCCTGTGAGGGGCCTGGATCAGAAACTCTAAAGCACACCCATCTCACAGTTGGGGGTTCAAGCTGCAGTTGAAGAAGCACTATCTCTGTCAGACACTATCTCTGTCAGACACTATCTCTGTCAGATGCTATCTCTGTCAGATGCTGTCTCTGTCAGACGCTATCTCTGGATGCTTTGTCAGAATGTGTTGGCTTTGGTGGATGGTGCCCTCTGCTCTATTTGGTGTCAAGATCATGAGTGTGGAAAGAAGTGGTCACTGAGGGGGTGGGCAGGCTTCAGTATGCTTTGTGAAGCCAGGCTGGGAACTGGACCGCCTGCCTGCCCGCCTGCCTGCCCGCCTGCCTGCCTGCCTGGCTGGCTGCCTGCCTGCCTGCCCAGCTCTTGGGTATCCTTTTTGATGGCTCCAAAGGAGAAAAGGTTCTGTCCTTGCCTTTCTCTAGGTGAGACTGGCGAGCTCCCCAAACACCACCACCCTCCCATAAACCATTGTTAATTCTTCTGTTAGCCACCACCACCGGGCTCTCTCCACCCACCTATCCCATTCTTCCTTTCTTTTAAAGGCCAGCTCATGTAAATTCCCTATGGAGGTCTTTCCAGTTCACAGCAAATGTCCAGACTCTTCTTCCCTCTATGCTGGTCTTCAGTACCAATAATGCTTCTGGAAGGCAAGGTTATCCCTTCTTCCATTGCCTCAGCACCCTAAGCCCGGAGGACATGCATTTAATGATGACTTTAGGGTTAGGATTGTAAAATATGGAACACCACTAAGGACATCTTGAAAACAAGGTTTATCCATGGCCATGATCTTTGTTTTATTTTTAGATTTATTTATTTTATTTATGAGTACCATTCGATCCCAGTACTGATGGTTGTGAGCCACCAAGTGGTTGCTGGGAACTGAACTCAGGACCTCTGGAAGAGCAGTCAATGTTCTTAACTGCTGAGCCATCTCTCCAGCTCCGAGCACTTTTAAAAATGATGCTTTTACACAAAGACACTTCTCATTCATAATATGAATAAACAAAAAGAAGAAAACTGTAGGTTCTGTGTGTTCTTGCTATCAAAAATGGGCAATTGGTTATTTTTGTCTGTATTTGGAGGGACATCCATTTTTTTCGTACAGTATGTCTTGTTAAGTGTCTCTTAAAGCCAACAGTAAGCTGAAATAATCTTTGTAGGCATTTATAAGTTCATTTACAGTATTTTATATGACTATGCAAACTTCAACCTTCCTTACTGAATAGATAGCATGCTGGTTTTTTGTTATAGATATAAATAGTGCTGGTTAGAAATGGGCCATATAAACATCTGGATATTTGCTTGACTGTTTCCTTTGGGTAAAACCATGGAATTAAAATTGGGCCAAATAATATTTAACTTTTGTACATATGTAAGCCTTTATATTCTTGTTAATTTACAAAAAAAAAAAACCCCTAGATTCAGAGAGATTTCTTTTTCTCAGGCTGAACACTGTTGGGGCTTTGAGCAAATGATTATTAGCAAGACTGAAAAGGCACTTTGTGTGAGTGTGATAGGCATCAGGTTTAGTGACAAAGCCCAGTCTCCAAAAGGTGGTACTTACACGGTTCCATTCATATGATATGCTCAAAACCTGATGCCAGCAATGGAGGCTGGAGAGATGGCTTAGGGGCTAAGGGAACTTGGTATTGTTCATCATCCACATCTACCTGTAATTACAGCTCAAGGGGATATAGTGCCCTCTTCTGGCCTATGTTTGTACTGCACACATTTGTGCACACACATGCATATGGCCACACATACATAAATAAAATTAAATCTTTAGCAGAATCTTTCATTGATACAGGAGGATTAAAGGTCTCCAGAGCTTAACTGTGGAGCAAGGCTGTGATATAAAGGGTTGAGGAGAGGGCTTTCCTTTTCAGTGAGAGAAGAGTTCTGTCACCTGATGGTGGTGGTGATTTCACGAACCTGTATGTGTGACAATTTTTAATAAACAGAATGCATGCCTAAAATGAGCATGAAAACTGATGAAATCTGAATGAAGACTGTGGTTCACTGCACACTACTATGCTGCCGTTGGCTTTCTGACTTGATGATTGTTCTTTGATAGAGATATTGTCACTGGGGGAAGTTGGGGGCAGGACAGAGAAACTGGTACTAGTTTCTGAAACTTCTTTGAAATCCTAAGAATACTGAAAAATCATTTCAGATGTAATGATTATTAAAATTCCCTTAGGAGCATCTAAAAGTTTCCAAGATTTTGTGTTAGTTTCTTTGCTCGGTGTTGTACATGTGTGATCTGGCGAACCTCCGAACGGCCTCCACTGTCCATTCCGTGGCCCTCATTTTGGTAGCAAAGTGAAGAAGTTTTGTTGTTGTTGTTACTGCTGTTGTTGTTGGGTTTTTTGTTCTGTTTTATTTTTTAAACAAAATCGCTCTCATATGAGATTGAAAACAATGGAGCGAGTTTTGCAAAACAGAATTTGTTAATTAATTAATACTGTGAGATTCTTCCTATTCTCCAAACTTTGTAACACAAAGATGCACACTGCTCATGGATTACACATGCTGGTGCCAAAACATACAGCTTCTGCTTCCCCTGGCTGCTTGCTATGAGGAGCATGAACCTTTTACAGACTGTAAAGGTATCATGCTGTTGGTTCACTTATGCAGCAGAGTAACAAATAGACTTCAAGAAGAGGAGGAGGAGGAAATGAATCAGGGGGCCGGATGGCTCAGTTGGTAGAACATCAGACTTGGGTCTGTGACATGACTTAGTGGATAAGGGCCCCTGCCACCCAGCCCGACAACTTGAGTTTGATCACCAGGAAACACATGCTGGAGGAAGAGAAGTAGCTCAGCAAATTTGTCTTCCTCTGACTTCTACATCACACACACACACACACACACACACACACACACACACACACAGAGGGAGGGGGGAGGGGGAGAGGGAGAGAGATGGTGAGTCAGGGGCACCATCTATCACATAAATGTGTTATTAGATGTGTGCTGCTATGGAAAGGGTGTCCTGTGAAGGGGGTTAAAGTGAGCAGAACCATGACACCGAGGTTACTTGAGTGCAATTTGGACCCTGATACTTGCTAGTGATCTAGACTCTGCACCTCACTTGTTTGGTCAGTTTTCTTACTTAAGAAAAAGTATTTGACAGTTGGGCAGGTGTTATAGACAGAACGGTGCCCCCTTGATTCTGAGTCTCCATCCTCAACCTCAACTGTATCTGCAGACAGGGTTTCTGAAGTACTACTTAAGGCTGAATGCAGGTACCAAGAGAGGCTCTGAGCCAATCAGACTGCTGTCCTTATAATCACAGTGAGATCCCCTCTTTGGGGATGTATACGTATAGAACAAAAAGAGTTGCATGTCTAACAAGCAAGAGGCCATTATGAGGCACAGAGAAGCTCTTAAGAGGACCCACACCTGGCAATGCCTGGGCCCCCTGGCCTCCAGACCTGTGAGAAGAGACATCTCTCCTGGGAAGCAGGGAGCCTGGGGTCCTGCTTTCTTTTCTTTTCTTTCCTTTTCTTTTCTTTCTTTTCCTTTCCTTTCCTTTTCAATTTTTTTAAAATCAGGTATTTCTTTTTTACATTTCAAAAATTATTTCCTTTCCCAGTTTCCTGTCCATCAGTTCCCTAACCCCTCCCCTTCCCATTCTATAAAGATGTTCCCCTCCCTATCCACTCCCTTATGGTCTGCCCACATCAATCCCCTACACTGGGGGTCCAACCTTGGTAGGACCAAGGGCTTCCCTTCCATTGGTTCCCCGACAAGGCATTCACTGCTACATATGCAGTTGGAGCCCAGGCTCAGTCCATGTATAGTCTTTGGGTAGTGGTTTAGTCCCTAGAAGGTCTGGTTGGTTGGCATTGCTGTTCATATGGGGTTGCATAATTGGAGGTCCTTCTTTCTAAGGCTCACATTACAGATGCTTTCCCCCTCTACACAGAGTGTCGCAGGCTTGCCCTTCAGTGACGTCGCCTTTCATCTGCATTGTTGGCCAGAATGACAGCTTCGTTGGTAAAGTGTCCTCGTTTGAAGGAGAAGTTTCGAAAAAGCCAAGATATGGCATACAGGGATTTCTAGTTGCTTCTCAGATATAATTTGATACCAGCAAGGAGCTAAAGAACACAACACAATGTTGCAAAAGATAATTTAAAACATCATGCTATCCTGAAAATTGTATTCAGATTTAATAGGGATATCCTTTAATAAGGATAGAGATGAATAGAAAATTAACCACTAGTACTCAAAACATTTGGTATGGGAGTCATGCAAACTTTTTCATTTTCACATTAATTATATTTATCTTTTTCAGAAAAAACTCTACTTATACTCATTTTGTACTCCGTATAGGTTTATATTATTAGACTGCAAGGTTGGGAGTCATACAGGGTCTTCCCTTTTTCCACAGGGAGCTTTCTTCCTCTCCCTGTGTTTTCCTCTTACACATAAAATAGGAGGGTCTGCTGCACGACTGTGACTTGGGTTCCAAACAGCACCCTTTATGGGAGGAAGGTTTCTTTTCTGTAAATGGCCCAGTGCTTCCTGGTCTGATTCCCTTGCTTCCAGGTACACGCTGGGCTTTATCCTCCAGAATGAGTGATGACACCTTCTCGTGCGTGGGCTCTCCCTCCTGTTGCTATCACCTGACTTATTGTGAGATACGGACTCCTTGTCCCAGTCCACTTCTAACCAGCAGCTCAGGGACCATGAACCTCAGGGAACTCACCCTTAGAATTTGGAAGACAGGGGAGGGACAAAGACCATTTAACTTCCACGTAGAGGACCTGTCTCAGCACCCTCATTTATAATCTTTGTGAAGAGTACCCCATGTCAGTGAGCATATATTGGGATGCATCTTTGAAATTTGGAAATAATGATTTTCTTTCTAAAGTTCCTTGAACTTCAATTAAGAAGCAAATAGAGAGTTGTTAATTAGACTTCTGAAATCTACTACATTCTTGGCTGAAAAAGAGAAATCCTCCATGACTTCTGGGGAAGACTCAGCAATGTGGCTTGTCAGCTGACTGGACCCTCATAGCATCCACAGTTGTGCATTGTTGGGGCAGGCACTCTGTTCAGAGGAGGGTCCCCAGCATTCACTGTAGCTGGTAACACAAGATCAGATATTGGGGACTTGCTGTGATTGGACCATCTTCTGTCTAGACTCAAGAAAGAGCTCCGTGGGCAATGCACACAGAGGATGAGGGGAAATGTCAGAAGTCTGTGTCTACGGTGGGAACCAAGATGGCAGATCTCAGCACAGTGAAGACTGTGTGAACCTGACAAGGTCCTTTTAAGAACACATCATGCTTGTAAATTTACATTTCCACTGACCAGGTAGACTGAAGAGTTGCAAAAAGACATTTTATTTCAGAAAGACAAATGGTATGTGTAAGCGTTCTATCTTTAATCTTCCAGTTGAGAATTTAAACAAAATTCTCTATTGATGAATCCTATGATTCTTTCTTGGAGAGATTTCTTCTGTTTCAGATCTTGCTAATGATTGAATCTTAAGTTTTCTCAGTGGGAGCTTGCAAGTTCCCAGTAAAGTTCCCTGATGCCTGTGCCTTCATATTCTGTGGTTGAAAATCTACCCTTCTATAACTTTGATATCACTGCTGACTCATTATTGAGCATGGAGATGGCCTTGGGCTTCTGTTGCTGTCTTCCTTGAGGTCCATGTTTCTGCTTATTCCTGTGACTCACCTGCTGCTGACCTGAGGGTCCCTTAACCCCTAAACCTGCAATTCCTTTTTAGTTCTGAGTCTTGGGGTCTTCTCATAGTTACACAACCATTTTGAACTAGTGATTTGTTGAATGAAATCTCTGAGTGCCTGAACATTTCTGCTTAGTTGGCTCTTATCTGCCTCCTCACCCCCATGGCATACAACGTCCTTGCTTTCTACCCTCTGCCATCAGAGTCACTTATACACTCCACTCTCTCCTACCTACCCTAGGGTTTTGGCATGTGTATTCCTCTATGTGCCATACTCATGGCCCGACTGGTATTCTTGTCTTTGCCTAGTTAATCCTAGGCTGGTTACTACTCCTTAGTATCCCTGCCGTATTGTTAACAGATTACTCAGGGCGTCTCCTTGAGGGAACCTGTTACTCTGACATATGTTACTAAACAACTGTCTCCCCTCGTATGTGAGGTCAGTGGGACAAGGTCAGGTCTACTCTTGCTCAGATGATCAAACTCATTACTCAGAATTGGGTAGATTCTCAACAAACCTTTGAGAGGGCTGGGCATGTAGCTCAAAAATAGGATGTGTGCTTAGCAAGTGCAAAGCCCTGGGCTCTATTCCCAGCTCCAAAATGAAATAGTAAATAAAGATTGATGACTCAGCGAATGGATGTGAACCAGAAGCAAGCAGAGGATATTGGGGTGCATTGTTCTAAGGGAAAGGAGAGAAGACTCTAGGGACAGCTATGGGTTGAGCAACTAAGCAGGAATGTTCATTCTACCTCACACCCAGGGTGGGTCTTCACAAGTGTTCTCGTGGACCCCCAAAGGCCCTGGATGGAATGTGGATCCTCACTAGGTTCTGTGCAAGGTCAGACAGAGCATACTCTCTGGCTGCTTCATCACATAGTGACCAGCAGCTCCGGCCTTCACTTTCCCAGCACCCTGCTTTCTCTCCTTGGCGTGGATGCCTGTGCCAGCCCACTAAGCACTTCCTTGCCCTTTTCCTTGACTCTTTGCTGGAGCAAGACTCGTACCACATTCTGCGTGTCTCATGGGCCTCTGTGACTTGCATGCTGCTACTTTCCTTCTCAGCCCCTCACTTGACCTCTGCTGTTTTCAATGCCTGTTCTTTCCTCCTCGCTGTTGAGTATGTGCCCAGGAAGATAAGGATAAGTGGCTGTGAGAATACTCGAGTTTGCTTTTTCTGTTGGTGTGATAGAACACTGGCCAAAAAAACAATTCTTGGGGAAGAAAAGGTTAATGTCCACTTACAAGCTATGATCATCATCAAGGGAAGTTAGGAGAGGAACTTGGAGTCAGAAGCTGAGACAAGGGTGAGGGGAACACTGCTTCTTGGCTTGCTCCCCATGGCTTGCCTACAGGCCAATCTGATGTAGTTGTTGTAGTTTCTTCTTCCCACGTAACTCTAGTTTGTGTTAAGTTTGAAAAAAAATCAACAATGTAGGATGTCAAGGGCTCTTTAGAAAAATGTCTTACCCCAAACTGAGGGTAAAGTGAGGGTAAAGCTGGAGAAGAAACTGGAACACCTTGTCCATTATGGTGGCAGAGGCAAGGAGAGGGCTGGAGACCAACCCAGGATGGAGCAGACCCCACGGGTTAAAGACAGGAGACACTGAATATGAGCCCCAAGCCATGCCAAACTTGCAGCAAAGTGAAACACATTGTACACAGTGATAAGCAATGATTTTTTTCTTATATTATTTCTCATCTATCTGAAACTTGGTGTTGCTTTGGTAATCTTTATTTTAGCTGGCAACCCTACCATTGACCAGCTTTTCCTCGAGTTAGGGAAACATAAGTCTGTTAGAGAGTAGCTATGTTGGCAGGTGTGGGTGAGTTCCTTCACCAAGGCTGAGTTCTTACCTTCCCATCACAGGAAATGCCAATGTCCCTGTCCTTGTATGTAGCATTGGAAAGGGAGAAAGCCTTGCTTGCTCTTAAAACATCAACTGGGATGCTTAAAAAACAAAGACCCTAGCACAGTGCTTTCTAACACTGTGCTCTATAGTTACCCTATTAAGACCTCCTGTTTATTGCACACTTACTGTATACCAATTCCATATTAAGTGCTGTCTGAATTAATAAATTTCTATGATAACTCCTTGTGGTATGTACAAGACATGAATTTACTTCGTATTTGGTGATCATTTAGTTCTGTGAAGTTGCTATGATGGCGTTACCAGGCAAACGCCTTAGAATGTAGACATGATGATATTCACTGGATTAATGATTGGAAAAATAAAATGCTAAAAATCTAAATATTCATCAGTCAGGGATTAGTCAAATAATGTTGATAGTTCCTTAAATTGCTAAGCAGGGGATTTGCTTATTCCCAGACTTGAATAAGAATGCATAAGTTGGATACAATTAAGTTTAATACTTTTATATAATTATACCTGGCAAAATACAGAGATCATTATAACAAACACATTTTAATTAAATATAAGTTTTACAAAACTCCACAGATCTTTAAAGTGAACATACAAAAAGAGCTCTAATTTAATTCTATCCCGAGGTTGTAAGCATTCACACATACACCTTGGGATCTTGATGCTCTTCAGGCATGCATGCAGGCCTATGGTTCCTAATGTGGTTGCTCACATGCCTGAGAGGTGATGGGTCTGTGTGGATGGGCTCACTGGCATGCACAATGCTTTGTCTGTGTTCTCCCTGGGCACCAACCATAAACACATTTCCAGAGTCAAAGCATCTCCCAAGCTTGGCATCACAGCTGGAATTATCTGAAAACCCCGAGACTTCTGTCTCCCATCCACCCCAGCTCATGAAAGCATTCTTACTCGGAGAAACACATTTACAAGTCAAGGCCTCATAAAGTTTATAAAGACTGAACTTGAACCTTCAGAGATGCCAGGAGGATGTGAAGGGAAAGACCTGCTCTTTCACACACCCATAGCCATACTGTACTGGAACACAAAGCAGGTCTCCTGTCAAGATGCCCCTGGGCTGTGGCTTTCTTCACAGCCTCTGGATGCTGAGGTAACCTCACATGTACCGTGACATCAGGTCTTCTTAGAGCCTTTGGTGGACTGAGTAAAGTGACTAATGTGTCTCCTGTGGGACAACAGGGGCTGATGTGGATGTGCTGGCCCACTTGCAAGACATCTCAGTTGAAAATGCCCTGTGCTGGGCTGACTGCCATCATCTTACAGGGAATAATTAGTGCTTTTGCCATGGACATGAAACTGAAGCTGAACTGATGAACCTGCTATGAAGTAGCATGTGTTGTTCGTGTCCAGGAGATCCATCTTGTGTCTAATTTGGCACTGGCTTTAAACAGCTGCTGCCTTTAGACACTTTAATTTGTTATCCACAATGAGAAGGAGGCCCTAGACGGGTTCAGGGCAGTTCTATCAAAATTTGTGTTTTTCCCCCAAATTGCAAACAGCTGAGCTAACTTTCTTGGACCATTCCATTTTCAGTTTTGAGAAACACCATGTCTCTAATTTTTCTAGTGGAATCAAATAGTAGCCCGATTTGCTAGAGTTTGGGTTTGGAGGTGGCTTTGCCACAGATGTGTGCCTTTCTACTGTAAAATCTACTGACAATATTTGGCCCCATATTCCTCAAGCATGTGGCTAAAATGGCAACAGAATTGATTCAGGGAATTTCTCAAGCTCAACAAGTGCCTAAGAGAATCAGCCTAGAGTTGAAGTTGTATGTTAGGTGTATTTTGTCAGCAGTACCCATGTCAAGACAGAGAATCCATGTTTACAGTAAATAATCTACTACTAGTAGTAACTAAATCAGGTTGGAAGATGTGTGTGGGAAACCTGTCTCTCATAGATGGGCTTCTATGGTTTGCATTTGGCCTGTAGAACCCTGTGAAACCTTGTGTGGAGAGCTCAGAGTGAGACAGCCATGATGACTGATAGACCACTCATCTATTTGGCTGAAGGACTGCAAAAAGGAATGTGGTACCACATCTGGGACTAGGACTAAAACTTGGAAGACCTCCACAAGGTTCTTCTGATGGACTCTGGTTGTTGATTTGATTGAATCTGGAGTTAACTACAACTCTGGCATCTATGACAAATTTTTTTTTCTAAAAAAATTTAAAGTTGGAAGACCCACTTTTAATCCAGAACTTTTGAGGTGGGAAGATCCACTTTGAATCTGGGCCACACCTTCTGTTAGCAAGCTGTATAAGGGGCATGGAAGAAGGAAGCTTAATGTCATTGCCTGCTTGTTCCTGATTTGTTGACAAGGCCATATTTTTCACTGGCATGAGAACCTATTTCTTGGGGCTTCTGGTGTTTACCAAAGACCAGCTGTGCCATCCATCCAGCTTTGTGGAGGAACAACTACTATATTCTTGGACCTTCTATTGGTAAACAGCCATTGTTGGACTAGCTGGAACACAGCCATTAGCCATTCTAATAAATCCCCTTTTACATGTACACACACACACACACACACACACACACACACACACACACACACACACACAGGGGGGAGAGAGAGAGAGAGAGAGAGAGAGAGAGAGAGAGAGAGAGAGAGAGAGAGAAAGAGAGAAAGAGAGAGATTGATTTTCATTCTAAAAGTTCTGTTCAGTAAGGTTCTGTCAGGGCCTCTCAGGAGACATCCATATCAGGCTCCTGTCAGCAAGCACTTCTCTACATCAGCAATGGTGACTGGGTTTCCTGGCTGCATAAGGGATGGATCCCCAGGTGGGACAATCTCTGAATGGCCTTTCCTTCAGTTGCTGCTCCACTCTTTTTTCCTCTGTTTCATCCTGTGAGTATTTTAGTCCCCATTCTGAGAAATACTGAAGCATCCACACTTAAGTCTTTCTTCTTCTTGAGCTTCATATGGTATGTGAATTATTTCTTGGGTATTTTGAGCTTTTGGGCTAATATCCACTAATCAGTGGGTGCATATCATGTGTGTTCTTTTGTGACAGATGGGTTACCTCACTCAGGATGATATTTTCTAGTTCCATCCATTTGCCTTTTAATTTCATGAAGTCATTGTTCTTAGTAGCTGAGTAGTACTCCATTGTGTAGATGTACCACATTTTTCTGCATCCATTCCTCTGCTGAAGGTCATCTGAGTTCTTTCCGGCTTCTGGCTTTCTGTACAAATAAGGCTATATGAACATAGTGGAGCATGTGTCCTTGTTATATGTTGGAGCATCTTTTTGTGTATGTCCAGGAGTAATATAGCTAGTTCCTCAGGTAGTACTATGACCAATTTTCTGAGGAACCACCAGACCAATTTCCAGAGTGGTTGTACCAGCTTAAAATCCCACCAACAATGGAGGAGTGTTCTTCTTTCTCCACATCTTGCCAGCATCTGCTGTCACCTGTGTTTTTGATCTTAGCTATTCTGGCTGGTGTGGGGTGGAATTTCAGGGATGTTTTGATTTGCATTTCCCTGATGACTAAGGAGGTTGAACATTTGTTTAGATGTTTCTCTGCCATTTGATATTCCTCAGTTAAGAATTCTTTGTTTAGCTCCGTAGCCCATTTTTAATAGAATTATTTGGTTCTCTGGAGTCTAACTTCTTGAGTTATTTGTATATATTAGATATTAGCTCCCTCTATCAGATGTAGGATTGGTTAAAATCTTTCTCAAACTGTTGGTTGCTGTTTTGACAGTGTTCTTCGCCTAACAGAAGCTTTGCAATTTTATAAGGTCCCATTTGTCAATTCTTGATCTTAGAGCATAAATCTTCATGTTCTGTTCCAGGCTCTTCCCCACTTTCTCTTCTATTAGTTTCAGTGTATCTGGATTTATGTGGAGGTCTTTGATCCACGTGGACTTGAGCTTTGTACAAGGATATAAGAATGGATTGATTTGCATTATTCTACATGCTGGTGGCCTTTTGAACCAGTACCATTTGTTGAAAATGCTGTCTTTTTACCATTGTATGGTTTTAGCTCCTTTGTCAAAGATCAAGTGACCATAGGTGTGTGGGGGTTCACTTCTGGGTCTTCAATTCTATTGCATTGATCTACCTGCCTGTCTCTGTAATACCATGCAGTTTTTAGTCACAACTGCTCTGTAATACTGCTTGAGGTCAGGAATGGTGATTCCCCCAGAAGTTCTTTTATTGTTGAAAACAGTTTTCACTATCCTGAGTTTTTTGTTATTCCAAATGAATTTGCGAATTGCTCTTTCTAACTCTTTGAAGAATTGAGTTGGAATTTTGATGGGGATTGCAGAATGTGTATATTGCTTTCAGCAAGATGATCAATTTTACTATATTAATCCTGCCAATCCATGAGCATGGGGGATCTTTCCATCTTCTGAGCTCTTCTTCAATTTCTTCAGAGAGTTGAAGTTCTTGCCCTACAGATCTTTCAATTGCTTGGTTTGACTCACCCCAAGGTATTTTTATATTATTTGTGACTATTATGAAGGGTGTCATTTCCCTGATTTCTTTCTTAGCTTGTTTATCATTTGAGTAGAGGAAGGCTACTGATTTGTTTGAGTTAATGTTACATCCAGCCACTTTGCTGGTTGTTTATCAGCTGTAGGAGTTCTCTGCTGGAATTGTTCACATCACTTAAACATACTATCTTATCATCTGCAAATAGTAATATTTTGACTTCTTCCTTTTCAATTTGTATCCCTTTGACCCCTTTGTGTTGTCTAACTGTTCTGGCTAGGACATCAAGTACTATATTGAATAGGTAGGGAGAGAGTGGGCAGTCTTGTTTAGTCCCTGATTTTAGTGGGATTGCTTCATGTTTCTCTCCATTCATTTTGATGTCCACTACTGGTTTTCTGTATATTGCTTTTACTGTGTTTTGTTATGGGCCTTGAATTCCTGATCTTTCCAAGAGTTTTATTATTAAAGGGTTTGCAATTTTGTCAAATGCTTTCTCAGCTTCTAATGAAACAATCATGTGTTTTTTTCCCTTTGAGTTTGTTTATATAGTGAATTTAATAGATGGATTTCAGTATATTGAACCTTCGTGTATCCCTGGGATGAAGCCTACTTGATCATGGTAAATGATCATTTTGATGTGTTCTTGGATTTGATTTGAGAGAATTTTATTGAGTATTTTTGCATTAGTATTCATGAGGGAAGTTCGTCTAAAGTTTTTCTTTGTAAGGCCTTTTTGTTGTTTAGGTATAATCGTAATTGTGGCTTCAAAGAACAAATTGGGTAGTGTTCCTGCTATTTCTGTTTTGTAGAATAGTTTGAAGAGTTTTGGTATTAGGTCTTCTTTGAAGGTCTGATAGAATTCTGCACTAAACCCTGGACTCTTTTTGATTTGGAGACTGTTAAGGATTGCTTTTATTTCTTTAGGAGTTATGGGTTTATTTAGATGGTTTATCTGTTCCTGATTTAACTTTGGTACCTGCTATTTGTCTAGAAAATTGTCCATTTCCTCCAGATTTTCCAGTTTTGTTGGATATAGGCTTTTGTAGTAGGGTCTGATGATTTTTTTAATTTCCTCAGATTCTGTTGTTATGTCTCCCTTTTCATTTCATTTCTGATTGTGTTAATTTGGATACACTTTTGTGCCCTCTGGTTAATCTGGCTAAGGGTTTATCTATCTTGTTGATTTTCTCAAAGAACCAGCTCCTGGATTTGTTGATTCTTTATATAGTCCTTTTTGTTTCTATTTCGTTGATTTCAGCCCTGAGTTTGATTATTTCCTGTCTTTTACTCCTCTTGGTTGTATTTGCTTCTTTTTGTTATAGAGCTTTTAGGTGTGCTGTCAAGCTGCTAATGTATGCTCTCTCCTGTTTCTTTTTGGAGGCACTCAGAGCTATGAGTTTTCCTCTTAACACTTCTTTCATTGCGTCCCATAAGTTTGGGTATGTTGTGCCTTCATTTTCATTAAATTCTAAAAAGTCTTTAATTTCTTTCTTTCTTTCTTGACCAAGTTATCATTGGCTAGGTCATTGTTCAGCTTCCATATGTATGTGAGCTTTCTGTTGTTTTTGTGGTTATTGAAGACCTTAATCCATGGTGATCTGGTTAGAATGCACGGGATTATTTAAATCTTCTTGTATCTCTTGAGGTCTGTTTTGTGATTGATTATATGGTCAACTTTGGAGAAGGAACCATGGAACACCAATGAAGGAGTTAGAGAAAGGACTGAAGGAGCTGAAAGGGTTTGCAACCCCATAGGAAGAATAACAATGTCAACCAACCAGACTCCCCCCTACCTGGAGCTCCTGGGAACTAAACCTCCAACCAAAGAGTACGCATGGAGAGACCCATGGCTCCAGCTGTATATGTAACAGAGGATGGCATTGTCTGACATCAATCAGAGGAGAAGCCCTTGGTCCTGTGAAGGCTCGTTTCCCCTATATAGGGGAATGCAGGGTGTTGAGGTGGAAGTGGGTGGGTGGTAGTAGGAACATCTTCACAAAGCAGGTGATAGAGGAGAGGGGACAAGGAATAACATTTGAAATCTAAATACATAAAATATCCAATAGAAAATAAATAAATAATATTTTTAAAGTTCTGTTCTTCTAAACAACCCTGACTAATACAGCTTTTGGTAGTAGAAGTGGTTCTAAAACAACAGAAGTATAAAAATAAATATTTTAAGAATATTGAATAGGCTTTTCAATTTGCCAACACATACAGTTACTGAAGCCTTTCCTAGAAAGTCTATATTGTCAAAAAAATTATACACATAAGGTGTCAAATACATTTAATTATCCTGATTCACTAATTGTAAAAGGCAGTAGATTTGGTGATGGTACATAAAATTTGTGATGATTTGTGGAAAAGTAAGGAAAATGATGGTGTTGGTCAGTTTTTCCTAGCATCTGGGTAAATTGACAAAGAACATGAGTGAACTCTGGTAAAATTAACCAACTGATAGCATTTCAGAATATGGTAAAGGGTAACAGTAAACTCACTGAGAAAAATGACCATCTCCAGATTTATATAAACAGCATAAATGTTCCTAAGTGTGCCCTGGAAGAGAATCTTCTCACCAGCAGCCACAGAGCTCAAGTTGTAGAAAATCAAATCGAAGCCATTATTACAAGGTTGACTGAATTTCAGTGAAACTTCAGATCCCAGCCTCAGAAGGTATTGGCTGTTAAAGTCATGGCACTAACAAAAAGATGTCAAAGGTTTTCAGCAGATGTCCTACTGAAAGGGAGCTGGATTCGACAGATATACCTTGGCTTAGTGTTGATAGAGGACTTTTAAGGCTTAGGGAAATTGCAACACCAAAGTAGGTATGTATAAAACTTAATCCTCCACACAGGGAAGACTGAGAAGATAAACCCTTCACCGATGATATAGGATGCAGAAGGGTGAGAGGAGTGCCAGCACATCTGGGGGCTTTGCTCTCATCCCTCTCCTGTGCCACACTTGAGGGTTGGAAACGCTGTACAGGCCCTTTGGCACTGCCTAATCAATCATGGTGCTTCCCGGCATAAAATAAATAAGGATCCCACTGCAGTTTTTGTTTGTTCTGTATAAACTGAAAACTTCTGAAAGAAATGGAAGGTTCATTTCTGTTGGTTCATGGTCAAAGGGAATCTTAGTCTGGGAATCAATTTCCAGACTTGAGGCAGTTTGCAGATCCAGAACCCCTTGAATGAAGAGACCAAGGTCATGCTAAGGAAGGACCTTGATAAATACCACATAGTTTTACTGTTAGCTTTTCTTCAGTCCTTTCCATGAGGGACTTATGACCTTTTACAAGGGTCACCATACACTGCCAGAGAGGGAGCAATCAAACTTTTTGAGGTCTATTGGGTACTTGTTCCGAATTACTAATGATTCTGTGAGCCGCAAAAAACACTGTGGTCCTCCAGGTAAAGTGTGGGCTTCTGTTGGTCAGGTGATGAATGGAGGTTTGGCGGAAGTCTGACTCACATAGGCCCAGTGGGTTCCCAAATTCATCCTGTGGTATTTCCTCAGTCCTGGAATATATATTTTGAAGTTGACATAATTTTATTGATTCTATGACCTCTGGAGTGAGGACCATTATGATTGGAAGGGCTAAATGGAAGCCTTTAGGATTACCTCTCCCAGAGAAAGTAATGACTCAAAACCAGTATCATGTCTTTGGAGAAACTACAGAAATTAGTGCTAATTTCCAGGACTTGAAGGAATCAGATGTGTCATTCCAACTACATCTCCATTTAATTCTTTTATCTGAGCAGTGCAGAAGGCCAATGGACCATGGAGAATGACAGTTGTCTATTGCAGCCTCAACCAAGTGGTGACTCCAAAGCTAGAAATCGTACAAGATGCCATTATTGACTTAAGCAAATGAACACAACTCATGGTACATGGTATGCACTATTGATTAGCAAATGCTCTCTTTTTTGGGTTGCTGTCCATAAGAACCATCAGAAGAAGTTTGCTTTCAGTTGGCAAGGCCAGCAATATACTTTTATGGTTTTACTTCAATGATCTATTAACTCTCCAGTCACATTTTATGACTTAGTTTGAAGGGAACTACCTTGATTGTCTGTATCTTCTATCAAATATCCTACTAGCTGTGAGCTTGTGATATACTGCATTGAAGGCATTATGCTGATTGCATCGAGTGGGCAGGAGGTAGCAGCTTGGACGGGTAGGGATGGTGTACGCAAAAATCAAGGGCTTTCCACTCAGTGACATCCTCAGGAGTCCAGTGGTGTGGGATATTCAGAGGTATTCACCCCAAAGCAAAAAATACGTCGTTGTGTCTGGCCCTTCCCACCACCAAGAAAGAAGCACAGTGTTGAGTGGGCCTATTTGAATTCTGGAGACAGTGCATTCCTCACTTAGCTGTGTTACTCTGGCCCATACATCGAGTGACTTGGGAAGCCGCTAGCTTTGTGTTGGGTCTGGGACAGAAGAAGGCCCTTCAACAGGTACAGGGTGCCGTGTAGGTTCTTCTATCACTCGGACCATATTATCTCGCAGATCCAATGGTAGTTGGGGTGCCAGTGACAAATAGGAATGCTGTTCTGAGCCTTTGTCAGGTCCCTAATAGGCGAATCAAACAAGAGATCTTTGGGATTTTTAGAGCAAGGATCCACCATCATTTGTAGACAACTTTTTTTTTTTTGAGAGACAGCTCTTGGCCTATGATTAGGCCCTAGTGGAAACAGTGGGCCACTAAGTTTCCATGTGACATAAGCTGACCATCATGGTGTGGGTATTATCTGACCCACTGAGTCACAAAGTAGGAGGAGCACTGAAGCAATCTATTAGCAAATGCAAGTGGTATTCTGTGGTCAGCCCAAGTCATTCTTAAAGGCACAAGCAACTTACATAAATTTTCCCAATTGCCTATGGTTTCTGTTCCTGCTACAATGTCATCTCCTCCCAAGCATGTACCTATAACCTGATGGGGTGTGCCCTATGATTGGTTGATCAAGGAAGAGAAGAGAAGGGCCTGGTTTACTGATGGTTCTGTATATTATGCAGGCATCACCCAGAAGTGGACAGCTACAGCATTACAATCATTTTCTAGGACAACCTTAAAAGATATGGTGAAGTAAAGTCTTTATAGTGGGCAGAACTTCAGGTCACATACATGGTAACATAATTTTTTTGGATGGAGAAGTGGTCAGATGTGATATTGTTTACTGATTCATAGGCTGTAGCCAATAAAGTTGTTGGATGGTCAAGGACTTCAAAAGATTGATTAAATGACTAAAACATTGGTAAAAAAGTCATGTGGGACAGAGTTAGATGAATGCATCTCCAAGTGGGGCACCATGTGGCATATTTATGTTCCATGTAAATCATATCAAAAGATGACTTGAAGAGATCAATAATCAGGTAGATGGGATGTATCGTTTTGTTGATAGTTAGCATTTCCCCAGCACTCTTTGTCACTGCTCAATGGACCCATGAACAAAGTGGCCATAGTGGCAGAGATTGAAGCTATTCATGGGCTCAACAACATGTACTTCCATTCGCCAAGGCTGACCTGGCTACAGTTAATGCTGAATGACAGTTCTGAAAACAGCAGAGACCAATACTGGGCCTAAGATTTGGTGCCATTCCCTAGGATGACCAGCTAGCAACATGGTGGCAGGTTGACCACATTGGACCTCTTCCTCCATGGAAGGGACAGTGCTTGGCCCTTACTAGAGTGGATACTTATTCTTAGGTCATGAACTTGCTGTTCCTGTATGTAATGCTTCTGCCAAAACCCATCATTTATCCACTCACAGAATACTTATTTGACCATCATGGCATTCCACACAGCATTGCTTCTGACTGAAGAACTTGCTTCACAGCCAGAGACATGTGACAGTGTAGCCGTGGTCATAGAATTCACTGTTCTTACATTGTTCCTACCATCCTGAAGCATCTGGCCTGATAGAAAAACGGAATGGCCTTTTGAAGACACAACTATAGTGTTCATTAGGTAACAGCAGTCTAAATAGCTGGGCAGGGCTTTCCAGAAGGTGGAATATGCTTTGATTCATCATCCAATATATGGTACTGATTTCCCCTAGTCAAGACCCCACAGGTCCAGGAATCAAAGGATAGAAAAGAAAATAGTGCCACCCACTATCACCTAGTGACCCATTAGGAAAATTTTTGCTTCCTGTTCTCATGGCCTTAAGTTCTGCTGGCCTAGTTTTGATTCCAGAGTGGAGAGCACCCCTGCCAGGAGACACAATGAGCATTCAATGGAACTGGAATCTCAAACTTCCCATGGCCTTCTGATATCTCTAAGCCAACAGGCTAAGAAAAGAATAACATTGTTAGGAGGGGTGACGGATCCAGATTGCCATGGGAAAATTGATTTGATTCCCCACAATGGAGGCAAGAAAATTTATGTCTGAAGCACAGAAGATCCTTTTAGTGTATTTCTTGGTGCTACTATGTCCTGTGATTAAGGTCAATGAGAAACTTCAATGGCCTAATCCGGGAAGGATAACTAAATGCAGAGACCCACAGGGATGAAGGAATTGGTCGCTCTTCCAGGACAAGAGCCAAGACCTACTGAGATTCTTGCTGAAGTGAGCTGTAGAGTGGGTAGTAGAGGCAAGTGGTTATAGACACTGGCTAAGGCCACAGGACCACGTGGAGAAATGAGAATTATAATTGGCATTAGTGTTTTTGCCCTAATTTTTTTTAGAAATCTGTTGGTACAGATATTTGTGTTTTATTTATTCAATGACTTTATCATGTAATGTAACATCAGTTAAGAGAATAATACCAGTGAATATTATGTTTAAGTTTGAGATACTAAAAGAAGCCAACTTAAATGTTTGTGGTTGGGTGTAGTATAGCTATGTCAGGCTATTATGACCTGGTTAAATATGCGTTTGCAATTGTATATGGCATAGTTACCTCAGAGGTAAGTATGATGTGATCATTGTTTTCATTTGGAAATTCACCATGACATAAGGAGAAATGATTATGTGTCAGGTCGACAAGGGGTAGACTCGTGGTGTCTATTCTTGGTAGTTAATTTGACTACATTTGGAATTAACTAAAACCTAAGCCACTGTGCCTTGTGAGGGATTTTTTTCCTAATTAAATCAGAGATGACCTGCCTTTAATATGGGCCACACTTCTGCTGTCAGTCTATATAATGTTCATGGAATAAGGAAGCCTCTGTTCTTTGACTGCTTGCTCTTATATCCAGCCTCATGGACTGAACAACTATTACAACTATTGGAAGTGTGTGTGTGTGTGTGTGTGTGTGTGTGTGTGTGTGTGTGTGTGTCTGTGTGTGTGTCTGTGTCTGTTTTCATTCTATAAGTTCTGTTCCTCTAGAGAACCCTAACTAACACAGCACTCTTAGAAAATCTGGATTCTAGTTTGTCAAAACATGTAACTTTGTCACCAGTGGGGGTTTCTGGGGACAGAGACACATTTCCACACTGTCACATTCAATTGCCTGATGAGTCCCCCTAATCCTTTAGGGGTTTTAGTTCTGGGTAAAATGAGATTCATGACATTAAGGCCAAAAATTTTTTTTTGAAGACTAGCCAGTATGAAACAGAGCTGGAGGTTTTATTAAAGATATATAAATTTAAGTATGAGGGTACTCAGAAAGACACAGCCAAGTGTAGGTTAGAGGCCTCCCAAGGGAGGCTCTCAATTTTTTTATTAGACACATATACCTTCTTACTGCTGTCCAACCTAAATAGTTGCTAAGAAACCTTTACCAATTTCTTCTCTTTTTTATTAAGTGAGACTATAGGGTAGTCTCAAAGATGCCCTGGATGGAATTTAAAATCTGTTAAGCAAAAACAAGTGCTTTGTAAGATCACATAGTTTAATATATGTCCTTTCCCTTAAATGGAGTTCCTTATAAAAATGCTCTTAAGATTATGTGTCTGTCGGCTGGAAGGGAGAGAGGCTATGCACAATTGTTGACTGTGTTTGAACTATTGCAGCTTTGCTGTACACAGGCTCTACTGAGACACCAGTATGAGGATCGTTTCTTCCTTCCCGTCCTTATAGTTTCCCTGCTTTTATGTCCTGCCTCACCTTGAGCCACCTGATTGTCACAATGCATAATAACTGCTAGAGCCAAGCACACTGAGGGACACTGGTGTTCTAGAGCTGCTCACCCGTGGCCCTAGGGGTGTTAGATATGCTCTCTGTGACTGAAACAGCAAGTACAACAAGTACCCTGTCATCCGCACCATGGATTTATGGGAACTCACTTATACATCACATTGCCAAACATGAAATTAGTAAGAAGTCAAGGGAAGCAAAGTCTGGAGCCATACTGATCATCACATATTGGTCACCACATAGGGAACTTGCCCGTGGAATCATGGGATCATAGTTATGGACATGAGTCTGAAGTCCCTGTACACCTGTTGCATGCTATTCCTTACCAAGTTTCTTAGTGTTCTCTAGAGGAAAAGAACCAATAGAATGGATAAGTATTCAGGGGGTTTTATTAGACTGTCTTATGTAATACAATCTGGTTAGTCTGACATTGTCCACCTTCATGCTGGAGAGGCTGAGAACCTCAGTTAATGGGGCTGAAAGTATCATCAGTCCCAGGTGGGTGACAGTGGCCTTCAGGATTCCTGGACAGCTCCTGGTCTTCAGTTCAGGTTAGAAAGGTGAAAAGGCTGGATTGTAATATCCGTGCGGGGGCAGTGGTGGTGACAGGGTAGAAGAACTGACGGTAAGGTGTCAGTAGGCCTAATGAACTTGCCAGAATGACAGGAAGGCAACATGAAGACAACCAGGGACAAGGCAAAGGTTTGTGTTCTGAGACTTCCTTTCTTCTACCTACTACCTAAAGACAATCCCCACATTTAGTGTTTATCTCCACACCCTAATCAACCTGATCAAGAAAGTCCTGGAGGCTTACCTGGGGCTCACTTCTTAGTTGATTCTATGGCCAATCAAGATGACAACCAGCATTAACCAACAAGCCAGAGAGCCATGTCAGGAATGTGCTGAGAAGGTATCCTGATGTAGAGATGGGGCTCCCTTCATGCAGTGTCATTGTTGGCTAAATATTCTTTATTCTTTGGATTGAGTCCCCATTGGCCTATTGCAAAATAGTAATGTAGCATGTCCTTCTTTGGGGGATATCAGGAGGATGGAGTGCAGTAGCATTCAGAAAGCTCACTCTTTCTTTCATGCAGTTTCAACCACTCTGCCTGTGTTGGCCACCATCGCAGGAGTTGCTAAAACAATTTCTGAAACTATCTCATGGTTTATGTACACAATAATCTTGCTTTTATATAACAGGCATGTCCTAGATTCTTCTCCTATTGCTGTGATAAACCACTCTGGCATAGACATCTTAAAGGAGAAATTTTTTCTGGCTTCCAGCCTAACATGTTTGGGAAGTGAAGGCAGTAGGAACTGAAAGCAGATGATGACAGTGCATCCTCAGTCAGGAAGCAGAGAGTTATGAGTGCATGCCCTGCTCAGCTCTTTCTCTGCTCCTATAATTCAGGTTCCAGTGACATCCACAGGGTGTGGGTCTCCCTAGCAGTTAATACCCAGTGGCCCACCTCCCAGGTAATTCTAGATTCTGGGAACTCGACAGCTAACACTGACCATCACCAGGTATGAGAGTGAGGAATACAGTACTTGATGACCTCATAGCCCTTAGCCCAAAGCATTGTCCATCCCTTACCATAGCCTGTCTTAGTTACTGTTTCCATTTCTGTGGCCAAACACTGGGACCCAAACAACAACAACAACAAAGTTGTGAAGAAACAGTTTATTTGACATGATTCCACAATGTATTCCATCATTGAAAGAAATCAGGACAGGAACTCAAGCATTAGAAATCTAGAGGATCCCTATGGCTCCCTCAGCCTGCTTTCTTATAGAACCTAGGACCACAAGCCCAGGGATGGCACCACCCACAGTGGACTGGATCTTTCCCCAATCAATCCCTAATTAAGAAAATACCCTATAGCTGGATCTTATGGAGGCATTTCCTCAGTTGAGGTACCCTGCTTTCAGATGACTCTAGCCTGTGTCAAGTCGACATAAAGCTAACCACAACAGAACCCCTGGTTCTCAAGGACTCTGGGTGGGGTCCATCTTTGCTTCTAGATGGCCACTTCACTTTTGACTTCCTGGCTTGGAGAGAATGGACTGGGGCACTTATAATTCTATGGCATGCTGGCAAGTCTTATATCAACTTCACGAGTTATAGTCATTTTGGAAGAGAAAATCTCAGTTCAGAAAATGCCCTCCCAATTATTGGCCAGTGTAATGCATTTTTTTAACTGATGATTGTCGTGGGAGTATTCAGCTCACTGCAGATGGTGCCACCCCTGGACTGGGGTCCTGGGTACTATAAGAAATCAGGCTGAGCAAAGCGATGGCCTCTACCCTGCCCTTGTTCCCCTCAGTGATAAACTTATACGCTGTAAAGTGAAATGAAATGAACCACTTACTTCCTGTGCTGACTAGTGTTATGTCAACTTGACACACGAACTAGAGTTATCTGAAAGGAAGAAACTTTAATTGAGAGAAATGCCTCCATACCATCCAGCTGTAATTACTTATTGATGGAGGATGGCCCAGCCCATTTTGGGTGGTGTCATCCCTGGGCTCGTAGCCCTGAGTTCTGTAAGAAAGCAGGCTGAGCAAGCCATAGGGAGCAAGCCAGTAAGCATCATCCTTCTTTGGCTTCTGCATCAGCTCCTGCCTCCAGGATCCTGCCCTGTTTCAATTGATGAACAGTGCTGTGGAGGTATTAGCCGAAAAAACCTTTCCTCCCCAACTTGCTATTTGCTCCTGGCATTTCTTGAAGCAATAGAAATCCTAACTATGGAAGACACTTCCCAAGTTACTTTTGGTCATGGCAATTTATCACACCAATGGGAACTAAGGCACTCAGACAGGGAAGCATGGGAGTGCTGTTGTCAGAGAGAGAATCATCAGTATGATTCTAACAAAGCAATTGCAGGTGAGGGAGAGCCCATTGTCCCAGAGCCCTCCACTGGCTGGGGTATGGTGACTGTGTGAAGGAGATAAGCAGGCTCCATGGTGCCTTCTGGCACTGGGCATAGGAAACCATGCAGGTTTATCTCCCCAGGCAGTAAGCTGTGCTAATTGCTTTGGAAGTGAGGCCCTTTCCTGGGCAGCAGCATATGCCACATGAATTGTCTAAAGCAAAGATAAAAAGGCACCCTACTCTTCCTTTATTGATGTTTAATAATATGACAGGGCTGTCGATAATTCCCACAAACTATTTATTTTAATTTAGAAAAAGCATGGGGACTGGCCAACTTCTGTCCACAATTGTTGAGCAGTTCCCAGACTGGCAATTTAGAATCTTCTATTCCACTATAGTTGGGCTCCTGAGGACCCTTGGAGGATTGTGGGTCAGTGAAATTAATCATGTTTGTATTCACTTAAAGCAACCTGGCCATTGAAGAGCAGGGTGTTATTTTCCAATGTGTATTATAAAGCTGCAAATCAGGTGTGTGTGTGTGTGTGTGTGTGTGTGTGTGTGTGTGTGTGCGTGCGCGCACGCGCGCACGTTAATGTTTGTATCTTCCTTCCTTACTCTCCTTTTAAGACAAGGTCTCTTACTAAAACCTGTAGCTCACCAAGTAACTAGACTATCTGGCCAGTGACTTCCTGCCAGTCTCCTGTCTCAGCTTCCCCTGTATTCTAACTGAACTCAGGCCCTCATGTTTGTGAGGCAAGTACATTAAGAACTAGGTCGCCTCCATAGCTGCCAACTTTGTGGATTTCCTTTATAAACTTTAAATCTTGATAGTAATCATCCACAACTCATCCTGACTTTTCCTCCATTTGTGTAAGATTTGGAAACTTTTATAGAACTCTAAATTAAGCTGCCGTGTGCGGAAGAATACCTGTAGCCATGGCATGGTTGTGAGATCAGCTAGAGAACATGGAACCAGGCTGGCAGCATCCTAAATCAGGAAACTGATGGTTGGACTTCGCAGAACTTCCGTCTATAGAACCTTAGCTCACTGCAAATTAGTTCTTCCTTTGAACATCCTCAGCAGAGTGCTGAATGGGTCCTAGATACGTCACTCTGGCAGCTTATGGACAAGCGCTCTTGAGGGGCCCCTGTAGGTGTTAGGCAGGGAAGAATGTCTCACAAAGATAGTGAAAACCCCATTCAGATTGACTGCATTAACATGGATCAAACTTTGAGGAGTCTAATGCCAGGCAGCTCATTGTCAACATTCTGGAAAAAACAACAATACACTTGGAAAAAGGTTTTCAGGCAACCATAGGTCCAATTCTATGTGTAAATAAAGCTTACAGTGTGACTGTGTAAAAACCCCTTTACAAAGAACATGTGATTATGAAAGTGAATCCTATAGCTAAAAGAACCTAGTGTGGTCTCTGACTAATGGCATAGAAGTCAGCATGCCATAAAGTGCTTGTGACATCTTGTCTAAAATTGGATAATGGTTTAGGAGTAGAAGAGTCTTGAATGATCATTCCAGAAAATGAGGGTGCGGTCTATTCCTTCTGACAACAAAAGGTCACCGGGTTGCTGACCATGACCAACCACTCTTAGCTTTCTGGGTGGAATGCTAGCATTTGATTTTATCTCCTCCATTGAGGAGGGGTCACTGTGTGATTAATATTCCTGGTCCTCTTAGTACTTTCTGTTAGTACAAAGCCCTTGTGCCCTCTTCCCACCCTGTTTTTCTTAGTGACAGCAGCTGTTGCACTGTGACACGAGGGTCACTTCCTATCATGAGCGGAACACAACCTTTCAGAGATTCTGAAATGAAAACAGTCTCACATTGCTTTCTTGTACCATACATGGCTCTCTGTTGAGTCACTCACTAGCCAAGTGCCTCTGAGGATTAAGAGGAAAGAGAAGGCTGAGGAAGAAAAATCTCTTAAAGGAGGGGCAGGATGCTGATAGGATGGGACAGAAATTCTTCCTGTAGCCCTGAGCATGATAGACTTTCCTCTATCCACTACCCAGGCAGTTGCCATGGCCATTCAATAGATAGCAAGACTGAGGTCTCTAGATACATCAAGGACAAGAGCTTCTAGTTGAGTGGTTTTCTGTTTTGGGGCCGTCAGAGGCTGAACCTCAGTTATGCTAATACACACAGTGGTAATACTGTGATGGCATTTAATATTACCACTTCTGAATTTTACCATGAACACACTGAGTGGAAAAGAATTCTGGTAAGGAGTAGGGAATACAGAATATTGAGCCTGGTACCTTTGCTGGTTTTCAGACAGCACGCTTGGGATACACATGGTTAGCATTGGTCTTCACCACTCTGTGCCATGATACCAAAGCAGTGGCTGTCACTGTTGGGAAGGGGTGCTAACTCAGTAATGTGCTTGTCTTATACAAGCATGAGGACCTGAGTTCAATCCCTCCAAATCCATGTTTAAAAGGCTGGTGTGCTGGCACACGTTTAGAATACTAGTG
Source organism: Rattus rattus (assembly GCF_011064425.1). Taxonomy (NCBI): domain Eukaryota; kingdom Metazoa; phylum Chordata; class Mammalia; order Rodentia; family Muridae; genus Rattus; species Rattus rattus. The sequence goes on along the minus strand of NC_046166.1, from coordinate 5,018,220 downwards.
TTAAGGAGGTGGAAACCGGTGAATCCCTATGCAGGTCAGTTAGCCTCGTCTACTCGGCAAGTTCCAGGCTAATTAGAGATGTCTCAAAAGCCAAAATGGGCACCACTTGAGAAATGAGGGCTGAAATTGTATTTTGGCTTTCACATGTATGTGCACGCATGCACACACATGCACACACACACACACACACACACACACATCTATGCATATATACATGCATACAAACCCTCAACAAAAGGAGAAGGAGCACAAGGGGGACATTGAGGGCCATGTTATCATGGGGCCACTTTTCCAAGGTATCATCTTGGCTGTAAGCATCTTTGTGACTGCTGTGGTCCACAAAGATCCTCTCGCTATAGAATCTCACATTTAACTAAACCAGAGTAATGAAAGGAGCATGTGTACTGGCTTATTTATCTGAAAAGGTTGGGCATGTCTGTACTAAGTGGTCAAGCCCCTGTTGTCATGTCCCCGTCTTTTCCCCTCCACCATGAACTTCTCTTTTTGGCTGTTTGCTTCATCCAGATGAGTATTATTCCTGCAATGGCCAAGTGGCTGGTAGAACCCAGGTTTCCTCCTTGACTTCTCAGCAGCCTTACTGGGTGACAGCCCTCTCCTGTATTACAGTAAAAGTCCTGGGTCTATTCCCTTGAGTGACAGTGAGTGGTGCTCATAAATGAACCCATTTCTTGGTCTGGGAAGCTGCACTGGTCAGTTTAACATTCAGCTGGAGACAACTTAGAACCATCTGGGAGAGGAGTCTTACTGAAGGATCAACTATATCAGACTGGCGTGTGGGCATATCTGTGTGGGATTGTCTTGATTGTTAACTGACAGAGGAAGACCAGCCCACTGTGAGTAGCATTATTCACTAGGCAGAGGTTCCTATGCAGTGTAAGATAGGAGAAAGCAGATAAACAAACAAGAAGGAAGCTCATGACTGTGGATGTGATGTGAGTAGCTGCTTGAGTTCCTGCCTGGGATTCCCCTCAGTGGTAGATTATAACCTGGAATTGTAAGATGAAGAAACCCTTTCTCCATCCAGTTGCTCTGTGTTAGGATATTTTAGAACACCAACAGAAATGAAACTAGGACATAAAATGAGAAAGTGGTCTCATTTAAACCATATATAATGTACTGGTATAAGAGAGGATATTAACCCAAAGGCTCAGAAAACCCAAGATACAATTCATAAACCACGTGAAGCTCAAGGAGAAGGAAGACCAAAGTGTGGATGCTTTAGATCCTCTTAGAAGGGGAAACAAAAATACTCACAGGAGGGAGTATGGTGACAACATGTGGAGCAAAGACTGAAGGAAAGGCCATCCAGAGACTGCCCCACCTAGGGGATCCATCCCATATACAGACACCAAACCCAGACACTATTGCCAATGCCAAGAAGCACATGCTGACAGGAGCCTGATATAGCTGTCTCTTCATAGGCTTTGCCGGAGCATGACAAATACAGAGGTAGACGCTTGAAGCCAACCATTGAACAGAGTGGGGTCCCCAATGGAGGAGTTAAAGAAAGGACTGAGGTAGCTGAAGGGGTTTGCAACACCTTAAGAAGAACAACATCAACCAACCAGATCACCCAGAGTTCCCAGGGACTAAACCACCATCCCAAGAGATGGACCTATGGCTCCATTCACATATGTAGCAGAGGATGGGCTTGTTGGGCATCAATGGGAGGAGAGGGAGGCCCTTGGTCCTGTCAAGGCTTGATGCCCCAGTGTAGGGGAATGTCAGAGCAGGGAGGTGTGAGGGAATGGGTGGGTGAGGGAACACCCTCATAGAAGCAGGGAATGGGTGGGGTGGGATAGTGGGTTTCTGGAGGGGAAACTGAGAAAGGGAATAACTTTTAAAATGTAATAAAAAATCCAATAAAAAAAAGAGTCAGAAGAAAGTAAAAGGGGCTTGGGTCCCTCTCTGTATTATTAAGAGGTCTTTTGGGGGAACAGAGCCAATAGAAGAAACAGGAATTTGTTGGATTGGTTTAAGGGATAAAATCTGAGCAATCTACCAATAGCTGCTTCACACTGCAGAAGCTGAGAGCCAAGTAAAATACTCATCCCATGAGGTACCGTGGCAGTCCCACCACATCTCTGGAGACTTGGGGGAGCCGTGAAGAGCTATTGGCCTTCAGTCCAGTTGAGAAGCCTGGGAAGCTTGGTGAACTGGGAGAGGAGCTGAGAAGGCAAGCAGGGAGGAAACAACGCTTTCCCTCAGACCTCCTTTTACCCGGGCTGTCACCAGAAGTCGCCACTCACATTTTAGGTGGCTCTTCCTACTTCAAATAACTGATCAAGAAAATCCCTCACGGGTATGCCCAGCAGCTTATCTCTCAATGGCTTCCTCATCCAGTCAACTTGACCCCAGGGTTGACCATCATGCTACAATAGGCTTACACTCATGATTCGTCATTGGAAGGATGAGCCAAGATGGTGACTCTGACTCTTGTATTTTCTAGTTAGCACTGATCCATCAAACCCTCTGTAGTGATGGCAGTGTTCTTCAAAGTCAGTTTTTCATGACTGACGATGAAGTAGTCTCTAGCCACAAGGGGGTAATGAGCACTTGAAAATGTGACTTGAGCTATAGAGGAGCAGGGATTTTAATGGTGGGTAATTTTAATTTAGCTCAAATGTCAGTAGCTGTAGGTCACCCATGGCTACCAAAGAGGGTAGAATAGCAATCAGTGGACATACATCCTGGGCTATAATTTCCTGAAAGGCACCTCTGTGTACAGAGGTGGGCTGACCATTAAATGCAGCTATAGGCACAGTGAGTGATCTGTTTTATGTTAAGGGTAGGAAAGAAAGGTATAGTGTGGAATGAGGAAGAAAAGAAACAAAGAGAATCCTGTATCTATGGTGCTATTTGGAAGCTCTCTCCAAGAAAATATTCTGTTACCTAATATATGAATCATATTTATAACAGGAAAAAAGTTAAACAAAACTAACTGACCTTGTTACAAAGAACACTGAGACCACCTCTGTGCTCTGTTTGTTCCATTTGACTCTCTCCATGTCCAACAATAAAAGCAGCCCTTGCCCGAAGCAGCATGTGACACACAGCTGCCCATGGATCGCACGAAGAACAAAATGGTAACCAACTGTGCAGGAGAACCCGCTGTGTCTGAGCACTGAGACACATGTGATAGCTATGACACCAGGTGGACTTGGAAACCAAGCCTAACCATACCACTACAGCCCAGGGCCCAGTTAGAGACCAACTTCTTGGTACAAAGTTCAGGGATGTAGCATAGTGGCAGAGCGCTTGCCTAGCATGTGCAAGCCTGGGCTCCATCCTCAGCACAGATCTCCAAAACAAATAAGTCCAGTCCAGACTCAAGCATGCTGTGTGACACATGGTTTCTCGTGTGTCATGCTTCCTCGAAGGATTTCATAGTTACTCTCTTATAAGCCTGAGGCTGGACTTCTGGGCAGAACGAGAATAAACTGAAGGGACTCTGGGCTGCTACCAAGGCGGTTGCTTTCCTTTCTGACCACTCCTTGAAGTTCTTCTGGGTTTCTAGCCTTCTCCACTTTGCCATGAGTACAGCTTTGTAATGAGATCTGTGTGATTCTTGCACTTCAGACATTTCTGAGCTCCTGCCATGTGATAAACCCAGAAGACAGAGTCCTGCTTATCTCGAAGAACTAAACAGTTTTGAGTGGCAGTAGACTTTAACTAGATAATTGCTTATCAAGGGTGCTGAACACATTCTAGATCTGAGTAGCAACCTGAGGTTGGAAACTGTGCTGCTTAACAGAGACCCTGGAGGAAAGATGCTTACTATATTGTTCCTCTGGCTTGGTGCTTTCTCATACAACCCAGGGCCACTTGCCTAGGAGTGGTACCATCCACAATGGGCTTGGCTCAACTTGATACACACTTGTGATACCTGGAAAGAGGAAATCTCAATTGAGAAAATGCCTCCATTTAAGTGGCCTGTGGACATGTAGAGTCTAGGGGGTATTCTTGATTAATAGTTGGTGCTATAGGGTCCAGCCCACTGTGGGGGGGTGCCACCCCTAGGCAGGTGGTCCAGGATTGTGAGTAAGCATCTAAATAAGTCATAGGAACAACACAGTAAGAAGCCTTCCTCCAGAATACCTGCTTCAGGACCCTGCCTTGAGCTCCTGCCCTGCCTTCTTTCTTTGACCTGGGAGTGGTAAGATGAAATAAATTCCCAGAGTTGTGTTCTGGTCAGAGAAGCATATTAGGACACAAAGGAGGCCCTGTGGACTGCTCTGAGAAGCAAATGGCCTGAAGAAGCCTCCTAAGATAAGAAAGGATGACATCAATACTGACCCCTCCCCCCAATCCCCGAAGCAGTTGGGAGTATAACAGAGAAACCTGGGAATGAGCTGATAGGAGGTTCCGTGAAGAAGGGACACTTACAAAGTTCTAACGGATTTTTCTGCATTCTTGTTTCAGCACTTCAGGGAGCATTTGGACAAACTTTTTGCCAAAGGGATTGGAATGCTCGATATTGCGCTGAACGAGGCCTTCAATGTACTGAGCGATGTAAGTACATCCTTTATCTACTTTCCTCAGGCTCAGCACTCGACTGGGTTTGGAGAAAGTTGAGGTCAGGATTATCTTCTGTCCTGGGGTGCTCCGAGAGCAACAGGCACAAACTAGGATGCCATTACATCTAGATCAGGGTGTTACCTCTGCAGAACAAGACTGTTGTCATTGTATGTGAGCAAATGGAGGGTCAGGGTGGTGGGTCCCTCAGCAATGCCCAGCTGGAGGGTCAGGGTGGTGGGTCCCTCTGCAATGCACAGCTGTATGGTCAGGGTGATGGGTTCCTCTGCAATGCAATGCACATCTGGAGGGTCAGGGTGGTGGGTCCCTCAGCAGTGTACAAATGGAGGGTCAAGGTGGTGGGTCCTCTGCAATACATAGCTGGTATGTGGAAAGTAATTAATCTCGATCCCAGGCTTGGGTTTTCCATGATTCTGCTTTGCTACTCTGAAATCCCAGCCTAGATTTGGGTTTTTCATACATAGCCACACTGGCTCTTGAATCAAGGGTTGTCAAAACACAGAGTTTCTTCTATCAATGACATGCATGGACACAAAGCCATTTTGGGCTTACAACCCAGTAGGGTGTAAACTGTGCACAGGGGCAGACAGCTATACAACCATAACTTTAGCAGCTGGGCAATGGAAGGAGATGAATCAGATGTTCAAGGTCATCTTCAGCTACTTAGTGAATTCAATGCCAATCTTTGCTCTAGGAGTCCTCTCTTTTTCCCCCTTTGATCCTCTGTCTGTCTATCCCCTGCTCTCTGTTTTCTCTGTTTCTCTCTGCCTCTCTACCTCTCTGTCTCTGTCTCTGTCTCTGTCTGTCTCTCTCTCTCTTGCTCTCTATCTCTCTCTCTCTGTCACACACACACACACACACACACACACACACACACACACACACACACACACACACACACACACGGGGGGGGCAGAATTCTCTGTTAATAGCATGTTAATAACTTAGAAACCACTGACTTGGGCAGAGGGCAAGCTGCCCCTTCACATTGGTTTGGAACCAGACAGGTGACTTCTTAGAGCTTGGAGCTCTCAATCTGTGAATTCCCGAGTTTATTGGTCTCTTTCAGAAGTAATACTGAAAAGACTTGTCATGATTTAGAAAGGCCGTCTTTTTATCTCAAGAACTACTCTGAGCTGCCAGTGTTCACTGGAAGTCTTTCCCGTGGCTTCCTTGCTTTCCCGTGGCTTCCTTGCTTTCCCGTGGCTTCCTTGCTTTCCCGTTGTGGTGGCAGAGGGGGCTGAGTTAGGGGACTGTTTTGTACTTGGGTTTGTAGCTCCAGGTTGGCTGAACAGGGAACCTGTTTATGGTTGTGAATAATGGATCCTCAGCCTCAATCATGTTTTCTCACCTAGGAAGGTAGACGTGTGGCATTTCCAGAAGATACATACAGAAATCCCTATTCATCCTACACAGGGCATGTTCAACTCAGAGAAAGCAGTCCACCCAGGTCCAACTTGCTAAATAATTGTTTATTAGTGTTACTAATAACTACACACATGGCTCAAGGCAGGCATGCTACCAAGAAGTCCCATTCCCACATGGGTTACAGCTCAAGAGAATTATGTCCCCTGTGAGATCCCATCACCTTTCCCAGACTTGGCTGTCCGTGCATTGTCTTGCTTCTTCTGTTGTTAGGGCTACAGACCAATTTAGTCTGTGGGTCAGTGAAGCAGCAGATGGTAAGTCCCACAGGGAGGAGATTGAAGTACATGCCTAATAAAAAGAGAGGTACCCAGGCAAGAGTAAGACACACTGCTCAGAATCTAAATGACATCATTTTTTATCTCCAGGATGTACGAGATAGGATTACAGTTGATAAGATAGAGCAAGAACTGTAAAAGAAGCTAGGGTATTTACTTAAAATAAAGTCAAAGTTTATGGTCTTGTTTGCGATATTTCCAGAAAGTATAGGATAAGAGTAAAGCCATACTTGACTTTCCTATTGACTTGGGCCTTAGGCATGGTTCATGGCTATTTCATTAGCCTTATTAGAAAATGTTTTTAGATAAAGTCCATAGTATCTCACGGTCAGCACCTTCATGGTGAATCTCATCAACTGTGTGAGAATTCTTGATTGTCAGCAAGTGAGAAGCTTTACCTAGACTTTAGTCCTGGGGCTCCTTCTTCCACATTCTATAACGCCCAGCCTTTCTATCCTGTCTCAAAGCAGCGCTTACTTCCACTCTGAGGCTTGGCCTCACCTCTTGCATGGCCTTTCATTCATCCTCTTTCCTTTTTTCTTTGCCTGTAGCATGTTTGTTTGTTTGTTATTCTTCTTCTTTGTCCCCTCTATTCATCAGTTTTGTTTTCAAATGTTCCTGAGCCAGTGTTATGACAAATGCTGATGGGCCAAGATCTTCAACATAGGGTTGTGCACAAGTTGGAAATCCACCTTGATTCTGGATATTTGCAATGCACTCATATATGTAACTTTCACTTCATTTCAAAACTTAAATACAGTTTTGCAAGAAGGTCCCCAACACTTGTAAAAATGAAGGGCTAGGAGAAGTCATATAAGGTAGTGGCATTTCAAAAATGTATTTATTTCAGTACTCAAACTGTCAGGTTCAGGAATACTTCACATCACACACTTAATATTAGCATCTTGTAATCTGGGTCCACTAAGCATATGTTTGGGCATAGTGCCCTTTGTACCCTCCAAAATATTGTGTCTACACTACCAGAGATCACTAAGATCTAGAGAAACATCAGTGTGGATGGCTTTTCTGCACCTCGAATTCTTGTTAATATTTTATTTTTTAAAATCAAGTATGTATGTTTATATGATTGTGTATTTGTAGAGGCCAGAGTACAACTTGTAGGAGTCAGTTCTCTCCTTCCATCACGTGGGTTCCCAGGATTGAACTCCATTAGACTTGGAAGTAAATACCTTTTACCCACTGAGCCACCTCATTGCCTTCTAGTTTTTTAACAGTGAAATTTTTTACCTATCGATATGCCTGATCTTTACCTGTTGAAACCCTATGGAGTGTCAACAGTCAGACCCCACATGGACTGCTTATCAATCGCAGAGAGCAGGAAACAGCCCTAATGAAAGCTGCCAAGAATCATGCTGGAAAGTAGCTAGCAGTTGGCCCCGTATTCCTCTGAGTGCACATTCATCTTACAGAGAGACATTTCCACCCCATCTCTCCCCATTGGGCTTTCTAAACAGCTAAATTCTTAGACAAACACAGAGATGCTTAATCTTCCATGAAAATGAGGCTTTATCTATTTTCCACTTCATCAGTGTAGCCTTTAAGTGATAAAATTCTCTTCCTGTGCGTTATGTCTGCCCCTGCAAGCCTGAGCTGTACACACACACACACACACACACACACACACACACACACACACACACACACACACACACACGATTCCCATGCACATGCTCACTGAGATTGTGACAGGCTGGAGCTTAGAATGGCTCAGAGGTTGCAATAATTAAATAGAATTTATTCTGTCTTGCAATTACCAACATTTCAGTTTTGGTATTTGCTCAGATGACTTAAAGGCTCATGGCCATTGAGACTCATGGCTTTGAAAGAGCATTCAAATAAACTTCTAAGCCCTCTCCAGTTCTTGATCTCCACTCCATTCATTAGACTCCACAAAGAACACAGAGCCAGTTTGCTACAGTAGTTAACATGTACCTTGTCATGTGACAACTGCAATTATCTTTTTTGGCGATGAACGTGATCTTTGCAGTGATTACCTTTAAAATTTTTTTCTTAGCCAATTAAATAAAATTCAGTGACATTTCAAAGACTGTTAATCACAACCAAATGCTCTAAATGTCAGGATGCATTGAAAGTTTCACTGCTAACTGATGAATCAGGGAGCTAATTGTAGTTCATCATCAGGTCTGTGTCATTATTATTATTATGGAAAACACTTTCATCACTCTCCCTATTCAATAAAAAAAGTTCTAGACAAATATGAAGAGAAGAGATATTACTCATCAAAGCATTTGAATTTAATTGCATTCCTCAAAATCCTCTAAGTCCACATTGCTTCAGAGGATATACAAGGGGCCCTGACTGAGAGGAAAGCATGGTCTTTGTTAATAAATAGCTCCTAGGGGTCCTGACTTTTAATCCACAGTACTCAGATACCTTTATTTCCTTCCCTTTCTTTCGCTTTGTTGGGAATGTTTCTTCTAGGATGCTTTTGAAGGAGTTCCCGGAATAGCTGCAGTCCCTGCTCTCTGAAGTCTCTGTGTCCTACAGCAGGCATGGCTTTTATTCTGAGGTTTGCTGTGGGCTTTTCAAGAGAAGTATGTGGGAGGTAGCCTCCCCACCTATCATCTCAACAAATAACGTCTCCGGAAGGCCAGGCTTGAAGGCTGTACTTTTTTACTTACATAAAGAAGAAAGACATAACCCTGAGAGAATCTCAGTGGTGTTTCATTGAAGACTAGGTAGTTTATTTATTCACACTTAGGAGGCTGAAAAGAACCCATTTGGTTGAGCAATGGTGAGAGCTGGTTGGCAGAAAATGGCATTGGAGCAGAGTGAGTGCAAGACTGGGAGGCCATGTCTTAGATCAGGAAGCCAGAGACACCGAAGGCCACACTCACTCATCTTACTTGGTTTCTCAAGGACTGTCTTCATCTTGTTGTATTATTGTTATTTACTTTCTATCTGATCACAGCCCCCTCCATCCTCTCTTCTTAGCCCCGCCCTTACAAATTTCTTCCCCCGTTGCTCCCTCCTTTCCACCTTGGCGGCATCTGTTCTCTGTCATCATCTCGATCTCATCTGAAGACAGCGGTCTTGGTGATTGGTGATCTTGGGACCACCCACTTGGCTCTGCCTCTCACTGATCGATACCACTTCTTTACATAACTACACTAAAAGTCACGCCCCTAACACAGGGACAATTGGAGAACATTCTTAGACCAGAACAGTCACCATCTGCTTAGGAACTCACTCCCCTATCATTACTGAAAAGCTATAGAGTGCAGACTGTGCTAAATGTAGGTGATATGGCCACTCTGTCCATGGTCACATGCCAGCTGTTAGTCAGAAGTCTTTTCTCCGTGGGCGACTTATTACCTCTCTGGGCCTCAGCCTTCTTTGGTTCATGCTATTACCCCGGTATACAATGAACATTTAATCTCTGAACAACTACGTAAGGATGTTGTTATTACCATGTTACAAATGGAAAACTGCCTGGTTAGGAAAGAGGACATCTCAGGAACACATCTGGTTCTGCAGTAGAATTGAAGACTTTCTACTGTGTTACGATTTCCCATATGCAGGTGGTTGGCTTTCTCTGTCTTCCTAATAAGGCCTCAGAGTAATTCCATCTGTCCATCCATCTGTCTGTCCATCTGTCTATCCACCCACACATACACACATATGTTTATGGTAAACATATCAGACTTGTAAACAAATAAAGACTAGACATCATTGCCTTCTATGTGAATGTCTTATTTGTTCCCTGGGCCACTATGGACCAGACAGAAAGGCTAGGAGTATTCTTCACGCTCACCCAGTGGTTCGGTCAAGACAGATAGCACATCCTCTGCTGAGGTACCCTTCCTTCCCTAGGCAAGTGCTAGGGAAGAACTTTTCCACTGAGCTACAATTCAGCCTCCATTTCTTCCCACCCCACCCCCTAAGACAGATTTGTTTTTCTTGTTGCTTTTTGTTGTTATTGAGACAAAATCCTTAAAAAAAATTTTTTGCATTCTTAGTGAAGTTTTCCCTGAAAATAGTGTGTAAAACTTTCCACATCCTGTTTCCCTTCTCTTTTTTCTCTTTCTAGAATTACCATCATCAGGGTCATAGTATAATTTTCTATGTACTTTCAAAGAGAATATAAAATTAACTGAAGGAAGTGATTTGGGTATGTTTCATCCCCAGGAACACTCATGCTTGTGAGAAAATGAATAAGCTGGAGACAGTGGTGGAGGGAGTGTTCGCTCCTGAAGGTTAAAGACGTATTATATACATCAGTGCCTCAGCTTTGCTGTGTAATTGTGGGAGTTTAAGGACTTGGTATTACCTTGACTTGAATTATTAATAGCATTCATTACAAATTTTTTTCACCTCCACTTCACAAGAAGGATATATTACCCTGGTAATTATGTCTACTCATTTGCAGATCTTACTCAGGAAGACTGGTAGCTTTGTGTGTGGTACTGAGATCAAACTCAGGGCCTCAGACATGGAAGGTAGGAAGTGATCTGCCACCGCGAGACATCTCACACTATCACTCCCATCATGTGACATTTGTCTGTCTGTTTTGAGAACAGAGAGTCAATCTGAAATCCAGGCTTACCTGGAATCTTAGACCAAAATGACCTTGAACTTGCATCAATTTTCCTGTCCTTCTGTCTCCCAACTGCTGGTATTTCAAGCATATACTCCATCCCTGGCTACGAATAGGAGCTTTTAAAACACGTAGAGTAGGATCTGCACACTAGCAAGTACAGCGTGGGATTTCCAGCACATCACACATACTAACACACTTACAAAGCCTTTGTGCTAAAACACGTATTTTCAATTCATTTTTCAAAAAGAGTACTTAACCTTGGAATGGTCCTTATCATTTCCCTAACTTGATTCTTGTCTAATGCCCATTTTGATTTCAAACATATGAAACATTCTATACCCATTCAGCTCCCTCAGATCAGCCTCCCTCTGATTTTGAAAGAGACGTTGCCTCTCTCATAGCCCACTGCCCTCTGTTATGTTCTAAGAAGTCCTGGCCGAGTCTGCAGTGGCTTGTTTTCTGCAGTGAGGGTAGTATTTTGGGGCCGAAAAACTTAGGTAGACCGCAAGAGTGTTTTAGAATTCTCCTCCTTGGTCTGCAGCTAGTTGCAGTTTGTCATTCTCAGAGCACAAAGGTGACCCATGTGGAGAGTTAGTCCTGTGGTTGCCTTGGCGGTAAGCAATTAACTCTTGGATTTTGAGAGCTTCCCTAAGCTCAGGACCATATGCCATGGAAGTCTTGTGGCTACACAGATTCTGTGATGTGTGCTTTATTTTAAACATCTCTTCCCACAGTTCAACCACACCGGACAAGGAAGCATTTGCAGCCAGGCCATTATGCTCATAACCGATGGGGCAGTGGACACCTACGACACCATCTTTGCAAAGTACAATTGGCCAGAGCGAAAGGTGAGTTGATACGGACACCATCTATGCAGTAGCGTCCATGCAGGCCTTAATGCAACCTCCAGATCATCCACAGATAAGTATCCATGTCGGCTTAATCTCATAATAACCTATGGTTTCTCAGCCTGTGTTTGTGGGTTGACCAAAATCAAATACTATGGCTTTTGTAGATTTTGAAATGAAACTGTTTTTGGAGAGAATGAAGGAGCCCGTGAAGATACGTTTAGTGAGTTGTGTGAGAAGATTCATTGTGAAGTACCTCCTCTTGTTGGGCAGTATTTCCCTTTAATTGTTTGCCTTGATGCCAGAGCTACCCAGTGGGCCCTGAATCTGTAAAACAGGTTGGCTACTGTGGCCTTGAAGCCATCTCCTCAAATATGCTTCCTTCCGTCGGACTTTCCGTGACTCACTCTACCTCTTCTCTCTGTTCCTGGGCACTTGTCAAAGCTGGGTCCTCTGTTGTAATTACTTCTTAGTTTCCAAGTAGAACCAATAAATTACTTTTTTAACCTTTTGAACCCATACATTAGGGCATCCATGACTGACATCAATATTTTGGAGGGACCTAATGGTGAGGTTCCTCAAAGCTAGTCAGTTTGGATTCCCTGAGGAAAGGTTTAAAAATATGGATACTTGGACCCTATTCCACACCCAAATCTCTGGGAGTGTGTACCTGTTTTTAAACAATTTCCACTAATGGGTACATGACAATGAGTTGACAATTCGGAGTCACTGAGCCACTTATGTGATAGGATTTCAGCAGGGAACAAAGTCAGGCAGAGCAGGTGCCCTGGGTCTCTTCTTGGTCCCTGTGTTATCTTGGCTGCTTGTATAGGAACATGAGACAGCCCGGGCCATGTTCACCTTCCTTTCTCTGTTTTGTATGTTTAGTTTATAGGACATGAACTAACAAAGGACATTTATCAAAAAGAAACAGAGGGCAGCCATACTTTTTGCCACACCCAGGGAGCATACTTATTGTGGGGCCACAAGAGGAAAAGTCGTTTCACCTTACTGTTGTCATTCTTGACCTGTACAGGTCTCTAATCCATGTAAGATCTTACTTCCTACCTAACCAGTAAATCTAGTGATGAAAGCTGCATGTTTTCTGTGCAGCGTAGTCCACAAAGAGATTGCCTGGTACCTAACCGTGGGCATAGCCACCACCTCTGAAACTAGAAGGAAACTGGCAGTGCTTGGTTTACAGGGAGCATCTAGGACACTTGTATGGCACATGTAAGGATAGCCAGAAGTAAGTGTGACCCATGGGAGGCAAGGAGTTTAGAGCCTAACCCTCAAATGAGATGTAAGCTCCCTCTTGTACTTAACACAAATCTTAGATGCTAGAATCTAACACCTAAATTGGGCGGTGTCTTTTCAGGACAGACAAGAGGTTCTATTCACTCCTAATGAGTATATACGATGTGAAGAGAGGTGAAGGGTGGACGTCCCTCTGCCCTCGTAGGACCCAGTACAGTAAGAGTTTGAAGAAACAGTCTTGTAGGGATGGGACTTAGCAGTTGAGAGTACCAGCTGAAAGGCCAGCAATAAAAGGTGAGAACAGGGTCCTAGATATTTTATGGGCAAAATGGAAAGTTCACAGATGACCTGACATCACACAGAATAGTGAAGGATATTCTGTGTTATTTGGGGACTAGAAAGAGAAGAGAGCAGCGGGGGGCCTTTTATAAGCACCCCCATTTATGGATACTATTCATTATGTATGACATGCATTAGGCTCTATAAATCTCTACCATTTGGGGATCATGGACAGATAGCAGTTACCCAGAGAAGTTGGCACTGAAACTTTCTGACCTTGCTTATAGGGAGAGATAATGGCTAAAAGATGTGAAGCCCTAAGTCTACAGATGAAATACAGATTTCTCATCTTTTCCTAATGAGCAATCCTGACTGTCAGCCTGGAGTTTTGATGATGTATTGTAGTGAGGGTCCTTTAAATGAAGCAGCGTCTTTACTTAGAAAATGTCAAGCAGGAGCAGAAATTATTTCTGTAGTAAGTAGGTCTTTTATTACTTGAAATTAATTAATAGTGCACCCCCTTCCCTTCAACCTCAGGATGGAGAATTCTATGACATTCATATGCACATATGATCTCTGTTTTATGAACTTGCTCCCGAGGGTACAGGTGATAAACTTACATAGCACCCCAATATGATTTAGCACCTCAGTAAAATAAGATGATGTGGAAGGTCTAAGCAGTCATCTTTCTCCATTATTTTGAACACTAGCTATTCAGTAAAGGGTTCTGTCTGACATGTAATAATTGGCAATCTTTGAAACTATAAAAACAGGAAGTACAGTCAGGAGAGAGAAAGATGATCATAAGAACGGAAATGGTTGTCGTGAAACAGTAGTGCTCAGAACCAACTAAGCGTCAACCCCACCTGGAGGGCTGGGTGCTATACATGGCCCAACCTGGGGCTTCTGACTCACTGTGGACGGGGCCTGAGAGTAAAGAGGACAAATAGGCCACAGAATGAAGCTGATGCCATTGATGGAAACCCCACACATAAGAGAAAGCTCAAGGATCAGGGTCTTCACCACTCCTGTCCTCCACTACTCATGCCCTCCACAGTAGCTACACAAGGACCTGATCCTTTGGTCCAATACACTGGATAGATGATGATGTTTCTTGCCCTATACCCTGGCAATCTGTCAATCACTGATCAACACATACAGAGATGAACCCTAAATTCTAGACTCCCTAGAACTTGTCTTAAGGAGGTAGAGGTCCAGTCTTATATTTGCTTCTGTTTTTGTTGGTATCTTTAACCACCTGTCTGTCTGTCTGTCTGTCTGTCTGTCTGTCTGTCTGTCTATCTATCTATCTATCTATCTATCTATCTATCTATCTATCTATCTATGGTTAAGGTTAGGGGTATGATTAAGGTTGGGTTAGGGTGTGTGTGTGTGTGTGTGTGTGTGTGTGTGTGTGTGTGTGTGTGTGTGTGTAAAGAGATAGATTCCCTATTTTGAACAATACTGCCAGAAAAATCTGGCAAAGAAAGGTAACTTTCTAACTCCCACACCTTTAGAATTTATGGCCTATATAATTTCTTCACCTTCAGTGACTTGTTTCTTACTAGCAGAAACTTATAATCATGAGGGGTGTTTTTGTCCCATTTCAATTAATGTGGGCTTATCAAATGATCTCATGGATGGGATCTGTCGAACCGAAAAGGCTTACGAAGGGCTAGGCCTAGAGAGTCTCTTTGCTAATGTGATGAAGTAGGGGAAGCTCAAGCACATGGAACCTTAGGCAGCTGTTTACAGCCAAGGGACCACCAGCTGCTACCCAGAAGAAAGCTGGGCTCAGTGTTGGAGCCACCAGAAAAGGAATCTCCTTCACTAGCATGAGTGACCTTGGCAGTGGATTCTTACCATGATAAGCTTTGGGATGAAAAGCCAGTTTATTCTCTGCCTCACCTAGACGTAGGAAACAGTGCTAGCAAGGCTGTGGCCAGACTCCAGAAATGGGAGGTCAGAAATGCCTGTTGTTCCAGAGCACCCTGCTTTTGGTAATTTGTTATACAGCAATAGAAAAACTAATCTAAAAAGCAAGGAAAAGGTGGAAAGTATGAAAACCCACTTATCAGAACTACAGTATATGACAAACCATATTTACTGTCATAAAATAGCAATGATTTATTGTTTCCTGTGATCCATGGATTTTCTAACTTGCCATGTTTTTGCTGCACTTGATACCAGGGGAGGTCAGTAGAAAAGAGGTGAAAAGTGGTGGGAGCTTGGCAGGTAGCCTCAGGACTTCCCACCATGGCCTCTCTCTTCATACATATCTAGTCTTCCAGGGCTTCTCTGGGTCCATTTCTCAGTATAGTTAACTGGACTTCTATATAGTAAGTGATCTGGGTTTCAAGAAAGAGAAGGCAGAAGGAAGGTGGGGCAAAGACGTGGGGAGCACTTGTGATTGCCACTGATAAAAGCTGTTTACCACCCACCTAGGCCCTCCTTGCTCAAGACAGCTGCATACTGAAGCATCTTAGAGCACATTAGAAGGAGAATACATTGTTGGAGAAGCTGTGAAGGCAGCCTTATGATTGCCTGCTCTATGTGTCCCTTGCCAGCATTAATCTCTGAGCATGGACGTGAGCAGCTATTTATTCATTTATGAGACACCGTTTACCTTTGCTTAATACTCTTCGGGTAGTGGCTTAACACTAGCTCTTACACATTTGGAATAAAACATGAACTCCACAATGTAAGAGACGTGTGTTCCAGGATCTGCTCAGAACCAATGCTGTGTACATTTAAATTGGGAAAATGGCCACTCCTGCCACCGTCCTGCATCTGTTCTTCTAACTTAAAGTCATTATTTGTTGTTACTTGTTAGTTCCCTGAGGTGCAAGAGATAGAGGGATACTGGTTGAACAGGTAGGAAGTGACAAGCTAAATGAGACACAGAAGGGATTGGCAGCCTAGCACTCACGAGTTTAATATGGCCTACTGCCTGCT
This sequence comes from Rattus rattus, assembly GCF_011064425.1. Classification (NCBI taxonomy): domain Eukaryota; kingdom Metazoa; phylum Chordata; class Mammalia; order Rodentia; family Muridae; genus Rattus; species Rattus rattus. The sequence goes on along the minus strand of NC_046166.1, from coordinate 5,002,039 downwards.
TCGGCAGACTACAGGCTATGGGTAACTGTATGTACATTTTCAAATGAAAACAAACAAACAAAAAGACAAACAGACAGCAACAGTGGGTTGGGGAGATGGCTCAGCAAGTTCAAATCCCCAGCACCTCTGCTTTCAAACACTGCTGTCTGTGTACACAGTCCACCCCGGCAAATTGGAGAATGTGCGGAATAAAGCAAATGGAGCAGGACACCAGATGTTCTCCTTTGATTTCCGTATGCACATGCACTGGACTGATCACTTGAACACACATATGCATGCATACACACACACACATAAGCACACAGACATGTACACAAAGATAAGTATGACGTAAATAAAAACAAGAATACTTCATGATAAAAAGCACAGAGAGGTCAAATTTCCAAGCCTGTAGGCAGGGTTATTTAGTGTGGGCATGCCCATTTGCTCCCATATTGCCTCTTGCTGATTCCTGGCTTTGATTGTGACAGAAACTGACTGGCCCATGGAGCTTGAAATGACTAGTGCACGGTCCTTTAAGATTGCTTGCGAATACCTGCTCAGAAGGGTCTTCAGGGAAATTAGAAAAAGGCTCGTGAGGCTGAGTATCATTGAAATGCCCTCAGCGTGGTGTGCTACACTGGATGCCTCTGAGAATGGTAGGGGAAATCTGCCCCTCCCTTTCCTGGATTATTTTCTTCTTAGATAAACTGGGAAGCCACAGAATAAAGAGGATAGGAGTGAGATCATAAGTGGAATATGCTTTTCCTACCGAGGATGCTCAGGACCGTACAAGTTTTCAGCAGTGTGGTGTGTCCTCATCTTTGTGCCTCCTTCAAAGCTACCTCAGACTCAGTCTTCCATGCATGGTACAGAATGCTGAGGGGTGGTAAACCCTGGCCTTGTACTAGAGCCAGGGCCTGGAAGGATGGTCCTCGCAACTATTACATAGGATGTCCCTTCCTTGGATTTCAATGGTCATATGTGTGGGTACACGGCAGGAGACTATAGATCATAAGTCAGTGGAGTGACAGAAAGAATATACGAGAAAGAATCAGATTTCATCTTTGGCAGGTTAACAAAATGGCATGGTCTAGGTGGCTTATTAATAACAGTGACTTATATTTTACAGTCTGAGAGCCTGGGTTCAGCATGAGTGGGAAGAGTTGGCTCCCAATGTGGAGATTGCCATCTCGAATTCTCACATGATTCAGAGAAGCAGAACTCTCTCACGATCTTACATGGGAATTCTACCCTACACCTTTCCCAAAAGTACTGATCATCTTCTTATGCTCCTAGAACCATCAGAGCATGAGCCAAGATTTCAACCCCTCAACTGGACAGATTCAAAAAGTCAGTTTACAACCCTTCCCAAACACAAATAGAGTAGCATCATTCTAATCCTTGTTACAAGGGAAGGACCAATCCACTCATGAGCTGAGCTGGCAAACTTTACTTGTCTTTTTGTAGCCCTTTAGGCAGGGGTTAATATTTCACTTGTAACAGTTAAATAACAGATTACCCATTAACTTACTCTTGGTGTGGTTAGGAAAAGAACAATGCCTGGGTGTTAAATGTAGGTGACAACCCGTCTTCCCTCTTGAATGTCATCCTTTCTCACAGGACTTCGATTGAAGCAACAATAGTGGTTCTTGAATTCTCTATCAACTTCCTCTTCATTCCCCAGACTCTGAATTTCCTTCACTAAATAATCAATTTTAACCTGATCTCTTGTGGCTTTAAGATGACAGTGATACCTGGAGCTAAATTTTTACTGAGTGCAGTTCTAACCCTTTCAGATGCCACTGTATGAGATGTGAACACAATTATGGGGTGTTTTTTTTTTTAAAGAAGACACTGAGGCACCAAGAGGCCACAAACTGATTTGAGTTCCACAGTGACCAATTGATGTTGTTGGTCAGTGGCTCCTTAGCTAGAGGCTAAGTTTGATCCTTAAGGAATATGCATATATCTTGAGAACAAAGCAAAGTGAAATGGCAGGATCCACACAGTGCATCAGGACAATAAGTCTGTCATTTGTCCTCACTGGTCCCAGATGCTGAACAATCTGCAGGAGAAGCAGGACTCTGGGTTGCTGGAACTCCAGGACTATAGGCAAGAGCAACAGAGGAGAAAAATCATTTGGTCTTGGGACAAGGCTATCTGTGTGCTTAGATGCGACCCCTCCTGAGAAGGGAATTCAAAGGCCAATGACTTTGCTGTTCTGTTATCTCCGCAACAGACTTGGAGGTGGGAGTTTCCAGGTCCTTCAGGAGCTTCTGAAGAGGATAGGAGATGAGGTCAGGGTGACTCTTTTCTAGCTTACATAAGGCCCTAGGTTCATTCTTTACACCTGGAAAGAAAGAAGACATTGGGATTGAGCTCTACAATTCTGCATTTTGATTGGTTGTAGTTTTCTGTAATGGTCTCTATCTGCTGTAAAGTTTCCTTGATGCAAGGTAAGGACTATACTTATCATTGGATGTAAGGGCAAATATATAGAATATAGTAGGGATGGTGCTGGTTTAGTAAAATGATAGCTTTTGGTTTTCCTTCAGAATCTATGACTTCACTAACCCTGAGTATTTGGTTAGGTTTCCAGTCCCAGGCTTGATTCCCCTGTTGATGAGTAGGACTCAAGTCCAACTAGAGAGCTGTTGGTTATCTCTAAAGGACTAACTCTTTTAGGAACTCAGTCTTCCAATAATTGAGAGCTGTTTGGAAGGGACTAATTTTTTTTTTAATTTTTCTTTCTAATTTGCATTATTTCCATGCCTAACTGAAAACCTTTCTTTGAGCAGCTTAAAAGGAGATAGTGTTTTCTAAAAATCACAAGCAACCCAAGAGGTTAAGATCATTTTGTGCGTGCATGTGTGTGTGTGTGTGTGTGTGTGTGTGTGTGTGTGCGAACATTGTCCTTCCCATCACTCCTACATTAGCTGTGTCTGTTTCTATCCCATCATCACTCCTACATTAGCTGTGTCTGTTTCTGTCCCATAGGAACAGTTACTCTGGGACCTAGAGAGAATATTGGCCAAAGGAATAGATGAAAGAAGGTGGGTGGCTGTTATCATACAGTAACTCTTTACTGGGGTCTTCTGTGCCTCAGGGTCTCCCAATGGAGCTCACAAGTATGGGGCTGATACAAACCTACAAAGAACTCACAGAAAACTGAAGGACATCACAAATAACACTTGAAATATGGGAAATCTTCTGAACAAGTCAAATATCACTCTGAGATGGAGAAGGGCAGGGTGGCCATCCTTGTAGATGGGCCAGGAAGGAAAACCCCTAGGGCATCCTGGGTAACTGTACGGAGCCATGTTATGGGACCAGGAAAAGCCGGGCACGTGGGCAGAGTCCTCTGAAGAATGTATGGCTGGAGCTGGGAGTCCCAAGGACCGTGTCATGCAAGAGGCTGTCAGGGCCACGAGGGCTAGCACCTCTGACAGAGCCCAAGAAAAAGCTGCAATGCTTCCTTGATACAAGAGTAGTGGTGGCAGTGCTATCAAGGATTTTGAACAGGAAATATACACGAACTTACAGTTTTGAGTTCTGTGGCTGCTAGGAGACAAAGACTTGGGTTACATGCAGTTTTCAGGGAGGGGTATGTCATTGCCAACTTGTATCAACCTTAGTGGGTGGCAGGAGTCAAGGTGGTAGACCCTATTTTTCATGAATGCTTCAGAAGGCTGCTGTCTCTCATTGATGTTTTCCCTCAGGGCTCTGTTGAGAGAATCTCTTTACCCCCTCCCTTCTACTCATTCTTTCCTCCCCCTCCCCATGACTGCAGTCACACTTCGGTTTGGGAGTTTCAGGGTGAGGGTATACATTCTAACGCTGTCTTGAAAAAGTAGCCAGAACATTCATTACTCGTGGTCAGTCAACAGAATGACAGGAAACACATTTGCCATCACCACAGCTAGCGCTCATATGGGCCTTCCTCACAGCTGAAGGCAAAGTCGAAATGGTTCATTGTCTCCCAGTTTATTTTTAATTACTTCTGCTGGTATTAGACATCTTGTGACTCCAGCAAGAGGAACATGACAAGACATGTTAGGAAGGAGGCTCACTGAAGTGTAGCTGCGGCAAGTCATTGAAAGGATCACTAGGACTCCAGGGCTCCAGTCAGCCCTGTGCCACTTTTCTGCTGCCTCAGCTGCTATGTCTTTTCCTGGGCTTGTTGGCCTTGGCTTCTTTCCAGGTGCCGCTGTCTTCCAAATGCATATGAGGGGTAGTGTGCATTCCCACCAGGTGACTCCACCATCTTGCAGCGAGGGACTGTCTGAGTAGACTCTACCCACTGTGCTAGCAAAGTCTTAACCCCTCTGCTTACTGTACCCCATTGTCCAATGTTTTGCTTTGCCCTGTGTGAAGCTCTCTTATTGAAACTCCTTCTTCTTATTTATTTATTATTTTTAAAACAAGGTCTTATTATGTAGCCCTTGCCAGCCTGGAATCTGATTTATTTCACAAGCAAAAGATTTTGTCTCAAATCTCAAAGTATGGCCTGAGTCTCATAGGATCTTACCCATTCATATTAGACAGTAACCCATGGCCTTTGCCCTGTCACCGTGGTAACTTGGAGTCACTAAGGCACTGATGAATGGGAGCTTGTAAGAATGGTTGTTGGGTTGCTCTGGCTGCAGCCAGAGGCCTGCTCTCTGAGTACTATTTTTCTGAGTGATAGCCACGCTTTGGGAGTTATAAGGGTGTTAGTGATCCTGCCATGATTCAGCGAAGAGCGTCTGTCCAAGCTAGAACTTGATGAGAAAGAAGTTCCATGGTAAGAACTGTTCCATTACCTGGACCAGTTTTATCTGCTGCAGAAAGAACCCATGGGAATGGGTCCCTGACACTCAGAGAAGGAAGCAGTGAAGTTAGGGTGCAGCTTTTTTGGGAAAAGATAGCTGCTTTGAGGTCGATTCTGCCAGTGTTGGGAAACCTAGTGTCACCGCTATTGTTGGAATAAAAATTGTCCCCGTCCAGGAGAAACATCCTTGTCAGAAGGGAAGGCATTGGGAACAAGGGCCACTGTACTTTCCTTTCTGTTGCTGTGATAAACACAGAACCCAAAACAGCTCAGTAAAGGGTTTGCTTGGCTTACACATCCAGGCTAGAGTCTATTATTGAGAGAAATCAAGGAAGAAACTCAAGACAGGCTTCTCACCACTTTGCATAACACTACTTCAGACTTCACCTCAATGCCAAGTACAGAAGGAACCATGAAGGGTAATGCTTACTATCTGGCTTGCAGATTGACTTAGACTCAGCTAGTTTGCAAATGCCGTTCATGATCTGGGGAATGGTGTCACCAAAGTTAGGCTGGGCCCTCCTACATTAATTAAGAATTAATGTCCAAGGCAATAGCCCACAGACCTGCCAACAGGCCAATGTGGTCCAGATAATTCATCTATTAAGACTTCCTTCTCAGGTGACTCTAGACCCAGGGATCAGTGATTCTCAACCTTCCTAATGCCGTGACCCTTTAATACAGTTCCTTATATTGTAGTGACCCCAAACTATGAAATTATCATTGCTACTTCATAACTGTAATTTTGCTACTCTTATGAATCGTAATGTAAATATCTGATATGAAGAATATCTGATATATAACACCTGGGAAAGGCTAGTTTGACCCTCAAAGGGTTTGGACCCTCACGTTGAGAACTGCTACTCTAGATTATATTGTATTAACAGCTAAAGCTAACTAGGACACCCAGCAAGAAGCCAATGGGAAGGATAACTTTCCCTCCTCCCTGCATTGGTATTGCCTACCTCTACTGGTCAAGACCCTGGACAGGAACAGCTGTCAGAGCATATGTCTGGCCAGCGGAGTCCTGAGCCAGCCTCATAAGGCACTGCCTCTTTAGTGCTGAGATATATTCATTCATTAGCTGGCACACCCAGTGATAATTGAAACCTGTCAAGTACGTTCTGTGTCCTTGACCATCACTGACAGGTTTTTTATTTCTCTTGGACTCTTTAGGGTAAGGCACTTAGATGGGATGAGGACAGAGTAATACTACCAATGGAATGAGGTATTGTCTGCATGCTAACATTTTTCTTCCTCTTGAAATGGGCCAGTTACCCATACCATGCAACTTGCTAAGAATCAAACAGAATAGTGTGCTAAACCTGCAAAGGGGGCTTCTGTGGACTGACACCCTCTTTCTTCTAAATGGTAGGAAACTGCCAAGACCCCCCAAAGCAAAGTGGCTAAGCCCTAGCCTTTTTGTTCATTGTTGCACCCCATGAGCTATTGTTGCTTTTAATATAGAACCACCCAAGGAACAACAGGACTGGGAGGGCAAAGTTCTCATCCCCTGGCATCTCAGTGACATGCCGGTGTGGGGAGTGAGTGGTCACCTGCCCAGTGCCTCTCCTACACCATTCATACCTTCAGTAAGTTGCAACCAAACCCCCTCCCCTCTTCACTGAGGGATGCATCCTTTGTGGCCTGTTCTTCCTGAGGTAGCCAGAGAGACATTTTCTTTTAAAAGTTCCTGGGTTTAGGTCTAATTGGCATACTATAAGCAGCATGTGACTAATACATGCTATTGGCATATGTGGACATTTGTATACACTCATCTTGACCACAGTCTAGGCAAAAAGCAAACATATTTATCACTCCCAGAGTTCTCATGACACATCTCCTCTCTCCAGATGTGTACAACACCACACATTGCCAGCAGCCCTCAGGGCCTCATCCTTTGCTATTCTTTCAAGTGCGTGTGTGTGTGTGTGTGTGTGTGTGTGTGTGTGTGTGTGTGTGTGTGTAGGGGGTAATCTTGCCTGCCATAATATGTGTATAGAAATAAAGTGACAACTATTGGGAGTTGGTTCTCTCTTTCCAACATGTGGAGCATGAGGACTGAACTTGGGTCATCAGGCTTGGCAGAAAGCCCCATCACCTGCTAAGCCACTTTGCTGGCCTGTGGAACTTCTTCATATGAATTTTTTTGAACAGCTCCCCATCCCTCTTCACCACACCTTACCAGTATTAGGTCACAGTCTGCAGCCTCTTGTCATTGGATCATGTGAGAGAAAACATGCAGTATTTGTGCTTTGGTGACTTGGTTGGTTAGCCTGGTGTTTCCCAGGCCCATCTGTATTGTGAAAAAAATGCAATAACATCCTCTTGGTATTCATGATACCTTGTCTTTTTCCATTCTTTCACCTGTGGTCACTAGGGTTGTTCTCATATGCTGGTCACTGTGAATAATGTTGTAATGTACACAGGAGGACATCAGTATTTTAGAAATCTTGATTTCAATTCTTATGGTTCTCTTCCCAGGAATGGGATTGCTGTCCATGGGTGGTTTTGTTTTAATTTCTAAATACCCTCCATACGATCTTCCATTAGGATTATGCCTGTCACTGCACCAGGGTTCCCTTTTCTTGGCAGCTCTTGTGAAATCACCAAATAACAAGGGTGAAGGGAAGAGCCTTAAGTCTCACTTCCCCCTGAGACTGCAGTACTGAGCATCCTTACAGACACTACAGGTCATTCATATGTCTCCTCTGGGATACTGTCTACACAAGCCCTTTGTTCTTTTCTTAATCGTATTGTTCGTGTTTTTATTTTGCTGTTGAGTTTATAGAGCTCATTATGTATTTGGGAAATTAACCCCGTATTGGACATGCAGTCTGGAGGCAGTGTATTTATGGTTTGGATTTGTCTTGACAAAGCATGAGCAACGAAACCACCATAACAAAATTAGACAAGAGGGGCTCCATCAAACCAGACAGAGTCCATACAGTGCAGGAAACCAAGAGAATGCAAAGCCCATGGGCTAGGGAGGTCTTCTGGAGACTCGAAACAGATGCTGCCCCCAGGCCTTCATTGTTGGCTCACTCTGATCCATGAAGACCTGAAACCATTCTTCACTGCAGCTGCCCCTCATGCCTTATGCCCTCCGCTCAACTCTCTGCTCTTGGCTACTTTAGGACATGTATATCTCCTATTTCTTCTCCTTGGCCCTTGGCCCCAGCTTCTGCACTGACCCACTCTTCAAGTTTCCAAGGCCTGTCTCACACATCACTTTTCTGTGAGTTTCCTACCGACATGACTAGTGTTGCCCTAGTCTTCCTTACAGATTTCCTTTTCTGTGCCTCACTTTTCACCTTTTAACAGACAGAGAAAGACCTTTGGGAGGTGAATTGTGCTTGTCAATCTCATCTGTGAGAAGCAGAATGCTGTAATGTAGACATGTAGACGTGTAGAACATGTCTGCTATGCCCATTACACGAGCAGCATGTGTTACCTGGTGTGTATCGCATGTCTTGGAGCCTTCCTGGATGCTGGCCAACCACTTGCAGGGCACTGAGCAAGCATCATCTTGCTGCTCCTGGCAGGATCATCTAAGTATTGATATGGATAATCAGAGCTAAAGAAGCAATGGTAGAACCAATCACCAGGCAAGTACCAGAGCTTATCTGCAAAGCCCACATCTGTGGCCTAGTCCCCAGCACCCCCTGCTGGCCTAAGACCCATGGGTGGACAGAAAGCATAGCCCGTCTAGTACTTCCCTTTGTTTGAGTTTTCTTGGGGAGGTGGCACATAGAGTACCCAGGGCTCAGTAATAGTCTCAAAATGTCTCCAGTTGTGGATGGCAGTGAACTAGCTTTCAGAAAGCCCACTCTGGTAGGAAGATGTGACTTTCCATAAGAATGTCATTGTCTGGCACCTCGAACTTCTCCATAGCACTAGTTACAATGGCAGCCAGTGTCTGGCATTGTTTTCTCTGAAGTGTTCTGTCTTCTCCAACACACAGGGCAGTTTCTAGTTTTTTATTCCAAGCTTCGAACCTGGTAAAATGCCCTATACACTATAGACACTTGGTAAATACCTGTGGCCAGAGGAAGAATAACTGGATTTAGGTTCAGTTAAGCTATCTGCCTCTGCCTTTAAGTCGCAGACTGGACTGCTTATTAATGCTGTGTGTACCAAGGGGATGATTTACTCTTTAAACTTGATCCCAGCAGCTCAACAGGAAGGGTTCTGAATCCTTGAGTCTGGCATGATCCTTGTATAGTACAAGGTCTTCGGCACAGATGAGACATTAGCTTACTTAGAATTCTTCCCCGCTTTGGAGTAAGATTTTGGGAAACCCGATAGCCTGCATAAACCCAAACCGTGCATTCCTTCTCCACTCATCTATGAATTAATCAGATGTTTCCTGATGCCAGATGACTTTGGCCAATCTCTTTTCCGCCAAACTACCCTCATGTTATTCATTCCTAGGAACAGTGGGAAGACAACAGGCTTGAGGGCAGGTTGAGGGCACAGAGCACTACAGCCCAATGCTTCCAGCCTGGCCCCTCTCAGAGCCTCCTTAGGGCCCAGATCCTCTCACAAGAGGCTCCCCAGCCCTTCGCAGGATCTTCCCATTCAAACTGAAGTTGCTGTATTGTTCACTCATCCACAAAGTAAAAAATAGATTTTGTTCTAGTCTCCTTGTTCCTCGGGGATTCCTCTCTAGGAAAGAAAAGAGCTGAGGGTGGTAACTAGTGGGCCTCTGTGGGGGACTTGCATGAGATGTATGTTAACTATCAGGCATGAATTCTGAGGCCCGACATGCCTAGTCGGAAAGCAGAGAGGCCCATGTGGAATTCAGTGCTGGAATTTAAACTGAACGGGAGATGTGGAGGGGGCGGATTAGCTAAATGGCCAGGCAGCTTCCTGGGGACCAGGCGGAGCAGATTTCCCAAGTTCCTTCTGCTTGGGGAGGGTGGACGGAGCTGAGGATGAGCATCTGCAGACCGTGGCTTCAGAAGCCTAGATCTGGGGGACTTTCAACTCTTGCTTCTATGATTTTGACCCTCACAACCCATGGAAAGTTTGAGGCTTTTAAGATTTGGATCACTCTAGTTTTGCTTTCCCATGTCTTATTTTGTACCTCAGTGGGACACGATAAAATGTGGTGGTTTTAGAATTTCAAAGGAGGACTGTTCCAGATCAGGACTCCAAAAGGGAGGATGTGTGCATGAGCCAAGCAGTACTTACTGAAATCTGTTTCCTTTGCATAGAGTAATTATCTTATTCTGTCCACAGAAGCACTTCTTTCTTTTTCTCTCAATGCAGGAAACAACCCGTTAGGAGCTTGTCTTCTTATAAAGTTCAGGCTCCCTTGAAAAAGGGAGAAAAGTGCATGAAACATTTGACAGTTGGCTACCAGACACATGAGGAAATTGGGATGGGGTGCAGTCTGGGACAGAGGTCTGTGAGCATGCCTCTTGTAGACAGACACTTGATGATGATGCCCTGCCAATGTCCACAAGATTGTGTGGTGGAGTAGTGCTGCCCCTGCAGGGGAATGGCTGTGGAGATTGCTTTATAAGTCCACGTTCTGAACTGTGTGTTTAATATGCATATTCAAATATACATCCATCTATGCCTTCAACAAAGCACCTCCTGATTACCCCTTCTCTCTGTACCATATACTTTCACCATACGTGGTGTCTTCCTCATTGACAATAAATAGCTTGGTAGAATATGTAATTGCACTCCAAAGACTTGAGAAAGGGTAATGATTTCTTAGTATTGCTGTAAATTGGAAACCCAGCAGAGTAACCAAGAATTAGAGAACCTTATATCTGAAAGCCAGAAAAGCTGAGCATGGTGTTCAACTTCTCCCTCAACTCTGTGATCTTAAACCAGCTGCTCAATCTCTCTGACGTTCAGTCTTCAAAACAGCCTTGCTAGTACTTCACCCCTCTCTGTTGTGAGGACAATCAACAACACAGACAGGATCTTTCTGTACTTGAAACCTGGAGGGAAAATGGACAAGAATTTTGAAAGAAACAAGAGAAACAGGCCGGAGTCCTGTAAACGTCTATGGAATTTGAGGGTGGAGAAAGTAGAAGTATGTAAGATGAGTTCTTGAGAACTTTCTGGAAGAATCCTTCTCTGTCCTTGCTCTGGTTTATCCTACATTTTAAAATTTACATCTAAGCAGTCTTTGTGCTTAGATGCCATTTGGGACCTCCCCTGTGTGCAGGAATCTCTGTGGGCCTCAGAGACGGGAAGCCACAGGGTATGTGTGGGGGAAGAGGGAGGTGGAGAGGGTAGCTTGTCTTAGAAACCGTGTGGAACTTGTTAGTGCCTTCAGTTTCAATGGCGATGTGACGGGACCGTGTGAACCAAGGTATCTACCTCTTGCATCTCTGGACCTCTCAAAGCTATCTGCTATGAGACTTGGCCTTCAAGGCAGCAAGACTTTGATCAACCTGTGACGGAAGGTTTGTATGAAAGAAACCCTTTCCCGGCTTTCCTTTTTAAACACAAATGGGATCTGGAATTGATCCCAGATAAGACATCTGCCTCTTAATTTCACTTCAGAGGGGCAGGATGACAAGAGAGGCGATGAAGACAACTAAATGCATTTATGATTTATGCCCCCTGTGATAAATCAATGGATGATTTCTCCCCAAAATGTGGTCGCTGTTGGATAACTCATACCAGCTGACATATCTGTGAGATACATAAGGTGCCGAGGCCGAGCCCTTTCCTCAACATGTGCACACCAGCCCTGGAAACAACACCCCAAAGATGGAGTTCACTGTGTGAGTGGGGGCATTTTTCTGCATCTAGGAAGATGTCCGCATCACCACCATCCTCTTCTCCTTGCGTCTGTTGTGTTTTTTGTGGTCGATGGCATCAGCCAAAGCAGCTTGTCTCTCTTGTGTCCAGTTTGCACTGGTCTCTGTGTCTGTTGACGAAGAGTCTTTCCATTCCTTTGAGTTGGCTTGAGATAGCCCAGTTATCACCACAATCACCCTAAGCAATCAGGGAGCAGAAAATTATCTTCACTCTTTTATGAACACCAGCTGGCTACCCAGCATGATATCCTACATAATAAAAGGATGTCATCCCACGGGCCAACTGAAGACCCAAGATGTGATATTCTGTAGCATTTCCTGGGAAAGGCCCCTGAAGAGCAGCCAGGGAACAGGATCTGCCCATTCAAGAAGTCCAGGATGGCCTAAGTGTCACCAATTGGCCATCCCTTCCCACAATACTTCCTCATGTCCCAAGGGAGAACTCAGAAATCCAGATCTGCATGTTCTGACATCGTCCATCCTTTGAAATCTCAAAAAATCTGATGACCTTTGCTATTTGTTCCCCTTCAAGTATGAGATCCTAACTTAAATGGAGTTTGATAGATTCTATCTAAAAGCTAAACCCATGCTTTGTGAACATTACATAATTTGTTGATGTCTCCAGAGGGGCTAATTGCACCTACGGAATATTCTGGGCAGGTGGCATACCCACATTATCTGGATTCTTACTTCTTCACCAGAAGAGTCACATTCTGTCTTGAAGCTTATCCTGCATATACAGATGCTATTTGTGACCTGCATTGTCCTTTGCTTGGAAGATGTCTGTGTCTGTCTTGACATAACTGAGACATTTCTTGAAAAGCATCAAGACAATTTCTTGGGCCTACAGTGGGAAGGGAGGGTACTTGTCAGTGACAGAAGAGGCAGAGCAAATGCTCCCTTAAGGAGGCCAGTGAAGTGGAGGAAACTTCTAGACCAGGTAACAAAAGGCAAAGGTATCCTGTGACAGTTGGTAGCTGGAAGTGGAGGTAGCGACAGGTTCTAAGATTCCTGGAGCTTCTGCTGTAACCTCTGTTGTTGTGGGCCCAGGTGGCCTTTCCTATCCAGACAGCAGAAAGAGAAATACCCACTTATTTAAGGGATATCTCTTCTAGCACCTATGTTGCCAATGAACCTGTCTCTGTGGTTACTAGGACAATGAGGACATCTTACAATATACCAGGGTGATCTGAGCTGACTCTTCTCTAGAGACGCCTCAAGGGGAAGTCGTATCCTCCACCATCACATGAGCCAGCGGTACTAATCAGAAAGCGTTGCCATGGAAACGGCCTGTCCTGCTTGCTCCCCATCACATACGGAATCCTAAATTAAAAGGGAGTTTGATAAATTCCACTTAATGCCAAAATGAAATGCTCACATACTTTGCTGGGTATTACATAATTAGGTGACTTCTCAGAGGAGTTCTAATTACACCTATGGAATAAGTTCAAGGAAATGCGATGCATTCATCTCTCTGGCACTCCATCTGTCCTTTAGCACAGTCCTTTGGGGGCTTGCCTCCTTGCTCAATGAGAAGTTTTATTTACAGTCACAGACCTTGGGAATGAAACACCAAGTTATTTTTTATGAGGTACTTCTTTTTTAATTCCAAGAAATTCCACTTTCCTTAGCTTCAGATACTGGATAACTGGCCAAGTATAAAGTAGCTATACTAATCCCAAAATGTAATAGTTTTCCCCCAAAAGAATTAGTAATACATAATACTACAAGGACTGCCAGCAATTGGAAGAAATGATGGAAGCCAAAGGGGATGAGTTCACTGACCTTGGATTTCTAAGCTGCAGCAGTAGGTACTCCATTGAGTTGGATGAATAGGAGAGTAGATGGGTTCCTGAGACAGTCAGTGGACAGGTCAAGGGAAAGGGTCATGGATATATGAATGGATACATGAATATTTAGAGAGAGCAGGATGCAGATGGGAGAGACAGAACTCAGGAAAATATAACATTGAAAATATTACTGTTTTTCACTACTTAGATAAAATGGGGTAAATAGTTGGGATAGTTTTCCTTATTTTTAAAAAGGGGGAAACTGAGATTCTTTTAAGTCCTCCATAGAAAGAAAGTTTCAGTGGATAACATTAATGATGCAGGAAAAGTTGACTTCTCGGAAATCACACGTATCTTTCATTAAAGAAAAAAACCAAGTAAGAGAGTGGAAAATAACGTGGACATTTTATAGTAAGTCCTTGGTACCCAGAATTAGAACAAAATTGTGCTCGAATGTTCCTTTGAAGTAGCTTTTTCCATAATGCATTAGTGAGTGGAAACTGAGCCAAAAAAAAAATGCCATTTAGAGAAATATTAGGGGGACATTGCCACCTTGGTTTCTACATGTTTCTATGCCGAAGCTCTGTGTGGGGTTGTTTCGTCGTAAGTTGACACAGTAGGAAAGAAATTACAAGTGTCTTCTCATGTCCCTCCCTTCACATGAGAATTCCTTTATCTCTTCTGATAGCTGCAGGTATTAAAGGCAGTTTTGTTCTGAGTTCCCCTACTGTCAAAATTTTTGCCCAAAGACAAACAAAGGAAGGCCTTGAAAGGTGTGAGAGTAAGTTTTTCTAGAATAGAGGGTCAATCTTATTTTGTGCCGTGTGATTCAGGGATGACCTAGTAGTATGAAGGACACCAGAATTGTGTTATCCCCAACAGGATCTGAACACGTGGTCTCACTGGACACCACTGTCTGGCTCAGTCCTAGCTCAGCAGGGTCTGCCCATGTGCTTTGAGATTGAAATCCAAGGCCACAACCATGGTCAGATCTCTAGATCTAAAGGTAGATTTTTTTTTCTCTCATCAGAGAAGCTGTTTCTGGAGCTAAGGAGGTAGCTCACCAAGTATTTGCTGCTGAATAATGAGAAGCTGAGTTGGGCCCCACACCCATGTAAAAAGCTGCACATGTAACTCAGCTGTAAGTGGAGACATGTGGATCTCTGAAAGCACTTGCCAGCCAGTCTATCAGAATCGGTGAATTCCATGTTCTGTGAGAGACTCTGACTCAACAAATAAACTTGAGGAATACCTTGTGTGGACTCCTGGCCTCCATGCATGAACATGTGTGTATATACACATCTGTATGCACATGCTCACACATGGACATATGAATGTGTACACATGAGCCACATGCTGCTTATGAACTCTTGTTACTCCGAGGCTAGTTCCCTCATGGTTCTAGCAGAGGCAGCTCACAGGTCTGGGTGTCTCTTTTGGGTCCTTCCTCTGTTTTCAGGCTGCTATAGCATATTTGCTACATGGGCATATCTTCAGAAGTCCTGGTAACATTCATTTATGAGTTAATCATCTAAAAGGCCCTTCTTTGATCAACATTTTCAAACATGAAGTTGGAACCTTTGAACCTCAGGCTTTGAGGTTACTTTAGAGGAGTGAATGATATCCTAGTTCTGAACCTGCATGGCTTGAGGAGCAACCACATGGCTTGGCTTGCCTTGGCTGAGAAACCAGCCCTCTCCACCTACTAATCTTATGTCACAGCACGTGTTTTCCATTCGGGAGTTCCCACTTATTTTTTAATAGTGAGTTCAAGCCTAACATTTTGGGTTCAGTTTATAAGTTTATAGTAGCTGTCAATTAATCTCACTCAAATCGACAAGGTGACAGTGGTTCTGAGTGTTCCTTGCTACCTGTCCCAATGTTCTGGGTTCCCGAATGAAAGATGCATACACTCAGCCTTATAGTAAACTAACACCTCCCCTCTGATATTCCTGAGTTATTACTTACTAAATTCTACCTTCCATCCTTGTTGCCCTAGACCCAGTGGCAGGGGCAGGAGGGCTGGGGCTGATTTTCTCCAGCTCTTACATGCTGGCTTTCTCTCTGTCCTTTACTTCTCAGACATGGCAGCTACATACTCCCCAGCTTGGCAGTTTCCCTCTTCTTGCTCCTTCCGTAGTCCTTTTCCTGGGAATCCTAAAAGTCACGCCTCTGTCTCCCTGCCCAGTCATTGGCTGTCAGCAACTTTATTTACCAATCAAAACCAACTGGGGGCAGGGTCCTGTTGTTGTAAAAATATAATAAAAAAGTATCGTTGTCTTTTACCCCGCTAGGTTTGCACCGCGGTGCCCCAAGATATCTGCTAGATATCTTGGCGGAAACACAGCCCAGCCGCACACTTTCCTACACTCAAACCCTCACATAAAAGAACACACAGCACAATAATCTTAGATCCAATTGGTAAGATATAATTGCCCACTTAAACATACAAAGCCCAGTACCATCCATCCCTTATGAACATTGATAACAACCTGTAAATACACAGAGCAGAATCTTAATGTCACCTGCCATGGCTTCTCCCCTCTCTCCGTCTCTCCTTCTCCCAGTCTCCTCCTCTTCCTTCAAGCTTCTCTCCCATCCATCCTTCCTTTTCCTCCAATGACAGGTCTCCTTCTATCCTGTACCTGCCCCTCACCAGTACTTTACAAATTCAATGGAGAGGTGGCTCTGGTGAAGTCACCTGAGTTCTGAGTCCTTGACTAGGCAGCTGTGCTTGGGGCAGTGGAATTAGCATCAAAATACAGTAACTTATGGGCAAATCACAACAGGGTCCCTCAGTGCCTTACCTATAAACATATGGATTTTCATGTAATTTTGGGGACCAAATTAACATAAATAGCATTAGACCAAATCCAAAGCAGATAGGATTTGGTTTTTAAAATGGAATCATGACATCTGCCAGTCAGTTTTGATTTCAGCTAGTTGGAAACATCAACAACCAATGGCTGTCCATTGAGGAAGGTGGAAGGAATTAGTAAAAGGGATCCGTGCCAGTGACACGTAGTAGTGGCCTCTCTACCCTCGATGGTGGATGAGCCTATTTCATTTCATTTCTGCCCCTTCCTGTCCCTTCATTCCTAACATGGCACTGGATCCTGAAGACAGGTGCCTTGGCTGTTACCCATGTATCACTATCTGATTTACACACAGATGAAATAGTCTGGTTTGTATTTAAACCACACATTTGAAGAATGAAACGAAGCAGATGCGCTAGAAAGAACACATCCCCTTTCTCAAAAATCCAGAGGACTCTTTAATTTGGTTGTGTTTAAGGAACACTTTGAGTTTAAGGTCAAATATCAACATACCTCACGAAACAATGTAAAAAGAAAAGCAAGTCCTCTGAACACTGGAGAGAATGGTTAAAATGTTAGTAACAAATGAGATGCAATAAAAGGATGTTGTTAATGAAATAGACAGTGCCTCAGATTATCTTTCTGTGCTCTGGACTGTGACCGAGAGGAAACTCCCCAGACTTTACTCTTCGAGTCCTGCTCTCTGGCAGAGTGTAGGCACTAGTAGTGCTGCCACAGACAGTTCTGCTAGGATGCTGGGTCTCACACCGGAGGACTGGAGAAGAGCATAGTTAATGTGAGCAAAGGCTCCACAATTGGGCATGGAGGCCTCCTAGGCCTTTCTGTTTCCGTAGTGATAGCATCCCGGGCAGTGTTGACACAGGCCTATTGCTCAGGTGGTGAATATACCCCAGCTCATTCCTGACATTTGCTTTGCAGCAAGGGGGTGGTTCACAGCCTTTTCAATCAAAAGCCAGTTCATTCTCTTAGTGTTTGCAAATGTAAATCTCCTCACCAGCCTTCAAGGAAGGCTGTAGCAGTGGATGGGTTTATCATTCCAGCCACTGAGCAGTAGGGAAGAGGACCTTAGAAAAAGTGTGAAGCAACTATGTAGGGAGACTAGAGGACTGGAGGCACAGAAGCCATAGATGTGAGCCAGGTGTATAGTCCAGGCTTATGGGCTCAGGAGCAGAAGGTCGCTGTTGTGTTTATAAAATGATAAGGAGAGGGAATATGTTTTGGTGGAGGTGTAGTCAGGTATGGGGGAAGGGATTGCCTCTGCAGGCCCATGCTGAGGCATCCTTCCTCCTGAGAGACCAGCCATAGTGTAGAATAGAGTTTATTTAGGGCATGGGGAGGGTTGTTGAGAGGGTAGTAGAGACAGAGAAAGGCAGGAAGAGAGAGAGAGAGAGAGAGAGAGAGAGAGAGAGAGAGAGAGAGAGAGAGAGAGTGCAGAGGAGTAGAGAAGTAGAGGCTAGCCATGAGCACATGGAGAGAAAGGAGGCGGGAATGGGGGGGAAATTACAGGACAGAGCAGGAAGAGAAGAGCAAGAGCAAGAGAGAGGGGAGGGGGCAAGCAGCCCCTTTTATAGTGAGTCAGGCACACCTGGCCATTGCTAGGCAACCGTGGAGTGGAGCTTAGACAAAATGCTAACAGTTGCTACCACTGCCCACTGATGATGAGATCAGGGTCTGATCAAAAGCTTTGGGGCTAACCAGTGGCTGTGGTATTGCCAAAAACAAGCAAGCAAACAAACAACACTAAAACACTTCGCCAAGGCTGTATCAGGCAATTTGCATTGTGCATGAGAGTTAATAGACCTTGGCCTGAAGTGTGAAATAGCCAAGAAGACAGTTGCCAAGCCTTTTCAGCCTGTTCTAGTGGCCCATTAAACATCTATCAGCCCAAGTGAACCTGGAGGGCTTATTTAAGTTTCTCTTGGCAATACAACAGGTGGGGAATCACTCACTCCTGAGCTCCGACATTGTTCCAACAGGAGTCATACAGCCTTCAGGGCACTGAGGAGGAGTCCCTTATGTGCTGCCTCTCAGGTATCTTTTGTTGTTTTACAGCCTTTGAAACCAGAGCATGTATGTCCTGGTTGATCATTGAAATCCTCACTCTGAACTGGATGCTGCAACAACCAGCACCTCGGGGTTAGGTGGTGTTCCCTGCAGAACCCACATCTATGTGTGCACAATCTTTCAGTGTGGCATTCACCCCATCTTGGCAGCATTTGGCCTCTTAACTTTGGCATTCCAGTTATGTTTCCTCTTGCTCTTTGAAGGTAGTCTCATTTGGCAGGGTTTCCCCTTCTGAATGGGATAGAGGCCCAGCAGCAGCAACTCCTTCACTGTAACACCTTCTGGAAGACAGCATTCCCTCTTTCAAGCCTCTGACAGAAGAGAAGGCATCTCAGCCATTTTGTTAGAGCTGGTTCTTTTCTGCTCCCAGTTGCAGGCTCTCTCCTTGAAGCATCTGTAGGGATCCTATTATTCCAAGAGCAAGAACAGCTCCCAGTATCCACACAGGCATTCCTTCCTGCCCACAGTGCCCAGCCATGCTCACGTGCCTTTGCCTTGTTTCACAATGGCTGTGACGTTGCTGTCCCCCGAGCCTTGTCTGTTAATGGCAATGTCTGAATGGTTAACCTTGGTTAAACCCAAGCTCCTCAAGGGTAGGATCAGGACTGGCTTCCGGGGTGTGCTACTGGCCTGCTTACTGCATAGGCATGCAGGCCGCCATGCTCAGGAAAGACCCGGGTCTGGCTGAGTGTCCTACCACTCGCAATCATTGTATCAGACTCTGAAAATCACCCTGCCCGTCCTTGGCTGGCTGGGCCATGCCTGCTCCCGCTAGATCTCCAACACACGGCATGTGCTTAGGTGACATTGCAGAATTGAATGTTAGTGTGACAAAGGTGATCTTATCAGTGCTTAAAGTGCCACACGTCTAATATCACGTCAGGATGCTGCATATTCTCCTGGCCGCTGACTCCTCCATCGCATTCTTCTCGTGACATTTGATAAATGAAGCCAGAACTGAATTAAAGTGATACACAGACTACAATGAAGGGAAAAGAAATGGTTGTAAAGCCCAGGAGATATAGAATATATCTGTCCTAAAGTGTGGAGGAAATGCCCTTCAAATAATAGAGAAATTTAAACCAGTGACTGGGGTTCTTCTGAATCCATGCTAAATTTCCCAAATTTAGAATTAATCTCAAAATTCCAAGAGTGGAATTTCACTCACTTTTCCCCATGTTTGCTCAGGACCAAGGAACACAGATACAACAAAATGCCCAATTAGATTTGTCTATCCTACAGCTGGGGAAACCTAGCCCCACCCCCACCCATCTCTCCCCCAGAAAGCATGATCAGGGGACTACTATGGAGACTGTACGCCTTCATGCTTATATGCAGTGTGCCGGTAAGTTTTCTGTCACTTGTCTGAGCTGAATGCCTTTTCCTGTGCTTCTCCCACGCCCACCCAAAAAACGAGGGCCACGGATTGTGAGGTTGGCAGGTTTTCCAGGCTGCGTTGGCATAAGCTGTTAATAAATTAGGTGCACAGAAGTGTGATGCCGGGCATTTCCCCCTGGAGTTCATAGGCCTTCCAGAACATTCATGACTCATTACGGCTTGTACAGCAGTTTATGCCCTAATAAATCAGAGCAGCTTTGCTGAGATGGGATGGATCATCATGAATCTTTCTGTTGGCATTTTCCTTCTACAGGCACAAATAATGAAGCAAAACCGCCCCATCTGGATGTTCTGTAAGAGAACTCACAGCAGGAAGCTGCTTTCTCAAGCATCACAAAGGTCACTGTAGGTGTCAGGAGTGAGGGCACAGCTAGAGCTGTGAGGGACAGTGTGGAATGAAGCCATTTACAGGCCTTTATCACTGTGATTATAGGCATTAGCTGGACTGTCATGTCCTGTTCTCCCATCCTGTGATGGGTGACAGTCTTCCCTGGTTTCTCACCTTTAATCTGCAGACTTGTTTGCTGTCATGCAAGCACTCATACCTTGAAAGGTGTGCGAACCTCTTTCATTTGCATTCTGTTCCATTTCCTGGTGAGGCTTGCTTTATGCTGAGCACAGTGGCCCAGTAGAATAAGGGGCACTCTACATATGAGGTCCCAGGATCCTCTCTTCTGTTGGCCCTTACCTGTGCAAAGCGAACAGTGATGAAAGCCAGTGAATATGGAAATTATTCATGGGGTGATATTGGCCAGAAATGGATTGTTTTGGCTAGGAAATCCACCTTTCCCTAGTGGAGGCTTAGTGGTCATTAAAAAGTAAAGGTTGAAGAAGAGCACAAATCATATAAAACAACAACAACAACAACAACAACAACAACAACACCCAGGGATAAGTCAGGAATCTGTGTCCTGTCCTGTGCAGATTCACAAGAGGACCCATCCGCCATCTTAGAAGAAGCAAAATAGGTAATTGATCTTTGTTGGTTTGTTTTTGATGGAATAGCTGAGGGCTCCTTCAGAAATTTTATAGCCAGTCAAGTCTAAGATGCTGTCTTTGGCTTTTCTTCCTTTCCTCACTTACTGGTCTGGGCTCTTGCCCTTGTGAAAGCTGTGGGAGAGCTCTGGAGGCTTCTGGGATGCTGCTTCATAGGCACTTTAGGGGAACTCCTGGAAAGTGAAGAGAATCTGCCCACGGCTGAGCCCTTTTCTATTCTGCAAGGCTCTGGAAGGTGCTTCCTCAATGATCACTTTGCTGTAGCGAAGGCAGAGGAGAGAGCAAGTGAGGGAGGGTTTGATTTATCAGAAGTGACAAAGAGACCAAGTGCTTGCCTGTGCCCTCAGCTCCTTTCCTATTTATATAATGCCCCGCCTTCCAGCTTCCCCAACAAGATGGCCTGCTGAGGTTCAGGGACTCTGGTAATACAGCTGCTCCAGTAGGCATGCATAGGAAAGACCCATAGACTCTTCCCCAGCAGTAGGAGCCAAAGTCTGCAGAGGGAGGGGCTGTAGTCACCTCATGACAGAATCAGCAGTGAAAATAAAGACTGAAAGCCAAGTGCTGCTTGCAGATTGTGAATTGCCAAAATCTGGTACCCCAAGACTCAGGGAACCAGTAAAATCCAGGAGAAGTTAATAACATGGCACCATTGTATTTGCCTGCCGGCTCCTGCTGTAATGGGACAGTCAGTGAGACTTGAGGGGGGTCTCCAAGGGACAGGAATGTACTCACCATGATGACTGGGCTCTGCCAAGGGAAAACGGAGTCTGGCTTCCAGAGAAGTTTTCCAAGTAAGGAACCTGAAAGTTCTCTCGTTGTCCTGAATGATGCAGATCCCCTGTGGGTCTTTTCGCTGTAGGGCAGTGTTGGAGTACCAAGAGACCTCATTTGGTACAGGATGTTGAGTACATGGCTGCTTTTCTAAGGTTTCCATTGAAGCTGGCACAGTCAGCTCGGGTAATTAGTACCTGCGAGAAGCTGTGGGAGTCAGTCAATGCTGCTTTTATTGGTCGGAGTGTCTTAATCAGACTGGCTGCTCTGCAGTTCCTGGGAGGGAAGTTTAAAGAGAAGGAGAGATGCTGTGTGTCCTGGGGCAAGGGCCAGCTAAGAAAACAACCCTTGGCTGAGGTCCCCATGTGTGTTCTCGTCCCACCACGAAAGTTCTAACCTCAATTCCGCCTTTTCTTTCAGAGGTTCCCAGATAGACCTCAGATCTCTTCCTTATATCCACACTGCTTTTCTCTAAAGTGAACTGATAGTTTCTCTGGCTTCATCTCAAGAGTTGTTTCTAGAATAAAAACTAAAGACCAAATAGGTTTTGGTCTGGTCAGGACTGAAGCTGTGTCTTTGGGAGAATTTCCTTGGCACTATTAGCCTACCTGCTAAGATATTTTCTGGCTGGGAGATCCTGGGCATGATGCACTAGGCTTTACTGTGAATAGAATAGAGTTGGTTGTATGAGCGCTCTCTCCAGGAAGTTGCAGGAATGAGAGAAGAATGCATAGATGCTTGGGCATAGCAGCTGATACAAGCAAATACCCAGTAGATGACAGCAGGGATGACGATGATGATGATGATGATGATGATGATGATGATGATGATGATGATAATGATGATGATGATGACAACGATGATGACGACA
Organism: Rattus rattus; assembly: GCF_011064425.1. Taxonomy (NCBI): domain Eukaryota; kingdom Metazoa; phylum Chordata; class Mammalia; order Rodentia; family Muridae; genus Rattus; species Rattus rattus. The sequence continues at coordinate 4,979,726 of NC_046166.1, read as the reverse complement.
ACCTCTATATTTTGGAAATCCATAGTCTAAAGCTTACAACTTAACTTAAGGATGATACTCAATTGTAATTCTGTGTCCCCACTTCTTTAGAGCAAGATATCTATCAATTACTTGTATTGCTGTGACAAAATACCTGATAGAAAGCAACCTAAGAAGAGAGGTAGGGTTTGTTGTGGGTAAAGTCCACAACATGTAGTTGCAGCATATAGTCCATCATTACTGAGGAGTTGGGGACAGCAGGAGTTTGAGACAGTTGGTCATAGTGCATTCACAGTCAAGAAGTGCAGGCTTAGATTTTTCAAAATCTACTTTATTTGTGGCTCTTTAACGCTTCAATCTCCCTTCTAGTGCACCACTTACACTAGAGGTAAGGGAAAAGAAAAGTTAATAGGAAACAAGGTTGTGGACCTGTTTAGAAATAGTCCTTTAGGGGCGATTCCAATCTTCAGTTGTCAACAGTCCAATACACAAGCAAAACACCAAACATGAATCAGAAGTGGCAACTCAACCCAAAAGAAAACATGAAACCCCACCAATTAGCACAAGTCCATGGAAGCAAAGCAACTGAAATATCTCAAGAAGTTCTTTGGTGAGTTACTGCCTACGGAGTCATGATCAGCTATGTTTAAAGTGAACTAATGCTAGGGTCTCCACCCCATCGATGGTGTTATACTTACACTCTTTCTAATTGTCTTGTGTCCTTTCACATGTCTGCTCTCACAAAACATCCTCTCACCTGTGTCTACTTTGGCAAAACATCACATGACATAACTGAGTTTCCAAGGAAACCAGAAATTTCTACTTCACAGAAGCACATGGAGTTGATTGGTACTGCTCAGCTCACTTTCTCCTTTTGAGTTGGTCTGATAGTTGGGATAGGTCTTCCCTCTTCCATTCCCTTGGTCTGGAAAGCTACTCACAGCTATGCCTAGAGATCAGTAGAAACCATCAGTAGGTGAGTGAGTTTCACAAGACAGGAAAGCTATAATTGGACAGAGTTTGAGAACTCTAACCAGTTAGGAGTTTCCTCATTGCAATGGCACACTACAGGGATCTGACCTGAACAGCTGCAAGATTAGTGATATGTCTGTGTGTTTTAGAATCTATTTTATAAATGCTGGACTAAAAATTGGGAAAGTTAGGCCATATCCATATTTGTAGATTTACATGCTTCAAGGTCTTAAAGGTGGAAACAGAAGAGGTTGTTGGTTAAGTCCAGGAATGCTATGTGTAGCCTTATGAGTTAAGGCATGTTTCTGTATTGCAGGACCTCTGCACATCTCCAACATACTTGCAAAGCCCAAGAAGAAAGCATGTTAGTCTTTCCAAACTTAATGTGACCATCTATTTTTCAGACAGCAGCTTGTGAATCTAGTTAGAGCACCGAATGGGCTTTGAAAAATTAGATCATTCTCACACACTTTTAATTTTTTTCTCAATTCTCAAGATGTATATGTTTCAGCAATTCCAATGATTTTATGAGTCTCATCCCCCACCATGAACTTTTCACATTTTATCAAAAATGAAACTTCTTAAAGGTCATATTTAAATGATGATTCTTCTTTGGAACGACTTTGAAAACTGACAATGTTTGCTAAAATATTAAACCTTACCATTGATGATACATATTCAGAATCCCAGCTTCTGTGCTAAATCATGATTTGGTCCACTGTCTGGCTAGAGCAATTCTTCCTCCTGGTTGACTGTCTCTTTGGACTGGTCTGTACAGAGAACCTATGCGGGGGAAGGAACTCAGTTCTTTCCACCCACCTTGGACTCCAGTCACCCCTTGGCTACCTAAGAGGCAAAGGGAAGACAGACATCTCCTGCGATGAGTGAGAAATCCAAAAGTTTTGTCTGTTTCTTTGTTGTGATTAATAAATAATTTTACACGCATGACATTTGTCAGCTGTCACCCCTGAAGACTTTTAAAACAAGTTTTTGTCCTCTTAGCAATTATGTACTATATTAAAAAATAGAAAGAAAGAAAAAAGTAACTGTCTCTTCCAACCAGTTCTATCTCAGAATAAGGACTTAATGATAAGGGATTATTTCTCCTTTAAAGAGGTCCCAAAAGTGATGGCCTCATACATTCCTTCTTTTAAGTCATTGCATTCAAAGTGAGGAGGGAATCTCAAAGGTTAATAGTGAGAAGGGGAAGATGGAGGTTTGAAGAAAGGAATGAGTTTACTTGTTTTTCCAGAAAAGTCAGGCAAAGGATTGACAAGAAGAGAGTTGAAGGGTACCCAGTAGTAAGAGAGACATTTGAAATGTTTTATTATACATCTAAAGGGGAACTGGCTAATACAGCTATATTTTACTCCAGCCATACTTAGCTTTTTGGAAATGGAGAGCTGTGTTTACTTAGAATTGGGTCTCCAACTAGATGGGAGGAGCACTGATAAATGGAATTGAATATGGATTCAAAGGGAAAGAGGGTTAGTTAGAATCTGTAGTTGGCAAGGAAAGTTCTGGAAGGTGAGAGGAAGGTAATATTAGTCATGGTTTTCTAGAATATATATATATATATATATATGTGTGTGTGTGTGTGTGTGTGTGTGTGTGTGTGTATGCATGATGTATATATGTATGTATGATGTGTATATGTATGGCAAAGGTATCATTAGATTGAGTTACATGATACAGGCTAAGTAGTTCCACAGTCACCATCTGTACACAGATACGCCAAAGAACCTGGTAGCTGCCCAGCAGTGAGCTTGAATGCTTTAGTAGCCTCAAGCTTGTGCTGAAGCCTTGAAGGATTTCTGGAGAGCTGCTGGTCTTCAGTCAATGTTAGAAAGTCAAAGGAACTGGGTTCTAATTCCATAAAGGATGATAGCAGCAGAGGTAGAAACAGGGTGGATTCTCACCATAAGGAGGAACATGGACAGGCAAATAATAGCCTCTTTCTCCCTCAGACCCTTTTCTATCTGGGCTACCATGGAAGGGGCCGCCACTTTGGAGGATCAGTGTTACTGAGTTGCAAATTCTTGGAGATACTACTCCCATGTCAGCCTTAGTGTGGCCTCTGTAGGTTTCACAGTTCCACATGTGTCCTGTTTAAGATTAGCTGTGAATAAAGCATCTCACAGACATTTGGGGGACATTCTCTCTAGTCTGGACCCACAATGAGTAACAAAACCTTGAGTCTTCTACCCAGAATTAATCCTTCCAGGAAACACTTTGACTGACCCATCCAGATGTATGTTGATTCCAGATTCAATCAAGTTGACAGCAAATATTAATCATCACAGAGGTGACAGGCCCTAGAAGATCAATTATATCAAGGACTTACTGAGGGAACCAAGTTGGAGATCTGATAGCTAAGTTCAGAAAAGCCAAGATTTTATAGGAAATTCAGTACCAACAATGCCAAAGTCTCAGCTAAAGCCATGGGAGTAGGCAGGTCAGGTAGGTAGACTGTCATCAGGAGGAATGATGGAAGAGCAGAATGCCGTTGTCACCAAAAACAACAACAGGAAGATAACAGAGGAAGCCAGTGAGCCTAGTTCGAAAGCATACACAGGAGATTGGAAGGTTATGGGGTAGCAGTAATTAAAGGGAACATGGTGAGTATTGCCTGTTTGAGGCTGTAAACCCTTGACTTTTTATAAGAAACCATGGTTGGATTTTCTAGGAAGATGCCTTAGTAAGTGTCTAGGATTCATGATGTGCAAAATGTAGGAAAGACAGAGCTATCACTAGATAGGAGCAGAAGAGGAAGAAGACTCCAGGGACAGATAGTGCATAAAAGTGAATGTCCTATTGAGACATTGAAGATCAGGTGGATTTTGTGAAGTGGTCCAGGAATTGCAAAAGGAGCAACAAGCAACTTTCAAGTAACTGGGCAGGGTAGACTTACTTACGATAAAGGATCATCAGAGGATAGCATATGAAATTAAGGAGCTGGGTGTTAAGGAATAGCATGGGCCTTTCCTTGCAATTGTGAACAATGCTTGAAGTCTGTCTTGACATCTAGGGGAAAGGTGAGCCGTAAGTCCCCAGAAGTATCTCTTTCTGAGGTTCATGGCACGGGTGAGGGGGTGCTGTGCAGTGTAGTGCTCAGGTAAAGGGAGAAGCTAAAATAGATGGATTACAAGGGATCAGGATTGTTGAGTTGACCTTTCATAGGGACACGACTCCCAGCCCTAGTGTGCCTATAGGTTTCACAATTCTACATTTCCCCTGCTCAAGGTGAGTGTGAGTAAACCATCTCAGTGGTCAGAAGACATTTGGGAGATGTTTTCTCTAGGCTGGACCCATGAAGAGTAACAGGATAGATAGAGCCTTGAGTCCATGAAGAGTAACAGGACAGATAGAGCCTTGAGTCCAGTGCCAGTATAGCAAGGAAGATTTCTTTTCTCCTATGTTTCCCAAACCTTAGCAGCTACCTTCCTAATGATGCTATTCTCTACCCCACATAAGCATCATGTTCACATAGTCATCCACTAGACTTTGGGTCATTTCATCTCTTCTGTGGAACCTGGTGAGAATCGGCAGAGGTTGCTTCTCTGCAGCATGTTCCTGGAAGTGCTATGTTTCTGTTCTGGCATAACTCCTAGCTCTCCTTGCTTCACTTTCCCGAGCTGACTTTCCCAAGTCTTTAGTAGTATCTGCCTTGCAGGTGATTGTGGACATTGGGCATTGATGCAGTAGGAATGCCAGGCAGGATGCTCAGCTTTGAGAACCATTAGCACCCTTCTCCTTTCAGAAGCAGGCCTTTGGAGTCACAGCCTCCAACTCTACCTGTTGGAAGACTGGAGTTATGGTAAGTGGTACTCGGAATGTGGGGGCACGGAGGTCATTGCCAGCTTATATTTACACATGAATTAACACCTCTCCCCTCCCGACACTCAAGACAGTTCCTGAGTCTTGAGAGCTCCCTGACAGGCCTTGACCACATACAGTAAGAATGGTATTGTGAAGTCAGGGGCATGGATGTGTGAGAACAGGATGTGTTGTGTTGTTTGCAGTATAGAAGATTTAGCACCTCCTTCTGCTCTATCTAGTGGCCTAGGTTGTCTGAACCAACCTTCCTGTGGGCTGGCAAAAATCTCAGGAAGCAGAGGGCCAACCCATTTCTTCAATGAAAAAGCACTTCAGATGTCACAAGCCAAGGAGGATTAGCAGATTACGTTTTATTTTAAATTTAAAAATCAGCTTCAGGAGGAGTGGCTCTTGTAGACAAAGAAAAGAAATTGACCTGGGCTGGGAGTTTGGGTGTCATTGTCCTTGGAATAATTGTTTTGCCCAAAATGATTAAGGTCATGCAATTATTTTGGCCCCAGGTTAAAGTTGTATGTGGGATTGCTTTAGTTACAGTGCAGCCTGTCTTGGAAGTTCGTAATTACTTGGGGCATTTTCCTCTGTTTTTAAACTCAAAGAGTATGTGGTACTTGAGAAAGAGAAAGGAGTTGATAAACCCATAAGTTCAGTACTGCAGCTAAACAAGTAACTATCTGGAGAACAAAACATATCTGATTGACTTTACAATGCCCTCTACCCTTTTCTCCCCACCTTCCTTCCTTCTGTCCCCTCTTTTCTACCTACTCCTTGATGTGGAACCTTTTTGTGTTTTGGCCTCCAATTAAGAACAGGGTGACATGCTTCTCTCAAAACTTTGGACTTATAGTCGCCCTTCAAAGTGGGTAAGTTAGCCATAACAAGTACAAAGTGGATAGATGACCACTTAATAGTGTTAAACAGTCACAAAGTTGAAAGCGTTGTCTGTGGGGGCCATACTTGTTACTTTTACTCTTTTAAACCTTTACTAAATCTTATTGTCTTTACCTGTGCCCATTCATTGTTTCAGTGGGGGAAAATAGCCAGTCTCTGAATCAAAGAAAATGCTAGAATAATATAGTGGCACCAGGAACACAGCTTAACTTATGAAGCCATAAGAGCATGACGGAGTTGGAGAGATGGCTCAGTGGTTAAGAGCTCTGACTATATTCTTCCAGAGGTTCTGATTTCAAATCCCAGCAACCACATGGCAGCTCACAACCATCTGTAGTGAGATCTATGCCCTCTTCTGGTGTGTCTAAAGTTAACTACAGTGTACTCATAATAAATAAATAAATAAATAAATAAATTCTTCAGATATAAAAAAGAGAGGATGGAGGAGAGAAAGCAGAGGGGGAGCTGGAAGACATTTTAATATTGACAAGGAATGCTGAGTTATTTCTAGACCCTTGAATAATAAGTTATGGTAAGAGACAAAGTTAGAAATGATAACTTGAGGGAAATATAATAACTTTTCACATGTGAATGGAATGGTTGAAGGTAGTCGTTGGTGGATTTTATTTTGAAGGCTTCTGTTGAACATCTGAGGACATTGAAGAAATTACTAAGGGATGCAGACAGTGAAATCTTCAAAAGGCCAAGCAAGTCTGCTTTTCGTAGACCTTTCCAATTTACCTAGTGCCGCTCAGTTTATCTAGAAGGTAACCATCTAGAAGAGTGATGAGACTATGTCATACTATGTGATTGACTGGTCTGTATGTGTACATGCATGTGCACATGTGTGTATGTGTGCACCAGTGTGTGTGTGTGTGTGTGTGTGTGTGTGTGTGTGTGTGTGTGTGTGATATTTAATAGAGATGATATTTAGAAGGGTGATATTTAAGGCCTACTATCCATGTAGAAGAAAACACAAGGAAATGTAATTTGAAGTTAAGGAGAGAAACTGCATGCACACACATTTGCACATGTGCCTACACACATCTTTGCATCTGTGTGCATGCATGCACACATGCACACACACACACGTGCACACACATGCAGAGACATACACATACACACAAATATTCAACATTAGGGGAAAGTCTATTCTTAGTGAACAGTGGTGTGAGTAGTAACTGAAGACTGGTTTAGCCAGCTAAGAAGTGACCCATTCATTGCCACATTCATTGCCTAGGATGATACCTTAGTCCTCTAGCTCTTCCTCATCAGTAAAGACCTTACATACTCAGCACTGCCCTTCATTTGATCAGTTGATACCTTGGGAAATGGATTCAGGAGGCCATGCAGACCATTCTTTGAAGATGTGCTGCATAGTGGGTTCACGGTCAGCAAGATAGGAAAAGGAATCACCACTATGTTGGTGAACGGAGTTCAATGGAAAGAGTATTTCTTGTTTTTAAATGAAATGCCAGACACTCTGTAAATATTTCCTATAGTAAACAACAAAAACAAACAAAATCAACCTGTGTGTTGATGGCCTATTTGCAAATTAATTTAAGAAAATATTGAAGGTCTTAAAAATCCAGATTCAATCTTACTGTAGTCTCTCTGACACTGAACCTATATAACAGAACTGAGTGAACATGTTTGTTGCTGTTAGTTTAACATAAAAGCCTATATTCATAAAAGCCAGTAACAATCTACAAAGACACTCTCAGTTTTTTAGCTTGCCTTTATGAACAAAAGCTAATCTCTTTGTGCATGGAACTCCTGCAAGAATGACTCATAGGGGGTAGCTGCCAAAAGTTGAAAGTTGGAATTTTAAAGTAACTGAAATCATTTAAAAGCGAAAAAATGGTTTGCTGGGGGGAAGATCACAAACTATGTCCTGCACTAAATGTATAGATATTTCCAAAGGTCTAGACCCCCATCATTTGGGGAAAGGATGGCCTGATAACTGCCCAGCTCACTGCTTCCTCCCTAGTGTAAGGCTTTGTGCTGTTGGCTACACAGATGTTTCTCATTTTTCCGGGTGTGTTTATATGTTTGCAAGTTTCTGAGGCTGTGTTGATGAATGGAGTTTTTATTGAGTTTCTATGTAGCTTTCAGATAGTAAAAATATATGTAAGCTCCTTAGCTTGCCCCCGTACCCACCCAGGTCCTTCCTTAAGGAACTTACTCTAGCATCTAACTAGTCTCAGTAGTCTCTAGCTTGTCCTCAACATTCTACTAAAACTAAGACATTCCAAGGCAAAAGGGGGGAAGGGACTTGGTTGTAGGATCAGGAAAAGCTAATTTGCTGTTGATGGTTGGTTATTGACTCCCATGGCAAGAAGCAGCCGAAGGCTGGCAAGTTGCCTTACCACCAAGCTTGATGACCTGAGTGCCATTTCCAGCATCTGCATAAGGGAGGGAACGTACTAACTAACTCATCTTCATACACAAACATGCACATGCATGCATGCGTGCACACACACATACATACACACACACATACACACACACACACACACATGGGGGGAGGGAAAGGGGAGGGGGAGGAAGAGGAAAAGGGAAAGGGAGAGGAAGAGAGAGGGAGAATGAGAGGGAGGGGGAGGGGAGGGAGAGAGAGAGAGAGAGAAAGAGAGAGAGAGAGAGAGAGAGAGAGAATGAAAATGGAAAATTTACAAATTCTGAAATAAAAAAAAAAAAACTATCCCAATAGAGGCAGCCTCCATGTGCAGTCTCCTTGTCCAATTATCTGCAAAGAGAAATGTTCACTTCCAAATTGTACTTAGGGCATCTGGATGATTCGGGGAATGATCATCATCCCAATGATTTTGTTAAATGTTGGAAATGGGGCATGAGGCCTTGTATACATTTGGCAAGCATTCTCTCACTCCCCCACCCACCCCACAGTGCCATCCCTATTCTTGTTTGTTTGGTCACTGTCTAATGGCTTCTATTTCTGAAGACAGATGGGTATATGGAGTTCTTGCTTTAAAATGTTTTCTTTCTATTTTAGTGTAAAGTACACTCTAAGGTGAGGGGGAAAGACACGAACTCATACTGTGTCATCACGTGCTGTGAGAAAGGAAGGTTGAAATCCTACCATGAGGTAACCAGGGTAATACATAGAGGAATTCAAACAGTTGGATTGGCTGGCAGGTTACCTTTTAATAACTAAACACTTTGACAAGAAGTCTGACGTAAAGATGTTGAAAAGACGCACAGTTACTATGAGGCTTTGGTTCCTGGTTTCAGAGGGTTTGGTTCACGCTCACTTTCCATTTATCCTGGGTCCATAGTGAGGGAGAAAACGATGGCAAAGGCAGGAGAACACTGGTGATGGCGGGTGGCAGAGGAAAGCTGTCTACCTCATAGCAGTCAGAAAGCAAAGAGAGAGGGAGGAACACACTAAGTTCCAGGGTAGTGTCATTCTGGACCAACATTTTTTCCCTAGGCATAACCTCTTAAAGTTCCAACCTGCTGGGGATGAGGACTTCAGTACAGGAGCCCTAAAGGCACATGCTGGTTCCAGATCCTAACAGCTGGCAAAAGTGAAATGACTCTGGTTCTGAGTTTGGAATTGTAAATTTAGGCTCAGATAAAGACAGCAACTTGTCCAAGAATCCCTACAGACAGAGACTTTGAATTCACACCCATACTGGTTTGCTGGCCAAATGCTTTTCTATTGCTCCATACTGCCTTCTGCTGGATCTGTTTTATAGGAAAACAGATTAACACACACACACACACACACACACACACACACACACACACACACACACACACCACAATATCCTGATAGCATCATGACAATAAAGGAAAACTATGTGAATATAAATATGAGAAGGAATTATTGGTAGACAAAATTGGTCTCCTATTATTAGAAACTTAGTGATGAAATCAATACTGGGGAACAAATTACATGTTCAAAATTAAATATCCTGAATGCTCTCAGAATGGCCTTCCAATATAATCTTCTTTCATCAATAATTATGGTAAATATAAAAACACAGACTTAATCACCTTTGTCAAGGACATCTTTAGGATTGTAAGGGTTAGGGCCTGTGCCCTCCTTAGGGAGAGGGAGTTAAAACAAAGTACATGCTAACTACACTGAGATCCACTGCCTTTCTTAGAGCAGGGTCATCGCTGATGGCATCATTGAAGCTGAGCCATTAATTTTAGTTTCTGAGTTGATTAAACTGTATGACAAAACAGGGCATGAAAATATGAAAAGCAGAAATTGGATTTTGGTTATCTCGTGCCGGCAACTAGATAAAGGGTCATATAAACAAAGGGTTATAGATCATGTCTTCTTCCTTCATTTACACTCTGTCCCTTGCAGCCATTTTCTGACAGGAGCTTTAAAAACAAGGAGAAGAAAAAGAAAAAATGGGGAAATTCACATCTGGTATGAAATACAGAGCTATAGGACTAATGAGTTTCTTCTGTGCCACTTGACAAGGCCAACTTCAAGTTGCTGGGGGAGAATTTGTATGAAATGGCGCTCTCCAGCTTTAATCCAACCCTTTAGTTCCTTCTGGCAAGGGCACCAGGAGCCAGCTTCTCTGTATAGACGAGCTCTCTAGGTGATGAAATAAAGAGGCAGATATAGATACAAGAAGTCCAAGCATAGACTGGAGCAGGGTGAACCAGTGGTTACAGGCATGGGTTAAGAGTCAGTACATTGCAAGATCCACACAGTCAGAAATCAAATGTGGATTCTGGGGCTGTGCTCTTGGTGGAGTGCTACTGACGGTGAGCCATGGCTGGATGAGGGAGGATCATTCTCCACCATTAACATTGCATGGAGTAGGTTCTCCATGCCTTAGAAGATGTCCCCGCACCCATGTGCACAGGGGCAGTGCTAAGTTCTAACCCCCAGGACCTGTAAATTTGGCTTTAGCTGGATGTGATCAAGTTAAGATGAGGATATGCTGGGTCAGAGGCCCTAAACCAGTGACCAATATCCTTGGAGCTCAGGACAATTTAAAACATAAATGGAGGATGTGAAGTTGGGATGGAAGATAGGTGGAGTTAGAGGGGGAGGTGTTGATGGATATCATCAATACACACTATGTAAAATATACACTATGAAAATTGCTAAGAATAAATGGAGTCAGTACATCAGCCTTAGAAACCAGGCATTGCTCCTGGATGGAAGGTGCTTTGACAGCAGACTGGTTGTCCCAACAGGAGCAGTTCTATCCACCGACTTAACAAGACTCTAGTCAAAAACAGTGAGCGCCAAAGTGTTGCACTTGCCACTGCGTGTTCTCGAGCATGGAAAGGTCTCCTTCTCCTCCACTTGCTTTTTCTCCTTCACCATAGAGTGTGCCCACCACCTCTTGTGCTGTGACTTTCTTAGAGTATGGTCGACAGGCTAGGAATCTAGAACAATGCACATGCATTCCTTTTCAGGTGTGGAGGTTGGAAGTCTAAAAGGAAAGTCAGCAGGGCTCTAGAGATGGGCTGCAGGCCTCACTGGCCTCTGCCTCTGTGGCTGCAGGCATCCTTGGCTCTCCTCCTTCAGCTCCTGAAGCCCAGTGTCAGCCTATGCCTCCTTTTGATGCCTGCACATGTGTCTTGACACTGGGGGACATAGTTATCCTCCTCCCCTCTCCAAAATTCTGTCATTTTCTAAGGACATTGGTCATTGGCTGAGGCGCCTCTGATCCAGCATGTCTTCATCTTAACTTGATTAAATCCAGCTAAAGCCACGCTCACAGTTCCTGGGAGGTGAACTTCAACATATATTGTGAAGGCAGGACCGTAATTCAACTAATAAGAAATAGCATCTTTATTTATAAACACACATACACAAATACAAACTTTGATCTTATTCTCTCCCCTTATCTTCTCATCTCGTGCTGCCTCCCATAGAACCTCTGCTTCTTCCCAGAGTCGACTGCACATTGTGTCTTCTGTGTGTGAGTGCAGCTATCTGCATTTAATTAAGGTTGCTTCCCTTAATATGCCTGAGGGTCTATTTATTTGAGCAAAGGCAACTTACTAGTGACTACACAGAGGAATATGTTCCCAGCCCAGTAACCATTAACTGTCTATAGCTCTTCAGGGAGGGAGGAGAAAGAAAGAGAACCTCCCAGGACTTCACTGCCAGGGATGGAGAGATGGCTCAGAAGTTAAGAGTGATGGGCTACCCTTCCAAAGGAGCCCAGTTCAATTCCCAGCACCATACATGGGAGGTCACAGCTGTCTCCAACTCAAATTTCAAGGGATCCAATACCCTCTCACAGACATACATGCAAGCAAAACACCAATGTACATAAAAAAGGAATCATCCAAGACAGAAAAAACATTTCCACTATGCCTGAAAGACTGCTGATGAGCCCACCCTTTCTTTGATTTTATTGCCAAGTAAGTACAACAAGTGTCAGTTCTAGGGGACAGCAGCTATGCCCTGTCCAGAATAATGCATCTTAGTCAGGGCTCTCTAGAGTCACAGAACCTATAGAATGTCTCTATATAGTAAGGGAATTTATTGTAATGACTTAGAGTGTGCAGTCGAGCTAACCCAACAATGGTCAGCTGTGAATGAGAAGTCCAAGCATTAGTAGTTGCTCAGTCCCATGAGGCTAGGAGTTTCAGCTGGTCTCCTGAATAAGCTGGAATCCTGAAGACATAGGTTCCAGCAGCTATGCTGGCAATACCTGCAAACAGGCAAAGAGTAAGTCGTCCTTCTTTCAATGGCCTTACGTAGGACTTCAGCAGAGGTATGGCCCATATTAAGGATGAATACTATCACGCCTGGATTTGGAACTTGCTCTGCCCTGGGCTGGCCTTGAATTCAGAGATCTCCTTGCCTTAGTCTCCTGGGATTAAAGGCGTGTGCTACCTTGTTTGGGCCTAAGCTTTTCATGATCACTATGCCTCAAGGTCTGGTTCACAGATGTATCCTCCATTTCTGGATTGTAGTTCATTCCAGATGTAGTCGAGTTGACAACCAGGAATAGCCACCACAGGGAGTTCTTGCTTTGACCAGGACTAGATACAATCCAAAATGGCCTGCTTCACTGTCTGCTGTATCATCAATTCATCCCTGCCTGGATACTGCAAACCAGAGTAACATTTAGTCAGAGAACATTTAGCAGTCACTTCCCTGGCCTTCTGCTGCCTTTCCCTTGGTGCATTTTGTGATTTTAGTAGATAATGTTATAGATATTGAAGAACAAGCCTGCCTCCATTTTAGGCTTAAAAGCCATTTTAGAGTGTAGACAGGCAAGTTCATTCCTGTTTATGATTAAATCTCTAGTTTTCAAGGGCTGAGCTATGCTCCACCTGTAACCCTAATTACAAATGGCTCTGTACTGCCTGTTCCAGGAATGCTAATCATGTCTTTGTTTCAAAAAGTTAATAACCATCTGCAACCATACCTTTGTTTCAAAAGGGTTGTTATGGTTACCTTGCTATGACTACCTGTTGTTACGACCACCTTGCAATTATGCCTTTGTTTCAGGATGTCATTATGACTGACTTGTAAGGCTTATGTTCTGCTCTGTTAAACCTGCCTATTTTTGCCAACATTTTCCAACATTTTTCCCCATTTGGAAGGCCCCTACCCCCGAGCTATAACAACCCTGTTTTCTTCACATCCAATGCTTACCTCTCAACTGTTCCTCAGGAGGAGGCCACCCATGTACACAAATTAAAAGGCTTGTTTTAATTAATTGTTTACTCTAAATTAATTTGATCATGATGATGTCAGTCAGTGGTCTTTCTCCTCCCATCTTTGGGATTAACAGTATCTGATCAACAGACAGGAGCTCTTGCCTTCCTCATTTCCTGTGATGCCAAAATCAAGCATGAAACATTGAAGACTATTATTAAATATTTGTCATGTTCAGCAGAAAAGTCTATGCCAGTGGTTTGTGACCCTTTCCTGGGTCAAATGACCTATGATGGTTTGTATATGCTTGGCCCAGGGAATGGTACTATTAGAAGGTATGGCCTTATTTGAGTAGGCATGTCACTATGGACATGGGATTTAGTACTCTAGTCCTCGCTGCCTAGAAGCTAGTATTCTGCTAGCAGCCTTCAGATGAAGATGTAGAACTCTCAGTTCCTCCTGCACCATGCCTGCCTGGATTCTGCCATGCTCCTGCCTTGGTCATAATTGACTGACCCTCTGAACTGGTAAGCCAGCCCCAATTAAATGTTCTTCTTTTTAAGAGTTACCTTGGTCATGGCGCCTGTTCACAGCAGTAAAACCCTAAGACACGACCTTTTCACAGGAGTCACCTAAGAAAACACAGATATTTACATTATGATTCATAACAGTAGCAAAATTATAGTCATGACCTAGCAATGAAACTAATTTTATGGTTGGGAGGTCACCACAACATGAGGAACTGTATTGAAGGGTTGCATAGTTAGGAAGGTTGAGAACCAATGGTCTACACTAACAGGGATAAAGACACTCATGGTTCATGAAACCGGGAAGAGCAGCTGGAGATCCAGTATGACTGGGGTTGTGGGTACTAATAGGCTGGTGTGGATCTCAGCCTACTAGCTGAGAATGAAGAGGACTACAAACTGACCCATAAGTTCTGAGATGAGAAACTAGAAGACAGGTGTGTCTTGCTGGTCAACAGCAACAGCAAGAAAGGTGTTCTTTCTTCAGGCCCTTTGCCACTGATCTAATCAAGAGACAGGCATCTGAAAGAAGAGAATCAGCTCGTTCATTCATTCCCTTCTGCTTGAAGCAGGCGTCCTACCACATGGAGTGCAGGGATCTGCAGACATCTGTTTACCTTCAAATTCAGCAAGACCTGAAGACTCTGATTTTGGTTAAATGTGAACTTACAAACTATCAAAGCCTATGTATACAGCTTGGCAGTCAGGGGAAATGTTGAAAATGGAGGAAAACAGTTACTCTCCAGTGAGCATAAGCTTGTGGTGATATCATAGGGGAGCAGTGAGCAGCTACAAGAGCAGAAGGGTGAACGCTGTGAGGGCAGTAGGTCATGGTCAAGCTCTGGAAAGTAAGAAAGGACAAGCATAACCACAAATAGCAAATTTTAAAGGAAAGAAGGAAAACCAGAGAATTGAATGAGTGAATCAAGGTCCTTAAAGTTTTTCTTCAGAATGCCAGATAGTAAATGTTTTAGACTTTACAGGCCTCTGTCTCAACTATTATAGCACCACAGCAGCTGTAAACAATGTGTAAATAGACAGGCCGGGCACACCACTGTTCCAATGAAACTTTATTTGCAAATTTGGCCCTTGGGCCATAGTGCAACAACCCAGGGAATGAATGGATCCAAGGAGCTGATTTTTTCTTTCAGATGCCCTGTCTCTTGATAAGATCAGTGGCAATGGGCCTGGAGAATGAACACCTTTCTTGCTGCTGTTGTTGACCATGTAATTACAAGAAAATATGTGATTGAGCGCTACAAAATAACCGTGGTGGTTTGCTGTTACCATAGACAATTGCAGAAAGGTGTTTGTTTCCTCAAGTCCATCCCTGGTCATTTTGTGTTTTGAGGGCTTTTTCTTTGTTTTTTCCTGCTACTGTCACCTTTATATCTTCCTTCCTCATCAGGTAAAAGTTATTAGTTTCTGCCTTCTGCCTTTTGCACTGTTGTTTGGACTTCTGCATGGGCCTCCTTGAACCATCACTCACCTCCAAAGAAAGCAAGAACCACCCTGCATCTCCCTACCCTACTCCACACTGGTACCTAATGGCTATCAGCAAGCATCTGCCAGATTAACTGGTGCATTTGTTGCTATGGCAAATTATTTGACTAAGGGAAGAAGTTTATCTTTTGGTATACAGTCCATCATAGTGGGGAAGGAATGAAGGCAAGAATATGAGGTGGCTGACCCCACAGTGTTTGCAGTCAGGAATCAGAGAGAATCAGTTAGCAGGCTCTTTCCCTCCTGTTTTACTTAATACAGTAGTTCCGTTCAGGGGATGCTATCACTCATGTTCAGAGTAGGTCTTCTCTTCTCAATCAAACCTTTCCAAGAAAGCCATCATAGTTGTGTTCAGAGGCACATTGCTTATGATCACACAGTCAGTCAAGAAGACAGTAGATTAACCACCCTGCCTTGCTATCACAAAAATCCTTTTTACTGTGGTGTTCTGAATGATCCTCTTTCTCTTACTAGCCTGGGTTTATTCCAATCATGGAATCGAGCAGTCTTGTTGCCTAACTAGACCACAGTTTGCCACAATGCCACCCAGGGCCAAATCTGACCCAGTGCCCGGTCTTGTTAAATAACATTTTAATGGAATACAGAGATCCTCATTTTTTCACCTACTGTCTGTGGCTAACTTTTCACCGAGTGCCTGACTTAAGCAGCTCTGACAGAGATCAAGAGGCCCACAAAGCCTAAAGTATTTACAGAGAAGTTTTGTTTATCTCTGAGCTAAATTCTTCGGTAATATTCTGACACGCACTTGTCATTAAAGTGCATATGGCTGACACTGGGCAGGCAAGATTAGAAGCTGTCAGCCTCCATTAAGATTCATGGTCAAATGTTAAGGCAGTATCAAGATTGAGTCAACAAGCCAGCGGGGAATAGAGGAAATCTTCAATAACTCAGCTGAATTTGAAACGTTTCCCAATTTACATTGCATCAGGTTTCAGACATTATGATGTCAGGCTAGTTCATGACTTTGCTTGCCAAACGGTGTGCCGAGGCACCGCGGGGTACAGCAACAGTCACATGTGCTGTTGCAGGGAAAGCGAAGTTATAGATTGCACACTGTTTGACATTGCATGAGCTGATGGCTTTGAGGATCAAGTTCTTTCAGCAATATGATCTCCTTGTCAGGAGGGATTTTTGGCAGCTGTGTGATTTTGCAAATGAATGTAATGTGGAACAGGAAATGAGGGTTGGACTGACCTCCTGGGCTTGAAGACCTTGTGCCCAGTCTAAAAGGTTTCTATAGGGTTATTTGAGAATGATATAAATAGAGATGGGGAGATAGCTCAGGGAGGGCAAACATGCTTGCTGTGCAAGCCCAATGACTGGGTTCTACCCTTGGAACTTCCAGCTTTTAAAAGAACTGCATGTGGGGTCATGTGTCAGTTTCTTCAGCATGGCTAAGGCAGTATTGGATGTTGAGACAAAATGGGCTGGAAGCTGCCTGGTTAGCTAGCCTAGAATGCACGCATAACAATGTACACAGCTTGATAGCAACAGCAGGGGCCACTGTGCCTCAACAAGGGAAACCTACTACAGACTCCTGAGAGTTGTCCTCTGACTTCCACATGCATGACCTGGTATGTGAGTGTGTGTGTGCACGTGCTCATGCCTGCATATGTGTGCATTGTTTCTGGCATACAAGCGTACTATAAATAAAATTTAAAACCAGGAATGTTATAAAATATTTTTAAATACTTCCTAGATTGTTGAGACACAAGAGCTTAATAAAAGACACTCTATTAGATATTTGTTTTGGCCTTGAGTCATGGTGGTGGGGAGGGGGGTGGTTGAGAAAAATCTGGAAGCCCTGGTAAGTGATCTGGACATATCTGAATGAGAAAAAGAATTCATCAATACATCCTGACATTCATATAAAACTTTTCTTTTGCTTAGGAAAAAGCTTCCAAGTTTTGTTAAGGGAACAAAAATCAGGATAGACATGAAGTTGATCATCTTAGCCCTAAGTGGTTGGTTTGCTGAGAACTTTGTGGATTTAATATACAAGCTAATAGGAGTCACATGGCTGCCAACTAGTTGAATGTTCATTGCGTGTTAGAGAAACAACACTGCCCAAGGAGGCATGTGCTCACATAAGCTCTAGGAAGCATTTGAACAGAGAAACTTGTTTCCCTCATCCCATGGAGTTGCCCATATCTGGACGAATTTGACTTTGAAATTGTGTATGCATGTATGTGGTGTTCATATGTGTACATGTGGAAGCCAAAGATCAATGTTTCCTCTCATCCTCAGTTACTTCCCACTTAAAAAAAAATTATTTGCATCCCCAAATGCTGCCCTCCATTCTCGTCCCCCTACCCCCTCTCCTTCACCTCTGAGAGAGGGTATCCACCCACCCCCCGGCGGCGCATCAAGTCTCTGGGCACATCCTCTCCCAGTGAGGCAGAAGGTAGCCCTCTGACACCTATGTGCTGGGTGCCTTGGACCAGCCTATGCATGGTACATGCTCTTTGGTTGGTGGCTCAGTCTCTAGGAGCTCCTAGGGGTCCAGGTTATTTGACTCAGTTGGTCTTCCTGTGGGGTTGCCATCGCCTCCAGGGCCTTCAATCCTTCCCCTAACTCTTCCACAGTGGTCCCCGACCTCTATCCAGTGTTTAGCTGTAGGCGTCTGCATCTGTCTCAGTCAGCTGCTGGGTAGAGTCTCTCAGAGGACAGCCATGTTGTGCTCCTGTCTGCAAGAACAACATAGCATTTATAACAGTCTCAGGGATCGGTGCCTGCCTATGGAATGGGTCTCAAGTTTGGCCAGTCACTGGTTGGCCATTCCTTCAGTCTCTGCTCCATTTTTGTCCCTGCATTTCTTTTAAGACAGAACCAATTTTGGATCTCAAGTTTTGTAGATGGGTCAGTGTTCTCATACCACCACTAAGGGTCCTGTCCAGCTACTGGAGGTGGTCTCCTCAGTTTTTATTTGCCCACTGTTGGGTATTTCTGTTAAGGTCATTCCTGGGAGCCTCACCTATTCTAGGTCTCCGGAACTTCCTAGAGATTCACCCTAACCCCCATCCCCCAAACCCCTGCAGCTGCATATTTCTATTCATTCTCTTGGTCTTCTAGGCCTCTCTCCTGTCTCTCTCCATACCTGATCCTGCCCCTCTATCATTCTCCAACTCCTTTGCCCACCCAGGTTCCTCTCTCCCTCTGCCTCCCCTGGCTATTTTGTTCCCCCTTCAATGTGGGATTCAAGCATACTCACTTGAGCCTTCCTTCCTGTTTCCGTCTTTGGTCTGTATGGTATCTCTACTAAATAGCTAAATGCTAATTGGCTGTAAAGTATTCTCTATGGTACAGCTAATGTCCACTTACCAATGAGCACATCTCATGCATGTTCTTTGGCTCTGGGTTACCTCACTCACGATGATCTTTTCTAGTTCCATTCATTTGCCTGCAAAATTCATGACGTCCTTGTTTTTAATAGCTGAATAGTATCCCATTATGTAAATGAACCACACTTTCTGTAGCCATTCTTTGGTTGATGGACATGAGTTGCCTTCAGTTTCTGGCTATTACAGATAAAGCTGCTATGAGCACAGTGAAGCACACTTGTCCTGGTGGTGTAGTGGAGCATTTCTTAGGTAGGAGCAGTATAGCTGGGTCTTCAGTAGAACTATTTCCAGTTTTCTGAGAAACCACCAGATTGACTTCCACAGTGGTTGTACAAGTTTGCAATCTCACCACAATGAAGGAGTGTTTCCCCTTCTTCACATCTTTGCGAGCATGTGCTATCACTTGAGTTTTTATCTTAGCCATTCTGATTGGTGTAAGGTGAAATCTCAGGGTCACTTTGATTTGTATTTCCCTAATGACTAAGAATGTGAGTGTTTCTTTAAGTGCTTCTCCGCCATTCGAGATTCCTCTGTTGAGAATTCTCTGTTTAACTCTGTACCCCATTTTTAATGATTTTTTTGGAGTCTAACTTCTTCAGTTCTTTATATATTTTGTATATTTGCTCTCTGTCAGATGTAGGGTTGGGGAAGATCTTTTCTAAATCTGTAAGCTGCTGTTTTGTCCTATTGAAAGTGTCTTGCAAAAGCCTTACAGAAGCTTTTCAGTTTCATGAGGTCCCATTAGTCAATTGTTGATCTTAGAGCCTGAGCCTTTGGTGTTCTGTTCAGGAAATTTTCTCCTTGCATTCAAGGAGAATGCCAATGCATTCAAGGCCATTTCCCACTTCCTCTTTTATTAGATTCAATGTGTATGGCTTTATGTTAAGGCCCTTGATTAACTGAGACTTGAGTTTTGTGCAGGTGATAACTGTGGGTCTATTTGCACTCTGATACATGCAGACAGCCAGTTAGACCAGCACCAGCTCCAGCTCCAGCTCCAGGTGCTTTCTTTTTCTTGTATGCATTTGGCTTCTTTGTCAAAAATCAAGTGGGGGTTTATTCCTAGGTCTCTGATTCTATTCCATTGATCAACCTGTCTGTCTCTGTACTAGTGTCACATGTTTTTTATCACTATTGCTCTGTAGACAAAATCATTCATTTCATTTAGATTTTCCAGTTTTGTCACATATAAGGTTTTATAGTAAGATTTGATTTTTTTTTAATTTCCTCAGTTTCTGTTATTATGTCTCCCTTTTCATTTCTGATTTTGTTAATTTGGATACTTTCTCTGTGCCTTTCAGTTAGTTTGGGTCAGGGTTTGTTGCTTTTCTCAAAGAACCAGCTCTTGCTTTTGTTGATTCTTTGTATTGTCCTCTTTGTTTCTAATTGACTGATTTCAACCCTGAGTTTGAGTATTTCCTGTTGTGTACTCCTCTTGGATGTGTTTGCTTTTTTGTTTTGTTCTAGAGATTTCAGATGTACATTAAGTTGCTAGTTCCTGTTACATTGCTAGTATGTGATCTCTCCCTTTTCTTTATGAAGGCATGTGGTACTGTGAAATTTCCTATTAGCACTGCTTTCATTGTGTCCCATAAGTTTGGGTATATTGTGCCTTCATTTTCATTTAGTTATAAAAAGTGTTTAATTTCTTTCTTTATTTCTTTCATTACTAAGTGATCACCGAGTAGGAAGTTGTTTAGTTTCTATGAGTATGTGAGCTCTCAGTTGTTTTTGTCCTTCTTGAAGTCCAGCTTTAATTCATGGTGACATGATAGAATACAAGAAGATACTTCAGTCTTCCTTTATATGTGGAGGCTTGTTTTGTGACTGATTACATGGTCAATTTTGGAGAAGGTTCCATGAGATGCTGAAAAGAAGGTATATTCTTTTGTTTTAGGGTGAAAGCTTCTGTAGAAATCTCTT
Source organism: Rattus rattus (assembly GCF_011064425.1). NCBI lineage: Eukaryota > Metazoa > Chordata > Mammalia > Rodentia > Muridae > Rattus > Rattus rattus. The sequence continues at coordinate 4,959,114 of NC_046166.1, read as the reverse complement.
AAATCCGTTTGGTTCATAGCATCTGTTAGTTTCATTGTGTCTCTGTTTAGTTTCTTTTTTGATGACCTACCTGTCCATTGGTAAGAGTGGAGTGCTGAAATCTCCTACTCTTATTGTGTGGGGTTCAATGTATGTTTTGAGCTTTAGTAAAGTTTCTTTTATATATGTGGTTGCCCTTTGATTTGGGGCATAGAAGGTCAGAATTGAGAATTTGTCTTGGTGGAATTTTACAAAGTCTTCATGCTTGCCCCATAAACACTTTACAAATGAGCCATCTCCCCCATTACCAACTATTTTGAAATTTCACCTAGTGCTTTGGAAGCAGCTTTTCCTGTGAATTCTTACTAGCAATAGACACCATCGTGGGAATAATTAGTTTAATTAGCTAGTATTATGATTTTATTCATGCCCTGGACAGATATCCCTATTCTTCATACTTTGCCTAACAGATGTTATTTTTAATCCAGGAAGGGGAAAATAAATCTGCGAATCTATTCACATTTGTGTTAGAAAGCCCAAACACTATCTTATTTGATCATAAGCACCGATTTACTTCTTCTGGGTTTATGATCCCTCATACTGGATTAACCGCATTGTGTCAGAAGAAATGTGTTCAGGTGAAATCTTAACAGTTATGGCTCTCCGTCCCTGAGATCATGGAGTTGCCAATCCTTTATTAGATATTAATTGGCCAGGCATTCATCATGATATCCTGTGTCTTCCAAAATTGCCACGATGTGAGCCCCATTAAAAGACATTTCTATACACAAGAAACAACCCCCCCCTTGGGGTCCTTCTCAGGGAAGGGCAAGAAGGAAGGAGGAATGGAGGAAAATAGAGAAAGGCAAATGTGCCTGCTATCAGGGCACACACACACCTGCTATCAGGGGCACACACACACCTGCTATCAGGGGCACACACACACCTGCTATCAGGGCACACACACACCTGCTATCAGGGGCACACACACACCTGCTATCAGGGGCACACACACACCTGCTATCAGGGGCACACACACACCTGCTATCAGGGGGCACACACACACCTGCTATCAGGGGGCACACACACACCTGCTATCAGGGCACACACACACCTGCCATCAGGGCACACACACACACCTGCCATCAGGGGGCACACACACCTGCTATCAGGGGCACACACACACCTGCTATCAGGGGCACACACACACCTGCCATCGGGGCACACACACACACCTGCTATCGGGGCACACACACACCTGCCATCGGGGCACACACACACCTGCCATCGGGGCACACACACACCTGCTATCAGGGGGCACACACACACCTGCCATCGGGGGCACACACACACCTGCTATCGGGGGCACACACACACCTGCTATCGGGGGCACACACACACCTGCTATCGGGGGCACACACACACCTGCTATCGGGGGCACACACACACCTGCTATCAGGGGCACACACACACCTACTTACTCACTTCTTGCTTAGTACCCCGCACTTCTTCAAACCTCTGCCTCACACTGGCAATCAATCAGTCTCCACGGCTGGCTATAAAATTCGAAGGAGGTCATTCAAGCTCTCGTATAGTTCCAGACATAAAAAGGAACATGAGAGCTCCCAGCACTGTGTTCAATGCTGGCCCAGCTACTGGCCTTGGCCTCTGCTCTGCCTTCCTCTAGGATCTCTTCCCCCTGCAGCTTCACATGACTTCCAGGATGCGCTCTCTTCCTTTTGTTTCCCACCAGCTTCCTTCCACTCTCCTTTTCTGGTTTCACCTCTTTTTTTGGCCTCAGAAGTTACACTGCTGGGTGCTGTTTGTCCCTCTGTCTGTCCTCATTCTGCAAGATGGGTACCTGGTTCAAGCTTTTGTCTTTCAGGTTCTTCTCATCTTCCTGCAGCTCATGCCTGTCCTTTCAGCTAGGGGACTAACAGCGTCTCAGACTTTCATGCCCAACCCTATTCCTCATTTACCTCCCCAGCCTGAGTACCCTGTGACCCTTATTATGTCTGATGATAACCCGAATCCTTCAAGTCCCATAAATCTAAAGCCGAGATCATGCTCTCAGACCTTCTGCGTCTCATACTCTTCATCAAGAGTGTTGTTTAATCCTCAGGCTCTGTCTTCAGGAATACCATCTGTGACACACACACACACACACACACACATGCATACATACTCACACTTACATGCATACACACTTACGTAGTCATATATGCACACTCACACACATATACATGTAGCGGAATTTTCCCTGTAATTGATTGGATAATGAAGACAACAAGAAACCAATCCCCAGGCAAAAGGAGGAGAGGTGGGCCTTCTAGGTTGGAGAAGGAAGAGAAGACGCAGGAGGGGAAGAATGGTCCTTTTTTTTTTTTTTTTAATGGCAGAGCAGAAGCAAAAGGAAGGAAGATGTAGACCTGGAATTGTTAGATTTCTAACATAGAATAGTTGATGGTTTAGGACAATAGACCCCACACCCAGCGGTTGTGTCACCTGTTGATTCTAAACTAAGATTGTCTGGTGTTTTACATTCACCGTGACTCAGGTGGGAAAGAATTTAGCCAGAATGGAATTCCCCCAGGCTTTGGTATGGGAAGATTGGGTGCCAATTCCCTGAAAAAGACCTCCTGTCAGACCTTAACTCCCTAGCTGTTTTCCCACCTCTAAATGTTGGCACTAGGAGACCAAGCCTTTACAGACATACTTAAACATTTAGCACCCAGACTTTAGCCCATGATGCCTGCCTATAGATTCCAATCCTCAGACTCCCAAGGCTAGGGGGGGTGGAAGGTTTCTTTGCTGAGGCATGAAACGCTTTCTCCTGTGGAGTAGAATTTTGATTTCACCTACTGTGTGCACACTAAAATGTAGACATTGTGGGTAGTTTTGTTTTTCCTTCCACTAGAGCTGATCCAGGGGTGAAAACCCAATGGGTGTTCTCCATTCATCTTTCTTTGATGTCAATTTGATTCTGTAAATGACCTATATCTCACAAAGGTGTGTCTGATAGCTAGCTTAAGCAGCCAGTCATATCCATTTCTACCCACCCTGAGGTTGGACTTATTTTTCCATATCCCCTTCTGGTAATGCCTTTTAAATAAGCCCTTTCTGGATAGGAGGGCTGGGGCAGATGCCACAGCTAAACCCCTCCTGCCACACAGCTGGGCAGTTGCATTTGAAGGGGAACATGGAGCTCCAGGGCAATGGTACCAAATACAGAGCCTTCATGTTCAACCTCAATCCATATGACCCTCACCACCTTCTTCCCTTGCCATAGCTAGATACCTGCCTAGAGAGAGCTAGAAATGAATTGACCTATGGGTCCTGTCAACATTATTTAGAAGGCTCCAGGCTTCAGCTCTGGGAGTAACCCATTAGCAAACTGGTAGAGTCCTACCTTTTATGGGTTTCACCTCACCAGTACTGGTATGAGCTTCAGCTCCGGTGCTGCATTCCTTTCCTCCCTGCTGATAGATTTGGACATTTCAGCAGCTTTTAAGGGAGAAGAATATGCTCACCCTACAGATGTCTCAGCCCCGGCAGACCTGTTTCACTGGAGCCTCTTATCTACAATATCATCTTGGGCTGAGAATTTACCCAGCAGGGGCCTGAAGGGAAAAGTCATTTCCTCTTTGCTTCGTCTCATGAAATGGCGTTCTTTTATTTAGGCTGATGTGGTAGAGATTCAGCTATCAGATATCTGGATTTCATGGACCAGTAAAATATTGAAAGAGAGGGGGTGGGGCATGTGTTATGGTATGGGGTTGGCATATTTTCATTTAGCTTGTTCAGGATGAAAAAGAAACAAACAGAACATCTCACAGAAGAATGAACATCTTAACAAGCAGCGAAGCTCGTTAAGTCCTAATAGAAGGTGATCCTAGGACCTAAACACGTGTAACGTCATGAGAAACTAGCTAGTCAGTTGGCATGGTGAAGACTTCACCATGGGCTGCTCTTCCTGATGGAATTTATTTTTGTTGTTGTTGTTATTGGTTTTCAAGACTGGGTTTCTCTGTGTAGCCTTAGCTTTCGTGGAACTTGCTCTGTAGACTAAGCTGGCCTTGAACTCATAGGGATCTGCCAAGCTCTGTTTCTGGAATGCTGGGATTAAAGGCTTGCATCACCAACATCAAGTCCTGATGGCTTATTTTAGGCTCATAGTTGCTTAAGAAGATTCATTCACACTGTCTAGACTGCTGTTTAGATTGGGTAACCAAACAGTCTTTTATGGACAGCATACATCAGATACCCTAATTTGATTATAATAATACCCCATTACTTTAGTTCTAAGATGCCCAGTGGGTGTCGTGAACCACCAGATCCACTCCCCCTCATAATACATAGCTATGATCAAGTTTAGCTTTTAGTCTCAGTAAGAGAGTAAAAATAATAATGTATAAGATAATTGCATAATAATCACTCACAATAAAACTTAGATGAATATTCCCACTACCCAAATATAGTATTATATTTACTCTTCTTTAGGGCTTAAAGTGGTAAAACTTCAAATACAGAGCTGGAGATAAGACCCTATTGATACATTCTAACAGCTCCTTTGAGAAAAGGCTCCACGTTCCCTGCGGTAGCCTCTTGGCCACCTACCTGCTTCTCCTTCCCTCCCCTCTCCCTCTGCAGTCTCCCCACCCCATAAGCTCCCTTCTCTCAGCTCTCCCAGATGCCTTGTTTCCTTCTCCCTTCTTTCCTCCTATTTTGACTTCTGACTCATTTGTTACATTTCTTCGAAAAATCGTAGGTAAATGTGTGTTTAAAGCTGTGCTAGAAATATATGTCTCCTGGGGAATATATACCTCACATACTGATTTCTAGGTTCTCGCCCTTTTAAGTGTATGCTTTTTTATAAGATGAAGAATCTATTAAATAATTTTGTATCTTGATCCTTCATCTCTTTCTGTTGTGTCATTATGATTTTTCATGCCATGACATCCATCTTGGAAACGTGCTTTTTAAAGTACTTTAAGACTTATTTTTATGTATGTGCTTGTGACTGTGTGGGTTTACACCACTACGTGTATCTGTCTAAGTTTATGTATACCATGTGCCTATAGGTAGCCAAGGAGGCAAGAAGAGGGCATTGAAACCTCTAGAGTTAGAGTTATAGGTAGTTCTGAGTTGCCCAATATGTGTGCTGAGGACTCAAACTCAGGTCCTTTAGAAGATCAAGAAGAGCTCTTAACCACCTAGCCATCTCTCCAGACCCCTGAAATATACTTTTCAACCACTGAATCATAATCAACCTCGGGGGCCTTCTGTTTTTAATTCATCTTCTAAAGCATGTTACAAGTTGTTTCTAAAAAGTACAGAAAGAAATGCACGCATGGAGCCAGAGCCCAGGACAAACTATAGTGTTGGGGATACCCCTTTCCAAATGGCACTCCAGGGAAGTCCCCCCAGATCCCATCCACATCAGTGTGTTTCCTGATAGGTGAGAGATGAACTGTATCGAACTTTAGCCCCTCTGGTTGCTGATAGCATAAGAACAGGTTCCTCTTGATACACAAGTCTCTCACTGGTCCTCTATTCTTCTCCCCAGATGACTCTTAAGTTCTTCATTTCCTCCGGTTTCAGATCAAGAAATCCTTTTGTCATTGCCCACAGATGTTTTTCCTCAGCTTTCTGTCTGCCTTCTGATTTTTTATGGTGGCTTTGGCCATGTCAAAATTTAGAAATTTTGTGAAGTTGGATGATCCGTTATTTCCTCTCTGGCTTTTGTGTTGGCTAGTGTTTCTCTGGAGGCTGCTTTGTGTTCTTATTTTGCTTTCCTTCTGAATCTCTTCCCTTTGTTCTCTTTCACATCTCTTCTCTATATGGCCCAAGAGACCTGGAAGAGGGGTGGGTGCACAGGGAGATGTGTGGGTAAAGTAGAGAGAAGGGTGGTGCATAGGGAGAGGGGTAGTGTATAGGGAGAGGGGTAGGTGCATAGGGAGAAGGGTGAGTGTATAAGGGAGAGGGGTGGGTGAGTAGAAAGAAGGGGTGGGTGAGTAGAGAGAAGGGGTGGGTGCATAGGGAGAGAGGTGAGTGCATAGGGAGAGGGTGCTGCATAGGGAGAGGGGTGGGTGCATAGGGAGAGAGGTGAGTGCATAGGGAGAGGGTGCTGCATAGGGAGAGGGGTGGGTACATAGGGAGAGAGGTGGGTGGAACAGGGTGAGGGTTGGACGGCACAGCCAAAGTTGAATAATGTTGTGTCCCATTTGACTTCTTGTAGCTCCACTATTATAACTAGATAAAGTCTTAGCTTCAATTGTAGCTGCTGACAGCTGTAAGGTCACAAACAATTCTTGGTGTATCTGTGATTTGGGCCAATGCTTCCTTCAGTCACCAGCTTGGGAGGGTTCCCATAGTCTTCACATTTCATCTGGAGTTGTCTGGCAAACCAACTAGCCAGGGTGACAGTCCACATGGCCATTGAGGAGTCTGCTGATGCTGCACTGACAACTCCAAAGGCCTTGGGGATCTGGCATTTCACAGGAACATTACTGACATTCTTCATCCCCTGGTTCTGTGATCCCTGCTGTTTATTTCTCTGATCCTGGCAGATGCCTTAGTAAGGCTGTTTCTTCCTGGGTAGAAAGTGACCAGTGACTGGTAGAAGTGACCAGTGGTCACTTTTTCAGGATCTCACCACTAGGAAAGTGTTTATCATTGGGGTTGGAAGTGTCCCAAGGGACAAATGGGCTCAGTTCCATTGCCCCCTGCATGTGTCTTGCCAGTGGATACTTTCGTGTCCTTCCCACCCCACATCACTTAGCAGGTTTTTTTAGTTTTGCTATGATTTCAAAGTTTTAATTTTTGTTCCGGGTCATCAAAGACCCTGTACATCACATGAGCCTAAATTCTCTAAACAACATTTAAAAAAATTTTTAGCTTTATTTTATGTGTATGCTTGTTTGTCTACATATGTGTATATCCACCATGTCCCTGCAGTACCTATGGAGACCAGAAGAGGGCATTTGTTTCCCTAGAACTGTAGTTATAGATAGTTGTATACCACCATGTAGATTTTATGAACCCTATTTAGGTTCTCTTCAGGAGCTACAAGTGGTTTTAGCCGATGAGCCAGCTCTCTAGTTCTCCAGAGGAAACTTTAAAATGTGTTCAAGTGAGACAATCCCTTGAATTAAGAAGCATTATGATGATGATGGTTGACATAGAGTTCCCCTGTTCTAGAAGCTCAGTGGAGATAATGTCTGAGGCTGCTCTCTTCACTGGCTCCTGTAGCTCTACTCAGATCATCGGCCTTGCTGTCTTCTCTGTGTCCCTGGGATCAGTTCCAGGTATCTGCATATTCAGCTTACTCATGAACAGGTTCCCAAGGTCATCTAGAGCAGAACTTGAGTCCCACTGCAATGGAGAACCTTCACTAGGCTAGGCTAGTTCCCAAGAATGGTTTTATCAGTTACCAAGAATCAAGAAAGTTTGGGGTTAAAACAATCTTCCTTGCCCCCAAGTCCCAGTGTGTCTCCCATGCTGCTGAGACTCCAGGATGTCTCACTTTGAACTATGTGTGATTATTCTACTTCTCGCTTAGAAAAGCCCTCTGAGAAAGGATGAAAGTCAAGTGTTGGCCTGGATGCTAAGTGTCTGGATGAGTAAGGACTGGTAAGGGCAAACTGCAGGAGTCCTTGGAGGTCAGCAGGGTTCTCTTCTTTGTCTCAGCATCATTTCTGGTACACTGTGAGGGTGCAGCCTGATGAACGACACACTCCTTTCTCATCACTCTACCTGGCCTGACCTTTGCCTAGCGAAGCCAGGCCTTGGAGGAAAAATGACCTTAGCAAGTGATGAGGTGCTGCATGTGGGGAGTTTGATGTCCTGAAATCATCTGTGACTCCCACCAAGACTCCAAGAACAATAAGAATTCTGATTTCCAGGGTTGAGGAGAAACTGCTTGCTGTGCAAGAGAACCAAAGCACAGATCTCCAAACCCCACAGAATAGGAAGATGAGTGTAACGGGCTGCCAGAGCTAACTGGCTAGCCGTAGTATTTCTAACATCTTGCTCCCAGATTAGTGAAAGACACTACTTCAGTACTCTTCAAAGACAACAGAGGAACCCTAGGTCTTCACACACACATTTAACCATATACACATGAGCATACACTCACTCTTGTACACACACACACACACACACACACACACACACACACACACACACACATACCACACACCACATATTCAAAAACAAAGTTATCTGTGTTCCACATGGCAAGTCAAGCAAGAAGAGTCTTCTTTGCCCATGTTTGAGGAATGATAGCTTCCGTCCCTCCCAACCCAGAAATGCCAGTGTGTAGAGAGGAGCACCCCTCTAGCCCTTCTAGGAAGGGCCAGCACTAAAGAACCCAGCACAGTAACTCATGCTCCCGGCCCCTTCTAAGACCTTGTCCTCTATCCTGCCTACAAGGTACCCCTCACTGCTGTGGTCTGGAAGGGAGTGAAGCCCTGTGCACACTTAACTTATTCTTCATGCATTCCAGGGAGAGGGAGTCAGAGCAGAAAGACTGTAGGCAAGAGACTGCCAGTCTTCCTTGCTCCGTTCCTGCATTCAAACCAGCCATTAATGAATGCCAAAGCCATTTCTGGGAAGTTGTGTGTGTGTGTGTGTGTGTGTGTGTGTGTGTGTGTGTGTGTGTGTTGGCACGGAGATGGAGGTGGTGCACATCTTTTCTAAATATCCTTAAGATGGAGCAGTTAATTCCAGTTTTCTGTTTGCCAGATATTTCTTCTCTTTCCTTATTCTCCAGAGTCTCTTCTTGCCAGTGGGCATGGTGATCAGCCCTATTGACCTGTCATTCATTATACTCAACATGTTATCATAGCAACACTTTGCACAAACAGAAAATCAAGTTTACTGTCCCTTTCTGGAGCCCTCTGTCACTATCGTTTTGCTCTCTTTCCTTACTTGCATTAAAAGTAATCAGCTGCACACAATCCAAATAACAATATTTTCAAGCCATTGTCAGGTCCTAGCGACACATCGATTACCCGTGGCTGCTTCCCAGGAAACTGCCTGTGGATATCAAATGCAAGCGCATCCACAGCAGATTTGTAACCGAGGAGTAGTCTCGGGAATGTGGATGGCAAATCGCAGGGAGTGAGGTAGACCATCGGGAGCTGGGAGGCAGCAGGGAGACTCGCTGACATGCAGGGACAGTGTTGTTGGCTTAGAAGAGGAGCCACAATTCCGTTCTGCTTTGAACTCTTTCAAAAGAGCTGGCTTCCAGACAAAGGGAAATGCAATACAGCTAGGGTTGTCTGTTTTCATAAACTTTCAACTTGCTTTTGTTGCCAACCCTGTTTTTAAAACCCGCCTTAGAAAAACATGAAGCATGCTTAATATTCTGCTCTGAACAGTCTGATATTCATTGCGATATGTCTTGGGTCCCTATTGATTTTGAAGACGCTGAACACAAATGCTTGACATTCGGGAGGGCAGAGTTGGAGGATTAAAATGGAATGCCTCCTGCTGCAGTCGTCTTTGAAGAGGAGAGAATGTTCAAGTAAGCAGAAATCGTAGAGTCAGAATAAAACATGATGAGAACATTTGCGGAAGGAGATGTAACGTGACTGGGAGAAATGTGAACAACGCAGAAAGAATAACATTTGCCTGGCACTTTTCATCCCTTGTAAAGTTTTTTATACATTGATACACAGGCAGTGGGCTTCAGATATAATTTTCTCCTACCGTGTGTGTGTGTGTGTGTGTGTGTGTGTGTGTGTGTGTGTGTTGTCTCTCAAGTATGCCCATGCATAGAGTAAGCGGATGTTTGTGAGCATGGGTAAAAAACGTGTACAAATTACCAGTGACCCTGCAATTGTAAGGAGCTCAGCAAGTGTCTTAACTGAAGTGGAAGACTGTTGAAACCATAATGGCTTGTAGGCAAGGAGGGCATAATGACTATGCTGTTGCCTGCTTATGGAGTGCTGACAGTTTGCTTCACTGGAAGCCCAAAAGACTTGAACCTGCCTGAAACCCTTCGAATGACAGAAGACAAAGCGCCCAGGCAGGACCAAACTCGGGGGTATAAACGCAGCAGCAATGGAAAGAACTTGAAGCACCAGCTTTAAACGGATAGCATCTGCTGCCAGTCTAAACACTGTTCCTTCTTTGAGCCCCATGCTGGCCCCTCTGAGATGGGAATGTCTGGGGGCCATAGCAGATGGAGTGGAACCAGAGAGGAGGAGAATACTGAGCATGAGCCTGGGGAAATGGAGGGAGAAGGGCTTGAGGACTTGGTATCCCAACTCTCTCTAGCCTCAACCAGGGTCAAGACATGCAAGTTCCTCCTCCGATGGGGTAGTAGGGCACCCTACTGGCGTCATGTTTTCATTCTATTATTTTCTAAAAAATAGTTTCTTTATTATTATTTTAAAATCCGTGTTTGCACGGGTCTCTTTTTTCCCGTGCATCCAGGAGCTCATGACATCCAGAAGGCGTCAGGTCCCCCCTGAGCTGGAGTCATAGGCAACTACAGGTCACTGAGAACTGAGCTTGGGATCTCTGGGAGATCAGTGCATGATTTTAGCACTGAGCAGTCTCTCTAGCCCCTTAATTTTATTATTTTGACATCAGCTTTTATTATGTTGTCCAGGCTGGCCTCAATCTCCTGGAGTCACATGATCCTTCTGCCTCAGCTCCCCCCTACTAAGTTACCTGAGACTGCTGGTTTGTGTCATCCCAGGATTATTTCAACCATTATCATCCAAAGTCTTTCTCTTCTGTGGGAAACAGTCTGTATGTCCATTTGAGCGAGTTGCTCAAAGGCGGCTTTCCTCTAGGTACTTTTCCCTTCTCACTGTGATTACTTTTACCTGTGTATTACTGCCCTATGCTTATGTCTAACCTTCCTGGTTTGATTCACAACATTGTTTCCTAATAAAAGCCTAAAACTCTTTTGGCTGGCAGAGGCCTTTAGATTTGAAACTTTACCACACTCAATGTGGGTCCTGCTCTGATGCTCTCCTTTGGGTGAACTGTTTAACCACACAAAACATATGTAAACATGAACACAGCCTGCATAGAGTAATAGTAACCTTGACTGCACCCCAAGCCTCCATGAAACATCCCACAAAGTATGCAGATGATAGGCAGCACAGAGACTACACTAAGTTATGTGAATTCGGCTTTTTCCTCCTACTCCTATGAGTTCTGCCACAGAGTAAGGGCTCTGAATAACAGTTTATATCCTTGCTGAATAAATAAGCAAAATATACAATTTAGTCTTCAGGTGAAGCACAGACTGAAATCCTGTGTTTATGTGTGTGAGCGTGCACACAGGGCTGGTACCGATGGGCTTCCTTAGGAAGCTACCCACTCCTAGCACCTAGGAAGCCTCAGTACCACCTGTTCACAGTCAAGGGCCACCCACTAAGCTCCAGGGATGAAGTAGATTCCCCAGGCTCTATAGTTTGTAAGAGGGCATTGTTAACCTCAGAAGAGCCTCACCTTCACAGACACAGGCACCATCTCAAATGGGCGTGGTGAGAACTAAATAGTTTACTTCTAGTCTTCCCCGTGGGTGGTTGTCGTTGTTGTTGTTGTTGTTGTTATTATTATTATTATTATTATTATTATTATTATTATTACTTAGTTCTGTGCTCATTAGCCTGTTTTCCTATTATTCCCAGGATGACTGGTTCTAAAGAAGATGGTTATGAGCCATTTGTGGCCATTTGAATTCAAGTCCATGGTGCTTTAAATTAAGAAATATTAAAGACTCAATTCCTTGATTGCACTGGCCATATTTCAGGTATTCCTAGACTCCTGTTTTTGGCACAAGCATCTTGCCAGGGTAAACAATCCTACTGAGAACTCTACTCCAGAGAATGCCCCAAGTGTCCTTCAGGATTCTGGGTCTTTATATGAGACCGAATAAAGAGCCATTGGTAGAAAAGTGATAAGTAACACCATAAAGGGGTGAAATATTTATTTAGATGATTTTGTGCTATACGTTGGGCTCCATGCACATTGCTTTCTGAGAGTTGTCTTGTGAATTTTGGGACAGGTATATGTGGTGTATACACGAGTGCACATGTATGTATATGAGCACATTCACCTATGCATATACACGTGGAGGCTAGAGGTCAACTCTGGGTATCTTCCACTATTCTATCTTATTTTGTGAGACAAGGCTTCAAGTTTAGGGCCCTGAGATTTTACTAGATCTGCTGGGCCTTGAGCTCCTGGAATCTACCTCCTGTCTCTGCCTCCTTTGCACTAGGGTTCGGGCATTTGTCACCATGCTTGGCTTTTGTGTGGGTTCTAAAGATATGGACTCATGCAAACACAGGAAGAACATTGACTACCCAGCAACCTCAGTACCTCATATAAGTAAATTTATTTAGTGACCCAGTGATGGGGGTCACTGATGAACCAAAGATCTAACCCATGTATGTTAGGGTCTATGCTGTAGCTCTTAGCTATTGACTGCCTCTTCAAGGACCCAGCATGTGTCCCCAAAGGATGAGCTATTGATGACTAACCCAAAGGCACAGGTGACAGGACGCAACTGGACCAAACTGATGAAGCAAACTGGGTTCTACTCATGGTTTTTATTGGATCCTTATGACTCCTAAGAGAAATCAATTTGTCTATTAATGAAAATCACACAATATAAAAAAAAATCAAAATTGCCTTCTCAACATTAAAAACCATCCCTAGGCCTACAGGCTGTCTTAATTTTTTTCAACTGAGTTGTGTATAATCCACTAAAAGAGGCCATTTGATGTTCACAAATGAACCAGAAACAAATTACATGAGAAATTGTTTAGAGTTATCATGGCCTTGAAACTAGTGACCTTTATGAAAAGGAAAGGGGCTGAACTATGTGTGGGAGACCCAAGAACCACATATGAGATTTTCAGGAATTCTGCCAGGAGTCCTTCCTATCCTCTCTCTACGCAGCACACCCACCTGCTATTCACAAAGATGTGTTGACATGATGTAAATATGTTATGGATAGGTACAACTTATAAAGGGCTTTATAAACCTTCTTGGGTTTGCTGGTCCTGGTAGCACACAGCTGGAATTCCAGTACTCTGTAAGGAAAAGCAGGAGGGCCATGTGTTTGAAGACAGTTCAGACTACAATTGAGATCCCATCTCCAAAAATTTTACTACGTCTTAGGTTGGGCAAATGAACAAGGAGCATACATTATTTATCTATATGATACGGACTGTACACATTTGGGACTAGAACATGCCATAAAGACTTTTACAGCTCAATTAGCTGTGGTGGTGATGGCACAGGGCTATTGTCCTAGGCACTGGGCAGGCTGAGACAAGGAGGTTGCTTGAGTTCATGAGTTCAGGGGTAGACTAGAAAAATGTAATGTATCCCATCGCAGAAACTAAAGACAGAATAATGATTTTATAGACTCAATCTTCTCTCAACAAGTGTAAAACTAGTCTCTAGACCTTGAGCTATATTAAGCTGTCTTCAAAATTACTGCTATATCTGTAAGTGAAATGACATCTAAGTTTTGTTACTCACAGACTTCCTTCAGTCTCCTCAAAGCATCCTATTTGGTTTGAGCCCCCAGAAGAAGCTTACCAAATATCCACACTCCTCCTACCAGGTTTTCATTGTGCTAAACCCAAAATCCCTTCATAGTCCCTCTTTCTCTGCCAAGTCTTGCTTTCCTATTAGTCTTTTGGGAGGAGTTGCTTCATGAAGAGCAAAAGATTTACAGGTCTGCCTCTGCATTGACACTCAACATATCATGTTGAAAAAGAGAGTCAGAGAACACACAGTGGAGAACCAAGAAAAGTGATTAATGATTAGATAAAAAGAAAAGAAAGAAAAAACCAGGGGCTATGAGTTGTAGACAGACATGTTAACAGAAAGCCATATTGCTTTGCAGTGCGTTTAACAAGTCCTGGAATCCTGAAGTGACTTAATTCTCAGTTCAAACCCCTACCTCAACCCCCAGGTAAATCACCACAGGGATAAAAACACTACATGCTCTCTTTCTTTTGCTAAGCTCTCTTTAATCTCATCTTTGAAAAGCAAGTGGTTTTTCTTGTGCAAACAGCTTCATAGAAATGTCAAACCTGGCACCCACAGTCTATGCTAAAGGGGGAGGCTTGGTACAAAAGGCTCTGTGCTTAGGGCCTGGCTTTGAAACCACTCCAGCTGTATTGCCAATGCAAATGTAGGAGGGGGGAAAATTACTGGAACAAATTGAAAGGTTATTCAGACTGGAATTTAGAATCTCAATAAAAAAGGCTTTTATAAGCCAAAGCCCTAGGAGTAACCGGATCATTTAAAAATACATCTTTTCTGTATTAAATGTAGTGTGACAGCCACATTAGAAATGCTGTACTCCAAGTATGTTCCTTAAACATTTTTAACTGACTTTTATAAGGCTAGCTAAGATCTCCTATTGGGGAGACTCCACATCCCAACCCATACATAGTTTGCATTTCTTTGTTCTGATTTTTTTTGATACCTGCCAAGCAGGTTTTTGCCTGTAGGTCACTGCAGGCTGAGGGACCTCCGTGAGTTATTGAGTCATTACAAAAATTTGTTGAGCTAGCAATTTTCTTTTTTGACATGCTGGAGAATGGTCTTCTTCACCACTCACATGGTAGAGATCAAAAATCGCACACGGTCATCCTGGGGAGGGTGCTTTTCAACAAGCACGGCTTCAGCCAAGAGACATAAACCATAAACCAAAGCCACCTAACTGAAAGCGATGACCCAAACCTGTGACTCCCTAGCTGGCCTTTAATGTCTCTTATTTCAATGTGTTGCTGGGGATGGGACTCAGAGCTGAATTACCATCTGAGGGAGACAATACAGACTCAGTTGTGGACATGTATGCCTGGCAGATTCCTCTCTCCACTCCCCATCCCCAGACACTTTGCTCCTGGACCCAAATGGAAAGCATTCCCCAGTGGACTGAAACTGAAAACAACCACGAACACCAGAAATATAGAAGGGCAGGTACAAGCACGCAGTGTCCACTGTACAAGGCTTCCTCCCATATTGTTCCCTAGGTGGTTCAGTCTTCAAAAAGAGTCTGGGGTTTGCCATCGAGGTTGCTTTGCTGAAATTTTCTAAATGTACTGAGCACACACTGTCCAGAGTATGGGAATATTCATACATAGTAGGCCATATTTATTTCAGGTCTTTGGTCCTGTTTCAGTCCCCACTTCTTTGTCCTTCTCCCTGGGTTCATGTAGCTTCCTTTCCATGTGTACTGGCTGTTGGAATGACAATGTCGCTGGCGGTGTCTCAGAGTGATGTTGCTGAACTAGAAAGATAAGGCAACTTTTCTGTTGCTCCCATGAGATGCTTCACTCTCTTAAGAACTCCAGCCTGGCTTTGTCCAGTGTTTCTCTTCAGCCCCCTGTACCAATTTTGTTGTTAGGATTTGTTTCTAGTGAGTAGAGGACATCATGGTAGAGAAGTCAGTGGTCATGGGTTTCAAATAATAATTTAACAATCTGTTCTCTCATTGATATCCAATGTTTTAGAATATTTTATTGATTTACTGATTTATTATTTATTCATTCATTCATTCAACTGCTGTATATGTGGATTCATGCACAAATGCATGCCATAGTACAGAGATTGAGGACAGATTATAGCTTTTAGGAGAGAGTTGGTTCTCTCCTTCAAACATGTGTGTCTCTAGTATTAAATTTAAGTCATCAGGTTTGGCAGGAAGTACCTTTACCTACCAAGTCATCTTGTTGGTCCTGGTGATTAATATTTATTATCTAATAGATTTTAATTATTATTGTATTACTTTATGTTACTATATATATACATACATATATACATATGTATACATGTATATACATATACATACACACACACACACATATATATATATATATATATATATATATATATATATATATATATATCATGTTAGGCGGTGGGCATAAGCATTCCATGACATAAATGTAAAAGTCAGAAGACAACATGTGGGGGTTGTTTTCTCCCTCCAACATGTGGGCTCCACTATCATACTTAGGTCTGTTTCACCTACACTGATATCTAATATTTAAAATCAGTGTTTCAGTGAGATTATAGTCACTTATTCCAACAGTTTGAATCTCCCAAACAATCTTTCATAAAAACTTCAAGTTAACTGTTTGTATTAAATGATATAATTACAGAATGATAGAACATTGTCTTGGTTAATTGATGTAATTACAAAACAATAGAATGTTTTCTTTGTTAACTAAAAATAAGTTGCTTCAAATACTATGTAAGTGTAACTAAAGGAGTTTTGACTTGGGATGAGGCTATGGCTGAAGCCTCCTGTCTTGTTCATACCTGCCAATGGACTTTGTGCCTAACAAGTATTTGAGTGATGCTGTTGTGATTTGAGTGAGAAATGTCTTTATTGATTCACATATTTGAACACTTAGTGGCCAGTTGGTGGTGCTGTTTGGACAGGTCACAAACCCTCAGGAGCTCTAGCTTTGGTCAGGATGAATACCTCAGGGAGCAAGCTTCAAAGAGTGATAGGGTCACCCGACTTCCTGTTCACCCTCTCTGCACCCTGTTTGTGAATACAATGTGCTTGGCTAGCTTCCTGTGCCCTGTTGCCAAGCCATTCCCACTACAATGGAACCGTATACCAAATGAACTCTTCTTTCATAAATTACTTTTTGTCCTAGGATTTTTATCACAACACCATAAAAGGGACTAATACCATGCTAGGGATGACACAGCACTGGAGATGGTGGTCATAGGCTGTCTTTTCTCAAGCAGATCTTATCAGATAGACATATCTCTTGTGGTTTCGCTGTCTCCTGTGAGACAGCATCCTATTCATACATGGTAAGACCAAATCAGCTGGAGTCTCACCCCTATATCTGAGTCTGGTTCCTCTGCTAGCTGAGCATTCTTTTGGCTCATTGAATACCCAAGGAAACACACCAGTCAGCTCCTTCCTTGTGTCCAAATAAAGCTTCCCTTTAGCATCAGTAGAGTATCTTCCCGTATTCAATTCTGAGCTGTAGTTTCAGCAAAGCCATGTACCCACTAAGTCCATCCCAGCAATGACCCTTCAACAGGAGCTTAATACAGGTGTAGCATGCCTTTCTATCAACATGAACATGTTCTCCTCAAAGTCATAGCTCTCAGCCAGCCTGCTCACCGTGAGGAGTCAATGTGTGAAGTCACTGTGCTGCCGGTGCTGGCCAAGATTTGAGCATCTGTCATCTATGTCCTTTCACTTATGAAAATCTCATGATTAAAGAGATGGCTCAATGGTTAAGAGCACTGACTGCTCTTCTAGAGGTCCTGAGTTCAATTCCCAACGACCACATGGTGGCTCACAACCATCTGTAATGGGAATCCAATGGCCGCTTCTGGTGTGTCTTAAAACAGCTACAGTATACTCATATACATAAAATAAATAAATAAATCTAGAAAAAGATAAAGTGAAATAAAATAAACAGTGGTAGTATGAAAATCTTGTGAAGTGTGTAGAGTGGGTAATGTTAGTGGTAGTATGGCTGAAATTCTGTCATTATTTAAAAATGATACCAATTCTCAGAATTTTGTGCTTGGAATTTTGTTAGTAGCAGGTTGCCAAACAGACTCCAGTAGTCTTTACATTTTATTTTATCTTTTAGTGTGTGTTCAATTCCCTCTCAAAATGCTCTTATAACTGATTGTTGGGTCTGCTGTGGGAACTGACACTCCCTAGCTTCAGGCCCTCAGTCTCCTTGTGAGGAGCTGTGGGAGGCAGTTTGATAACTTTTAAAGCTCACAGAGGGGAAACATTTTTTTTCACCAAGTCTGCCAGAATCCCATGCTCTGTGGGCAACATAATGGATTTCATTCGGAGCCCTGCATAGGCCAACTGTCATGATATGGTTGGGAAACTTTCCATCAGCTACTGCGAACTCCACTGCTCTGTTTCCTACCTCTGTTCTGGGCTTCTCCGTTCCTGGATGAATTTTACAACACAGCCAACCATCCAGATTGGGATTTCACGCCCTGCTGCGCTGTTGCCTGAGTTCTTTCTTTTTCAAATGCCTCCTTCACAAAGTCCTTAATCTAAGTAATGCATAGAAGGTGTATTTGGGGGGTAGCAAATGAAAGATGGCAAGACCCAGCTACTTCCTGAGAATTATTATCATTATAACACTTCCATGAAGGCGGAACAATTCATTAGCATGAATGCAGACAAAAACCTTACCCCCAAAACATATGTAATGAATTCAGGCCTCATTGGCCATGGTCCAGTTGTGTTCTGAGGGGGGCATTCTTGGCATTTTAGAGGTCAGAGGAGAGGTGTAATTTGAAGTTGGTCATGTATGCTTCCTGTATGTTATGTTGGAGTTTGTTCATTATATCCATTAGATAGATGTGCAAAATACCTTTTTAATTTCTAGACAAAGGTCAGAGACATCGATGGTGAGGCTCGATAATCCCATAAATCTACTCCCTCAATGAGAAAGATATCTTTATCATTGATCTGACATATATCTAGGGCTCAAAGAACAGCCTAGGATGTGAACAGATGTGAGTAGAAATAGGATTCTGGGTACAATTTATGACAGACATTGTTTCAGTAGATGGAAGAGGGTTCTTATTCCTTCCACTGTGGGCTTTTCTTTGCAGTCCTTTCATTAGTATGTGGCTGACGTATCTAAGGTTTGCCCAAAGCCACATCATAGCTCAGAGTCATTTAGATGCATAGTGAGTTGGACTATATGATAATCTGGCACATGCATGCATATACACGGTTTGAAAGCTCTTCAGGGGCTGGAGGGAGAACTTATTTGGTAAAGTCCTTGCTGTCCAAACAAGAGGGCCTGAATTTGATCTCTAATTCTCATGTAAAGATCTGCTCTGATGTCCCTGCTTATAATGAAGAACTGGAAGGCAGAGATAGGCCGTTTTCTGGACTTCCTTACCAGCTAGCCTAGTTCATGCTACAAACCCAGGCTAGTCAGACCCTGACTAAAGAACAGTTGTGGGCTCCTTAGGAATTCCACCTGAAGTTGACTTCTGGCATCCAAACACATTGTACAACTGCATTTATGCAAACACTCATACCTCTAAGCACTCAAAGTTATAATGAAGGTAACAAAAGAAAGCCCTTCATTAAGAAGGATTTCCCAACTCAGAATCTTGACACATGGGATACTGGAAGGAAGAGGGGTTTTGGGACCCATATCTCCTGGATTTGTGCTTTGCTGATGTCACCAGGGAAGGGAAAAATGTGACAGGCCTATTGTTTGTCAAAGGAGCTTTTCGCCCAGTGTAAAGTTCCTCTAAATGATTTCATCCTCCCTTGCCTTTTGAAGTTGGACCACTCCAGTCATCATGACTGAGGTATGTGACACTAGATTTACCCACATCCACAGAGACTATGGACACACCTTGTTTAAACATGTGAGACACTGCCTTCATTGAACAATAGACTAGGTTGTGGCCTAACAAGGAGAATTTTCACTTAAAGCCCAAACTCAGAGCTATGAACATGACATGCTTTAAGAAGCCCAGGGGCCTTATATTCTTGGCCTTGAGTCAAGTAAATAGCACACAAACTCAACCAATGAAACCTCTGGATTTGTGGCTTACTGAGTTTTGTATTCCAGATCACAAGGAGAAGTCACTGGTATCAGATATCTAACTTCCTTACCAGCTAACCTAGTTTGTGCTATAAACACAGGCCAATCAGACCCTGCCTAAAATAACAATGTGGACTCCTTAGGAATACTCCTGAAGTTTACCTCTTGCCTCTGAACATGTGTACATACAACTACAATTATATAAATGTATATGCCCTCAGGAACACAAATAAAGTAATAAGTAAGGTAACAAATGAAAGCCCTTGGTGGGACAGCGAGTTGTGAAAGGTATCCTGATTCCTGGTCGAGACAGGTCAAATCCTCTGATATCTTAATAGGGACAGCAGGCACATTCCCAGCCTCCCAGATCAGGGTCTCACTAGCTGCAGCCCCACACAAACCCCTGTAGAGAGGTTTGAGACAGACCAAGTCACGTAGAGCAGTGCCCCAAACCCCTCTTCCACAGGTGAGTACATGAACACAGGTTATGTAGGTTTAAGACAGATCTGACATAGAGACAGGACCACACCCACGAATATGTAGATGAGGTGACCCACCCAAAAAAAATGTATTTAAGGGTTGTGTTCAGAATTAAAGGTGTGCAAGAATCACTCCACTGTCTGAGAGCTTCGGTCATACTGCTGCTTGGGGAAAGAGATCTGCTCTCCCCAAATTGCCTCCAGAAGCCCTTCTGCACCCCTTGCCCACTAGTCCATCTCCTGCTGGTTAAGCCTGGCCTGAAACAGAGGCAGAAAAGCACCTGCCCCAGTTCTCTTCCTTTCTCCTGGGCCCTCGAACCTAGCCAGATCAGAGATCTCCATGGAAAACCTCTGGGGCAGAGGCCCACAGTCCTTGATTAGGGGAGATCGCCCATCTCAGAATCTTACCACATGGGATGATGGAAGGAAGATATTAGACAACAGTGAAGCCTAGATAGACAGAGAGCTACAGCTTTCTGCGTGCACAGTCTGATAAACAGTCCAGTTCTTTGAGATGATTTAGGTTTTACACTGCTCATTGCTGGACCTACATAAAACTACTAAACAGACAACACAAGAAATGACAACACACATGCACGTCATTTCCATTTATTCATACGCTAAACAAGTATTTATGGAACATATATCATTGACCAGTCGATGAACTGTTGGTACCAGTGTTGTTGGCACAGGTGAACAGTGGTTATTGACAGTGCAGGAATTTGACAAGCCAATTGCAAATAAACTTTAATGGCAAATTGTCTAAGAGCTATAAAGAAAAGGCTGAGCTGTTTCTGAATAGCAGTAACCATAGTAAACACCACTTAAATGGACTTTAAACGTTTATTCATTAGAACATTGCAATCAGATGCAGGTTGAATAATTTTATCCAGAAGTGGGGATCTAGCCTCCTGGTATCATTAATGTCACCGGCTAAAATATATGGACTTCATAGCTGGCAGGAGAAAACCTGAGGCTTCAGACTTTCATACAGATGTTTTCTTGGCCAGCTAGGAAATGAACGCATCACCTCTGTTCATTCCATTGGCCAGGGCCTAGCCACATGGACCCAATGTCTCTCCAAGGGATGCAGAGAAATATCTTCCTTATTAGTTTTCAGGAATAGGGAATGTAACAGGCAACAGCTTGACTTTAATGGAAGACCTCATTTAGATTCAAGACTCTAGTAGGAACTCTGTAGTAAAGTAATTTTTAACCAGTAATTAGAATATTAATTGCTAACGACATTGAAAGTGTGATGAACATTGTAAATATGTTCAGGGATCTTAGACACTGCTACACATTTGCTACCATTTAGAAAGCTGTTGCTTAGAATATTAGTTAAAGCTCCTTACCTGCAATTGAACATGCTTAAAAGTCAGAGGCTCTTCGGAGAAGCTAATTAACTGCAATCTAGGCAACAACAACTGGCTGACAGTCTGCTATCCTTCTGTGGCTATGTAACATTATTTTGATACAAGATTCCTGAACTCTTTGCCATAATATAATGAACGCAGGAAAGTCTGATGGGAAGAGTCCAAGCCGTAAACTCACAGGGGCAACACTTCAATGCCATAAAATAACATGTTTTTTCTCAAACTGATTTATCCCTTAGAGGCATAATCCTCTTGAGGAAACTATAGAAGCATTTTGTTTGCTGCTGATCACTATGAGTGAACATTTTAGTTCCATGAGTTCTTAAGCATGAGAACTTCTTGTTATCTCATGAGGTAAGTCAAGTAACAAGTTTCCACAAAAACCTACAGCTTAAGTTAGGATGACGCAATTTTTCCTCTAGTTCCAACAATTCTGGAGGACTCACCAGCTCAGTGTTTTTACAGTAGATTCTTTGGCCTCCTCACCGTATAAATGGTGATGGCATCATGGTTCCAGGTGGGTGTCTGAAGCACTAGACACCTTCTATATATTTCTATCTCATCCATGACAAAATCCATTCCTACCCACAAGCAAGTACCACTGTTCAGCTCACTGACCAGGAATGGGTAACGTGGTCATGGCAGGAACACCTGCTGACAATAAATTAGATTTTCTAAGATTAACTTAGACCAGTCATGATTCCCAAGTGGGGCTTGGAGGAGTCAGGGCATCTGCACACAACATAGGATGAGGATCAGTGGACATCTAGGAGCCCAGTAGCTCAACAAGACAAGAAGAAGGAGGGCATGTAGGACCCTGGTTATTTGCTCCCAATAACCCGCCACTGCTGCTCCGTTGGCTAGGTATTGATGACAGGCCTGCCACTCGGAAAGACTTTATAGGAGGATATGAAGCATTAGGTTTAGGGTCAGCTACTTCTCTCTCCCAGCCTTCATTTCCACACCACACTGTCAGTGTTAAACTTAGGAAGCCACACCTTTGGGTTTTCTTATTTGTTTGTTCCTACTTGTTAGCATTATGGGTGTGCTGTGTGTGGTAGGTAGCACTCATGCCACAGAGTGCATGGAGGTCAGAGGACCATTTTGTGGAGCTGGTTTTGAGGATGCATCGCAGGGCCAAAGGCTTGTGAAGGGAAGTGCTTTATCCACCAAGCCATCTTGTCAACCTCCAAACATCGGTTTTAATGGAAGGAATGATCAGTATAATTTCTGGAGGAAAGGGATGATGGTATAATATATTAAGAACAGAGTCTAGAGATACCCTGGCTCAAAGTGTGACTCTGCCACTTGCTTGCTAGCTGACCTTAGGCAAGATTCCAGAATGTTGATGACCCCATTCCTTCACCTACAGGATGGAGATTGTTAGGTTCCTACCTCTATTCATTTCTTATTTCTGCTGTGACAGATAGACCTCAGGATGATGGCTTGAACCAACTCAAGTTTATTGTCTTCTAGATCTAAGTCAGAGGCATGATGGGCCAACCTGGGTTAGTATCAAGACATTAACAGGAAACTGAGGGAACCTCTTCAGGGAGAATTCATCTTCTTGCATAGGATAACTCTAGCTATTTCCTGTAACTCTTGACTAATGGCCCCTTCTACTTGGAGAGCCAGCAGGGGTGGCTAGGTCTTTCAAGAGAACAGCAATTCTGACCCTCACATTCTCTTTTTTCCCCCATTACTCTGTAGCTAGATTATCCTGGCAGGATTATTAGACCTACTTTTAAGATCTCTGGTTAGCAATCTTAATTCTACCTGCATCATCAATTCCCCTTTGTCATGCAGCATACAATCACAAATTCCTAGACATTGAAGAAGAGAGGATACAGAATATACCTGCACTACTTCCATAGGATATTGTGATACCTAAGTGAGACAGTGTCTATAGGATTTGGGATGCTGCTGCTCACATAATCAGATGCTCACTAACTGTCCACTTTTGAATCCATGATGTCTTGGAACTTGTTTTCATGTGGGTGGTTTGGCTACTGGTGGTTCTGTCCTGAGGGATGCTATATTGCCTAGTGCTAAGAGGGATGATAAAGGGATTCAGCTAAATCAGAGACAGTTCCTCCTTGTTTTTAGAAGCTGAAGTTGAAGATCTGAGATGCCTCTGAAAGTATCTGATTCTCCCCTAGAAAACGTGGTTTGTGCAAATCCATTGTCCCATATAACAGGAGTGAAGCAGAATCCTGAAGGAGTTTACAAGCTACCCTTCCCTGCCTCACCTTTGATTTGCCAGTGTGAAAAAAGAAATGCAGCGTATGGTCAGAGTAAGGAACTGGATTTTTTTCTTCTCCTGTTATAAAGGTGAACTTCATATTTTTGGTTATCCATTTTTCGGAGGTGGAACAAAGCCACATGAATTTCAAGGTGAACTGAGAGCTAGGTGAGCTGCTACAGCTAAAGTCCATGGCTCATGGTAAGGGCAATCCATGTAGGTCAGGGACATCTGCAGTGTGCTTTGCACACACAGAAGACCTCATTGGAAGTGGTCACAGCTGAGAGTATTATTTGCCTGCTGGTCAAATGCCAAGAAGTGTGTGGGCTCTCATTATTTTCAAGATCCTGCTGTCATGCAGGTCAATCTCAAGGAGGATGTTTATTCCATTAAATCTTCCTCCAGATTGCATCATGTATAACCATGAGATGAACATGTCTGGAGAATGTAGCCATTGTTCAATTCTTACACAGAGCAACAATGGTTTCTGAATCTTTGTGGTGAAGAGGCTGGATTTGCTGCTTGAAGTGGATTGTGACAAGTGGGCCAAGGGACAGATAGAAGAAAGCTGTGGTTTCTTGATTGGAAAGAAATATGTCGTGGGCCCTGGAGGCATCAGGAGGAATATCTTGTCTTGGATGGTTTTCATCCCACAGCGGGAAGAACTGCAGATAAAGAAAAGGCCGATGAAAAACAAGATGATCTTGTAATGTCACTGTGCCTGGAAACAAGGTTTATATTGTCTGCAGACAGCCCATGTTCATCTGTGTGAGACTGGTGACAGCATGGATTTATTCAAGACTTGTTTAGAGGAAAAGCAAGAAAGCCTGAACATTTTCTGCTCTGAATAGGTTAGGTGGAAGTCGAGCCGTACTCTAGAATGTGGCACATCCTACAGAGCTAGCAGGCTTAGCGGTACAGTTTTCCCAGAGAACACTTCACTTTGGTCAGCCTCACATATATTCCCAAGATTCCTTCATGGTCTCAGTAAAACCCAAGAGTCTTTAGCTTCTCACTGTTGACTGCAAGGCTCATGCTTAGAACAAATTGGTGAGGCCAATAGTTTTCATTCAAAGTACTACATAAATGACTAAAGCTGCTGTGTCTTCCTGGAATGGTGGTCACTGGACCTGTTTGGTGACTAGGGACATCAGGGACATTTCAAGAGAGCCATTCTGTGAAGTCTTGAACTCATTTACCATCACAGCTCTTCCCCATCCTCTGGTCATTTACTCCTAGTCATGGGGCAGGAGATCACTAGGTTAATGTGGGTGAACTTAGTAGGCATGAAGTGATATCAGGACTTTAAGGTACATTACAGACCTATTCACAGTAGTCAAGGCCTGGAAAAACCATCTAAGTGACAAACACTGAATTAATGATAAACAAAGGAAGTGGTGTGTGGTGTGTGTGTGTGTGTGTGTGTGTGTGTGTGTGTGTGTGTGTGTGTGTGAGAGAGAGAGAGAGAGAGAGAGAGAGAGAGAAGACAGAGAAGACAGAGAAGAGAGAGGGAGAGAGAGGGAGAGAGAGGGAGAGAGACAGAGGAACAGGGTAGAGAGAAAGATATAAAAAGAGAGGGAGAGGGTAAACAGGAGTTCTGGGAGAGGCACAAAATAAGAGAGAACAGGGAAATGTTCAATGGACTGAAAAAAATTAATGAGCACCAGTCCATTATCATTATGAAAACACAAAGTAAAAATTTCACACACACACACACACACACACACACACACACACACACACACACTACTTCTTTTGTTCTGCAAAAGCCTGGTGTTGTGTTCTTATTAATTTTAATAGTTCTTTATCTGCTTTAGCAACCAATCCTTTATTAGACATATAGATTCTGAAAATATTTTCTTTCATTATGTCACTTACTTTTGTCTTTCTTTTAATAAACACAACATTGGAGAAAACTAGCTTTTTCTTTGCGAGTGGATGTCAATTGCAGCTAGTGTCTTGGTCAGGGATCGGAGTCCATGTCTAAGACCTCATCTCAACACTGTAACCCCATCTGGCGTGAACGTGTGCATGCTCTGCACGTGCTGCCATAATCTCTGTAGGTTCACCTGTGCACATGTCCCATCCACGGAAACATCCATCTCCATCGGCTGGGACAGTCTTCTACCCTCCTCTACATAGCTCCCTGAGCCCCAGAGAGAGGGTCGATGAAGACGTCCCACTACTGGACACTGAGTATCCCAAGGTCCTGTACTTTCTTTTCATTTACATTTTAGTATAAACTTCTTGATTTCCATCAAATTTTCTCCTGGGACCTTGAGATTGGACTGAAAGCAAAAATTGACTGGTAGGAACCTAAAATAAATTTCTGATGCTAAACTAATGAAGTGTGTGTGTCTAGACCTTTCCTTTCCTTTGTATTTTATAGTTTAAGGTTAGAGAACTTATATACCATGTTTTGAAGAAGGTTTGCTGAAATTATGGTCTTTTAAAAATAAGTTTTGCTAGGTAGACTTTTTATATTGATCTTTGCAATGAGCTTGTCAAGTTCACTTAATGACCTCACACCCTTTGTCGTCTTCTCTGTCCACAGTCATGGGATGGCGTCTCCCATCCCCCTTCCAATCTGCACAGCGTTTGTTTCTTCAGCTTCCCTCTGTCCCCCAGCACAGGTTTCCACAGACAGGACCTTCCTCATCTCCCGGGACCTCACAGGAGAGCTCTCTCTGCGCCACTTCCTTCGTTTTGCTTTGTTTGAAAGGAGTAGTCATTTTTAAGCTATGGAGGTGTAATCCTGTTTCCAGGTTGGAAGGATTTTTGTTGTTTGAGTATGGAATTTCAACAAGCGTCTCTGAATCTACTAGGCTTCTTATGTATTTTTTGGTGTCTACGCATGCATATATATGTGTGCATATACACATATGTACTATATACATATAATATATACATATATAATATATAACATATACACATATACATATGTGTATATATAATATGCATGCACATTCATGAGCATATAAATCAACGTCATGCTTGTGGAGGCCAGAGAACAGTGTCAGCTTGCTTGTCACAGCCTCTACCTGGCTCTTCTGTTCGTCTGTTTTCTTCTGTTTGATACCGACAGTGTCTCCCACTGGCCTGAGGCTATCCCAACAGAGTAGGCGAGTTGGTCCAAGAGCCTCAGATGCTGGCCTTGTCTCTGCTTCCACAGCCCTAGGGTCACAAGTGTGCACTACACACCCAGATTTAGGCAACTCGGTTCTGGTCCTCATGCCTGCAAAGCAGACATTTTACTGTTGAACCATTTTGCCAGTCCTTCTTCATCTTCATCTTTTAATGCCAGTGATTGCATTGTTTGGTTTCATGGCAGGAATCACTTTTTTTTTTCAAGAACATATCAAGTTTTTATGTCCTACTGCATTTAATTTGCTACAGTTTTCATATCTGAATGTTTATGTAGAGGGAGTTCATGTTGTGAAATATCCCGTTTTATGGTGCCTTGGATTTTTTGCTTGTGCATGTGTTTGATTTTGAGGGAGGGCTTCACCCTGTAGTCCAGGCTGGGTTAGCTCTCGCTGTCTTCCTACCTCGGCCTGCGGATGATTGGCCTTATCTGTATGGGATGAGGCACCAACTTCCTTTCCATTTTTTATTAGGATATGTTGACCTCAAAATGAGTTTCATAGTATTTCTTCTTTTTATATTCTCTGGAAAGACTCATGTGAAATTGTTATTATTTCCTTAATCATGCAGAAAAATCCAATGGTAAGCTACAAGGGGACTGAAGTTACTTTGGGAGGCTATTTTTCATTATGGATTCAATTACTTTACTATATACAAGACTATTGTGATTTTAATTTTCGATCTTGAGCTAGCGAGGGTGGTATATTGTGCTCACTGCAGAGTATCCATTTCCCATAAATTTTCATATTGATTGGTCTAGAGATGCTCTCACAGTCTCCTTGATGTTTTAGAAATCTGCACAACTGTCCTCCCATTCATTCCTAAAACAGCAAATAGCATTTTCTCTAACCATTCTTACAGACACATTGCTGTGAATTTATTTTGTGCTTCTTCAAGATGAAAACATTTGGCACTGGCTTGAAATTTTATATCTGTTTCCTCTTGTTATTGGTTTATATTAATTTTACTTCTTTCTTTCCATTTCCTTTGGGTTAAATTTGACATTTTCCCAGCACACACACACACACACACACACACACACACACACACACATATATGTGTGTGTGGGTATGTATATATGTATGTGTATGTATAATGTACATGTATATATACAAAACAAACAAACACCGTGAAGCATCAGATGATTGACTTCCTCATCCTTTTTGTTCTGTTAACCAGGGATATTGTTTTCCCTCCAGCTGTTTTAGCGTTCTTCACTTTTACAGATCACATTCTCATTTCCATTGACATCAAAATGTTTTCTAATTTTCACTGTGGACATTTGTCCCAGTTATCATTTAAAGCATATCTTTCTGTTCACAGGCGTTTCTAGTCCTCTTTTATAACCTGTAGCTTCTTTCATAGAGACAGTGTATACCCTTTGTGTGTTAATCATTCCTGCAAATATATTTAAGCTTGCTTTATGACAAGCATATGGGGGTTCTGGTTAGTGACACTTGAACACCAGTAAACAAAAGGCATTTCGCAGCTGGTGAGTGCAATGTTCTTTATGTGCCAATGGGGTAGGACTTGCTGTAATAGTCAAATCTGTATCTTTATTGATAGGTTTGTTCACCTCATCAATGGACATTATATGTATATCTTTATATACATACAGTATACACACATATATGCATATCATTATATTTTGTTCATATTTGCCCCTTCTGCTAATTTCTCTTATCTATCAACTCTTATAGGTCCATTTATTAACCCCCACAAGCTCCCTTTTCTCTCATGTTTTATGAATAAAGAAATGCATACATATCTGTAAACATCATGCACATATAGAAGTCTGCAGTAACATGTATAATAGTTGCTTTGTTTTATCCACACCTTTTCTTGTTCTTCCCATGCAGTTTGGATGCCATCTTTCCCTCCCTACTTAGTCTTTCTCTACTTTCAAAAAAATATATATATATACACACACACACATATATATATATATATATATATATATATATATAATTTAGCACTTGTCCAAGTCTGGTTTATTTTGCTTAACACAGCAATCTTTGGTTCTGTCTAGCTTCATGAAAATGCTGTCCTGTCTTTTTTTCTTATGGCTGAATAAAACTCCATTGAAGGGGTTGGAATTTAGCTCAGTGGTAGAGTACTTGCCTAGTAAGCGCAAGGCCCTGGGTTTGGTTCTCAGCTCTGAAAAAAAGAAAGGAAAAAAATCCATTGAATAGCTCTCCTATTTCCTTTATCCATCCATCCACCCATCCATCCATCCATCATCCATCCATCCATCCATCCATCCATCCATCCATCCATCCATCCATCCATCCAAATGCCGGGAGTCTAGGCTGGTGATGATGAGTATCTAGGCCACTTCTATATCTTGGCTATTTTGAATGTGGTGTTAAACATGAATCTGCAAGAATCATTTGAATAGGATTACTTAGGATTCTGTGGGAATGCATATGTGGGTACAGCCAAATCACATAGCATTTTATTTTTCGATTTTTTTTTAGTAATTTCCACGCTGCTTTCTACAGTAGCTGCCAAGTTTATATTCCTATCAACAAAAAGAATTTAAGAATTTATTCTCCTTTCATCTTCTAGTATTTGGAGTTTTCTAGATGACAGATATTTTCACTTGAAGAAATAGAATCTTAACGAAGCTTCAATTTTCATTTCCATGATGTCTAAGGATCTTAAAATATTTTCTTCATGTACTGGTCATTCATTTTTCTACTTGAAGAAGTACTAGTTCAATCCACTTGATCATCTGTTAATTGGATGACTTTTTATGTAGAACTTTTAGAGCTCCTTATATATTCTTGCTATTAGTTCCCTGTGGTGTGATGTGGTTTTTGCCTCGGGCTTAGGGCTATCAGAGATCACAGTTTTGTTCTCAGGTGATGGACTCAGCTCCTAGCCCCCAAAGTGGGGCTGCAGCTCACGGTAGCCTTTGTTCTTCAAGCCAAGATCCTTTTCCTTAAACTTTGTAGTGTGTTTGTGCCCAGACTTCCTATGTCTATCTCTCATATTGGTATTATGTCAGACTGTCCCCAGGCTACCTAACTCGATACTATCTGATTTGGAGACTCTTATTCTATCCCAGTCTTTAAAAATGGGTTTCCACCTCAAGGTAGTGTTTCATCATAGCCCATTAAGATTTGTGGAATGAAAAAATATCTGTTCCATTGCTGTCCTATCATATAAGAGGAGTCACAATCTTCCCAAAGCCTGAATGGGTTCAGGCTATGAGAATTATGAGCTTGTCCTGTTGGGGAAGTGCCAGGCTTCCTTTGGCATTATTATTTTCACTCTATAGTTTAATCTGGATATTAAACTGACATTCCTTCCAGACAATTTTGTATTCTCTTCTTCATTATTTAATCTTCTATTAATTCTATATGCTGAATTGTAAATTGTAGTTTGCTTTTTCAAGTGTAGCACTTTCATTCAATTGTTTTTATTTTATTTTTAGTAGCATTTATTGGTTTTAAGAAATAGAATTTGATCATCTTCTATTCTCTGTTATTATGTCCTGCTCCCTCTTCTTATGATTCTCCTTCCTCCTCTACCTCCAGGCTCCTTGTAGTCTCACGTATTCTTTCCTTTTTTCTTTTATTATTATGTTTTTACACACACACACACACACAGACACAGACACAGACACAGACACAGACACAGACACCTACTGATGCATTGACTGTTGCTCGTATGTTTATGGTGTTAGGGATGATCATTGGTTTTAGATAACCAATTAAAGGTCTTTTTCCTGGGGAAGACTGATTCTCCCTCAGTCGACCATTATTAATTGTCCACTGTAATTGTTAATTACTCTTCATGATGTGTCGCTGTATGTTGTCTGGTGTTAATTGTTCAGGTCTGGCTAAGGGTAGCATATTGTTACAACTCCATATTTGTAGCTTACACATTCTATACAGAAAACAAAGTCTCTCTGCAGACATCTTGGTTCTCAAGCTCTTACATTGTTTCTATCCTCTCTTCTGTGACCCTCCCTGCGCCTTAGCTGTAGGGGTTGCATTAGAGACATATCAGTTGGGGTTGGATGCTCTGTGTTCAAATGTGACCATTTTGACCAGTTGTAACTTTCTATGATGGTCTCTATTTGCTGCAAAATGAAATATCTTTGATAAGGGTCAAGAGGTGTGCTTGTCTTTGGGTTTAAGGATAGATATTTAGTATGAAGTTAGGTATTATACTTATAGGTTTGGGAAAGTGGCAGTAGTTGATTCTCCTCTGGGTTCCATGGTCTCACCAGCCATGAGTAGGTTTGCAGAACCAGGCCTGAGTCCAGTTAGGCAGGGGTTAGTTACCTGCAAGATAGAAGTGCCACTGTTACACCTTTGGGGACATCTGGCCTTGCTGATCATTTAGTTCATGTATCACAGCTGTGCAGGGCTATGAATTGCTTCTCTACCCTGGCCATCTGCACAGGACCTTCTGAGAGCTATTTGGTTATTTTTAACACTTGATAGTTCATCCTTTTTATATATTGAAATAATAGCTAGAGCTCATGTCTGATTCCTATAGTATCTGGATCACCTCAGTCCTTTTGTTTTACAGTTATCTGGCTAGTAGTGTGTTTGGTAATTCTTGATGGCTTCACTGACGATTCATATGAAAAAGTGCTGAGGCCTTGGAGGTTCTGTCTTCCTCTCGGATTGAATAAATTCCACATTAGGCCTATGGAGTTCAGGTACTGTCTTTATGTAGTTATAGCCTGTTTACTTTATAATTGGTCTTTACTGGTAGGACACAGCCTTCATAGAAATTTCTACCCAAATCCTGGAGTTTTACTTGTGGTCTTTCCTCCTCAGTGAGACTTCAACATCAGGTTTTGATTCCCTAGCGTTTTGTATCTGCCAGATTCTTGGTTTAGCACAACTTTTCTTAGTATCCACTCCCTGCTTGGCTATGGAGTGCATCATAACGCATATGTAACTTGGACATTACCAAGTGTCTTACGGGGAGAGCAGCTCATGACTATTCTCTGTACTTCCTGTTCCCTTGGGAAACTCGTGTCCCAAGCTCAGTTTTCTCTCTTTTTCCTACTCACTCTAGCTTGCAATCTAGCTTTTACTTGCTCCATAAAATAACAAATTCTTTATTGAGCAAATGGCAATGGATGCTGGATTTTCTCCCTGTCACTCTCTTCGTGGTGATACTTAGTGTCTTACCTCGGAGTTGTTCATTGGTCCATCTGTTTATCTGTCTGCTAGTCTATGTTAAAGAGATATCCCCAGTGTTAGCATTTACATAACAGTAGCTGATTTATGCAGCCCTCAAAGGATATTTTTTCAGTTCATTTTTTTCTTTTAAATGAAAAGAGGATGTCTTATTCTGAAAGTTGGATTCCCTCTGCCAGCGATGTTTGTGCAGAGTTGCTGGGTGGGACGCTTCCAGGTACAGCGTTAATGGTGTACATTCCACATTTGTATGCCTTCCCACTTCCGTGTTATCAGTAGGAGTATTGCTTCTTTCTCAGTGTGGTCCTCAAGTTCTTCTCCTAAGAATATGAAGTTCTCTAAAGTTATAGGTGCATTTTCTATCTTAATAAATATTCACAGAGGCATTATATTTATCTATTTATTTACTTACTTAATTACTAAATATGTATAAGAAGCTTAAATATCTTAGTCTCTACCCAAGGAATGAATGTGTAGAACTCACTCATTTTCAGCATCTAAAGACCAACCAGTACATCTGCACTTCCGTGTTCAGCTTTGTCCTTCTCAGTTCTGAAGACGTCATAATGAACAAGTTAGACAGCAGCTCTTGAAACCACCATGGTTTCCCGTGGAATCTACATGAATAGAACCCATGAGCATGCTCAAAAAACTGTATTCATGAAATACTGAGTAAGATTTGAGCCGTGGAGCTTCACCAGAGCCTTCAGTGTTCAGTGGATCTTTTCAGAAGGTCATCTGGAGCATATAGATATGAGAGCATGCCTAATTGGAGTGGTCACACTGGAGAGTTTTCCCCATTGGGGAATAAATTAGATTAAAAGAGAATATTTAATAGATCACAGCAAGGCTGTCTCTTGACTATGCAGTGTCACACCTTTTGACAAGCATTGTTGCGCTACAGGATCAAAATTAATTGAAATCTTCTTTAAACACATCCTTTGGTTTGGTTTTCTAAATTGAAGTTGTCAAAAGATCAAGAAATAACACCCTTAAGATCCTTTAAAGATTGTCCAACCATCTGATCTACCATACAGAGTCAGTTGGTAATTATTCTGAAAGAACCAATATAACAATGAAGAACAGACTTGAGAGTCATTCCTGTGATTTTGGGTGGGTACGTATCGAAATGACCGCCTATGCCTGCATACACATTTGTTTCATATTCAGAGGCTGATATAGCTCCTAAATAATCAGAAAAATATGCCTTCGTGGAATTCATGTTGCCTTCTAAAATGAGCAGAGTCCTTGATGCTGGCCACTCATCCATCGTTTGAATGCTAATCAACGCTTGTGTCTATTCCCGTCTCAGTAAACAGGTTATCCTACTTCTTGACTCAGAGCTAATTTTAAAGAATCCATGTATTTCCAAGTTGTTGGGGGCCACTTGTACTTCTGCCTTGAACCATCCAGGGCAAGATAAGATGTCAGCATCCTTTTCAGTCATTCCTACCTTCTATTCTCTTGTTGAGGTCACATTGTGCTGTCTTTACATTTAACACAGAACTTCTCAAAGGTTCAGTTACCCAAAAAGCATCAAAAGGGTCCATGACAAAAGTTGACAGAGAAGGGTTCAGGAGACTCTTATCTTTGTTGTGAGAGTGTGACACTCACCCTTGTGAAAATACCCATGATTCCACCCCTTCAATTTTTGGTGTCTGCATCTGGTCAGATCTAGGACTGAAGAACTATGCATTAAATGTCTCGGTCCTCAGACTCTAATTGAGGCAGCTGTTCAAAGGCAAAAAATGTCTCCCTTGGAAAGGAAATACTCAGGTATTTAGACAAACACTTGCGTAGAAGCAAGAATGTGCAAGCAATGGCGTGGATCAACCGCATTACCGTGTAATTGAAACTGACTTTGCGTTGGGTTTCTTCAATGTCAAGGGCCCCTTTCTTTCCTTTCTCAAAGCAACATTTTCCGTTCCCCCTCTTATCTTCATTTGTGTCTCTGCTTCCTTAATCATCTTCAAATGTCTGTGGGTGATGTTCACATGTCCCGTTCTGTTTTTAAAATCTCATTTGTTGCCTTCTCTTATAGGGAGAGGAAGTATTCTGTTTAGGCTACATGTTGGAGGGTGAAAAGTGTTTACAGAACCGTCATCTGTTTCTCCTGATCCGGATCTATTTGATGACGTCATTCTGTCATTTCACAGGAATTGGACAATCCAAAGCACCCAGGGCAGAATGTTTAGGGCAGCAAACAAAACAGGTTTTTATAATTAGCTGGAGAGTTGGGATAAAAGTAGTGATATATGTATTTTTAAAATAGATCTTTAAACCTAAGGAGAGAACATGGTCTTCACTAATATATTCTTTAGTGGCCAAGACTGCCTTTGAGAGAGGTTTGGCATCCCTAAACTAAACCTTGTGCATGGTTAAGATATGGGTTTGAATGAGAGTTCAACTTATGAATTTTGGGTTAAACTTGCTCCAGACCAGGGGTTTCAGAGGGATTTGAATAATATCGCTTAGCATCTGGAATGTGAGGAGTGAGCAATCATGCTAATTATTAAGGTATTACCATGGGGTAAAACAACAAATGTGTGATTGAGCCACTTCCCCAGGACTTATTCAGTTGTTCTCACTGCCATTGTACTTGTATTTTAACATCACAGTGTTTTACTAGGAGGCCCCCTAAGCCCCACCGAATGTCCGAATGGCTGAGTGCCTCTCTTTCAGATACTATTCTTTGACTGCTGAACTTTGGGGGCATCTTAGCTTTTTCATCATGGGTCAGAGTTTTATGTGGCCCCTCGAAGAAGCAGAAAGGTCAGAGCCCCGAATAGAAAATCCCGGCAGAGGTGCAATGATGTCCCATTCTGGTCTCATGGCTATGTCTAATCTCCGTAAGAATGAGAGTTTTGACTGACTTATCCTAAGAAGACAGTGGGAGCAAAAGGGATCAATGCTTCCCACAGTGGGAACTCCCTGGAGACCACTGCCTTTCCTTTCCCACCATGATACTTGTGTATCTGTCCCAAGGAGAAAAGCCATTTGGTTAAAAGCCTCAAGCCTTGGCTTACTGTGTGGGACACTCACACCTTGAGGGCCTTAGAACAATAAAAGAGTTAACCCAAGTGTTGAACACTGTTTAACTATCTTGGGACATTTGTTCTGTGTTCATGGCTTTAGTAATTTTAATGCAAATGGACACCTCTGCAGGCAGCTGTGTCCCCTTAAGCAGATTTTATTTAGCAGCTGAGTTTCCCACATCACTTGGCAGTCATAGATTTTCAATTTTTCCCCATGCCAACAGGGCAGCTGGAATAATTTGCGTACTCATTAATTTGTGAGAAATATGAGCTGCGTTAGGCAGACA
This sequence comes from Rattus rattus, assembly GCF_011064425.1. NCBI lineage: Eukaryota > Metazoa > Chordata > Mammalia > Rodentia > Muridae > Rattus > Rattus rattus. The sequence goes on along the minus strand of NC_046166.1, from coordinate 4,923,824 downwards.
ATGTGTATCTTCTGTGCGGTGCTATACCAGGATAAGCAGCTCAGGGTAGAAGCAATTTGCCCTATCCCAAAGGGGCCGTAGGATTTTAATAAGCTGGTTATGAAAATTCTATTTCTTTGCAATTTGAAGCATCTAATTAGAGCCTGTAATTTCTCTCCTATAACGAGAGTGGATGAAGGTTAACGTTAGGCCTCCTGGGTCCTTTCAAATTCATTTACAGAGAAAAATCAGGTAACAGTTGTAGCTAATTAGAACAGGGTATTAAATATTTAGTCCATCTTGATTTAACTTGGAGAACTCAGACATGCATACGTGTTGTTGGAATTTGGAGAATGATAAAGGGAAGTTAAATTTAATTTTTAATCAAAGATAAACTTGAAGGCAGTGTGATAAATTTCACACTATGGTAACCCAACAGGCAGAGCAGCCATGGCCTCCAGTCTTCTGAACTGTCAAGATAAAGGGAGATGATGTCGATTTAATTTCATCAGTGAACATGTTACCCAAGTTCAAACAGCTGGAATTTATGGTATATTCATAAAGTACAAAGGTTTTATTCTAACAGTTGCATAAAAACCTGCTTTCTTGATGTTTCAGAATTTAGAGTAGACTTTGGCTGATACAAGAGTATTTTTGAAAACTATCCTAAGGAACTATCTTACTCATTATCTTGTTTCTTTGTTTATTTATTCATGTGCGATTTATTTGTGTGAGTATTTTGCCTAAGTGTATTTAAGTGTACCACATGCTTGCCATGATGGTAAACACCAGAAGAGGGCATTAAGCACTCCAGAACACGAACGTACAGCCGATTGTTATAAAACCCTGTGTGGGTATTGGGAACTGAACTAGGACCTTCCATAAGAGCATTAAGTTTTCTTAACTACTGAGCCGTCTTTTGAGTTCTAGAGGTTTTTCTGCTTTGTTTTGTTTTTTAAGGAGATGACTTATGTCTAGCAAACCTCTCTGTAAAAGGAAACTTCCCTCTTATAAGGCTGGGCCAACTGGGTAAGGGGTGGTGTTTTGATGCATCAATTTTGACACTGTCATAGCTAACACCAGATTCCTGCACACTGAGGAATGCGTTATTGACCTTTGTTCATGCTCAACTCTGTTTATCTTCCTGAAAGGGGATTCAGATAAGTCAGGATGTGTATTAGAGATTCCCATGTCAGCCTCATGCTAGCCCTTCCCTCTGAGCCCTCCCAAAGGGAACATCCTTCAGTGAGACCTGTATGCAGGATTGCCCCCAGGAACACTGTCACATCATTAAAGTCTGCTGTGTAGGAGACAGAAGAACTTGAAAAGGCAAAGCTAGGTAAAATGATAATAAACATTTCTTAGGACCATAGAAAGCCCACAGCGGGGTAACTCTGACACCCCCACACAGCTTCCTGGCTCCTGAACCCCCGAACCCCATCCCTGGGCTCATGACCCCACCACTGCTTCTGTGGTTTCATTTTTACGCCCTGAAGCATCTTCACAAGTCCGTGCAGAGGAAAGGGAAGCTTTGGAATCCTCACCTCCATCTGCTATGCAGGCTTCGAGTTGCCAGTTATTCCAGGGTGGCTTTGGACGGCAGTAAATGCCTGTTGTGGGGATAATCGCTGGTTGTCAGAGCATTAACCTCCCTAGATTTCACTCTGGGCTCTTACACATCAAAGGGATGAACATATAGTAAGTGTATCAGGAGTATTAAATTATATTGTCTATCTTATGAGTTCTGTGATGTGGATTAGCATACGGAAAAGGCTATCAGATTGACAAACTGCCTATGTGTGCAGGAGGCTGGGGATGGTCATCAGTTAGGTCTTCTTAGGCCTTGCCTATAGTCCCTGTCTACCCTGTCATGGAGATCAACAGACAGCACGCCGGCATTTTCTCCTTCATTTGACCCCTAAAGAAGAGAAAAATAATACTGCATCAACCCAAGCCAGCTATGGAGGTATCTCAGTGTGGGGATGCTTCCTGGATGTCTCATTGTCAGATCTGCCTCTTGGCTAGTCCTCTACAGGGAGAGAATCTGGAAAATCCTCCTAACATGTGCTGTGGACCTACATTTTGTCTTCTAGTCTCCTTAGAACAGTGAAGGTGAATCTTTCGGAGAGCTCGCCCTGGGGAACCTCTACTGCGGTACTGCAAGCTCACTCAGAGATATAGGTTAGGCTCAAGATGTCTGTTTAGGCAGTTTCCAGAAGGGGAACTGTGAATTGAGGAAAGGTTTGACATTCCTTAGAAGTGAGTTTTTAGTTGGAAACGTAGGTACTGATGATGACTTGCCTGTTCTCCATAGCTCTGAACCGTCTTCCATTTAAGCTGTTGGCTTCATCTCCTGTGCATGAGCTGTGGAGTGGTGCCTGCTTCTGCCAGTCTTCATAGCACATCTTAGTAAGACTTGTTCATACTCCATGCTCCTGTTCTAACACACTTGGATGCAAACCCTCCGTGGAGTCTCCAACCTGAGCGTCGGCTAGAAATAAAGTCACCATTATAACTTATAAGTGCCCGACACATAGGCCATGTTCTGTTACCCTTTGCTGAATGGAACTGAATGGAAATGTCTCCCCTTTTCTATAAGACATGCTTTGTATAAAAATCTTTATGTGTTACATGTAGAATATGTGTTTATGATAAAAAAAATAAGCAGATCCTGAGAAGAAAGTGGCAACTGTTACCCAAACTCTAGAGATTACAGCTTTAAAAGCCATTAATCTTCATACATATGCATGTATATACATACGAAACATATATATTCAGAATGCATGCAAATTTAGAGTTCCCTTGTTTATTTCGTAATGTCTTCTGACGTCGGTAAATTAATTGGCCTTCCTATTATTTGCGATGGCTTCAGGAAAGTTTATGAAAGTCTTATTGTCATTCCCTTCAGTGAGGCGTTCTGATGGTTTGGTCACTTTTCTCTAATATGAACAACACTGAAGGTTCTGCCCTTTATATTAAATCTTTATTTCACAGTATGTTTTTATTTTCCTGGATGAATTTCATGAAACAGGATTGCTGTGTTAATGTTTAAGAGCACCGTGGTTATTTGGCAGAACAGGACCAGCTATTCCTAGAAAGTTCTTGCCAAGTTTTATTCCTAGAACAGAAAGGCCACTTCTGTATACCCCCACCATTAACACACAACTTCCAATTTGATAACAACAATAGTAACAAGAGGAAAATCCCCAAAACTCTGATTTACGTCCATGGTTAAGAGAGTGTTAGCATTTTGTTCTGTCTCTTGCTTGCTTGCTTTTGTTTCTAAGTGTTTCTGCTTCTGAAATCTCCTGGTGCATGTTCTCTGCCCAGCGCGATGTTCTTTTGCCCTGGTATAACAATAAAGAAAACGTTTTTGAAATCCCTTACATGCAAGGGATTTTGTTTTTATGTGTGTGTTTGAAAGAAAATGTTGGGACCCTTGGGGCTAGAGTTCTAGGTGGTGGCTAGCCACTTCCTTTACCTCTCCAGTTCCTCTCATATCTCTTCCCCTCTCTTAAATTCATGATCTCCTCTTTAATGTTTGCACACACACATGCACGAGCACACACACAGACACACAGACACACAGACACACAGACACACAGACACATAGACACACAGACACACAGACACACAGACACAGACACACACACACACGGGGATGGGGGAGGGGAGACATTCAGGGAGGCTTTTATGTATATGTATTCTTAGACAAGCATTTGACATAAGATAATCTATTAGTGATCTTAAGAAGACTGGTTCATCTCATTCATTCTCATTCTCTCTCTCTCTCTCTCTCTCTCTCTCTCTCTCTCTCTCTCTCTCTCTCTCTCAGTAGCCATTCATTGACTGTGACTCCTCACCTAGGGGTAGGGCCTTGGGAGATACACTCTGTCCACACTCGCACGTGAGCTGGTGTTCTCATTGTGGAGATCTTGTCCCATGGATGTAGCGTCCCTGTCTTATAGAGAAGACACTATCTCACAGAAGGTATCCTGACTCTTCAGTCCATTTCTCCCCCTCCTCTGCCACTCTCCATAAGATTTAGGTGTAAGGGTTGCATTGTAAACATATCGATGAGATTGGGCATCCTATTGGCAGTTTTGATCAGTTGTGGCTTTCTGTACCAGTCTTTGTCATAAAAAGAAAGTTCTTAGGTAAGAGATGAGAGCTACTTTATCTGTGTCGATAGGATTGGAATTTAAAATTTTCTATCTCCAAATGTCATGAGGGATTATTCCCACTTTGCCTGTAGTTTGCGCATAACCACAGTGATTTATTTACCTGGCAAAATATTTGGGAATATCTGCAAGGGGCTAGATACTTGATTAGGAGTTAGAGAGACACTGAACAAAATTAGTGCTGTAGCGACAACATGAAGTCATCTCAACTACAGAACAGAGTTTCTGTCTTTCCCAAGTCTTGGTAACCAGGGACATCATGAGTTCAGACTCCATAAAAATAACATACAAGCAAGCGTAGCCATGACAGGACATAGCTAGGTCAAAGAATGTCTCTTGAGGCAAGCGCTGACTTTCTTTGTGCTCTCCAGCTAGAATGGGGCTCTTCCTTACTTGTGCTCTCTGTGTCTATGTTGCCCCATACATTGACTCTCACCCGCTCTGGGCTTGTCACATCACACCTTGTTTCACAGCTTCACCATTGGTCGAAGAAGGTTCTTAGAGATCAAGATGATCCCTTGTCCCATATGGCTTAACCTTTCTTGTCTCCAGCTGTCACAATGCCCCTCTTGCTACTTATGTATGAGGACAATGCCTGAGGATTCATGGTGAAGGACACAGAGTAAAGGGGGGAGACAGTTCCTGCATTCCTCAGTGGCCGCCTCACCAGTGCAGGGGAGGGATGGCTTTGCAGTTTCAGGGTCCTCCTTAGGAACTGCAGCAGAGACCGTGCAGCCACAGGCTGCCTGTGTTCTATTCTGAATGCCAAGCCCTTTGGGGTAAGGATGAGTTTAGGGCAGAGTTACAGGTCTAAGTAATGGTACTCTGGGGCTCTAGCATTCAACTAGAAAGAGAAACTATTCCATGACTCAAGTGGGCATTACAAAGTTAAGACTGAAATAATACTAAAAACTGATGGGGCTGGGGTCTTCAAATACTGACTTTTGAGATAAAGGAAGCATCAGGTAGCAAGAGTGTGGTCCTTTTGTTCACACACACACACACACACACACACACACACACACACACACACACTTGATTTCCATATTGCTTGGCCTTCTGAATTCTCTGGAAAGTATTTCAATACTTTCCAAGTTCCACAATGGTGGAGACCATATGGGTGTTTGACTTCATCATGTCTCCAGCATCCTCAAGGCCAATAAGGATGGAGCTGGGGTCCAGTGAATGAGACTTAATGAAAATGGATAGGCAGTAAGACAGAAAATCAAATGGTATTGATCATTTATACAGAACTCAGCAGGAAGGAAAATGGATGGCCACAGCAAGACTACCACATCCCCTAGGTATCTAAGCCAGTGAGTGCCAGTGACAGGGACCCCACAGATAGCTCAAAGACTTAAATCTGCAATATTAAAGACCGACTAGTTGCTTAGGACAAAATACTACCTATACTGACTAAACATGAGATGTGAAATCCCCACTGGGATTTCCTCTAAAGGAAATGTTGGTCCCCCTAATCCTGAGAAACTCCAGCCCCCTTCCTGCCCTGTCTACCTACTGTCCCTCCTCATTGAACTCCAAGTAGTGGTTCTCCACTACAACGCAGCAGGGCTGTCAGTGTGGAGAGCATGCTCCTATAGTGGGAACTGGGTGTGGGGATATTTTTAGAGGGTGCCAGAGGCTGCTGTATAAACACTCAGCACACACAATTTGCCTAGTGATTCCGACAGAGACTCTCCCTCTGCTCCTCCTGCCTGCTTCTCTGGATGTCACAGGGAAAATGGGGGCAGTGCTGTCTTCAACAATATCTTCGCACTTGTCTGACACATCTCTGACTCTCCTCCTGACAGTAAGCCCCAGAAGGAAGCAGGTGAGATGACAGCAGAAACTGCTATTTTGAAATAATTCTTAGTGACACGGAGGATCGGTAGGGAAAATAGAAATGACAAGCACCTTGGGAGGAAGCCACTGTGCTAGCTTGGAATCTACAGCAGCTGCTGCCCTTAGTGGGGCCAAGAATGATTCAGGAAAATTCCCAGGCTCCTAAGTCTTCAACCTATAAGCCATAGCTATGCTGATCACCAGGAAGGCACACAGAGGAGGGGACACTGTCCAAACGTATACTGCTACTGTAGCCCAAAGAAAAATAACAAGGATTCTATTTGGTATTGAACCCTGACCTAGGAAGGAAAAGGAAACCCATTCTCTGGAAGAAAAAACATTAAAGGAGGTTCTTATGTTTGGGGTCCCATGACCACCCTAGCCTTTCCTTTAAATTTCATATTCCCAGGCCTTTCCCTGCTGCATATTTCCCTCGTATGAACTGAGGCTTCGGGGATAATCAGAAAGAACGTTGTCTTTTGCGGGATCAATCTTCCACCCTCTGATATCTTCCTTTATTCTCCCAGTCAACAACAGCTTTTGAGAGTGAGTTCTGTGATAGTAACCACAAGGCAGGAACATTGGTGTTGAGCATTGAACTCCCTGCCCAAGGCCCAGGTTTAAAGAATATGTGTTTGGAACAATCAACTAAACCCAGTGGAATAACCCTGCCTTCTGCTAACTCACGCGTCTAGTCACCTGTTTCTCCTTGTTATGGCAAGATAATTCTATGTGCCCACGGTTACATGCATAGGGAGAACAATGCCTTCCACTGACATCCCTTCTCGCTCCAAGTGCTTTACCACCTACGATAAGTTCTTTTCTCTAATGATAATCTCTGAAGCAGACAGTTACATAAGACACCATTGGCTTTAATCTTTGCAGGGCTCCCATATAGAATCAAATGCCAACCCTCAGAGGAAACATACAACTCCCACCCTGTGGGCAGCCTGGGAAAAGACACCAGTTTGGGACTTGTGAATGTGAAGTGGTAATAACTAAGACCAGAGGACTTTTTTTTTATTTCTGCATTTTTAAAAAATATTTTATAGCTGATCTTAAGTGTTAAAAATAAAAGCCTAAAGGAACTGAGCACACGAAAGATAAAACTAGCCATTTGACAGCAAGTCAGACTGGGAAACTAGTTTTGAAAATGAGAGGTCAGTGAAGGAAACAGTTCTGAATTCAGATGTTTCCCCTGCCAACTCATTTGCCTGTCCTGAATTTACGGGAGGGGGAGCAGACGTGGGTTTCCAAGACTGCAGGTGCATGAGAGATCCTTCGTTTCCTCCAGGATACTCGATGCACTCTGTGGTCTCAAGGATTTAACCAATTTCCTGAGTTGTGTCTTCAGCAGAAAGAGGCAGCTGCATCTAGCTCAGTGCCCAGCAGCCTTGGCAGGAGGCAGCGCAACCTCCTGACTTCCCATGAGTAACGCTGCCCATTGCTGAATCTGAGGAACCATTTACCATTTTGTAAAGGTCTTTTCCCGCCACTGATCTAGTTGGATTACTGGGATGGCTTTGTCCATGTGAGTTTGCTTATTCGTTCCTGTGTTTCCTCTGCCATCCTCTGTGGAGGAAAGGTCTTACTTCTGTGTCAGCATGACTAATGTTGCTGGGAAACAATAATGCAAAGGATGAAAGGTTGTTTTGGCTCATCAGGATGTCTCTCGGGCATCGACCAGGAAGTGGAGAAAGCAGGCCAGAAGCTGAAGTGGGCGCAATGGTTGGCTGTGCTGGCAAGAGGGTGTGTGTCAGTTTGACAGAGGTTAGAGTCATTTTTGAAAGGGAACTTGAGAAATTTTCTGCACAAGATTGGCCTGCAGACAAGCCTGTGGTGCATTTTTCTTGATTGACGACTGATGCACAAGGTCCCAGCTCACTGTGGGTGGTGCCATCCCTGGGCTGGTGGTTCTGGGTGCTATAAGGAAGCAGGCTGAGCAAGCCATGAGGACGGAGTAAGTTACCAGCACTCCTGTGTATCCTTTATCATTTCCTGTCTTGAGCTCTCTGCCCTGCTTACATTCCTACCTTGGCTTCCTCACCTAGGAGTCTAAAGTGAAATAAACCCTTTCCTCCCCAACTTACTTTAATCATGGTGTTTTGCCATAATGATATAAACCCATGTAAGACACTGACCCTAGTAGCTTACTTGCCCCTGCTATACCCTACCTATTATTAAAGGTTGCACGGTCTTCAAAATTGTGTCATAGGCTGGAGACTAAGCTTCTAGATCACAAACCTCTAGGAGGACGTTTCAGATTTAACACATTGCAGGTCATATCTGATAACTAAAACTTGCTATTTGGAGTTTTGGGGTGACAGGAAGAGTGAAGGGCCACACCACCCTATAAATTCTAGGCCATGCCTGTGGGTAGAAGTCTAATGTTTGGGATGGGTTAGAGGCATCAGATGGCTTGCCGGCCAGTCAACATTCATTTGCGTATTACTTCCATTGGCTGCATTATGCTAGCATCCATTGATTCAAAACTGAATGAGATGGAAATGCACTCCATCTCCAGCTTCTTTAAATGTGTTCTTTCAGGGATGGGAAGTGCATCTAAAACCCTCAAGCTTTGTAGCAATGCTGTCCTGTTTCAGGTCCTAGAATATAATTTTTGTCCAATTCATGTAGAGCTCTTATTTGCAGTGACTTTTCTGGACCTGAAATTGGGCAGAAATCTGTTACACTGCTGTCAAGGAATTGGCATGTGAGCCAAGGAGCTTCTCTCATACTCTGGTGTGCACATCAGAATGAGATTCCATTTTAATTGTCCACAGAATACACTTTGGGAAGAATTTATGGTAGAGAATATGAGATGTCAAAGTGAGAGTCCTTAACCTGGGGTCCTTAGAGAAATTGATTCTGAGATTTGGGGAAAAGGGTCCCAAACCTTATAAACCTTAGCTGAAACTGTGAATGTGTTTTAGAAGAGGAGGAGGAGGAGGAGGAGGAGGAGGAGGTGGAGGTGGTGGCTGTAGCTCATGTATTAGACTCTCTGAAGATTGATAAAAGTTGTGATCATTGCAAGGCTACGAGTAGGAAATGTTATCCCATTGTCATTAGTAATGGCAGACTACTAAAGACTGTGGGATAACACTCAGTGCTGGTGTGCTGCAACAACTTCTAGGAGGAGGACTCCTCTTCCTTATCCCTGAAAGTTAATTTCCTCTCCAACCAAACCTCTAGAGCCAGGGAGAATGTGTCTATGTTTACATGACTTTGTTCACTTTGCTGCAGTACGTTGTCTGACACACAATTGGGGTGCAACTGGGGGTCACTGGAGGTCACATGGCTCCTGACCTGTTCTTTTCTCTTTACTCTGTCTTCTAATTTGCTATGGATCGCAGTGGCAGGTGTGGGTGAATGAGTCACTTCGTAGAAATTGCAAAATCATAACACAGAGGGTTTCAATACCTTGCTCAAGATCCTGAATCCTGTAAGCTCTCCAGGGACCAACCTGGAACCATGGTCTCCTAGCTTCTTCTTGTTTTAAGGATACTAAGAGTTTGTTTAGTCAGGGACAGTATGATTTACAGATATCATAATGGTTGTCAGAAAGGACAATGTTTATTTAATCCCTACTTTACAAGATGTAGAGGGACATGCCATATGTGTCACCTATGAAGAAGAGCCACACAGAGAAGTACAGAGGCAAGGTCAAAATAAGTGGGCAGGAAGAGAAGAACTCAGAAAACTGAAGTTTCTGTTGGAGTTCAAAGGGGAGGAAAGAGGCACGTGTAATTTCAGGATTAGATCATGCAGATTATTTAACTGGATACTGGGGGACAGGGCTGTCTCAGGAGGTGTCATGGTTGGGTCCAGGTTGGTTAAGGCAGATGGGCCCTGGGAATGTGAATGCCTGATGAAAGCACAGGGGTTGCCCTGGGCGGTGGATGGGTTTGTTGGACTTGCATATTAAAGATATATTTTTGCACATTGAAGGTACACTGAAGATGTTGTTTATTATCTCCAAGGTCTGTAAAGCCTTGGATATAAAGAGATTAAGAATACAGAGATGGGTGCATGGCTCAGTGAATGAAGCACTGGCCAGACAAACCTCAGGGCAGAATTTGGACCCAGCTAACCCCACAAAAGCTAAGGCATGAAGAGCTGCTCCTAGACCCACCCTTTCTGGGAAAGAGGAGCATGTAGTCAGCTGCCTGGCTGTTCCTGCCTTTGAGACTGACACAGCTTCTTTAAAATGTCATCCTGATCCAGCACCCACCGGATTGTAGAGCTCTCTGAGTTTAGATAGACATAACTTGGCAGTCGGTAGACACGGCTTTCTGGAAAGGATTCACATTTTCTTAATTCCCAGACCCACATGCCTTCACTCAGGGCCCCCTAATAACTCCAGCATTCTGAGGGCTGAGACAGAGGATCTCAAAGAGAGGATCGCCAGCTAGACTAGCCAAGTCGATGAGTTCTAGGTTCATCAGGGGACTCTATCTTGATAAATAGGCAGATTAACAATCATTGACGATATCCATGCTCAACCTTTGGCCTCCACATGTACATCCACTGATACACATGTGTGCACATACACTCCTATAAATGTACAAAGTAAACTTTTAAACTCCAGGGCTAGAATGTTGGAGTTAATACACTTGCTCTGGCCCCAGAATGATGCCACTGGAGCTATAGTCTGATAACTTGTGTCATCCTCCTTTGAAGATGTCGTAGCTACTTGACTTCTTATTCTAGCATAGCAACCCTACTGGTGGGCCCGAGTATATCCTTTGCCATGACAAAATACTGGCTAAGAAACCCATCTTATCTGCACCCCATTCCAGAAGACCATAATGACATTTCATTCTGAATTGTGATATATTCATTCACATATATGAGGTAACAGACATTTATTGGGGGAATAGAAATTGGAATGAAATTATGTGGACACTTGGAGCATCGCTTAATGTGACAGTCCATTCTTCATAATGATCTATGATATTCATTTGTTGAGATTTGATTACTTTTGTAATCTAATTCAATTTATCCTATTTTATTGTCAGTTGGGGCAATGTTAACTTAGTTGTCTCTCTCGTCCTCTAGATGAGCATGGTGGCTTCAACACTGAAAAGCAGTCTGTCCAAGACGACTGTACCCTTCTCTCAGCCTGTCTCTTCTCCCACAGCAAGCATCTTTATGAAGATAAACATTGGCAGTGATTTATGAGCTCTCTCTCTCTCTCTCTCTCTCTCTCTCTCTCTCTGTGTGTGTGTGTGTGTGTGTGTGCGTGTGTGTGTGTGTGTCTAATCTGGTTCCATCCTTTATCGTCTGCTTAGAGATTAAAGGTTTCATCCAAAAATGCTTCAAGGCATCAGACATTACAGAAATGGACAAATAGTAATGAGAGTTATCAGGAGAAACTCTTTGCCACCGTGCCAATTTAGAACACATTTGGTAGCATCAAACTGACTTTAAGATAGAAAATCATCTGTTTTAGTGAATTCTGAAGCCACTAGTCATTTTGAGCAACCCAAAGAAATGAGCATAATTGAAAAGATGTGTTAGAGACTCCATTTGCCTGACTGGGGACTGTAGCCCCCTAGTTTCAGTTTAGGACCTATGAAAGTGTGCATGTAGAAGTCCTGGTCTCTTCTGGTAGCAAGTGTCCTTAACACAGTCTAAAATGAAAGACTGCCCTTTTCCTGTGGCGGGATAGACTATGTATGTGTGAAAACACTGCCTGCTCTATCCCCACTGCATCTTGGAGCGAAGGAATATTGGTGTGATCTCACAGAGCAGCTCAGCCTGTAAGCATGGAGAGCAGGGAGCTAGAAGAGCTGTTCTTAGACCCACCCTTTCTGGGAAAGAAGAGTATGTAGTCAGCTGCCTGGGTTCATCACTTGCCAAGTCTGCTGTTCCTGCCTTTGAGACTGACACAGCTTCTTGAAAATGTCATCCTGATCCAGCACCCACCGGATTGTAAACTCTCTGAGTTTTAGATAGACACAACTTGGCAGTTGGTGGACACAGCTTTCTGGAAGGGACTCCCGTTGTCTTACTTCCCGTACTCACATCCCATCACTTAGGCCACTGAGGTCTCGGTAGATTCCTTTTATGACAAACCGACTTGAGGAAAAGGACAGGTAACTTGGCCAGGGTTTCAGGTGGCCAGCTGCCGGCCAAGCTTTTGATCTGTACTGCTCATGGTCTTAATATTCAGTGTTGTCTGAAAAGTCTGGCCAAAGCCACTGTCCCTTTTTCACTTGGAACCTCTAGGAAGCCTGCAGTTAGTGTCCTTGCTGAAATCTGTATGTCATTGGACTGTGGTTCCCACATGTGATGGCACATTCCAGTGAGGCTAGAGAGCCTCAAAGTTGGTGCCTGCTTTAAGGTTCTGAGCTGTTCTTGGGAAGGATGAGAATGAGGAGAGTTGCAAGGTTGTTAAGAAACACGAATGAGCGGCCAGATTGAACGCAAGTGTTCATGGCCTATGCCCTATACTATAGTCAGAAGGAGCCTTTCATATGGTGCAAGCCTGTACTAGGCCTCTATTCATTGCCCAGTTGGGAAAAAAAGCCATTCTCTAACAGTGACCTATGGGGTTCATCCTGACTGATGCCACTGCCTCTGTAAGTTCAAGCCACTCCTGATGACTCTATTCCTGCCACACAGGTAGGTTTAATGTCACTTGGAACATCTTTGTCTCAGTGGTTTGACACCAAGCATCACCTGGAGCATCCTGTTCTGTAACTCTGTGCCTTACTCCCTCTCCCTCACCTCTGTTCATCCCTGCTTAGGCATTGCCTTGTTGCGACAGCTTTCTCTCCCTTCCTTCTTAACCTAGCATCTTCCTAAATCCCCCATCATCTTCCCCTGATTTGCTTTCCCCATAAGCCTTTAATCCAACAAATATATGAGCATTATATATGAATTTTGTTTTACTCCCAAGACAGTGTGGTTTTTACGATGTTAGTTTGTTCTGTGTCTATGGAGTGGTCCCTGGCATCTAGCAGATGCTCAGAAGGCATGGGTGACTGATAAGCTCACCCTTTTGTTTGTTGATGTGGGTGGCAGCAGTTTCCTCTCTGGTTGCGCCATGGACCTATTGAAATTCTACTATAACCGCTTTCCTTCTCCTCTTTAAATAGCTGCAAAAATAAGAATTTGGGATTCACTCATACACAGGGAACGGGGCCATCTGTGTTTCTCTCTTTGCTCAACCCTTCCTTCTTTTTTCTTCACAAGGCCATCTTTGAACTTGTCATCCTCCTGCTTCAGCCCCTAGAGCTGTAGTGTTATAGGCCTGTATCACTGTGCTCAGCTCCCTTGGAGCTTCTGATGGGATTCATCTGCATAAATCAAATATCAGTGTAACTTCTTTGGAAAAAAATGGTTTGAAATTATTTTTTGTTTGTTTCCTTTGGATGAAATGAAGTGACTTTAAGAGACTACATTCAAAGACTTTATTAATCAGGTTTAATGAAAGATCAGAATTAACTAGTGGGGTGACTTGGGCACTGTTATGCTCTGCTTTGGGCCCTGACAATGAAAGGAACCTTCTGAGCCTGTGTCTAGGGAACATAGTGGTTAGGCTCATGGGAGTGTCAAAATGGAACCTGATAGCTAGCCTGGCCTGTGTTATGGCTCCTTTTCATGAGCATATATGCTGTCCACTGGACTCTCAGGATTACCCTAGACCTGGCTCTGCTAAAGCTCCTTGCTATATTAAAAAAAAAAAAAGCTGAGTTCACAGCAAACTAGTAAACATTGATTCAGTGGCACCTCTTAAGAAATACATAAATATGAGTTAGAGGGATAGAGACTACCACAGAATACAGCCCTCAGAATCAACAGAGCAGGGCTCACAGAAGCCCACAGAGACTGAAGTAATAGTCCCAGACCTTGCATGGGTCTGGGCTAGGTCCTCTGCATGTATGTTATAGTAGTATAGCTTGATGATTCTGTGGGACTCTTAACAGAGGAAGTAGATGATGTCTCTGACTCTTTTGCCTGCTTTTGGGACATATTTTCTCCTGTTGGTTTGCCTTGTCTAGCTTTGATATGAGGGTTTGGACCTAGTCTCATTGCAACTTGATATATGCCATGTTCTGTGCTTGGTTGATATCCTGGGAGGCCTGCTCTGTTCTAAAGGGAAATGGAGGAAAAGCGGGGAGTGGGACGAGGTGAGGGTACCTCTGCAAAGAGTAGAGGGAGGAGACACTGTGGTCAGGATTAATGGATGAGAGAAGAATAAAAAAATTAAAAAGATTTTTAAAAAAGAATAGGACATTCGAAAGCAAGCATATCAGTCTACAGAATCTGCTGGTGAGGAAATGAAGAACTTCTGACTGCACACATAGAGGTTTCGTACTCGGTTAAAGGAATAGAAGAGGAAGGCGGCCCTCATTTCTCCATACTGACATTTTCTGTTTGACTTTCACTCCAATTTTATTCCTCCTATGCTCACCCAGAATTGTTCAGGCCCTTATGTTACTCTCTTCTCATGTAAAATGAACTTTAATTGTTAAAGCAATAGCTACTTATTTTTTAATGCATTCAATCATTCTAATAGCATACAAGCTTCTGCTGTAAAAACTGGGAGTCTCCCTTAGAAAAACAAAACCTCACCGCATGATTATTAGTCAATCAGTTCTCAGGAAACACTTAGGATTTGATTGTTGATCCTGACGTAATGAAGATGAGCATGCATGGACTCCTTGCACTGTGTGTTTGCAAAGCTGTGTTCTTCAGTGTCCTTCCATCTCCTGTCAACTCTATTGACTGTTAGCCTCCATGGACATTTTGCCTGTAATCCTGACTATAAGATAAATGCCTAGAGGTACAATTACTGGGCCAAAGGAATTACAAATACAAAATGTTCTTGCTATTGTTAAATTGCTTTCTAAAATATTTTACACTTTGAAGTAAAATGCTTTCCCTTTTGTGCTCAGTTGAAAGGCATTATTGTGAGCAAATGCAGGGCATAAACCCAATATCATCTGATTATGTTTATTTTCTAGGCAGAGATGTAGAGAGTCAGGTCCATGCTGCTTCTACTCAGATAAGAGGTCGGTCCACTGGGAGCCAAATGTTGTACATAAATGGAAACACTGAGCATGACTCTGCTTTCCTCTCATAAGCAAAACAATAAAATGGAAATCAACAAAACAAATAGAATGCCTGCAAATCCCTCAGCACAGTACCTGACCCATGGATGGTTCTGATTGTGGAGGCCTTACTGGTGGTGATGGCGGGGATCACTGTGTTGGCTTTCACTTCTGCGGGGCTTGTTAGCACAATTCCTTAGCAATCATGACTGATCTGAAGCTTGGCTCAATCCTACTGGCTTTCCAAGTAGGTTGCCACAATTTAAATCAGGAATTATACAAGTTTGCCAGCAACCCAAACACTTTTCTTGGGTTTTAACCATACCTCCGAGGGAGAACAGTTTCTGCTCAACCTTTTCATCTAAACAGCCAAACGGCTGGCACCCATGGACGGCTACCTTTGCAGCTTTGCCCCAGGTTCTTGACCACAAAGATGAAATGCATGGCTTCACAGCCTAAGAGCCGTCTCCTATTCTTTGTTGTTAGGCTAAGAAATGATAACGATGCAAGTTTTTTTACCAGTCTAGTGTTTACCCTTTAAAGAACTTAACATTGAAACCAAAGCCAAGACTTTATGAAGACCATGAGCCCTATCTCAGAGGACTGGACTCAGACATTGAACTCTGTGGACGATGGCTCTCGTGGACTTACAGCTGTTTGGAATCATTTGTATTGGCAGACTCAGCAGTTCAAGAGCTCTGAGAGGAACTTGTATGTGAGCAGACCTTTATGAAACTAAGAAAATCATTGTATTTAATTGGGCCTCAGTTTCCCCCCAAAACAGAGAGATTAACCTAAGTAGAGAGAGTGACCAGGAACAGAAAGTGAACCAGAAGGGCAGCTGCTGGCAGTAGGCACCACTAAATATGTTTGTGTGTGAAGATTAGATCTTCGCTTTCTCATTTTTCCCAAGGAGATTAAAATCCACTAATTTGTTTGTTTGTTTGTTTAAGTCACATTTGCACTCCCCAATTCTGCTTGCAGGATGCTGTGGACAAGAGCTGCAAAGAGAGGAAATGATAGGAGAGCTGTCACCCACAGGAGCTAGGGCTGCAGTCCAGCTCATGGACTTCAGAAATCCTTGGCTTTGGTTTAAAATTTAAGTTCATTAAAGGGAAAATACCAGATGGGCTAAAACTTGCACCTCGGTCATTTCTGGCTAGTCCGTCTCCCCAGGAGTGCCTTGTACAGGAGCTGTAAAGAAACAGAAAGACTCTCTGTCAGACCGACAGCCACAGATTGGGGCTTCCTTGTCATGATAATGCACTTAAAGTCCCCTTTCAGTTAGAAGTGGACCATGACCCAAATCCAGCCTTCATGTTCTACTGCCCAGCCTAGGAGAGATTCAGAATTACAACAGAACTCCCATTTCATAGCTGTGAGCTTTTACATGTTTTCTTTCATTCAGGTACTAATAACATTCCAAGTTCTGTGTGCCACGGTGGCCCAGACCTTTATTTCTCCTCACAAAAAGGGACCTCCTCCATTAGGGTCCCTTTCAAGACTGGACTGCAAAAGATAATACGCAGTTGTAGGAACGACCCTAGAAGAGCAGCAGTCATGTCTCCCACAAGGCTGACTGAGCTAGGGGGACATTGGCTGGTAAGGCCTTTGATGTCTCGTATTAGGTTCCATCCAACTAATGCTCTTCAAAGAAATGCATTTGGCTTACCAGGGAAGACTGTCTTGGACCAAAGAGTTTTGACCCCACCACCACCTATCTCATTCCAAACATGGTGCATCAAAGGGGTATAAGGCTCTTTTTGTCTTATACTTTATTCTATCTTATCATCTAGTACTGTTTGAAAGGTAGTGCTTTGTTTCAAAGAGGGGTGTGTGGGTGTGTGTGTGTGTGTGAGAGAGAGAGAGAGAGAGAGAGAGAGAGAGAGAGAGAGAGAGAGAAAGAGAGAGAGAGAGAGAGAAGAACAATGAAAAAAGAGATAGCCTTTTAAAAATGTAAGTTCTCTGCTCTTTGAGAGCTTATATGTTAGGATGACTAAGATGGGGACTCAACAGGGACTCCACAGGTCTCCAAGCCACAGGCAGTGTCTCTTGTTTCAGTTAAGGACTTACTATGGAACCCACGCCTACGGATAGTTAAAGAGCTCCCACAGCCTGTGCATTCTGCTAGGGAGAAACGCCGAGGGTCTCACAGAGGTGTTTCTATTCTCCGGAACAGCACAGTCTGGGTTTTCAGCGGGAACAAGGAAAACAGTTGTGGGTTTGGTCTAGACCTGGATGATCCTTTTCCACTTGTGGAATGAAGCCAGGCCCACACTGCTGCCGGCCCCCGCCATTTCTGGCCCTCCTTCTCTGCCCTGCACCGCACGCTGAGAAACAACTACCATTTATGCCATATGGCTGCAAAGATCAAAGGCCCCCAAGCCCCAGAATACATTTCTAGCCGACTGTACTTTCAAATGTCTTAAATATGTTCCTGCAGATGGGGAGGCATGGGGCATGGAAGAGGTGAAGCACATGTGTGTGAGGCATGCACGTGGTCTGCGCGGGATGGCGCAAGCTGAGTACTGCTCACCGCGTGTCCGTCTTCCTTTTAGGTTCGAATCTTCACTTACCTCATTGGACGCGAGGCTGCTTTTGCAGACAATCTCAAGTGGATGGCTTGTGCTAACAAAGGTGAGAATCCTGACTCTACATTGCTGGTCTTGGCTGTGCAGAATCAGCAGCATATATGGGACAAAGAAGGAGTCCTTAAAGAACATGGCTATCCTTTTACTGAGAAATAGTAATTTCATATATTCTTGGAATGTGAATATATACACACACACACATATATATATATATATGTATCAAAACATGTATATAATAAGCAGTTGGGGTGATAAGTACATGGAACACCTCAAACACTGATCATATCCTTGTGGTGGACCAATTGAAAATCCTCTCTCCTGGTTCTTTTGAACTATACAAACATTAAGCATAGCCACTGTGCTGCACTGTAAGAATACCGGACCGCCTATTTAATGATATGCAAATAAATAAAAAATTCCTCCTCCTTAGCTGTAGTTTTATATCCTTTTTGCTTCTATATATGACTTAGAACAGACAAGGACAGTACAATTCTCAGATAAAATCCATTTCTAAATTTTCATTGAGGGATATGTAACAGCTCTTCTGTGATTTTTTTTTTTTTTTTTTTGAGGTCATAGTTGAGTGGCTAAGCTTCTTTTCTGCTTTTTAGTAGCTGAGTAGTCTTGGAAGAGCTTCTATGCAAGACTTTCACTATGCTACAAACATCCACGTCTCCAACACCCCAGACTTCTGCCGTACCCTGAAAGCAGGTTCTTACAGCAGGAGGGAATTCAACCTGGGTTAAATCTGAAGTGAAGCATTCGATAGCTGGTACAGGCATCTACACTCTCTTCCATAACTCCGAAACTTCCTGATCCAGATGGAACCGAGATGGCAGTCAGCATCCTTATCATGCTTGGACCTCTGAATGAGCAGGCAGATGCCTTTGACGCTCACTAGATGTGTGCTGAGACTGTGTTAACGTGCCCCAGTGAAGGGATAGACCACCGAAGTCTGTCAGTACCAACCACTGTATAATAGGACAGCCATCTTCTCTAGTATGGGTAGTTAATTTAACTTGTGTTGTAAGCTGTTATGGGAGCACCTGCTCTGAGGAAAGATCAGGGCTGGGCTCTGTCAGGTGGAGGCAGAGTTCGAGGCTGAGGCCGTTCTAATGGATGTTGTTTTCCATGATGCAGCTTTGACCACAGGACTAGTGAAATTTAGTAACCTTAGTTTGCATTAGCCATTTAATACTCAGCATGGAGGTAGTAATATTTCTTCCTTTGAATTCTGAGTTGACAAATACAAACTCTGTATATGGTATGGACCATGATGTTCTGGGATGTGCATACAGGGTGAAATGGTCAAATCAAGGCAGTTTATATGGATTGCATAACAAATAGATTCTGGGTGATTTTCAAAAATATAGACATTGTTATCAGCTGTAGTCTCTACAATGAACAACGGAGGTCTTGCATTTATTTTTCCTGAACTGTAATTTCATGCCCTATTCTTCTGCTGGTTCTCATTAAATGGAAGGATTGGTGCGATGGTGCTTGCCAAGTTTAGTAGTTCAATACTAGCTACTGAGGTGCATAGTCATTTATGGAGTTTTGTGTTCATAAAGTAAATTTATTATCAATCCTTACAGTGTATCAGACACAAGGCTTGGGGCAAGGAATGGGAGTGGAAGTAACAGGGCTTTCTAGTTTAGTAAGGATCATTACGGCCAAGAAGGAGTCAGACTTTAAATCTAGCATTTCTTACTATTGGGATGGGTGTGAACTTCATCACCTGCAGAAAGTGGGTAGTGTGATACCTGCCCAATATGCAGGTTGTAGGCAGGAAGTGGGGCTGTGCAAGTCGGATTAGTAGCCCTATTCCTAGCACATAAGTGCCCTTATTATTCCCTTTCGGTCAGTGACCTGTTGATCTGTCTGACATCCCCTTCTGAAATGGCCGGCTTCCTGAGAGCAGCCTCGACCCTGCCTTCATCTTGGTCACCTGACAAAGCCCAGCCTTGAACAGGTGCTCCTGTAGCAGCTTACAACACGAGTTAATTATCCCTGCTAATGAAGATGGGTGTCCGGTTATACAGTCGTTGCAATGACAGACGTAGGCGGTCTATCCCTTCACTGGCCTTGTAAGTTAACACTAGCAACACGATAGCATTTGGATTTTAGTGGAAGAAAGGGGATATGATGCTGCAGCTTTGATGACTTCAGGAAAACATACTTCATTTCCAGCAACCGAAGTTGTTTCTCTGCAGTTTACACAGAAGGGAATGTTCTGGAAAAAGGAAGGGGTTAATGGTCAGAGCCATTCAGTGGAGAGGAAGGGCAGTGGAGATGCATTGTGCTTTGCCTCTGTGGATTTTCTTTACGTGCCTGCATCATTCTTTTATGGAGCTAGATCTCCCCTGCTTCGTGTCTGTGCAGTTCGAAGTGGTCATTCCCACCTAATGTACACAACATGTACTATGCAGGAAACATGGTAGATTTGATAGCTTCTCCCTGGACACCAGCTACCAAGTCTGAAGTCTAGCTTCCAAGCCCTCTTCCAGACAAAATTATGTCACCCAGCCTGGGTCACTTAGTCGGGCATGTTCAGAAGTAAGCCCACAGGGGGAAATACGGATCCCCCAGGGATAGAGGAGATGGCTGGAGCCAGGCCAATAAGCCACGGTGCCTTTCTTTTGACTTTGTCTTTAACTTTCTGCTCCTGTTTGGAATGGTCTTTTAAGCAAATCTCAGTTTCCTCATCTCAGAAAATGAATGGCTTCATGGGGGAGCGTTAGTGCTTCCTAGAGTCTGTGAAATAGCAAGTCCTACGTTTATTTTGTTTATTGAGCAGCTTGTCTTACAAAAGTATGCATCACGATGCTCACCCCACTTCAGCTCATCTCAGGAGCAGGCACAGCAGGAGTAGAGGAGGCCTGGGGTAGGGCATTAGGTAAACCCCACTCTCCTTCGACAGCAGAGGTCCTCTGTACATCTTCGAACTTTGTTGACATTTGAAAAAGACTAAGTTAGGCTTCCCAGTTTTTTTCTTTAGTCTGTGGCCATGGGAAAAAAAATCTTTTCCTTTTTGTCCTTATTTTTATCCCTGCCACACTAGATTGCACTTTTTCCCGTCAACCACTAGACACTTGGCCACTGTGATTGCTTTTGCCTATCTGTTGTCCAGCTGATAAAAAGTCTTCAAATTGGTTCCTTGTCTTAATCAACTAATATCATAGCATAATTTTGTTTTAGCTACCCTAAGAACCTTTGAAATATTCCTATAAGGACAATTTAGTCAAGGCAGAACCTAGCCCTGGAATTCAGTCTATAAGATTTATAGGTTCAGAAAATCCATGGCCACAAGGAGAGCTGCTAGTTGGATTAGTAGTGGGATCCAGTATGCACCCCTTCTTCCTGCTGATTTTGCCTTTCATTTTCAGCTCTCCCTCTGATGACTTTGGGGGAACAGAATGTCACTGTCTGCCTCTCTCCAAAGTCACACTCACTAAAACAGTGTCAGGTTCTGCTCCTCTGCACCCATGTAAACACTGGCTTCATGTTGGCGTCAGCCATGAGCAAGGATTCATCTATGGTCATTAATTAAATCTTTGTTTACGGTGTTGGATTGTTACATGATGGAAGCAGAATAACATTTTCATCTCAAATGACATGAGGTCCAAAGCCCTACCTACCCCCATGACATGTTTTTGCCCTGACGCAACTAAGTTCTTCTGTGAAATAAACTGTCAGCATCCAGGACTTGAGCAGACCAGGAAAAGGCCAAAGTGAAGCCTGCTGACAGGTTGAGCTGCCTGACCACAGAGTGACCCTGAGGGAGAGAAGAATGGTGAGGGCCATTATGCCATCCCTGGATCCCTGGTGCTCAAGGACCCACTGTCTGGGCAGAAAGTCTTTCTTAGAAGTCTGGTAGCCATGGAAACAGTTGATATTCAGTCAACCTCAGATGCATGCCTGGGAACATTCATGGGCCTTAGCTCTCTACCTCCTTCAAAAGCTGGCAAAATCCAGAGAGACTAGGAGCAGATTGGTTTGTTTCATTTTATACCAAAGTAGGGCCTACCCTAAGGGAAGCAACTCTAATGAAACAACGCAGCATGCCATTTTAAAGACATTAAAACCATCCCCATCACGGGAGACAGGCAGGGCAGTTTAAATGCCGAATTCACACCATTGCATAAATAAGCAAATTGGGACAGCAGCAAAGATGGTCGGTGAGTCCAGATATCCCATGAAGAGGCGATAACCTTTTCTAATGTGCAGCATGCCAGCATTTGAAATGAGCACTAGATGATTCCCCTTCGAAATCAGAGTTAATGGAGTGTTTCCCAGCTGTGCAAACACAGGCTCTGCTCAGTGTTGGAGTTCTCAATCTGTCAGTCATCATGCGCTCCAAAGGAAATGCCTTGTGTGTCTCTCCCAGTTGTGTGTTTAGTTTATCCCTTTTTGAGGGGTTAAAGGTTCTTCTCTCCTTGTTTGAAATAGAACTGGTAGCCTAAGTCCTCCAGGGAAGTCCAGCCACTGACCTTTACCCAAGAAATAATTCTTAATCTCACTATCCCTTTCCAATTGTTACATAATCCCAAAGATGCTTCACATTTCTGAGGTCAAAAGAACGGGTCTGGTCTTGGGAAGGAGAAAAGCCATAGTTAAACCATTTTGGTTAAACCAAGGATGTGAAGAATTGCACGTGACTCAGACAAAGATCACCATGTTGCTCTTGTTAATAGCAATTGTGGATTA
The DNA here is from genome assembly GCF_011064425.1 of Rattus rattus. Lineage (NCBI taxonomy): Eukaryota > Metazoa > Chordata > Mammalia > Rodentia > Muridae > Rattus > Rattus rattus. The sequence continues at coordinate 4,901,462 of NC_046166.1, read as the reverse complement.
CTGATTGCATTCCGTGTCAGGCAGGCACATAGACCTTACATAATACATCTCTGTAAACACTCAGAGAATCCCAGGGTGGTGTGTGTTATACTTATCAGTGTTTATAAAGAGAGGACCCCTAAACACCGGCTCTCTGGTTTCCAGCCTGCCATACTTAAAAGGTTGGATAATCTTAAGAAATATGTGACATAGCTATACCCACGCTGCATCACGTCAAGGGGAGACATAAAGAGAAGTCTGTTCACCTGAAATAGGGAGATGGTACTAACCAGTGATTCCATCCCTGTCCATCTGATGGCCTGAAAAGCTCAGTGGGCTTACTTAAAGGAGTATTTTCTGTCAGAGAATTACATCATTGAAAAGTACTCCCTTCTCCTGGCTCAATACAAATACACACACACACACACACACACACACACACACACACACACACACACACACACACTAAACCATACCATACAAACAAAACATACCACACCATACACACACACACACACACAGAGACACAGACACAGACACACACACACACACACCACACACACCATACATACACATACACCATACACACAAACATACACACACACACAAATACCATACACACACACAAATACCATACATACCATACACTCCCACCATATACACAAACAACATATTTACAAACACACACATACCATACATACAAAATATATACACACCACAAACACAAATACAAATCATATTCACAAACACACACACTGTATACACAGAAACATGCACATATCGCACACACACACCACACATACACCATACACACACATACACCATACACACAAACATAAACACACACACACACACACACACACACACACCACACATATACCATACACACACATACACCGTACACACAAATATACACACACACACAAATAGCATGCACACCATACACACGCACCATATACACAAACAACACATATACAAACACACACACATACCATACATACAAAATGTATACATATCATAACACAAATACAAACCATACACAAACACACACACTGTATACACAAAAACATGCAGATATCGCACACCCCCACACAGACACACACGCACTACGGAGTCCCAACCCACAGCCAACTAGGAGCCAAGATCTTGTGTAAGTCACCACAGCAAATCTGTTTCATGGTGGCAGTGATTACATCACACCTGGGAAAATGGCTCTGTCACAGAAAGCTTTCCCAGCAATGGTAGAAACAGAACCTGGCCATGTGAGATGGACAGCAGGGGTTGCTGACAAAGGCAGACTGGCATCGGGGCTCTGGCATCGGTGTCACTGTAGAGTGCAATGTGGAATCCTTTGTTGATGGCCGAGACATTTTGAAAACATGTTGAAGTCAGAGGAAATCACAGGAATACCAAGGATTGGGCTGCATATGGTTTATCACCCCGAGTGGTTGTAACCCAGAGTTCACAGAAGGAATGCTGCAAGGGAGCAAGGCAAATAAATTGATGTTATATAGAAAAATGAGCAGACCATTTGTAATAGGTGGCTAATTTCAGCATTAATTACTCAGTAATTACCGAATGATTGCTGATTCTGTTTTCTTACATGATATATGAAGCTCAAAAAGGCACATTAAAGACGAGAATAAACATTCAAGAGCTAGAATTCACCAGGAAAAAAAAATATCAGGGGCAGTAAGGAAGGTGGCCAGCTCCGAGATTACAGAGGGAACTGAAGGAAGCGTCTACAGTTTCACCGGAAGATCTCGACCCTTAGCAACTTCCTGCTATCCATCATTTGTTAACTAGAGCATACATTTCTTAGCTAGATCTACAGAAAAACATTTAAAGGCAAGAAAAGACTCTTTCAGGAAGGTTTCAGGTTCCAATGGATGGAGAGTGAATATATATATATAATTTCAGCTTTCTTTTTTACCCTTTACAGACCTATATCTCTGTTTATTATATTGAAATATAGCTTGGAACCATGCCCTGGGTTTGTATGATGGTGCTAATTTTTGCCAGAAACTTTTAAGGTCAGCTCCGTTATTATCCTCAACCTTGCTGGGAACAGCTACAATACCCAATTAACTCCCTACAGGTACCTCGGAGGAAGTGTTATGAGGAGTCTATGGTGTTTTTTTGTTTGTTTGTTTTTGTAAAAAAGAATGCCTTCTCAGTTGAGAATAAAGGTCACAACCTTAAGCTGGATTCAAATTGGTCTGGAGCTAACTCTCCATACTTCTCTTTGCTCCTTCTATAAGGAGCACCTGAGGTGGGCTGTCAGGAGTTGCAAGGCAGAGGGCAATGTGAGTCTCAGGAAGACCTCAGTGAAGGTTTGTGTAGTGTCCCACATCCTTACATCCCCAAATCTTACATTTCCTTACCAGGCAAGCACCAGCTCTTATAATATGCCAGGGTACAAACATCCCAGTGACACAAACATAGTAAGAAAGCAAGTCACAGTCCAGCCTCAGACCAGACTGAGTGTCCTTATCACCCTGAAACAAGACACAGAGAGAGAAAGCAAGTTCAGATGGGCCAGTTCATCAGGGAGAGATTTTCCCCAACCAAGCCATTGGTGATAAAATGGATCAATCCATCTTGGGAAACTAATAAACTGAGCAGGAAGGAAATGAGCAGGAAGTGAAAGGATCTAGGCAGGTTAAGGCAGAAGGGCCAGGGCCAGCTCAGTATAGAAGAGCAGGAAAAGGGTTAATGTCCAGTAACAGTGTGCAAGGGGGTTTCTAGGCATGTGAGGGCTGATGCAGAAAGGTTCTTGGAGGTCAGAGTAAGACATTCAGATTTTGTTCCAACTCTATGTGGATGCGATTGTAGTGCTTTGGTCAGATAGATGAAAATATATTTTATACTTTCAGATGAAGGGAGGAAGTCATGGGGAGGCTGCAGATGGACCTTTACTTGCACATCATGGAATCTTGGAGTAGGGTCAAAGTGCTAAAGGAAAGAAGATTAGTCTTAAGAGTGTTTTAGAGACTGGCCCAGAAAACTTGCTGGTGAGTTAGATATGGGACCAAGGATAGAGCAGAGCATGGAGATGGGTGTCTAGGATGATGATTCCGCTTCAATCTAGCTGGACAGGAAGCTATTGGGAAAAGGCCAATGGGTGTTGGACAGGAAAGTCAAGAGTTAGCTTTTCATATTTCCTTTTGAATTCCTGTGTTCATACACAAGAACTATCAGTTAACTGCCTTACCCAAGACTGAAGCTCTGGGTCAGCGGGCTTTGTAACATTTGGACTGAGTGAGGTTCATTCCTCAGCTCAATTCTTTCCAAATGTATGATTGACACCCTTCCTAGCTCATTCTCAAAGCCGGTGGGCTGTGTCCTTCATTCTTTCTCAAATATCCTTCTCCCCTCAGCTCTGTTTTGGAGAACCCATCAGAGAGCTTTGACATTTACTTTGAGGATTAGGTGTGAGGCTACCAAGAGCTCTTCTAAGAGAGGCTGTCTTCACATGAATGGATCCACAGTGAAAACAATCATCAAAGTATCCTCATCCAGGCCAGAAGTACGAAACTGACCAACATGTTGGTACTCCTCCTTAGCTTATACTATGTGCCGATTCTTTACTTAGAATTCAAGGGTTAACTACTAGAAGAGATATTAAATATTTCCTTTCTTCTTCTAAAGTGAATTATAGTCACCAGACTCGAAGGGATGACTCCTGGTGGGTAAGGCATTCTCCTTGTCCTCTAGCAGTCCTCAATAAAACGTTTCTTGCCTACCATGCCTCTCAGCTGGACCACCTAGAAGCCATATACCAATGGGTCTCCCCAAGTGGGGGCCAGACCTCCAAGAGAACTCACAGGTCCTGTTCTGGGATCTCAAACTATAGCAGGCATGCCTTCTCCTCCTTTGGGGCCCTGTTTCCCTGCAATAGTCATGGCCAGGAGGGTGGGGCAGGTAGGAGTGATAATGCATGCTAATTAGCACTGTGCAGAGCTGTCATCAGGAACCCAGAAGCCACATGGTCCCAACCTGTTTGGGACTGGCACACCAAATTCAAACCAGCTGGCTTTTGTGTGGAAATGTTCTTGGTGGGTCCAGCCCTTCCCAGACCTAGCTTCCCTACCGAGTGCTTGGTTTAGATATAAGGAAAGTCTGTAATTGCTGTGCAAATGCTACAGCAGGTCTGGCTTTAGAGTCCCTTTAAGCCATCCCTGATTCATTCGGTAAGTAGGAATGGACCCATCCTTACTTAGCAACAAGAAGAAGAAGCAGTAACTTTTTTGTGTTCTCACTTAAAGTCCTTCCATAGGCACTCACTTTAGGACAAGGTGTCAACCCTTCTTCACGTACTGCTGGGCCCATCTCTTTGAGGCATTTCTGTTCTCTGTTCAACTCTTTAACTGGGACCACTCTAAGCTATTTTCAATCCCCAGAAGGGGCCTGTTTCTCTATAATCTAGATGATTCCTTTGTATCCTTGACTTTGCCAGGATTCTGCAGTTGCCTACCCCCCACTAATTCTGTCCTTATTCTTTAGTGTTTGACTCCAGAATCCCTGTCTCAGGGTAGCCAGATGGGATTGGCTATCCCTATTATGTCTTAGCTTAATCGTGAACTGCTGTTTTGTGCTTCTTTCCTCCTATCTGCATAGCCCAAGACAGAGCCTTGCCCATCCTGTTCATTCCATTAAGAAAGCTTTCCACACAGACTTGAACGAATGGCTTCCTCCAGCAGAGCCAAACCTGTGCCCAGTGCTCTCCTCCCTTATAAACCTCCTAGCACCCAGCAAAGCCTATCAGATCCAGGTTGCAGAGGAACATAATAATGCCCTTAACTCCAGATCAAATAGTAGCTTCACCTAGAACTACAGAACACTGAGAATGTTTTCTTTTCATGGAAGCCATGGCTGTCAGTCTGACAGTCACAGCAAAGTAGGATCTGGAATGCCAGCCTCAAACATACACAAGGCAATACCTGGTATATGCTGGAAGTAATGGGTACGAACAGAGAACCGTAGACAGAACAAATGGAAGTGAGAAGTGCACAGCCTATGCCCTTTCCCGTAACTTCCACCCAATGCTGGTGGAACACTGGCAAAGTGCAAGTCTTTAGTCCACTCCAGTCATGTTGTCATTACTCGCTACTAATCCTCCTGTGTGTATTAAGAATGAAGGAGAGCCATCCTAGTTCAACACCCAGGAGGCTGAAGCAGGAAAACTGCTTTGAAAAAAAAAAATTCAAAGCCAGACAGATCGCCATACCAAACAATGCCAAGCTTGTCTCAAAAGCAAAAGAAGACAAACCAAGGAAGAAAGGGGTTAGCAAACTTTCTGACACTTTTCAGTACATTAATCAATACTAATACCAATATTATAATAACGGCATCTCTTTTAATTTTGTGATTCATAATTTTCTCCTTGGAAATATGTTCACTAAGCTGGGATGGAAAAAAAGACAGTAGGATTGCCTGAAGTGAGGATTTTGATTCCCATGTCCACACTAAAGCCTGGGACATAGCCTTGTGTCCTTGACTGTAAATACTCAACCATTTCTGTGTGGGTTAATTTAACTTCTATTCCTTTTGGTGACTATACTCTTGTTTGTGAAGATAAAGCTTCCTTCAAGAGGGAGGGACGAGATCCAACACTTCACAATGACAAAGAAGGAAATTTGGGCTCTGGCCAACATGTGTTCCTTGATGCATGTTTCCTGTGTGCTTCTAAATCCTGGTCCTTCTTTTGGCAGGATTTTTCACCCAGATCTCCACCTTGGCTGATGTGCAGGAAAATGTCATGGAATACCTCCATGTACTCAGTCGACCCAAAGTCATCGACCAAGAACATGATGTGGTGTGGACCGAAGCGTACATCGACAGCACTGTGAGTCTATGGGGACCCTGGGCGAGAGGCTGGGTTTGTCCTCCTGCTTCAGGGCGAGGGTTTCATATCCTTCTCCATCAGTTGTGGGGCTTGAGTGACACTGCCCCAGATTGTAGGTACAATTGCTGTTGTTCGTCTTGGCAGGCAAAGGTCGTATGGAAGATGACCATGAATAGGACCTGCTCCTCTGAAAACATCAACCACTCTCCCTTTTTGTTTGTGGTTTCCCAATAGCCCACATATGATCACGTTCCTGCATGAGACAGTGATGAAAAGCACACAGATGAACTCGGCCCTTGCCATGTGTGAGGCCCAGGCCTCGTGACGGATCATTAGGTCTCAGCTGAAGATGTGGCCGAAGCTCACTCTGATAACAAATGGGGCCCACCACAGAGGATGCAATTACATTTCCCTTCCATAGACAGGCAAAAAAATGTGGTTACATGGGGGTTCTATAAGCATGGTTGTGTGAACTCTAGTCATGAGCTCCTGAGAAGTTGGATTGTATCGTGTGCTTAAATGGAGGGACTTTGCCAGTCACCCAGTAATCACTCCATGCCTGTGTTTTTGTGTAATTTTAGGGTGATTTTTCATAGCGATACCGAGTCCAATGGGAGTGGAGTGTTTCATTTATTGATTGTAAATGTTCTCTGAGGACTGTTCAGCCATCATTTTTCTGGAGATTCACATCTCATTAATCACAAATACACAGACATGGCTGTATTCTGTAGTTGTCTCCATGGCTGTCTTGGGCCTACTTTCCTCTCTCTGGGCTCTCCTGCTCTTGTTCTTGCTATATTTCTGGCAGCATCAGGCACACATAGGACAATAACAACACATGAGAGCCAAACTGGGGACACCCTGACCCATCCAGCTCACCACAACAGCTTACCCCACTCCAGCCTTCAAGTAAGACATAGCTAGTCCTGACTTGGAAGGGATGGGGAACCTCAAGGAGAGTCACATGAAGACGAGGGTGTGGTCTGGGAAGTACTTCTTGGTTGCTGGTGACACTGACCTTTTATCATTTTGGGAGTTGAATCCTGGTTCAGTTCCGAACTGTAGAAATGAAATATAGCTAAGCTGTCATTTGAGCTGATGTCACATTTATAACAGGGACAGTGGGCACAGCAATCATGATGCCACCTCCTCTCTCTTGTGGTTAAGTGAGACAGAAGAACTAAGAGGAGAGGAGAAGCACGTGTCTAGCTGGTGCTAAAGAACCAAGCCACTCTGGTTTGTCATGCAAACTCTAGGCATCCAGGTAGATCAGTGGTTTTCATTCCTCATGTGAAAGTATAGGGCAAGAATTTAGAGATAAAGCATATGATGTATGAACCTGAACGGATTAGTAGATCAGAGAGGCCAATAAACGGTCTGATGGCATACGGGAACTTAGTATATGTTCTCATATTAGCAGAGCAAGACTACAAATTAAAAAGACAAAGAATATTTTCTCAGCAGGTAAAGGCTCTTTCCATCAAAGCTGATGGCCTGACTTTGATGCCCAGGGTAAAGAGAACTGACCGTCATGGGTTATCCTCTGACCTTCACACAGCACCACAGCAAGTGACCCCATGCTCAAACACAGAAATAAACAAATAAATAATGTGATAAAACATTTTCAAAGACAAAGGAAACTCTTCCTCAAAAATCCTATAGGGAAAGAAATTAGAAGAAGACATAGGCAAGTCTCAAATATAATAAAATAGATTTTTATGTGGAGAAATACACGCCTTTATCCATAGTAAGAAAATGCAAATTAAACCATAATGAGGTGCCATTTCTCAATAGCAGAGTGATTGAACTGGAAGCTTAGCCATGCGCTGTCCTGGTGAGGACTCCGGCAAGGGGGAGATCACTATACAAATGCAGAAGGAGACAGTTTCTGTGGAGGAGTGTGTGCTGTTCATTCTCCCTTTGCTCCAGCAGTCATATTTGCAATTACCCTTGAAGATAACTCTCCATTAAGACAGAAGCCCTTGGAGGCATTTGTTCATTAGAACTGTGTGTAATTTCCACATGTTGGAGATTGTCTAACTCCCCAAACATGTCAAGATTGATTGTGTGAGTCGTAGACTATTAGGAGCAAGAGTGAGGGTGGCCTCCGCTGCTCAGCATAGGATGTTTATGTAGTAGCAAGATATACTGCAAAGGAAAGTCAGCAAACCCAAGAGTGAGGTTTGCAGGTGACTTCCCTGTAGTACAGAAGACTGAATGAGAAGGTATTGCTTCTGCACACACAAATGCACATAGGCAAGGGGAGTTAGAAGTCCACAGAACTGAGTAACTAGGAAATGTCACACACACCCCTTTTTATGGAGTTTTGATTTTTGTTTTGTTGTATCTTTGGATGTTTGTATGCTGTGTAAGTGTGTGTGACAGACAGAAATACAGACACACACAAACACACACACATATGCGAGAGAGAGAAAGACACACATACACACACACGGGGGGGGGATACATGCATGACATAACATGTGGCAGACAGAGAACAATGTTTAACATCAACGGCAGTCTTGACCCTTTCGGTGTATTTGAGTGTGGGTCCTTTGTCCTTTGCCCTAGCCTAGCAACCCTGTAAGCCCAGGGATTTTCTTTTTCTGCCCCATCTATTTTTAGAAGCGCTTGGATTACACATGCACTACTGTGTATGGTTGGTGCAGATTCTAGCAAACTGAACTCAGGTCTTCATACACTTTACCTACTAAGCTGTACCCCTGACCTAGTTTTGTCTTTAAAAATTGTTCTATTCATGTGGGGGTTGGGGAGTGTAGGTACATATATCATTACTGCACATGTGTGGAAGTCAGAGGAAAACTTGTAGTAGTTGGTGATTTCCCTATACCATGTGGGTCCTGGGGACCAAACTTAAGCCATCTTGCTCAGAAATTATACATTTTCAGGCTGAGCCATCTGGCCAGCTCAAAGATAAAACCAAAGTCTAAGCTAAACAAACAAACATTTTATTGCATTTATTTATTTATTTATTTATTTATTTATTCATTCATTCATTCATTCATTCATTCATTCATATGTTAAATGTATAGGAGGAAAACTTTAACTGGGTATCAACAAGTTGAAAACAAAAACAACTCTATCATCATTAATAGCAAATTTACCCACTAAACAGGGAAAAGAAAACATAGCTAGCCTTTTGAATTAATCTTTGATATAGTGGACATTTATTATTACACTTTTGAATAAAATGTTCAATACTACCTTATGATCTAGAGAGAAGAATGGAATAAATTTAAATTTTCTTAGTACTTTTTTAATTTTAATTTTTAATTTTTGGATATATTTTATTTACATTTCAAATGTTTTCCCCTTTCCCTGTTTCCCCTCTAGAAACCAGATATCTCCCCCTGCTTCTATGAGGGTGCTCCCCCATCCGCTCACCAACCAACTCCCTTCTACCTCCTGACAATGGCATTGGCTTACACTGGGGCATGGAGCCTTGAGAGGACCAAAGGCCTCTCCTCCCGCTGATGCCTGGCAAGGCCATTCTTTGCCATATATGTGGCTGGAGGCATTGGTCTGTCCCTGTGTACTCTTGGGATGGTGGTTTAGCCCCTGGGAACTCTGGGGGGGGGTCTGGTTGGTTGATATTGTTGCTCTTCTTATGGGGTTGCAAACCCCTTCAACTCTTTCAGTCCTTTCTCTAACTCCTCCATCAGGGATCCTGTTCTCAATTCAATGGTTGACTGCAAGCATCTGCCTCTGTATTTGTCAGGATCTGGCAGAGCCTCTCAGGAGACAGCTATATCAAGCTCCTGTCAACATGCACTCCTTGGTGTCTGCAATAGTGTCTGGTTTTGGTGACTGTATGTGGGATGGATCCCCATGTAGGGCAGACTCTGGATGGCCTTTCCTTCAGTCTTTGCTCTACACGTTGTCTCCATATTTCCTCCTGTGAGTATTTTTGTTCTCCCTTCTAAGGACTGAAGCATCCACACTTTGGTCATTCTTTTTGAGCTTCATGTGGTCTATGAATTGTATCTTGGGTATTCCTAGCTTTTGGGCTATTATCACTTATTAGTGAGTGCATACCATATGTGTTCTTTTGTGATTGGGTTGCCTCACTCAGGATGATATTTTCTAGTTCCATCCATTTGCCTATGAATTTCATGAAGTCATTGTTTTTGATAGCTGAGTAGTACTCCATTGTGTAGATGTACCATATTTTCTGCATCTATTCCTTTGTTGAAGGACATCTGGGTTCTTTCCAGCTTCTGACTATTTAAATAAGGCTGCTATGAACATTGTGGAGCATGTGTCCTTGTTATATTTTGGAGCATCTTTTAGGTGTATGCCCAGGAGTGGTATAGCTGGGTCCTCAGGTAGTATTATGTCCAATTTTCTGAAGAATCTCCAGACTGATTTCCAGAATGGTTGTACCAGCTTGCAATCCCACCAACAATGGAGGAGTGTTCCTCTTTCTCCACATCCAGGCCAGCTTCTGCTGTCACCTGCATTTTTGGTCTTACCCATTCTGACTGGTGTGTGGTGGAATCTCAGGGTTGTTTTGATTTGCACTTCGCTGATGAGTAAGGATGTTAAATATTTCTTTTGGTGCTTCTCAGCCATTCAATATTCTTCAGTTGAGAATTCTTTGTTTATCTCTGTACCCCATTTTTAAGAGGGTTATTTGAATCTCTGGAGTCAAACATGTAGTAGTAAGAAATTCTTAGGCTTTGTTTGAAGGATGTTGAAAATGAACACATGGAAACATTTTAAGGTGAGGCAGGTGCCTATGCGGTTTGACTGCATCAAAGGCTATAAGATGTGATTCCAACTATGTCCACTGAGAGGCTAGAGTCACTGAAAGTTACATAGCAATGAACTCATCCTGTAGCAAGATCCTCTCCCAAGAAAAAGAACCAAGATTCCTTAGAGAAGTTGCTGATTCCAAGGCTTCGGTCGTTAAGGTACCTTTCTCTTCTCAATAAAGGAAACAAAATATTTTATATCAGAAAACAATGGAATACTAAAAACAATAACACCATCATATCAAAAGTGTGAAGTTAGCATTAAGTGTCTCTTGTTGGTGGAACCTGGGACAGTTTGCAGCTCAGAACGACATACAACAGTGATAGACCATGCTCTGTTGAGTAAAACACCAGTCCATGTATTATCAATGATAACGGACAAACACCAAACAGATAAACTCCATAGGGAAGGGAGTGTAATCTAAAGCGTCATGACACATGGTAAGTGAGGGGCTGATGGAACTGGAGAGTCACCATTCTGCAGCCAAGGTAGTTTATGAAAACCACACTCATTTAGAGCCAGCATTGTCAACGGATTAAAAATCTAGGTAGAAACCTTGGTGATGAGAAAGACATTTTTATTGTTTCAAAGTGCTTCTCCAGAGATCATTTTTAATTAAATAAGAGGAAAATAATAGTTCCTGAACAGTAGGATACCCTGTCTGGTCTCTAGTATACTTTGTAGGAAACTGTGCGAACAACATCTTGAGTAGGTCAGTAAAATGAGAAGCAGATAAATGCTGTATGCTGGTGGAAGAGGATGTGGTACTCATGTTTGTTACTCTGGCTAGAGACACAGCCTGAAGCTCGTGGAGGGCCTACTGCCACTGAAGGATTTTCCACTCTGTAACCCTTGACAGCAGAGGAAAGGAGAGTGGCTTGGGACTTCCCTGGGCAACCTTCTGTGTAATGAATACCTCTGAAGATTTCTGTTCCACGCAGAATTAATACTCTGTGCCTCAACCACCATGGCTCATTACTGAGTAAGCTCCAAATGGCAAGATGACAGGAGGGACACGCCTCGCTTCCTCCAGCACCTTTTACTACACATAAAGCGAGGAAGCCAGGAGTTGGGTCAATGACAGATCAGCAAGGATTCTGGGTTCCCCTAGTGCCTATATATATCGATATCTATATCTATCTATCTATATATATATATGCAAATCTCTCAGATAAATAAGCTTTCAAATAGGAAGTTCTGAAGAACCTTCTCAGTTTAGAGATATAGAGAGGCCTCTTCCATATGCGGCTGGGCATGGGCATCTTTTTTGTTTTTTAACTAGGCCTGAGGGTGAAGGGATCACTGCTGTGCACTCCTCAATGGCCTCTGACCAAGAAACCACAGTCTTTTCAAACAAGTCATTGAGGCCTAGATCTGCAGCTCAAGCTCAAAGCAAATAGCAAATCAAACAACTCTGTTACGTGTACATCAGGGTCAATATAGGATAACCATTCTGGATTCATCTATAGAGTCTGCGTTCTAAGATGATCCCACCAATTTTAGAAACCCCTAAAAGTGAAGCGTTCTTGAGCTCTTAGCTGCCACAATGATTCATCTTTATTGACATGAGGATCAATGTAGGAGATCAGTGAAGCCCACCTCTGGGTGTCTCTGGGATGTCAATTCCATCAGTGATTAATACTGTCTAATATACCAACGGTTTCAAAATGACTAACGTTTTGACCCAATCCATCGAACCCAGTGTTATCACTGGCCTATATAATAACTCAGCTTTCAGTAATGAGCATGTACCATGGGGATAGGCAAAATGACCCCTTCTTAATGTGTGTAAACCCCAGTGGGGTTGTCGTAAAAATTTTAATACATTTACACATATGAAAAGCCTATCTTAGATCTGGAGCTAACAACGTGGTGTTAAAATGGCAGCTTGGTTGTTACACCCATAGGTGTTTAAGTCCACATTAGCTCTGCCCCCTAACCAATTCCCATTGTAAGATAGAAACAAAGCCTACCTTCTCGGGTTGGCTCTAAGGGTTAGATATCCAGAAGGATGGGCTGTTATGTATTGTCTCTCAATTCCCCTTGTTTCCTGCCTTCCCTTAATCCATCCTCCTTTCTTTACTTCTACAGCTCATCATCAGATACCTGTGTTGTTCCCCATGGCCATATGTTTAACTGTTTACAACTGTATGTTGCACGATCTTGAGGGTCCTATGGGCGTCAATCTATTCTGGAGCATACAAGACCCCAGTTAATTGATGGCTGTGCCATAGTTCAGAGTTATTTCCCAGAATGGGCCAGGTGGACAGGTTTGGGGCAGAATTCGCTGGCTTGCAGTTGTAGGACTGGGTCTTGTTTTCTTGCTGTCTGGAGAATGGTTACCTGCCATTCCTTACCATACCGCCACAGTTACACAAGCTTACTCACTTCCAGACCAGCAGAGTTTCTCTTTCCTGCTCGACCTTCCCTCGATGGCTTCTCCCATTAGGTTAGGTGCACCAGGCTAGCCGCCTTTTTATGAGCTCAAAGGCAATTGTTTGGTGATCTGACTGTAGAAATTCCAACCCTTCCTGTCCATTCTCCAAGGCCAGGGATTTTACAGGGATATACTTGTTAGAGGCAGAAGTCTTGGGACAGAATGCTGCCCACCACAGCAGCCCCTCTGGCTCTGTGTTCTTGTTTGGCAGGAGAAGATCCTGCCAGAGGCCATCCAGCCTTGCCTTTTCCTACCCGCTTTCAGACTAGGGAGGCTGTGCTCGTTCTTCTACAGTGCTGCAGCTCTCTCTGCTTCCACCGGCTTGGTCCCTGCCGTTATGCTCTGATGTGAAAAGGGTTTTTCACTCCTTTGGAAGCAGAAAACTCATGCCCCTGTTGATTTATATTATTTCTACCAGGGCCACAGGAAGTTGGCATTTGTTAATGTCTAGTAAAGCTGAGCACTTGATCCCTCAGGTTTCCTTGCCATGGTCCTAGATCTTCTTTCTCTCTAATTACCAGATTTTAGTAGTTCTGGTGAAAGAAACTCTGGCCGCTTGATCTGTCGGGCATTGTAACTGAACCCAGCATTAACAAAGATAATTATGCAATTGACTTAACAGTTAACAGAATGGTTCGCAGCATCCTGTGCATGAAGTTCCTTCCTTTCTTATTCATTACACATGGACTCATGATGTCCTGAGTCTGCACATGGTCGGAGACGTCCCAAACCATTAACAGAGCCTGAGGTTGGATGGGTCATTGGTTGTATTTACCAAGCCTAGCTCTAATATCAGAACTGCAAAGCTCTTTTCATAACTCATCCTCCTGGCTTTTTGCTACCGGTCTGATTAAATATTCAATGTCTGCCGCGGCTGCTCCATTCAATTTGCTTTCCCGATGAAGACCAAATAAATGAATGAATGTTAACAACATTAATTATGCTCAATCTAATAAGATCTCATGTATTAATTGGCAAAACAGCAAACACCAGAATTCTGGAATTCGCCGGGCTTCTCAACTTCACACGAGTCATGCACAGCCATTATCTTGGAGGTGCAGAGCGAAAAGTCATTATGAGTGGGATTTGTTCCATTTCATAAGCAAATCACTTGCGCTTTGCAGTTGGGTCTTAATCAGCTCAGGCAAGCTACCCAACTTGCCATGTAGGGCAGGGCCAGCATCAAACCCAGGAAGCATCCACACCCCAATAACCTCCTCCAGGGGAGTTTGCACAGAGCTTGGCAATACACAGAAGGGAAGCAAAGAAATCTTTCAAAAACAGTGGGAATGTGACCATTTAAAATAATGAGAATTCATTACCCAGCCCCTCCGCCCCCCCTCCCCCAGTCTCTCCCATTTGCTGGCAATGCAATTCAGTAGGCAATCTACAGGAACTTCAAACCTATTTACTTGCAATGGCAAATTAGACCTGTGTCCCTCCTCCTCACCCCCCACTAAGTCCAACTTGGAGGAAATGCCTTGGGTTTGATCAATTGCACGTTTGTTTCAGTTTCCCATCTAGGAATAGCACCTTGGCCATTGAGGAGTCATTTGGGTGATTGCTTTAAGCTACAACTTCTTACTGCCTAGAAGCAATTACTCAGGGGGTGTCAGAGCCACCATAAGGAACTTGTCAGAGGTTGGAAATGGAATTTACAGTATTTTGCCCAGACACCAGTGCATATCAAAGAAGTTGCGATCATTGGGACAGAGAGACACACGTAAGGAGAAACATCCTGCTGAGTCGTGGTACAGAGATTGCCATCTGCATTACTTGGCATGGAGGAAGCTGATTACGTTGGGACCTCTATTTCATAGCAGATGGGTTCATTAAATTTAATAGCCTCCAGAGCCTTTAGAAACCGTGGTAAAAACATGTGGAGCATGCTGTGGTACTTCACTCCTGGCCCCACAGTCATTATAACTCTGGCACAGGCAATAAATATTACTGTACTTTATTTCCATCAAAACAGATCACTATTATAATTATTATTGTTATTTTGCAGTAGATGCTGCTCTGTGTTCCTGATTTAGGGAATCACTTATAGCCATGCAAATAGCATCCTCCTCTATTTGGTACTAGATTCCTCTTTTAGATCTTTTTGGTTGTTATCGTTGTTGGGGTTTTGTTTGTGTTTCAGAGTCTGGTTTGTTTTTCCCATGAAGCTGATGTTACAAGACTATGAGTCAATCGTATAAACTTAACTTGAGAAAAAAACTCTATATGGATGGTAGTCAGTGCCAGAAAAGCTTAGTGCTGAACATAAATGAGCCCTTTGGCTTTCATTGGTTTATTGTTGTTTACGAGTTTGTGGTTCTGTAAGTTGCACCTGTTGATAGTGAAAGGCCAGCTTCTGTCTCTACTGGACAGAAATGGATGAGACCATGAAGCCATGGTTACCTACAGAATTGAGTCATTCGCCACTCTGATGTTATGTCAATCTCTAACTCAAAGGGACACGGAAAATCTTGCTTCTTAGAACCATGTTGTCTTTGCAGTTCTTTCTGGAAGTGTGACTGCATTCAGGGATCAGTCTTATTGTTTTGATTTGTTTCTGGACTCCTTTTACCTTAATTCATGTACTGGCTCCAGATTCTGACAATGACAGCTTCTTCTATCCACTGACTTTCATTATCCTTCTGGCCCCTTCTTTTCCAGCATCTACAACAACCTTTATAGACAGGCCTATTTGATTCACAGCTCCACACAAGGGTGAAATGGCCTTAATCGCCCATGGTAGGAGGAAATCAGATAGGAATGAAATGTGGTATAGGAAAGAGGGCTGAGAAATCTGAGAGTCAGGCAGAGAAATTTGTCTCTAGAAACCCAAACCAATGACCATGCCTGGGTCATTTGTATTTGTGTGCTATTATTCATTGTGGTGGCCAATTTTAAAGTTGTGAGGTCATAATCTACTCAGATTATCTTTCTAGAGCTACTGTGATTTGATTTTGTGGGATTGGGAACATGAAGACCTCCATGCCCTAGCTATCTTCAAGAGAGGCTTAGAAGCACTCACTCTTTACCCTGTCTCAGCACCGTAGAGCCCAAGTGTGAAGTGATTGTGTATCCCCTTCTGATAATGGCAGTGTTGAATTCTCTGCTTTGGGCTATCATTTTAAAAGACATATTTATTTATTTTTATATTTACAAATGTTTGCCTACCATTTGTGTATACCTGGTCCCCTAGAGGTCAGAAGAAGAAATTATATCCCTTGGATCTGGTATCACAGACACTTGGGAGCTGGGGATCGAACCTGGGTCTTCAGCAAGAGCAGCCAGTGCTCTTCACCCCTGAGTCATCCTTACAGCCCTGAGCTGTGCACCATCCCCTTGTGTTTACTAGGTATTAGATGGATTCCATTAGGAAATACGACTATGGGAATTATATCGATCTCTACTAGAAAGCCAAACAGGAAAAGTTATCAAATATTTTTTTATATTTTCCTTGATTAATAGAGATAACCCAAATTCAACTCTGTGTTTATATCATCTCTCAGAAGCACTGACTGTAGATTCCAGGATCTACAGAATGCATAGACTCTGTTATAATATATTAAAAAAACTGCCTTAAGGATCAAACCTATCCAGGATAGGAAGCTATCAAAAGCAACAGCCACTCAGTTGACTATGTCTAAAGCTATTCTGCCTCTTTTCTCTTCCTCAAGCCTTCGCTATATTTTCATCTTCTCTCTAGACCAGTTCTCACACCCCCCCCACTTCACCTTTTATTCCCCATTCCCACCAATCTGGTAAAACCTAGTCTCCAAGCCCTGGATATATGAATACATATATACATAATCCCAGTTCAAACAGTATAGGCCTTAATTTGGTGTTTGTGTAGCTGGGTTTACAGTTCTGAGCAGATTTCTGTAGCCCAGGGTGCATAGCTTTATTTCATCAGGTATGGCTCAGCAAAGACCCTGTTATAGACACAGATCAGCTAGGGCTGTGAATTCTTTAACACAGAGGTGTGAACAAGAAAAAATGCCTGGATCTGAATGACGAGGCATTTTGAAACTTCAGTTCTTCCATGTAACCTCCAGTTCAACTAGGCCCTGTGTGATTCCAACCCTCATGAGCATGTCTGCTTTCCTGTGCTCTCTTGCCTCTTTTTATTCCTACTCTCATGAGTGCTGGAATACAAGCACACCCTTGTCTTTCCATAATGCTTAGGATATAAGGTCATGAGGCTTAGGGAGTTTAATGGCAGCCATTTCTCATAGAATCTGCAAACCTTGTAGCTTGGCTAAGAAGGAGCATGTTCTCTTTGTGCAAGTTCATTTACTGACATCAACCATCATTCCACATCTCTCTCTTTCTCTCTCTCCCTCCCCCTTCCCCCCTCCGTGTGTGTGTGTGTGTGTGTGTGTGTATGTGTGTGTGTGTGTGTGTGTGTGTGTGTGAACAGGAGAACAGGCAAGCCTGTGTCAACAGGATAACCACTCTGCGTTAGATAATTCTGGAAACCACAACCAAATCTGTCTTGCTAGTCTCCCAACATGGCTCAGAAATTCGAGTGAATTATCTTCTCAGAACCAATTCTCATGCTCTGACATGGTGTAGACTAACAACGAACACATTCCTCCTATTACCAGCATGAAGAACAATTAAAATAATCCCAGAAAGAATCAGCCTGTGGTTTGCTATCAGCTGCCAGCTTCATGTCTCTTGTGGTTCCAGGATTTTCTCCATGTGTATGATTTAATTCTCTTATTCCTAGTCTGTAAGAATTGATATGGCAATGATAAATGTGATCCCTGTGTGACTTTGCTCAGAGATAGCACAGACAAGAATTTGTCAGCTCTCTCAGGCTCATAACCTACCTCTGTTTACAAGGGGCAGGGGGACAACTCTGCTGTGGGGTGTCGGTGTTTTTGTTTTTTCGTTTCTTGCCTTCATGGTCTTTCAGATCTAACTTGAGAACAATATGTCAATCAGGGTTCCTTCCAACCTTACTCTGGTGGTGATATGTGCTCTTGTCAGATGTTCAAGCTAAATGCATTTCTCAATGCCAGCTCCTCAGGGGAAATTCTCTCCTGTTTGGAACAAAGAAAGGATGAGCAAAGGCAGTAGTTAATTCAGGCAATCAGGAACATGTTTTCAAATCAATTTCTATTATTTATAATCAAAGCAACTGGAGCATTGGGAACATATACTGAACTTGTTATTGATTTCTGTTCTGAAGTGATCAAACACAAAATGGCCCAAGATGAAGGTAGGGTTGAGAACTCTGCACAGTCTGGTTCTCTCTCAGACAGCCAGTCAAGCATCACATGCCTTATATCTTCCTTTGGGAAAGACAGGTTCATATGTACCCCCTGTTGGTGGATTTCCCATAGTACCCCACGTGTGGAGCCAGTGGAGAGCACTGCCTTGTACCTTATAAGGTAAGACCATCAAGAAACCTAATTAGAAGACCATTTCTGTTTTGCTTCCAAGAAAGATTTTGCTTGGGAAGATGTCACCAAGGGCTGTTTTTAATCCAATAACAAGTCAGAGGATTTAAAGTACAGTGGGATAACCAAAGCTCAGACTTTAGAGGAGCCTAAGGCCTATGCTTCTTGTGCCTGTAGTAACTCGCTGCAGCCTGATCTTTAAAAGCACAGCCCTTCTTCATTGGCCCTTCTGTCTCTGTCTTGGTCATAGCTGTAGGGATCTTAAGAGCCAATCCCGGTGCTCTCTCCGACCCAGACCATTTGCACATGCCTTTCTTTCACCAGGAAGCAGCCTTCCACTCTCGCCTTACCAGGAACCCATGCTTTTTCAGTTTCATGATCATTTGCTCCTGTGACCTCCTCTCAGAGACTCTAGCCTTGTCTACAGTGAAGTGTCCATCACTTTTATGCATGCATCTGGAAATGTTCAAGAACTCCTACTATACTGGAAAGTCTGCATGTGTTTAGGCTTCTTAAGGAGAAAGCTGGTGTCTGGACCTTTGCAATGTGCTCAGTGCATGTGATTCTCGTCATCTGGAGCCTTCCAAGCTGAAACTTATCTGGAAATAAGTTGGTAAGAACTGTATCCTTCCCAACATTACTTTGAGCTCATGACTCATTGCTCAAGGCTATCTTTGTAATCCATATGATCAATAGGTTCTTCATCCCATCCTTACATATGACTGTGTGTCCAACACACCAGTTCAACAAGAAGAGTCTGACTTCACATCCTCTCCTTGAAGAACCAGGACAGTGCCATCCTTCTGGGTGGTCAAGGTCTTTCTCTATCAGCCATGTCATTGTTGAAGTAAAGTTGATCATACGTCTGTCCACTGCTAAAATACAAGGAAACATTTAAAAAGAAGTTGCACTGTTTGAATATCGAGAGATACTGGTCATGTAGTGAGCATCTCGGGAGTCCTTGGAAATGATTCCTTGCACTGATTTTGTATTTCCTGGCCTTCCATGGTTTGTTTTCTCTATTGCCTTGAAGCCTTCTACTGTGACGAGCAGAAGTCCATCATTGGTTCCAGTCTTTTTGCAGAACAGCAACTACACTGCTTGCTCATACATTACATCACACCCAAGCATGTTCTCCCACCCCTAGGCTTTTGGACAAGCTTCTCTTTCTCAGATGCTCAGCTTCTCTCCCAGGGAGAAACATCCATGGCAACTGCATGATTCTACCGAAATGTTATCCATCATGTCACCAAGTTTCCATTTCAAGGCTTTGATGATCAATTATAATTAAACGAGTGCTTGGAATTTCCCGTTCTCTAAAAATTCCTTCATGCTTTTTATCACTCAGTAACAGGAAGACTATGGGCAAAGTCTGTGTTTTGTCTGTAGCACTCATTCCTGGCATGTGGTTGACACCCAGTTTTAATGACCTCATGAGACTAAGGATTGCTCTGTCACCTGTCTCTGCTCAGTACTCACTGCAGTTGTCTCATGGACCATGGAGCTAACTTTTCGACATTTTGTATAGCTTTATAATGAGTCCACACTAATAAGAGGGAAGTAATACAGAATATCAACCACAGTGTGGGCAGTGGTACTGAGAATACTGTTCAAAGTATTGTCATGCTTGACTTTCTTGTAAATTCTTTTTGGAGGAAACTGGTTAGTACCAATGACATCTTCAGCAGCTGAGTAGCAGTCCCTGATCTCCTGCAGAAGGACTGAGTAAACCAGAGGTGACACAGATGTTGAGAGAAGAGTTGATTGCATAAGTCATCTTGTTCATGCCAGAGTGCTTGAGTCTGATAGAACAGCTCCTGACAGTGGTTTTCATGCTATAGATATGGTTTATAGATGGGATGGAGAATGTGACTTTTTTTCTTCTTATTGAAGCATCATCCTAATGTAGGTGGACTCCAAAGAAACTCGATATTAGGAAAGACCAGGAAAAATGTTTAGGTCCGTAAAACTTCTTTAGCATTAGCACTCACTTCTCCATCAAAACATAAATACTATCTGTTTTTAATTATTGGCCTCATCCAGGCCAAGCTAATTACTGTGGGCCAGACTGAAAAGAAAAGTTCCCAGAAAGCCTGATATCACGATGGAATGGTAGAGCGTTCCCTGAAGGAGAAGCTAAGGAAGTCCTTAATGAATTAACATCTTGACTTTTGCAACAGAATACTTAGGGCCTGGATGGGTGAGGTCATAGGCTTTTGGCAGCTATCTGCCTTCACAGCACTTGACAATCTGCTTCATATTAGTTTGCCTTTATGTAAAAGCACAGAATCCTCAAGTTAAGAAGTATCGATCACTGCGTGACAATGGACACAGAACAAAAATGTATCATCTTCAAAGACCCCTTTAAAAATGAATGTCTTGCTTATTTTGTTTTGAAAATGCATGGGTCGGTTTTTTCCCCTTATAAAGTGCTGCGGTTTTGTTAAATATACGCTATTTAGAGGTTAGAATAATCTTAATCTTAACTATTAATATTATTAAGAACAGATTTTTTTTTCAACCATGGAAGACTGAATGCAAACAAGAAGAAACTTGGAAAGGAACCTGGATGGCTGAGAATGTGGAAGAGCATAGGGGGAGGGCAGCTGCCTGGCCACAAGGCCCATATTCACAGCGGCTTGTGTTGGCCTGGCAGAGCAGTACATTTTTATAAGGTCTAGTGATTTCTGCAGACTTCACGGAATCTAGATCAAATGTGTCCATTTCCCCCTTCCCTCATTATGATAATCCAACCCAGGGCTCTGTGAGGAGGGCTTAGAATGTGTGCACTTTGTGGTCTTCCTGTGAGCCCAAATGCCCCTCCTCTGCCTGCAGCCGGCTGACAAACCTGGCAGGGCCACTGTGGTGACATCATTGTTACAGTCTTTTGTGCGACCTAGTTCATTACCAGACACCTACTAGGCCAAGAGTCAGTCTGTCCATTGAATGCAAAGGTGTCATGATTTTCATTTATTTATTTATCTTTGTTAAATTCTTACAGTGAACAAGAAAAACAAATTCTCTGAATGCAACTGTCCATTGTTTTAGTAGTCATTGGTAGCAACAGTGTTGAACAATGAAGCTGAAAATCCTCTCTCACAGTCTTTTAACCAAGTTATCTTAAAAAACAAGCCCCTATAGAATTCTGTCACCTGTGCAAACACATATGAACATGTACATGCCAAAGCCACCTGTTATGGAAGCTCAATGAATCTAGGGCTCATCTTAAGAGGTGACGGCATCTTGCATGGGAGCAGAGGAATCTCTTACAGGTCATTCTCCATTTGGATTCAGATGACTGAGGGTCCCAACGTGGGCTGAAAGCAAGACTCTTTAAAGCCCATGGCTAAGACACTAGTACTACAGACAGATCTTAATGAGAGTTCACGTGGGAAAAGCCAATGCCTCTCCAAGCCAGAATAGACACCTTCCATTTTACCCATAATCACCATTTGTAATGTTTACAGTAGCCATTGACAATTCCTCCCAGATTGGTCAGTTAAATACTATGTAGGATGTCTATTCCTTTTTTTCCCTTAGACTAATTTATTCTTATTTGATGAGAATGAGTGTTTTCCCTGTGTATATATAAGCGTATCGTGTGCATGCAGTTCCCACAGAGGTCAGGAGATGACATCAGATCTCTTGAAACTAGAATTACAGACAGTTGTGAGTTGCATGTAAGTGCTGGGAATTGAGCCAAGTCTTCTGCAAATGACAGCAAGTGCCCTTAACCTCTGAACCATGTCTCCAGCCTTCAGGACATCTATTCTTACCGAGAGAAGTAGATAACCATGAAGATCAAAGTTTGCATCTATACTGCTCTCAAGATGTCTATCCTGAAGCCTCCCTCGGTGACTCACATCCTACAGAGCATTGCTGGGTTATGTATGCTCAGGGTTTCTTTTCTATAAAATGGGAGCATGGTGCTTATCTCCTGTACTTGATAAGGTCAAAAGCCAAACAAACCACAAACAATAAAAACAAAACAACAACAACAACAAAAAACAGAATAATGCTTGACACTAGGCCAAACATATAGCTACTGCTTAATAAAAGCTAATCATTGGTAACTAGCAATTAAGAATATTTATTATTGATGTTCAGTATGTATAGCTTTATTGAATGAATTTTTCTTTTATTTGGGATAGTCCAATTCTGGCAACCTCTAAAACAATAAATAAGTAAATTAAACAAATAAATAAGTAGCAGGGCCAGGTGAGAGGAGGCCATGAATGGCCTTTCCTTCCAGAATTGCCTTGAATCAGGGTCACTGGTCTGTGTGGTATGTTTGCTATGTACCTATTGAGAGCTCTATGCCATGCTTTGGTTGAAAAGGACCAAGTGATAGTCTACCAAGGTCATTGTCCCTTGTTGCCTTGGAAGTCATTCTAGGAGCAGCTTTTGGAATCATCTACAATAAGAAGGAACTGTCATACTGGGATTTTCAACTGAATGCTGGCCTTCTAGTGTAGCAGGAAGCCAGCAGGGAATGGCTGGTCAGCAGTGAGGGATGATGCTCCAGTGATGGCTTTGCCTGAGCCACAGTGAGGACCATCAGGATGCCGAGATCCTCAATAATGGAAATGTAACCCAGGACCTCTGTAAGTGTCTCAGCTTCCACTGGGGGAATTGAGCAATATGCCCAAGGCGATGGGGTAACTGAAACCATGCAAGTGAAAGTCAGCTTTGTTTTCTTTAATTTACCAAGCTGTGACTGTTTATTAACTGACCAGATTATAAAAATATCACGGGCAGTACCTTAGTTCACCCGTCTAATAAGCCTGTTTATCTGGTCTTCCCTGTTGCCAGCGTCTCCACCTTCCACAAAGTGAGTTGTCTTTTTCTTCATTCCTCCTCATGGGGAAGATAGTTTGAAGGGCCATAGGAAGTTATTTGCTTCCTTGAAGCGTTTCCCAACTGTATAGATCTTGTGAATTAGATCCTCCAGGCAGATGATACCAAATTTACCAAGAGATTGAGCAATCAAGGAATTAATCTGTCAAGGCAATGCGCTTTTTATTGATTTTGCCATAGCCTCACTTGTAGATGAGTGCAGTTACTGACTTCAGGTTGGGGTGCCCCCATGCAATGTACGGTTCCACAGTCCTCAGCATGTTAAATGTTGAGCTCAACAAAGGTGCCATTGAGGATCTGCTGAGGACGAAGCATCTGCAACACCTTGCGCTCCTTTGGCCTTACTCCATTGATACCTCGGGCTCTGATGACAAAGGCCAATTTTGGTTCTGCGCGCACTGTAAGTTCCCAGCATTCCTTGCCATCCTAGCCATGGGAATCTCAGTCTGGTACATCTGTCTGTACTCCTTGTGAGAGTGCTTTGCCCTCTCATAGATGAGCTTCCTCCTTGCCTTTCACAGTGCCTTCAGGGCAAACTTCTTCCTCAGGCACTTCACCTTCAACTCTGCGAAATTCCTTCGCTTTTTCTCAAGGGTTTCTGACTCAGCAGGAACCTTTTTCTTCTTAAGAGTTCCTGGCGCAGCGGTAACCTTCTTTTTCTTCTTTGGTACAGCCTCCATGGTTCCAGCCAGAAGAAAGAGGAAATTCAGCTCTTATCACTTATATGTAGATGGGTGACTCTTAGATAGGATGTCCCCAATCAGATTTTTCCATCCCCATATGTGCTCTGATGGGGTGTCTAACCCCACAGTCTGCTTCTCAGAGGTGCCAGGGTCTCAAGAAAGCCTGCAGTGAAGTTAGGATGTTGTTCTGACCCATGGGCTTGAGTTACACTATGTCTATCAAGTTTTGCAAACTCTCATTGCACCTGCTTGGGAGATGAAGACACTGAAACCCAACTGGAGCTGAATTGCATTGCCAGAGCCTTGGCAACCCAAGAAAAGAGCTTTATAATTCTGCAATGTGTAGCACTTCTGCAGAGCCTTCTCAGTGCTGTGGCAGAGGATAGAGTGCAAAGTGGCATCTACACTTATGAAAGAACCTTATCATTCCTGAGGTTAAGTCTCTGTTTGTGCCAACAATGTTTGATAGGATTTTAAATGTCCTGGAATTTAAATATTGGATGAGTCATACATCAGAAAAGAATTTGAGCTTGGGGGTATCATGACAGCAACCATTACATCTTGTATTTTTGCATATTTCGAACTGCTGTCATTGTGTCAGAAATCCGTCACAATTCCGACTATGTACAGTTTTCCTGAGGAAACTGAGGGTTGTAGCCCAAGTCATTGTTTTAAATGACTTCACATGCAAGTGTGTTCACAGACCTCAGGAACAGTCCAGCAAGTCTCCCAGTGTGTAAATAAAGACATCAAAACATCAAAGACTCAGTTGGACAAGCCAGTATGACCTTAGGCAGGTAGGGCAGAGAGGACAACTTGTAGGAGGAGAGGATCTCTCCCTCCACCATGGAGATCTTAGAATGAAACTTGGGTCATCAGGCTCCGTGGCAAGCTCCTCTACCCACTAAGTCATCTTGCCTGCCCCCATATATGTATGTATTTATGTATCTCCCTGGCTTACTCTTAAGTTGTGCATGCAGTGGTCCTGAAATTTTATTTTCTTTGTTGGCTGTATGCTCATATCACCCAATATGATGCCACACAAATATATATGTATCAGTAGTAAACTAACCTTCACTCGGAAGAGCATTTTATTCCCATTACAGTTGCCTCTGTCTTCCTAATCCTTATGGAGTCCTTCAATTCTCTTTGTAAGCATGGCCTCCTCCATGGGTCTTTCCCACTGGTTCCATTACCCTCCACCCCCAACCCCATGCCACACCACACACACACAGCATGGCTGTCTTGCCTTTGTAGCTCTCCAGTCTTCAGGACAGTCAAGTCCATGTCTCTTAAGTCTACCACTGTCACCTGCCCCAGGGGCTAATGCTTTCTACCTAGTGAATAGGTAAATAAATAAGAAACAACTGTGCAGGGAGTTAGGCTTAAAGTAGTAAAGCTGTGAACATGGTGAGGTCATCCCTCGAGTTTTACCCATTTGCTAGACAGTACGCAATTTTGCATCCATCTGATCTATCCATGATATAGAAGAAAGCACACCATAAATTTTTACATATGAAACACTGAAGCTGGGAACACATACTGTAACACCTCATAGGGCCTGTGTCTTATTTATCGTTGCATGTGGCTTGCATACCCAAGACTCGCTCTTTATGTGATTAGGTGTACGAGCTCATGAATTACGACTTCAATTTGCTGTCTCTTGTTGTTAGGTTTCCATATTTCGCACCATGGAGATATGGAAGACATTGTTATTCGAGAGAACTCTGTGGTTGGTACTTATTAATTTCAGCTAGCAGCAAAAGAAAGATGGAAACAACCCGATGTGACCATCCTCACATGTTTCAAAATGAGTCTTTTTCTGTGGGTGTTTCTCAGATCATACATTTTTAAGCATGTAGCTCTTGCCCCAACCTTAATCACAGTTGCTTTGAGTTTCAGAGCAATTGAACTCTGAAACTTTAATGTTTTACATAACAAGCTAGCAAGGTAATAATACAATCAGATTCTGTTGGCCTAGCATATTTGGTCAGCTCAGACTATCTCTTTACAGAATTATTTAGTCATGCTTTAATTTAGGTCTCTACTAAGATTTTCTTTAGGTTTTAAAAAATTACTTGACGCATACTAGTGGGTTTTTTGCATAAATTTTTGTATGCAATGTCTGGTGTCCATGGAGGCCAGAGGAAGTTATTGGGTCCCCCAGAAGTGGAGTCATGGATGCTATGAGGTGGGTTGTGGGTACTGGGCATCAAATATGGGTCCTCTGGAAGTGTGCTTCCAGCTCCAAATGTGTAGGTTTTTTAACTAAACCTGTGATGTTAGATATTGTGACATACTGAGCAGAGTGCAATACAATACAGTGGTATAACAGGATTAAACGAACACACAAATGAACAGGTGACCTGGGCTTCTAGGGTTGAGTAATGTTTGGTGGGAAGCGAATGGGGGATCCTGAAGACAAGTTAGTGCTCTCTCTTGCATGCCCTGGTAGGGAGAGGGTAGCAAGCAGCCTTCAGGGGTGAAATTTATGCTCTGATTTTAGGCAGGAGTGGGAGGCCACAGAATTCCTTCTTCACCTACTGTTTCTTAGCTGTTTTTAGTTCAAAATAATTCTCATGCCAAAGGGGCATATTTGAGGGTAGTGGTTACTTAATTTGCATAAATTTCCTTATTAATGAGTGTCCTCTGGGGAATCAGGAAGGGATATCTTCCAAGTTACTTTGAAGTTCCCCCAAATGGGACTCTTGATGCAAAGAACTGACCATCCCTCTCCCTTTGTTGAGCCCTCACAAAATCAGCTCCTCTTTTGGGCCTCCCTTTCTCTATATAACTAGATCTTGTCCTCTATGAATGATCATAAGCAGCGCAAGTGAAATTGGGCATATGAACATAGTCAGACATCCTCATCATGATAGTAATGACCCAGGCCATGAGGACTAATTTGCCCACAGTCAGCTGTCACAGCCGGTTAGCTCTAAGAGGCTTCTCACAAATTCTCAAGTTCTGGTGTTTAACTTAGTAAGAGTTAATGAGTAAAGAAAAGAATCTCTTCCTATGTTCATGCATTGTTGCTTGACCAGCTCGAAATGATTGTAAACATCACAGCTGTAGCTATCAGATACTATTGTCCAAGTGTGGGTCAAAGTGCTATATCAAAAATACATTTCTAGATAAATGTAAGAGCAAATGTATTTACTTATCAGACATGGTATGGCACCCCTGTAATACCAACACTTGTGAGGCTAAGGCAAAATCTCAAGGGGTAAAAACTCGAGATCTAGGTAGGAGTTCAAGGCCAGCCTGTATTACATAGTGAGACCCTATGTCAAAAACAAAAGCACACAAAAAATTTTTTAACTATAAATTTAAATCTATCATTAGGTATAAATATATATCATTTTATGAGATAGGTGCCATTGCTGCTTGTGTTTGCTGATGATAAAACTGAGCTATTGAAAGTAATTCAATACCTGCCCAATTGTCCATTCAAATCATTTGTCTAAAACAAACAAAACTCTTTCCTATACTAGAACATACATGTTCTATACTAGAACATACATGTTGTTAAAATTAAAACCGGTGAGTTATTTCATATTCTATTAGGAAGCTAGGAAAATCTGGGTAGTTTTGGCTCAAATCACACTATTTGGCTGAGCTTTCTCCCTGTCTTTCTCATGGATCCAGTAGTTATCTGGAGCTTCCTCATGGGTTCCTCCAGGCACTGTCTGTCTGGGCTGGGGACATTCTGGGATTTGACATCTTGCCTCTACCATCATCAACTGCAACCATCTTGAGTCAAAGGTTGACCTCTCTTGTCACCCTGGACACCTCTCCCCTGAGGCTGAGGAACTCCAGCAACTGAAGGAGCAGAGGTAGTCCCCAGCTGCTGTCCCCCAAGCTCACATGCTCTGGGGACCACACTGAATTGAGCTGGCACTTGCTCCTTGTGCTCTGCCGGCTTCTGATACCATGATACCAGCCCATTGTCTAGAAGGGGCTTTGCCTTCATGATGAGCTGGGTGTATGTCTCCTGTTAGACATGTGAACATAGGTGAAAGATTGTGGAGTCTCAGGCTGTGTCAACTCCCAGATATCAACCCCTCTCCCTCTACACACACAATCAAAAATACTCATTTCCTTTAACCAGTTACCGACCTAGGGTCTACCCAAAGACCACTAATCTTTCTTTGTATTTCCATTGTCCTTTCTGTCGTAGAGAGAATGTGAATAATTCATAGGAAAAAAGTTTATTTCTCCAAGTGCTCCCTATTCACCATAATTCTTGCACATGGCAGGTAATTTGGGAATGAGTCATGATCAATCAAGTCGGTGTCTCCTTCATCAGCAAGAGTTTAATAACTATATGTGCACAGCATTATCTGGAGACTGACCACAGGCAGCAGTCACCTAGTTTACCCAGCTCAATTACATAGTTACCCAGCTCACGGGTTGTACTTGAATGATCAGATCTAGCTCGCTATATCAGAGCATGCTCAGTGGGGGTTGATGTGCCTTTCACTCAGAGCCCAGCAGAGTCAGGCATGTGGAGACAGAGGAGGAAGGAAGAGAAGTGGAAGCTGTGATTAGCTCCTTTCCACTTTTAGCCTTGTAGTTTAAAATTTGCATAATTATTTTTTAAAAAAATGAAAAATTAATTATTTATGACCGTAGCTTTTAACCAAACTGTGCATTTAAAGTAATCGCTCTGGGTAATTTAAATAAAATCTTTTCTGCAAACAGTTTATGCTTATTAGAATGAGAAAACTGTCGGTTTATTTAATTAAAGGGACCTTATTTGCCAGTTTGATTTTTTTTTCTACTTTAAAATAGAGGGCAATCACATTGAGACAGATGAGACTTAATTAACTTGTGTCAAAAGTGACCAGATTTCTTTAGTTTTAATGTTAAAAAGAGATAAACCAAGTCATTTTTTTGAACATTGCAAAGTGTTGCCTGACCCTCACACTAGCAGCTGGTAAACACCTGACAATTCCTTATGAGCCTGGCACTGGACAACAGCGATGGTGGCACTTCTGTGGGTGATGTGGCCATCTCTATGGTCTCTTTTCCCATGCATCACAGATGTCCATAATGTGCTGTCATCTCTGGGTTACTTGTTAGTGCTCTGAATATCCTTGGTTTGTGACATGCTCTGGGTTAATGGGACACCTTGTATTTTATCAGAACATGACAAGTACACTCTTCTATCCAGAAGGGCACATGCTTGTTAATTTTAAATGCTAGCTAGATATAATATATTACAACCTAGGTAGAGAGTTTTGGTCTAGAGCATGTCTTGATTAAGTTGTCCTATGTGCTAACCCATGCATGTCAGGCACCACTGTCTGGGCAGGGAGTCTAGGGTAATATAAGAGTAGCCAGGGCTAGCTGTCTGCAAGCAAGTAGGCACTATGAATGCATCTGTTTAACTCTGCTCAGGACTCTGTATGGAGTAACACCTTTTATAGCAGAGACCAACCTGGGATTATAAACTGCTAAACCCATCTCCCCTATTTTTTAATGAAGTATTTCTCACAACAGCAGAAAGTAAATCAGAACAAGCCAGCAGGCAGCTGATTTGAGGTGTCCATCTTGGACTCTCTTAGCCAGTGATGCTAGTGAGACCAATTCCGAGGACACATAAAGTCACCTTGGTTGACCTATGGCATACAAGATCCCTTGGCTCCACAGAGTAGTCACGAACTGCTGGAATAGATAGCCAAGTATTGGTTGTCTTAGTGTCTCAAACCTATGGCATGAGAGGAGTTCAGCTTTGGCAAATATCTATGGTTAAGGATCTACTGCTCAGTTCTTCTGAAACATCAAAGTGTAAGTTTGTCTTCAGTTTGTGCTGTATCTAAGCACCCAAAGGAGGTCAGTAATCTGTCTTTCATCAGCCAACTGGTTTGCTCTGTGCGACTCTAGCCTCAGCTAAATCTCGTCTCTCCTTTCAGCATCACAACTGTTGCCAACATCCACAAACACATGTCCTCTAGTGGAGTCCTGCTCATCTTTCCTCATGCCTCCTGGTTCTAGCTAACACCTGGGGGCTGGCAGTCAGGCCTCGTCCTCCCTCCCCATCTTCTGAACTAGTTTTGTAGTACCAGGATGGAGAGTACAGGTCTTGGGAGACCACATGTCTATCTTTTGATTAGAGGGAGGATAGCATCATCCTAAGTCCAACTACAAGGCCTGAGAGTAGGTCGTGGTGTTCGCCTCAGAGATTAATCACAGTCTGTTGCTGAAAGACGTCTATGCAAGCAAAGCACAGCTCTTCTATGCTGCACCCGCCCCCCTGCCGCCCCAGGTAAAGCAGCCAATGAATCCAGACAATCGCTGTTGCTTTTCTCCTGTGGATATTCCATTCAAGTCCGATGCCAGAGTACATGTCTCTTTGTAGAGAATAAACTAGATATTTCTAAAAGGTGGGGAAAGATTGGAGACAGAGTGGGGAGGGACAAAGAAACTGAGACCGTAGACAATAAAAAAGGCCAACCCATCTTGGCTATCCCAAGTCTCTGAGCGTCTGGGGAAGAGACACATTACTCTCATAGTGTTCAGAAGCTCTCAGTGCACCCACTGAACGGTCCTGTGAAGTGAAGGAAAAAGCAGGAATGACTGGTTTGCAGCCACTACTTTCTGGGTCACTATAGTCTTTTGGCAAGGAGTAATTATGGTTGTGTTTCAATCAACTTTTGTGTAAGTGACGCAAATTTACGAACTACTTGGACCTTACAGATGGAGGCATGGGGGATGGTCCTTGCTAAATGCTCAATAGTTAACTGTTTATAGCACCATGGTCTAGGCTCATGGAAACTTCACTTCAGGTGCCTCCCATACAACACCAAAGAAACTGAAGGCCATTTGGAACCATGACCACTCTTGGTTATGGTGTGACCAAGGCTTCCTAGAGACTCAGGATATAACTTTGGTGAGAATTTCGAAGACCGTGATTTACAAGGGCTTTGCAGATAAAGTGGCTGCTCGTCACACCCACCACCTCTGTAAGTCACCCTTAGGGGTTGTGTTGTCTCCTGTGATGAGAGAGGAATCACATATGCTTTGGACCACTGCTGCTATGTGGAGGTCACTGTCACTAAAAAGCTCAGTGATGCTCCGTGCTCATTTTACCACATGCTCTGAAGCTGCTGTGGGCATTTAGACAGGGCAGAGTGAGTAGAGCTTGGCTGTACTCAGCACCCATGGTCCTTGCTGGAATGACTCAAAAGGATGGCATAACTTGGTGTTTGAACACTAGTGTCACCTGGAGAAATCTTTTCTTTCATGTCATGTGTTTGGTACTGACTCTTGATTCAGTTCTCATGTGACATGTGAGGGGACCTGCCCTGGCCACACCTCCGCTGTCCCTCAGTGTGGTCACTCCTAGTGTTATGAACAAAGTAGAGACATTTTAACAATTTTGTCCTGGGAAGCCACATGCAGCTGCTCCCCTCATGTGGTCTAGATTGAGGCACTCACCAGAGTCTTGCCTACTTTAAGGCTAGGGATTCTAGACCTCTATTCTCTGTGTGGAAGAGTCATCATTGGATCACTGAAGGAACACAGCCATCTACACAACTGGCATGTGTGGCAATTATAACAGTTGATGCCAAGTACGAGACTACAATAACCCTACATTCCTGCCACTAACAAATTTGAACATAGCATGTATTTTTTTTAATACACCACTGGATTCAGTTTAGTTATACTTTCATTAAGGATTTTTGCTTGCATGGATGTAAGTCTGTAGCTTGCTTCTTGTACAGTCAGAAAATCATATTTTAAAAGTAAAAATGTCTGAAAGACATCTTGGAAACAGGTTTCTGTGAGATTGCCGTGTGTTGGGAATATTTGTTAGATCTCACTGATGAAACCGTTTGAGCCCGGAGCTTTCTTCGTGGGAAATTTATTTCTTTTATAGGAATAGGGCTATTTAGATTTTATGTTTCTCCTGTAAATTTTGCTGATTTACATTTTAAGGAATATTTCCATTTCCTCTAAGTTGCTGAATTTATTGGCATAAAGATGTTCATAATAGCCTTTCACTATTCTCTTGATACCTTTTATTTATAGTGATGGCTTCTCTCATTTCTGATGTTGCCAATTTATGGGATTGATTCCATGTTTCATCTTTATAGACATTTCCAAAGGACTAGCTTGGGATGCTGCCGTTCTTACCCCACTGTTTGCCCACTTTCTGCCATACTCATTTTTCTCCTTACCATTTATTGCTTCTCTGCTAATTCTGTGTTTGCCTTGGTTCTTTTTCTAGCCCTTACGGAGACACACAGACTGTTGATGTTAGGCCCTTTGCTGTTGTGACCCTCCCCCCCCCAGCTCCGCCCCTCCCCAGCTCTGCTTCCTTTCTGAGTGGCTAGGACATTTTGTGACTATTAAATTACTTAGGACTGTGTCACTTTTCAAATATACTTGGGCCTTCCAAGGTTTGTTTTCATCACTGACTGTTAACTCATGTTCAGAGAATGTACCATGCATTACTAAAGTTAATTTATTAATTCTGGTTTATTGCACTATATATGGTCTTTCCTGGGGATCATTTCCTATGGGCTTAGAAAGAAAGTACATTCTATAATCAGTCTGTGTTTTGTTTTGCAAATGCCACTTAGATAAAAATTGGTTTATAGTGTTCAGTCTTTCTATAACTCTACTGGTTCCCTGACCAGTTGCCTTTTCCAGTTACTGAAGAAGAGGTAATATCACTGAAAGTCCCAGTTTTTTATTCTAACAATTTTTATGTTTTTGTATAATACATGTCATGTTAGAGCAGACATGAAGATGGACGATTTTTATGTTATTATTATGAAATATTTCCATTTATCCCTGGCAATATTCTTTGTCATGAAGTTTATACTGTGTTTTATTCTAGTATGTAGGCACCCTAACTTTGTTTTTGATTACTCTTCTAAGATATACATTTTCTATAAGTTTTTACCTACATATATTTTGATTCAAAAGACAAGTTTTAAAATAAATATATTTGAAACTCCATTTTCTTTATTCCAGTCTAAATATTTCTACCATTTGATTATTATTTAACCATTTTATATTTAATGTACTTATATTATTTAGTATTTAGGATATGATCTTGTATATAAGGAATGTATATATGTATATGTCTATATATATGTATATATATATACACCTTCTTTGTACCTTTTCTCTATATAAATGTGAATAATATATATCTATTTTAAAATTATATAAGTAACAGTACAAACTTGTATCTAAATGATTATATATACTTATATCTATGTGTTGTTAGAGTTAACATTATTGTGTTATGAATATTTGGTAGGAAAACAGGTACCATAATTATATACTATATATATATATATATGTTCTATATATATATGTTCTCTATATATAATTATATATATATATATTGTTCTATTTCTAACTATTACTAATTTACATATAAACAGACAGTGTATATAATTACAAAGATCAACATAGGAGTATATATTCGTACACTCTGGTTTTCTGTTCTTTTCTTCCTGTCTTTGCTGTTGTTTGTTATCGTTGTTGTTTTTCTGGTAGGGTCTCAGGTGACCCAGGCCGGCCTTGAACTCCTGATGCTCTCTACTCTCTGAGCACTAGGATACAAGCTCACCATACCAGCTTCTGTCTCCTTATGCACTGCATCCTCTGAGTGGTATCTGGTAATCCTTCGTGTCTCTAAACCCTCATGATCTACTTCCTCGTAGCCGCTCCAGTGGAGAGTAGAACACCTGCCACCCCGTCCACCCTATCCGCCATGTTAGCTTACACCTTTCCTCCATCTGTGCCGTAAACCGCACAGTGCACTGTTTTATACTTCTTAGAACAGTTGAATTTAAAATGCTACAACGCCCTTTTTCCATGAATCTTGTCCCTTCTGGTTCTATTCATTCTTTGGTAGTGATTTAGCATTCTACCTGGAATAACTTTTCTTCAGCAAGATCTTCCTTCAGCCTGCAGAACACTTTGACAAAGAGTGAGCTGCTCCCTTTTTCCCTTCCTGTTGAGGGCTATTTTCACTACAGAATTCTAGGTGTCTGTGTTGTTATTCACATATGTAAAGCAGCCATTCTGTTCTAATCTGGCCTCCATTGTTTTGGTTGAGAAGTCAGCCATCATTCTTAACTTGGATCCTACAGGCTATTTGTTTTATCCACTGCTTTTAAATATTCTTTCAGCAATGTTATTGTACATTTGTTTCTTTTGTTTGAGGTTAATTATATTTTCGTATTGGTATATTAATCACCTTTATCAAATTTAAACCACACACCGATTATTCTCCAAGGTATTTCCTCTGTACCGCCCTTGTTCCAAGCTCTTCTGGAATGTCAAGCCCTCACCTGTTTCTCCTTGTCCTTCAGGAAGTTGCAGGTTCTTTGTGGGGCACTTACTTTATCTTCCCTTTCCTTCTGTTGGTATTTATTATTATTTATTTTTCAGTGTATGGTCAGTCACATCCATTTATTGACTTTCAAAAATCTAGGGGCTGAGAAGATGGCCCAGTGGGTAAAATGCGTGTGTGCAAGCATGAGGACTGCAGTTCAAATCCCCAGGAGCCCCCTAAGAGCTAGGCGCAGTAGCACATTCCAGAGCTCCTGCTTAAGGTGGAAAGTAGAGACAGTAGAAACTCTGAAACCTCACCAGCCAGCAAGCCCTGTGTGCTCAGTGCCAAGGAACAAGCGACCCTGTCCTAAACAAGGTAGATAGATGACTAGGACTGATTTCTGAGATTTATTTCAGTCTCCATGTGTGCCCGGTGCCTTGTGTATACTTGTACTCACATACACAAACAACCCCCATGTGTGCACGCGCACACACACACACACACACACACACACACACACACACACACACACACATACACGTTGCAGTAAAAAATAAAAAAGTGGTGGAACTGGTTCCCGCATGTACCCTGGCTGTCAATTGTTTGGGCTCTAACAGGCCATTGGAACTAGTGCTAATTCATCTCAGATTAGTCTCTCTCCCAGCAGCTCTCTGCTAGCCTCGAACTCTCTGGTTCCAGCTACCCAGTAAAATCATGGTTCTAGAAGTCCAGCAGTGGCTGGCCTCTTGCGGCTCCCTGCCACGGACTCTGCCCATGCTCCCAGCAACCACCCCCTGGTAGTTAAACTATAAACTTCCAACTACCTGGTAAAATCAGGACTCAACAAATTGTAACCCAACAATCAGATTTATGTGATAAATTCTCAATCCACAATACATCCACACCATAAACTCATAACCAATTGATAAGGATATAAACTGCCCACCTAACTGCCGTTTCCATCTTATTCCCTCACTTCTCCTCCTCCTTTCTCTTTCCTGGACTTTTCCCCACCTACTTTTCCTTCTCATCCAATGATAGGCTTCGCCTTATCCTGGACCTGCCTTGCTGCATAACGACATCATCCTACACACACCAGTGCATATATACACATGCACACACCATGCACATATATACAAAATACAAATAAATGGGTAAAATTTTAAGTTGCGATTTTTTTTTTAAATGTTAGGGGTCTCTTTTCACTTAGATTTTTTTTATTATGTTTTAAGTTTCATTTCTTTATTCATTACATTCATGGTTTCCTTTAAACATTTGATATTTGCATTGCTATTTTCAAGGCCATGTCTGATAATTTCATCACTTTGTATTTTAATATCAAAATATTAATCCATAGTTTACATCCTGAAGAGTCCTATTTTCCTGTCTCCAGAGCAGCTAGAGATAAAATGACTGTAGTAGGCACTGTGCTTTTGGGATGCCTTGATTTTATCCTCCCTTAAGAAGCATTAATGGGTTTTCTTTTTTCTGGCAGTCATTTAATGTATTAAAGTACAGGCCTTCTTAAGCTCTGATTGGACAAATACAGGGGCTCACTCACTCTAGCACCAGTTCAGTTTCAGAACAAGCCACACGGATTCCTAGGTTCCTAGTGTTACTATCAGGCAATTAAGCAAGTTTTCTGCTCTTGAAGGTTGAAACTTAAGAATTCAGAGTGTCATTGGAGGCCAAGGATGAGCTGTTTCAGACACACTTGTTTTTAAGTCAACGAGCACGAGCTTTTCCTAGTTCCTGAGCTCTTTCTCTGCACAGTTCTCTTGCTCTCATGACACTACAGTGCTAACCCTACGGTACTGCTTAGCTGATCTCTGATCGAGTCATTCTCAATTGCATGCAGCCAGCCAAGCTCTCGCGGGCTCCCCCTCCATTCTCTGCGCTCTTGTAAATAGTTCCTGTGAAAGGACTAGAGCTTGCCTCATGCGCCTTGTCGAGAACCACGGTCTATATGAATTGTTGGCTAGAAACATGTGTGTCTTGTACTCCATCCAACTTTCTCATTGTGTCGGGTTTATCTAGTATTAGTCACTCCACAGTGACCCTAATCAGAAACCTAGTGATAAAATACCATTCATTCGTTTCACCTTTAAAAGGACTCAATGGATTGGTTTATCCTGATTCAGGCTAGGAAACCTTATTGAGTTTAGCTAATTTGGTCAGACCAGGATGCTTCTATTGTACCTAAGACACACTTAGACACACAATATATATGTACATAGTTAACCAGACTGGTTGCATTCAGTTCTTTGCATCTGGATCCCCATAGCTTTCAGATGAAACTTAAGAAGCTTATCTGCCTAGTGAGCTCCATCTCCTAGGACCACCGAGAAGACAGGACTTTGTCCGGTGAGAGACCCCCCTATAGTATGGCAGGAAGACACCGGGAGATGCAGACATTGGATAGAAGTTATTCCGATTCACGATTTAATTGTGAATTAATCAAGACCATAAGAAAAAATTCCACTGAAAATACACACAGATTTCAAATTATAGAAACATGTGTTTGGCAAAGTGTACTTTAAGGACTGCCAAACCCCAGCCTTATAGGGAGGGGGAAGAAAGTGCAGCGTGAGAGACAGAACAGGCCTAGCGTGTTAACAGGCTTCCCCTGCCCAGACGTGACCCAAATCAACCTGCAGTAGTCCAGCAGTCTCACAAAGGCAGGCTGGTGAGCAGGACACATGTCCCTTGCAGTCCTTGGGCAGGCAGATGACTTCATTATTACCTTTACTTTATGAAACATAAAGCAAATAGGCGACTAAAGTTATTTTTGAGGGACTACTGACTGGATTTTTGTTTATAAAACTTGATTGGCTACAAGATCAAAATAAGGCTTTGGAATCAATCTGTCTTGCCACTTGCAGAATGTCAATGATCATGTTTGTAACCTGGGAGCATCTTGGAAATTTCAGGATGTATTCAGATCCCTCAGCTGTTGCCCTACCTTAGGGTATAGACTCCACATTTGTAAATCCTGTTATTAGTCAGTACAAGTCAGCTTTCCCAGAGAACTTCCTACAGGCCCAAGGAAAGCTGGTGGTGGTAAAACATTACTGTAGTACAGAATACACTCACTGATATACCAAGGCAAAAACAATAAAAACTTTATATGATTATATAGTAAAGATCTCTCTCCCTCTCTCTCTCTCTCTCTCTCTCTCTCTCTCTCTGTGTGTG
This sequence comes from Rattus rattus, assembly GCF_011064425.1. Classification (NCBI taxonomy): domain Eukaryota; kingdom Metazoa; phylum Chordata; class Mammalia; order Rodentia; family Muridae; genus Rattus; species Rattus rattus. The sequence goes on along the minus strand of NC_046166.1, from coordinate 4,863,979 downwards.
TGTGTATGTGTGTGTGTGTGCACGCGTGCACACGTGCACATGCACATGCATGTGTGTGTGCAAGTGCACATGTGCATGCACATGCATGGTATCAGGCATCTGTTTGCTACCACATGTGTGCAGGGTTCACGTGACAACTTCTGAGTTAGTTCTCACCTGCCACCTTGTGGGATCTGGGGGTCAGTCAGAGGTCATCAGACTACCATGTGCAAGTGCATCTTGCCACTGAGCCATCTCACTGGCCCAATAATATACATTTTTAGCAAGAACTTTGACATGTTCTTAAAAATTACATTAACATTTTATTACAGTCATTATTGATCTTGATTTGTGTTATAAACTTGCCAAGGAGTTGAGTTATCCATAAAGAACACAGTTTTCCTGTCAGTCCTTTTATTTTGGGGGTGTGATTTTTGTGGAAGGTGAGATTTCTTTTGCTTACTTGACTTTTCTGTTTTACATGTATGCTGTTTTGTTTGCATGTGTGTCTTTGCCCCACATGTGCGAAGTGCACTTGGAGGCCAGAAGAAGATGTCAGGTCCCTTGGGGACTGAAGTAAGAGATGGTTATGAGCCTTCATGTGGGTAGTGGGAATGAATCTGGGTCTTCTGGGAGAGCATCCCATGTTCTTAACTGCAGAGCCACCTCTCCAGATCCAACAGTGAGGTTTCTAACTGGTGTTACATCATAGCAGATACGCCAGCTATTGAACTCAATTCTAGCTCTTTGTTTCTATATATGAGATACGTAGCTCATTATGTTTTTTAACCATATAGCCCTTTAAATATATTTTATCCCTTTCTTTGTAGCACATAGTTCCTCTCTACTGGTCCCTTTCATTTTTGTCTTCTATAGAAAATCCTGCCTGTTCTTCTCATTGTACACACAGAGAGTGACTCGAGACCCTTCAAATTAAAGAAGGATGTGGTTTGGGATTCGGGGTATCTTTCTGGTCATCTTTCTTCAGGGTTCCCTGTTTCTAGTTAAGTTACTCTGTTGCTTCCTCTGGGGTCCAATGGTTTGTCTTGTTTCTGCAGACTCCCCTTAAAGACATCTGCTGAAGAAAACAATAATTTCATAGCCAAATCTGGGGTCTTCATTAATTTTCAGCTGAGAGGTCTTTGATGCATTGTGCTCTGAGAAGGTTGGGAATCTACTCCTCTATTCTGGCGAGTGCTAAGTTCATTGTCCCTTTCCTCATGGTGAGGCTTTCCTTGTGGGGTCATTCTGGCCATTGCTGACACTGCTGACTCTTCACAGCCATTACCGGCCAACTATGGCTCTCAGTGCACCAGAAGTGAAGCCCATGACCCTCCTTAGTTACAGATACCAGTGAACATAAGCTGAAAGAAAATGTCAATGCCTTCCTTGGCTGCACTTTTCCAGGTATTTCCCTTCCTACATGCCATTCCTCCACGAACTTTCTTGCAACTGTCTCCTTATATGGCTCCAAGTTGGCTCCAAGTTCATCTTCTCAGAGGAATTACATGACATGCATAAATTATGAAACATTTTTGCAAATTAAGTTTTAATTAAAACCAGCCAAGCCTCCAACTGGAAGCCTTCACAATGTTGAAAGGTGATGCTGGTCGGGTGGGAGTTCAAGAGGAGGTCTGGGTGGGTTCATATCCTGTCCAGATCTTTCTACAAGGAAAGCTGCAGAGGAGAGCTTTGCTACCTTAATCAATACTGATGACAACCCCTTTTGTCCAAGACATTGCTAGCCACATGGATTCTAGGAAGCACCAAACCATCAGGGTGATAAATTTTATCTGAAGTTTGTGAACTTTCTATCTGGTTCTACCAACCTGTGTCCCCTCTGAGACATGGGAGACCTTCTGCCCCCCCCATATTGCCAGAACCACAATTCAGATGACTTTCCAGCAGGATGACCACCCAAAGAAGCCTGAAGAATGACAATTTCAACTGGAAACTTATTTTTTCCAATACAATGCAGAGTTTGAGCCTGCCGAGAAGTGACTTCTTAGTGTGAGAAATGTTAGAACATTAACGAGCAGACTGTCTAGGGCTTTCCCTTGCTGATCGTCTTAGCCATATGTAATATGAGAATTGCTCTGGTCTGCCCATTAATAATCTACATTTTTCCAGCATCCCCCAACACGTCTTCCATCAAGTAGATAATTTATGCAGGCTTGCCTTTCATCTAGGCAGGGCTTTATGACTAGCGCAAAGCCCTAGATCATTGTAGCAGAAACTGGTTTGAAAAAATCTGATCTTTTGTGATCAGGTCTACACCTTCCACTGAAACCCCTGTGTTGCTCCTCAGGGATGAGGAGGGTAGAGCTTTATTCTGTGTAACCCTGAAATAGAATTAGCTAGGCTCGAAAGAGTCCTGAAGTTTCAGACTCTGCCTTTAACTCATTTGGAACACAAGGGAGACCCATTCAGCTAATCTACATTTAAATATGACTGGGAGATGTTTTGTCCTAAGATGATACAGTGCTGGTATGGGAGCAATGAAGTGGACATCAAAGACAAAGGACACCGGTGGCACAGTTTTTTTCTGAGCACATTTGGACTAAAACACAGTGTCTTTTAGATAATTTGCGTTCTTGAGAGACGGAGCTTGTGTGTAACAACTTAAAGACAAGGATTAATATAGTGTCCTTCATGTAAATGACAGTACAGAACCAGCATAGACAGACAAACTTAGGGATTCAGTAAGGAAATTTTTACATACTAAAATGACTTAAACATCATGCTGACATTTCACATGCTAAGATCAGCCATGAATGTTAGCAATGTGGGTAGCCTAAATATATTTTCCTCTTCTCTTTCATCATCTGCTTTGTGTGTGTGTGTGTGTGTGTGTGTGTGTGTGTCTGTTTTCAAGCTCTCCATCTAAGTTCGTTCTCTCTCTCTGTGTCTCTCTCTCTGTCTCTCTGTCTCTGTGTCTCTCTCTCTGTCTCTCTCTGTCTCTGTGTCTCTCTGTCTCTGTCTCTCTCTGTCTCTCTCTGTCTCTCTCTGTCTCTCTGTCTCTCTGTCTCTCTGTCTCTCTCTCCTCTCTCTCTCTCTCTCTCTCTCTCTCTCTCTCTCTCTCTCTCTTTCTCTCTCTTAAGAATTCAATTAGACTAGCTAGCCAGAAAACTCCAGAGCTCCTCCTGTCTTTACCTCCCTAGTTCTGCAATTATAGAAATGCACCACCATGCCCTATCTTTTATGTAGGTTTGAATGACCTGAACTCAGGTCCTCATGCTGTACAGCAAGCCCTTTATCAACTGAGCCTTCTCTCTAGCTTCCTATGGGTTTTCCTGCAACAAACATGCATTACTTGAATGATTCTTGAAACCACTATATACATATATATAGTGTGTGTATGTGGTATATATGTGTATATGATATGTATTATATTATATATAGCATTGCAGAAGTCTTTCCATCCATTTTTTAAATTTAAACATACTGCTAAAAAAAAGTAATTGCTATCTTTACCACGAACTAGATGATGAGAAATCATTATATTTGATTTGGTAATATAATACCTGAACTACGAAAAGGCAGAAAGTATTTGGAATAGATGTTATTTTCCCCATGAGTCTTTTCAGCAGAGGTTGATACACATCAAGAATCGGGGCAGAAATTTGAGCAATGGGAAAGCAGAATGCTTAGCTGTAGCTGTTTGCTTGCTTAATCCTGATTTTGTTTTCATTTTTCTCTCTGCAAGGTTATCTATTTCTCCTACTGCTTGCCTGTTCTTCTTTCCCCTTCCCCCTTCATCATTCTGCAGGACAAGGTTTAGTTGGAAGTTGTGAGACTGACTGTAACAACACGAGACCAACCTTAAGAATCTGGAGAGGCGATCTTGGGTAGAGGGTATAGTCCAGTGTAAGAGAAACACTTTCTATCCCTGGGCAGCCTCATGTAAGGACATGAATACCTTCCAGGCATTCAGGAAATGAAATACCCTGTGTGTTTGAAAGGAAATTACATGCATATTATTGGGTATCTTTTAAGGAAATCACCCTTGAATATAGTTGAGGCTGAACAGTTAATGAAAATATTTGGATGTATCCCTCTTTTTGTTCAAGGAAAATCTAGTCCCAGTTTGCTATGGTGTGTACCAGAGTGATGGCCAGCTCTAAGGTTCCAGTTTTAAAAATGCAGCTTCCTCAGCATGGCCCAGTCGCTCATGCCAAGCTGTAGTGTGGGACCCACTGACACTGCTAACTCTAGATTCTTCCTGCCATTGGTCTGCCTGACACGTATTTGTTTTACTCTTGGGCCCATTTGCTGTTCATCTAGTTCTCCCTAGCTGTTCACCTTTTCAGACTCTAACTGGGGAAGGAAAGGGATCCCAAGAGGATGGAAGGAACTATTGTCCTATAAAAGGCTAGATCTCATTGTTATCTGACTCAATTGTTATAGCCAGACTCAGAGGAAAGGCACCAAGCTAACTGATGGCAGTCTGGTCACTGTCAACCATGCACTCAGAGAATGGAGACAGAATGAATGACAGGAGCTGAACGCTAAACACAATGTCCGTCTTAAGAGTCGCTCACTTCTGATATCCTTAATCAAGTGTGATTGCTTCTTTACATCTTCACATACCCATATGATATCAGGCAGCAATGCTCTAGGATGCTATGGATACCAGATCTGTGAGGTCATCTAACACAGCACCTCATGCTGTGGCCTCTTATACTCTAGGTCAACACCACCCTTGAAATGTTTAGATGCTACAATATGAAGGTGTAAAGCTCAGTGTCAAGAACAACTGTTATGGGATGCTCATCTTTGTAGAGATTCTTTGTATTTTCCCATGGAGTCCTCACAGGGGTTTCACAATGTTGTCACTGCAGTCTTAAGGGTGAGAGGTCTGGAGTACAGACTTGGGGCGACTTCATTTCAGGTCCTTGTGTCTCAGAAGTGGTTGCGATGGTTTTGGATAAGTTGGTATATCAAACTCTAAGGCCTCCCTCCCTACTTTTCTTCCTTTTCTCCTTCATTCATCTCTACCTTTCTCCCTCTCTTCTTTCCGTCTTTCCTTCCTCCCTCCCTCCCTCTGTCTTCTCCTACTTCCTCCCTTACTTCCTCCCTCTTTTCTGTCCTTTTTCCTTTCTCCCTCCCTCCATCTTCTCCTTTCTTCTTCCCTCCCTCCCTTCTTCCCTTTTGTTTTTCCTTCCTTTTTCTCTCCTCTTCCCTTTTTCCTTTATCTACAGTTCTGCCCTCTCTCCTTTCATTTATTCATCTCTCCTTTCTTTCTCCACCCTTAATTCCTCTTATCTATCTTTCCTTCCTTTTCCCTTCACTTCCTCTGTCCTCTATCTTTTGACTTTGGTATTTGGTTTGTTTTCTATTTTCTTTCTTTCCTTTCCAATCTCTTCTCTCCAGCGACTATACTCAATTCTTGCTCAGATCCAGGTCTACCCCTAGAGCTACACCATTGAACTGGGTAACTCTGGGCCTGGATAAGTCCTAAATTCCTATGTGGAGAAGTAATAAATAAGTTGGTGAGGGAACAGGAGTATTGCAGAATGCACTGCATGCTTACCAAAATGATGAACTTGAGAACATATGGGCATACTTTTCAGAGGAGCCATCAGAGAATCGATGTGAAGAGTGATGGTGAATGGGGCTCCATGAGGACATCTGAGAATTGACATGGGATGGAGGGTAAAGCTCCAGTCAGTAAGGGAAAGGACCACATTCAGGTTTGGAGTAATACCTATAAAAGCCGAACAAAGCTGAGAAGTATCAGGTTTATCCTTTAAATTATTCTGGATACAAAGTAAAGAATTGGGGCACCAGGATTTGGTGGTTGGGTTACAACTGAGGAGGCCAGATAAGCAGCAATGGTGCCAGGCAGCGGGTGGCAGAAATGGACGCAGCTACCTACAGAAAGAACAATACCAAAACTCAGCTCTGCGGAGAGCATCCACCCTCCCCCACCAGGTGCAGCTTAGGAGGCCAAACCAATCTACAGACCTTCGTCTGCTGTGCAGAGGCGCTAGGAGCTTTCTCTACATTGGCTAACGCAAAGGAATGGATAAGGGTAGATGCAGAGATCCACACAGGGAGAAAATGAACACATCCCCCTTCGCAGCGAGCAGGGAGTGATTGCTCATTCATAAGACCTTAGGCATTGGGCCAGTTCCACAAATGCAATCAGCATATGTAGGCCAGGCTTTTGAAAACACAGTCAGCAAGAAAATACTTTTCTTCCCATTTCAACTTTACATATTGCCTAGTGACAGGTGTTGTTTTGATCAATAGATCTTTACCGGGGTTTTATTTATTTATTTATTTATTTATTTATTTATTTATTTATTTTAGTAAAAGAGGCTACTCAACTCTAGAACTTTATTGAACTAGAGCAATGGATGTCCCCACAGTCACCCCCAAGAGGCTCTGTGTAAAACTCTGAGATAGAGATGACATGAAGGAGGCGAATTAGAATAGAAGCACACCTGTCTCTTCAGGGCAGAAAGGCTCTTTAGAAGTACTTGGTTATCATAGTGTCAGGACTTGGCCTCCATGGAGCCCTGCATGTATCACCTCTTGCTTCTCCACTTCAATGGACAAACATTCAGCAAGTAGACAGTCCCCAAACTCCAGAACTACTATGCCAAGATTCACCTCCCAGGGCACCTTGTAGACTTAGCCACAATGACCAAGGTCATCCCTGGGCTAGAACTCCATCGACCCAGCTGCCTACCCTCCTGATACTTCTTCAAGACCAAGGGATCTCACATTCATGTCAATGGTAGAGAAGACTGAGCTCCAGGAGCCAGACATGGTGGTGCACAACTTTAATTCCAGGACTCAGGGGGCAGAGGCAGGTGGATTTCTGTGAGTTTGAGGTCAGTCTAGTCTACATAGTGAGTTCCAGAATAGCTAGAGCTGCATGGTGAGACCTTTCTAATCATACCATTGGAAAATTAAAAAACTGGTCTCGAAAGAGGTATTTCTCTCAAATAGTATTTCCTTAAAGTTACCAACTTTTCAGGAAATAGTAGTACCATTTAAAAGTATATCTACTCCAAAAACCTCAGAGACATTTGTAATATTCCTCCTTTCCCACTAATGGCCTTCCCTCATCTTGATTCTCACATCTCACAGACTGTATCCTCTACTAACTAAAAGCATCCATGTCCAACTCTCTAATAATTCCCATTTCTATCGCTCAGAGACTACTTTAGTGTCCTCCTCAGAACCCACCTGTCCTAGGGATTTTATTGTGGGGAAAGGGTTTATTTCAGCTTATACTTTGAAGTAACTGCTTAAGAAAGTCAGGGCAGGAACCCAAGGCAGGAACCTGGAGGCAGGAACTGAAGCAGAGGCCATGGAGATGTGCTGCTTATTGCCTTACTCGTTCATCATGGCTTGCTCAGCCTACTTTCTTACAGAACCCAGCACATCCTGCTCAGAAGTTGCGCTACCTCTGTTGGCTGGGTCTGCCAATACCAACCATTATTCAAGAAAATGCCCTCTAGACTTTCCAACAGCAATCAGGATGGAGACATTTTCTAAATTGAGATTCCTCTCCTCAGATAATTCTAGCTGGTGTTAAGTTGACAAAACCAACCAACCAACAAGACAAAAAACAAACAAAACAGCAACATTTAGCCAGCATAGTGTCTTTGGTATTACATGGCTATGGGACCTTATAGTTTCATCCTTTTACTAGAGTTCTTACACAGATTTTCTAAATAAGGTTATATGATTTTCAGTTAGTAAACAGAAGGGAGGCACTTTGAATAGTGGCTAGCATGCCACAGCTATAATAATCACATCACTGCTGCTGTTCAAAATATCCCATAGTAAGCTACCATCCTCAAGAAAGGATCTAGTTATCACGTCTACCTTTATAAGAGTAGGATTGGACAAGTCCTTTTAAAGGCACCAGCTAGAAAAGCCACATTAACCGCATCTCTTTGACCAAAGCTGAATTCACTTACCCACACCTATCTACTTAGGATTGTAGTCTTTAACAAAGTCTTGTTAAAATTTGGAATTCTGTTGTTAAAAATGAAAGACAGAATGGTAGTCATTTCAACTGGCAGTGTGGATAATGTAATGTGCTAGATAACAAAAGGGTGCATGCAATGAGATGTTAGAAAGGGGAACCAATGGCAGTGTATCAGTTTTCTTAAGAGATATGAGAACAAACATATGCTACTTCCAAATACAAAATCAATGACAGATCTCAGTAACCATTTCACTAGATTCCAACTTGGAGAACTCATGAGTCTTATTGGAGTCACTTACAAGATCATGGGATACAATGAAAGTTGCAAGCACCAAAAAGCGCATCCCAACATAGGTGAAAACTCACAAAAGTGTTATCCATGTATGTATATATGCATACATGTATATATGCAAATCTCTGTATGATTTGTAGGCAGCTTGACATATCAGAGAGGTGGCTTCTCTCTCCAGCATCTGTTTACAAATCCCATAGCTTTGGAGAGAAGACTTATGAATCTTGTTAATTTTATGAACTTCTTAAGACTTTTGGGTTGTTTATTTCTGAGGTCTCTTGATTCTATCACCGCTATTCCTGGAGGAAATGTTCAGTCTGGAGGAAAATGCCATGTAACAAGCTCAGGAGGAAAGATTTGAGGAAAGGCTCTAGGATGAGAGAAGAATATGTGTGAATGTCTGTAACAACAGAAGGCATGTAATACCCATTATGCTGCACCAAATACACAATTATGTGCTGAAGAGATCGGTGGACACCATTTAGGCTCTTCTATAAAGTGTGAGGCCAAGATTTATCATTTTCTGTTCCTCATATGGCTATGTTCATGTTGCATGATGCGAGGTCTCTGAACTCTTCAGGTAATTGAGTTGGTGCTAGTTCTGCTTAATCTTCATGAGGAACTTTTGTGAGACTAATGGTTGTATCAGAGAAAGGGAGATGGAGATGCTGGACTTAGAACATGAACATGGGGTTGGTGGTGAGAGACTCTCCTAATTCATGGTAATTATCAACTTGACCCAGCCTAGAGTTATCTAAGAAAGGAGTCCTGTTTGAGGGATTTCTCATATCATAATGGCCCATGGGAATGTCTATGTTATGTGGGACTTTCTTGATGGTTAATTGACATAGGTTAGGAGAGCCAAACCCACTGTGGGTGGTGGCATTCCCTGTCTAAGAAAACTAGATAAACTGGACCCAGAGTGAACCAGCTAATAACATTCTACCCTAGCTTCTGCTTTAAGTTCCTGCTTGAGTTCCTTTCCTATCTTCTATCAATGATGAACTCTAACCTATAAGTTGAAATAAGCCCTTCCCTAAGTTGCTTTTGGTTAGGGTGTTTTATGAAAGCAACAGAATAAAAACAAACCAGAACAGTTTGTACCTTGGTGAGTTACTTGACCATTCTTACTACTGTATCTTTCCCAATTTGTGAATGGAAACTGATATTAATATCTGACCCATATGAAGACAAAAAGAGATGTAGCTGATATTTAGCCAGATTCTGGGAGACTGTTGTAGAAACCAGACTGTCACTATTACTGCTGTCAATCTTCCTTTGTCCTCTTCTTTTTCATTCTCTCCTGCAGATCCAATCTGAGTCTTTCTGTGTCCCAGTCTGATGACCCATAGGAAGTCCTTCCCATGTCCAAACTTTCCTGATAATGTGCAGTCCCTCAGCAGGCCATGTTCAACCAGGTGGCTTTGTAGAAATAACCCTCCATGGTATGGAAAGAGAGTCGTCTCTCCATGGCCTTTTGAAAAACACACACTTTCAACTTTGCTTTATGCATATTTGTGGACAGGAAGATTATGGCACATGTATAGATGTGTGTATATGCCATATAAAACTCTAAGAGCTTTCTGTTTGTTCTAGAAGAAAACGTTTTCCTCTTGAGAGTTATCATCTTATTTATGAGCATCTTCTGGTGGGAAGTAGAGATTAAAGACAGTTCCCTTATTTTTATTACCCTGGTTTTAACCATGGACTGTCTATTGAGAAGGCTTCTGGGTTTACGAGAAAAGTCGTATTCACAGAGGTAAGAATGCCAGATGCAGGCACCGGTTAAATCTCATCTCTACTTCTGAAGGGGATCTAGCAAGGGAGAAAGGCTTAAAATAGATAACCTACCTGGCAAGTATTAATTACGCAAAACTGAAAAGAAAAATGAAATGGTACCTTAAGAACTCATCACATGTAGGATTATTTCTGAGATGTTAGCCTATAATATGGGTTGATTATGTACTATGATATTCTTTCCAGTGGGCCTCAGACATCAGATTCCTTCTCAACACTGACTGAAGACAGTCCTTAACTAGGCAATCAGTGTTGTTCTTGAGTCAAACCTACTGATCAGCCAATATTTGGCTTCTCCTCCAACCATTTTGTGATCCTACCCACATTTTCTTTAATATATGCTAAATACAAGATAGCATTGAGCTTGGATGTCCAGTAAGAAGATAAAGAAGACTTATTATTCAACTGATCTGGCTCCTAGTCCTGGGCTCTGCATGTGACTTGTGAATGCTAGGTGACTGATGGTTGGGGGGCTACTCCCATGCTCAGCATCTGTGACTGTAGATGAGCTGATCTAAGTCTATCATGTTCTATTCTGAAGCTCCTTCCTGGAGACCAACCTGTTTAGGGCATGGTAAACTGTAATTCCTGTTAGTCCAGTGCTCCAATGGGAAAGCTGTTCTTTGTTCTTGTGAGTTATTTTTTGAGGAAAGCTCATGTTTGTGGAGAGCTTGAGGCTAGCCTTAAACGGAGGACATCACCACAAAGGCCTACTCTCTTATTTTCCTTTCCAGCATTTCTTCTCATGTGCTTAAGTGGATGCCTCTTTCAGAGTCTTGTTTCCTGTCTAAACCAGATGAAACTTCATGAAAGAAGAGTAGCTTCTGTCAGTGGCTAAGAAACACTGGATCTTTGTTATTCCCTCAGGCTTTTCTGTATTTCATGCCACAAATGCAAAGGATTTTTCACCCCATTTTGCTTGTGTTCCAGTTTTTTTCCATTCTATGAAAGATGTTTGATACTTACTATATTTTGTGTGGATATAAGGGATGGGTAGGTGGGCCATGGTATGCGTCTGTGAATCAGAAGACAACTACTGAAAGTAGGTTTTTTTCCTTCTACCAAGGGGGTCCTGGGGATGGAACTTAGATCATCAGCCTTGACAGTAGCACATTTACTGCTGAGCCATCTTGCTCGCCTGTCCTTATAACAGTTTTTTGTCCCTAAACTCTTGTGATCTCTTTTTCTTACAGCTGTACCCTTACTGAGAAGGGAGGAATCAGAAACACATGCTTGGGCATCTCTTCTTAAAATAGGGACAACAGTTTGGAAGGAGAGTTGGAAAAGGAGTGGTGGGGATTTCCTGGTGTGCTTTTTGTAAAAATTCTCTTCTTCGTTGAATTCTTTGAGTAATCCCCTCTACCCACCAGTGAGCTCCATCTGCAGATGGAACTTAGGACTTGGGATTCAGGATAGTTAGGTGGGATTCCTGATTTAATAGACAGAAAGACAGCCTTCCTCCCAAGGTGAAAAGAAGCGTAGAGACAGAACACTAAGTAGAAGCTCTGGCTGATCAGTCACATTGCATTATCTTGTCTCCTTTCCAACTTCTGTGCTTACTCTTGAGGCTGATGTGGGTCTGCAAGCATGGCTTAAGAGTCTCCAGGGTCTTTATTCATTGTAGGTTGAGACAATATTGCCTCCAACTTCAATTTATGAACTGTGGGGCACCTTTAGTATCGATTTTATTTTCATATGTAGGTTGGAAGTACTTGGTGTTGGCTCATAAGATTTAATGGGATAATGTAGAGAGAAGGTTTCAATGTAGTGGCTGATGACAATTTCACTCTTAACAAATGTTAGTCTATGTGATAAAAAGTTGAGTCTTCCCAGTGATATGATTCCTAGAAGAAGTATTGATTACAGAAATATTGTTAATCCCATCTCAGATTAGGAATGTGCTCTTTAAAGCACTACATGTAAAATGACAATCACAGTGCAGTAACATGGACCCAGAGTTTCACCATGGGAAAATAGAAAATTACAGATCGTATATTTAGTTTGTCTTTTTCTATATAACTACTAATACCAGTTCCTTATTCAAACCCTTGGGAAAGCTGTTGTGTCTTATTTTATGGATTGACCATTCTTTCATGGTTTGGCCTATGAATGCTTTATTTTATGTGGACAAATCTATTCTATGCTTCCTTAACCACTAATGAAAGGAATAGTTAATATACTACAAAGCAAGGAAAGTTGCCTTAAAAACAAACAATTCTGCCAATGTTACCTTTAAGGCTAGCAGGAGTTCTCTGGTTTGGTGCTGTTGAATTATGGCCTGGGTAAGTCTTTGTCGTGGGTTTTCAAGTTCTATCCTATACACAGGGGTTATCCTGCACGTTAGAGTGTTTCCTATCATGCCTAGCTGCTACCTACTTGAGGTCAACAGCTTTTCTCCTTTGCTTTCTACTCCTCATAGTTATTATAAGGAAAGTCCTTCCCTTGGCGAGAGCTCCCAGCTTGTGGAGCTTGTGTGAGGAAGGAACTGGGTATGGAACTGTGTCCTTGGCCATCTGGACAAGAGTATAGCAGGCCCAGCTCTACTTTGCCGCACTGCTTTGGTTGTGGGATTCCCAGATTATTGCCGCAAACCTCCCAGAGTGTCTGTTGGTACCACAAATTTGCACAGTGTCTTGACTAACCAGTGCTACAGCTTAACGTTGAAACATGAACCAAGATTGATTTTATTTTCCTCCTTGTTTTGGTTTTTGCAGTTGCCAGTGGCAACACAATGATGTTTTACAGTTAACTTCGTATATAACACTTTTTTTTTCTTTTTGTTTGTCTTCCTCCTGTTTTCTCAGCTCCCTCAGGCTCAAAAGGTAATCTCTCTTCTGTCCCATCTGAGTCATTGCCACAACTCACAGTCATGCATGCCCATGGTGCTGTGCATTTGACTCTGTTCATGACCAGTGAAAGGGTTTCCTCCCACAACTTCACAAATTGAAAGATGGATGAGAACACAGAGACCCTTAGACTGTGTTCACCACAACCCTCATCCCTGCTACATTAGTCCTTTCCAAGAACCCTCTCATGGCCAGGGCTTAACGAGTGAATCCATACCCAAGCATTTTCCTAAGAATTATCAAATAATATACAGGTCAAGAGTAAGTTGGGTACAATCCTTCAAAGACAGCATTCTAGACTTTCCTGGAAAATCTCCTAGGGAGGAAGAAAGATAATGCAGATGCTTTGTAAGCTTAGTGAGCATGGCTAAATTCTGGACCACCAATTGAACTCTGAAATTCCATGGGTTTCATTAATTACAAAAGTAGTTTCTGGGCTGGAGAAATCACTCAGAGGTTAAAAGCACTGGCTGCCTTTTCAAAGGACCCAGGTTTAATTCCTAGAACTTACATGGAGGCTAATAGCCATCTGTAACTCCAGTTCCAAGAGGTATGATGCCCTCTTCTGGCTGCCTCTGGCACTGCATGCATACAGCACAGGACCAACATTCATGTAGGCAAGACACCCAGATGTATAAAATAAAAATAAACAAAATTTCAAAATAGTTTTCATATCTTTCTTTCATCTATGGCCTATAATATCCAAAGAACATTAGAGCAGAGTCCATGCCAAGGGCCAGACCCTTTCACTGGTCTTCATTGTGTATCTGAGATGATCTCTGCCCACCATCTAGAATGTTCTCTGTCCAAAAAGATTCCATATGTTTCAGTGATGGCTTTGCCTTTTTGTCCTCTTGGCATGCTGTTATATCCTAAGGACAGTTATGGTATTTAAAAAAAATGTCACGCCATGCCTGCTACATTATTCTCATGTATTCCACAAATATAACAAGCCTTCTGGAGACACAGCAGTTTCTGGAGACCAGATGTGGGCTAGTTTCAAGAGTTAAGGTATGGCGCCTGCATGAAATTGAAGGAGCATCTTGAGATTTCTGCATCAGAACATGATGCTTCCAGTCTTCCTCATCAAGAGGGTGCACAACTGTTGTACAAAGGACAGTCTGTTCAGACCATATGGATGACTGGAGGCCTAGAAATCATTACACAATTACTTAGATATACTTGAGATATCTAAACAAAGCGAGACATGCTAGTGTGTGACTTGGCTCATGGCAATGTTTGATTCCACTTGAGTGCCATCACACCAGGACTGAACACTTCATTAAAAGTTCAAGGAATCCACGATAGCAACGGCTTCCAGAGTAAATATACAGTCAGAATCAAGATTGTTTGGGAATCTTCATGCCTTTGATAGAACATGCTTTCTTAATTGCCCACGTTTGAAAAAAAAATCTTATTTTAGAAAAAGACTTAACAAGTCAGAAATGGAGCCGCTTTACCTTGTAAGCATTTAGTCAGTTCCTCTGCTCCATAGACCAAAAGATTCTTGTAAAAGATTCCTCAAGAACTATCAGCCATGGAGTTTTAAAACAAAGTCCAAACAAACCAAGGCAGACAGCAGTAAGAGCAATGTTGCCAGTGTTGTGGGCTCTGTGATTCTCCACGGCACTTATGTCATCAAGCTTAGTCCCTCTGCTCTCAAAGCAGGACATGCTACAGCGATCAGAGAACCCAGTGAAGGAAGCTTCCTGAGCTGCTTGCTCAATTCTTCCCCTGTCTCCAGCAGATGGCACACGGTCCAAAGGACTTCTTCTAGCAGGGAAGAGCTCAGCTTCCTACTGTCAGCATGTTGTTTTGGTTTTTTTCTTTCTATTAAAATAGTGAAGGTCCTGAAAGGTTTTGAAGATTAGGTTCAAGAAGAACATTGGGCTGAAATTCTGTCCAGTAAGGAGTTTATTAGAAAAGTTAATGGATGGCCATTGATAGACAAAGGAAGAGGTACCAACTTGATGGGGGCTCTGAAAATAGTTTGGACCACAGCATCAGATATAAGACAGCATGCCAGGTCTCTGAGCATGGAGGACTTGGAGTCCATGGAAGAATGAGGTCACTTTTTGTACCTTTCTGGGGATCCCAGCACAAGCCAGACTTTCTGATGCCCAGGCAGGAGGCAGGGAAAGGGGTTGGGAGCAGGATATGTGGCCTCCAGTACACTCACTTCTCCAGGAGAGAGTCCATGGCCCAGAGAGGTTTGACTATATTCACAGAGAGAGTAGAGTCTCCGTCTGGTGCCTCAGTATCTGTAAAAAGGGAGGCTTGCTGCAAGGGATTGTTGCCTATGCAGCCCCTGGATTCTAACATCACATATGGCCTTAAAAACTATAGGAGTTCTAGTTCAAATGGTTTCATAATTCTGAGGACAGTTCCTGTAAAACGCCCAGCTCTGGAGAAAAACACTTGTGTATAAACCTCACTGAGCTGCAGGGTTTAAAAGGGAGTATCCTATTGATGGGGTATCCTCTTTATCTAACAGTGTCATGATTTCCCCCTGTTCATTTTCTTCCCTGTCCTTAGAGTTATGACTACCTAGACACCTTGACTGGGAGGAAGGGTCTTGTAAGCCTTGGCTTCTTTAAGATATCCCAGCTCCCTGCTGGGCCAGTGCTGGTTGTCTCTCTAGTCCTCATCCATCTATGACTGTGGGCACGTTACCAAGCCTCTCTAAGCTCCTAGGGCTCATCATTTTTTAGTGAGAATATCACACTGCTTTTCTGGTTTCTCTACCTCTGTCTGGCACAGATGTAGCTTATACAAGATAGTTAGAGCATAGAGTTTCAACAAATATTTCATGTGGTCCCTGACACCTCAAAGCTGATCAAGGGAGCATTTATGTGCAAGGTACCCTGCATGTGTTTTGTGATCTTGATTCAACACTAACAGATACACAGAGATGCCAATGAAGCCAACAGGCCCGCAGCACCCCAAGTCCATCATTAGCTACTGTGTAGGTATGGGGTTTACCCCATATAGTTAGAAATGCTCCAAATAGTTAGAAATGGAGATTGAGTCTGGAACACCAACAAATCAAAGGCGCTTAGGGTCCATTATTTTGAGAGATGTCTTCCAGGTGCCGTTGACATTACCCATTGGTTTTGCCATCATGGACACGGTTACGATAAGTTCTTTGCCAAGTTTTGTGTTCTGTGCACGAAGGGGAGCAGACCAATTGCTATGTCTTTGGCCCTCTTTTCTGATGAGGTCATGAACAAATGCATTGGACCATATGGCGTCTGTGTTTATGCTGAGTGCTTGAGTATCACCCACAACTGTTTTCTCTATAAATAGTTACGTCTCTGCAAACGTGCTTACTTTAATCTCTTGGCTTGTCTACCCCTGAAAAGAGTGCCCTTCTTGTGATTAATGTACTAGACATCAATGATGCGTGTGTCTAAGTTATGATATTCATGATTTCAGGATTGAAGGTCTTCCAATAGGCCTCTTCTAGACTATTGTAAGAGTTTTCCAGAGCAGCAATTGGAGAAAATGACATTTGTTTACTTATTTAACCTATAACTGTTAAGCACCCCCAAGCTAATTCTTGGAGCTATGTACGTCTCCCATCTCCCATCCCAGTGTTTCTCACAGTTCAATACTGAACCCGTTTTCCTAGTGGCACTCTGGGGAAGGAGATCTACATGAACAAGGTTCGCCTTTAGAAACATTTATTTTCTTTTACACAGTATTTTTTATGGGAAAAGTAGATGAGAGTTTGCATTCTATAATGGTCACATAATGAAAACAGCCAAAGCTGTTTCTCAGTGCCCATTCAGGCTGTTGAATAGACCACCCTCGCCTTCAGCCGAGGGCTGTCTGTGGGAACCACAAGGTAGTTCAAGCTGGGTGCCTAATTTAATCAATGTATCATGACCCCGAGTGTTTAGTCAGATGTGCTTAAACTTGACCATCTGTGTGGTTACCTTGTCCAGACACTACTACCTTTGACCCTTCATTTACACAACTTCAGAATCTGCCAAACACTGTATCGTGACCATTTCCTGGGTAATCTACCTTACCTGACTGTATAGTAGTTAATATCCACCTTAGAATTCTGAGAGGGCAAAAACATTTTTCTCCCAACCATAGTTAAAGCAAATCACATCTCTAATCCCGTTTGGAACAGCAATTGATGTATTCAAGGCTGCACAGTATGGCAAAATGATCCCGGTTTAATGGCCCAACCCTGTGTTTTGTTTCCTGTTAGGAATAGCTTAACTTGCCTTCTTGAACAAACACAGCAGGGTTCAAGATCTGTTGTTCTGTGCCTGCTGTGATACATTGCACTGCTTAACTTGTGTAAGGGACTGCATAAATTAGCTTCTTAAATGGAGGTCCAGTTTGGGTCTTTTTCTCAGGATAAACTGTTTTATTAATCTCCCCATGCACCAAGGTAAATGGAGCCCTGTGCTTTCTTTGTGTACTTATATTATATTTGGGGGAATAAATGAAAGCACTAACTTATCTCCAGGTTTTCTTTTATTGTGTTTCAGGGGGAAACTTTTATTTAATTATCTAGGTCAAACCTGCCATCTTCCCCCTTCCCTCCCTCTCTAAGTTCCCCCTCTCTCGTTTCTTTCCCTCCCTCCCTTCCCCTTCCTTTCTCTCCTTCTCTCCCTTCATTCCTTCACCCATCTTGTTTGTGGCCCACCTCCTTCTTCTGTGTAATTGGCTTTTAGCAATTGCAGGACATTTGTTTATCCTTCTATATGACTCTTAGGATCTATTCGTTGAACTGTTAAATTAATTGTGACAGAACACGGTAAAAAGAAAGGTTTGCAAAGCTGTCTTTGCTGGAACTGCAGGAGTTCAGTGCCCACGGCAGTTGCATGCAAGCTATGCAGTTGCAGTAATGGGCAGGGTAGTCACGTGTCAACTACTTACCTTGGCTTCTGGCATTTTTCACGACTTACTTTTCATGTGAATAATTATCAATTCTGTTGATGACCCGTTTCCTCTCCTAATTATTTGCTCTTTTATAGGAACGTAACCCTATGGACTAGTGTACATTATAGAGTTTGGTTTGTAAGTAAGACCAGTGATGTGGAAATAGAGCAGGCACAGGCAGCTTGTCCCGTGGCCACTGTGATGGACATCTGAGTGACATTGTGGTACCCAACCATGGTGGTCACTGATATTTTTCCCTGTCATCAATCTGTAGTAGCCCATGCAGGTAGCTGTGACACAGAAGAGGAAGAGAACTTGCCAAATTTCACATGCAAGTGTATCCCTGTTGATGACTTTCCCAGGGTCATACTCTACCTTCTGATTAACCCATGCTATGAGCACATGGCACTCAGATTCAATGTGCTTCATTACCCACTAGGGACACTTGCTTGCTCCTGGAGTTGTGGCATCCAGGAGGCTGAGACCAAAGGATAGCACCAAGTTCTAGACAACCCCAGCCTAAAGAACAGACTCTGTACCCCAAACCCCAAATAAGACAAAACCAAAAAACAGAATTCAGAACCAGAACAACTACGCCGTCTTTGTTCCCCTCCCATTTCTACCCAAGGCTCTGTTCATGTTAAGCAAACCCGCTACCACTGAACTCCCCTATAGCCTCAACCCTCTTTTAAACAATCTTTTATTTTGAACTAGACTCTTTAGTTCAGGTTGGCCTACCTGAGATTATGGTCCAGTGCTACCAGACCCAGTTACTACTTCTGTTTCTTACCACGTTAATTATCTGTCAGTGGTAGGCACCCTCAGATCATGTTTTTAACTTAGGTTTACCCCATTTTGATATTTATGCGAATATTTAAAGTGTTTATGCACTACTTTGAGAATCAACATTTTTTAAAAAGTAAAAGCAGGAGTTTTAATGAAGATACAAATTGAAAAGTACCTCAGCATTTATACTATTATACTACAAGTATTTCCAATGTGTGCCACAATATATCATGCTTGCACACAACGATCTAATAATCTCATTTTTTCAGCATCTAGCTTAAACTGGCCCAGGACTTACAATTTTATTTATAACAAAGAAGTGTCACAACATTCAAAAATAGGAAAATAGCTACAAAGTCATTAAACTTAAAAAGGATGAGATATTAAGAGCACTGAAAATTAACCTAAAATGAAAGGTTAATAGTAGCTATTTTCCGGTGGCAGGAAAACAAGGATTTATTGATTCTCCTTAATATAGTTTTATGCTTTTAATCTTATACAATAAACACTATTTTAATGAGGTACTAATTATATTCATGCTAATATACTATTATTTTACTTTTTTGGTGTATATGTTATATATATATATATATATATATATATATATATATATATAGAGAGAGAGAGAGAGAGAGAGAGAGAGAGAGAGAGTCAGAGACAGAGAAGAGAGAGGCAAGAGGAAAAGGAAGATGTAATGCATGCAGAGGCCAGAGAAGAATGTTGATTATCTAATTAGTGACAGGGTCACTAATGAACCTGGACTGGTTGACCAGTTAGCTCCCAGATCCTCCTGTCTCTGCCCCCTGACACAAGAGTTACAGGCACATATGGCCACCTCCAGCACTTTTACACGGCTCCTGGGGGTTTGAACTCAGGTCATCAAGCTTGCAGAACAAGTTCTTTTAAGCACTGGTCCCTCTCCCCAGCCTCTGCGTTACTTATAATATATTAGATGGGATAAAACAGAAGTTAACCTAACGTCGGAGTTTGTCTTTCTGTAGAAGAAAAGGGAAAGGTGAAAATCCCACATTCTGAAGTTCAAATGTTTCATAGTAGAGATAGCTAGACTCAGAAGGGTCATAGTGGGTTGCCTCCTATGGGACAATTCTAAAAAATACCTGTGTTTGTTAGTAATCTTTATTTCTGGCTGAGAAGAAAAATCATTTACTAATCCAGTCAACCTAAGTCTAGTTCATAGCAGATGCTTAAAGGAAAAGTGAGCTGAAGCTAGGAATACTTAGCAATGACAGATATATGGTTACACTGTGGGGGTCAAGTTCCACCTCTCTTCTGGGACAGGAAAGAGCTACTTGGCTGAAAGCTATGAAAATAAAGTTGAGTTTGCTATTTGGAAAAGGAACTGATAGGGTAGCCTCTCTTCCTGTTTTCACCATGAGACAAGTGGATATCCTTTCTGCAGAAGGGGATACTCTGCCTTGTGCTTCAAGATACAAGTTCCCAGTCTGTGGCAGATACATAAAGCCCTAAAACATCTTTTTTTTTGATCCATGGCACAGTATCTTTCTCATTGTCATAGTAGAGTAGGGTGAGGTAATACCAGGGCCTAGCCTCCAAGAGTTCCATTCCATGGTAGACATATAGCTGATCTCTGCAAGGGCCATGGCATTGTTGATAACTCCAGTTACACCCTACCTTGTTTAATGTAACTTGGTGACTTGTATTTCAGATAAGCACTGGAACTAGGTAAGTATAACCTGCCCCCCCCCAAATATCCAAAGAATCTATTTCAAAATCCATAAAATCTTAAGGTTCTTTTGGTCCCCAACTTAGTCTTTTAAGTGTCTAAGGAAATCAAAGTCTAATTTCAAGAATTCTCACTAATTTAAGAAATGTGAACCCTTTGTATTTACTTACATCAAGCATAGTAATGAACTATGACCCTCTAGAGGTGCAGAGGAAAGCTGTCTCCATTTAACAAGGGAGATGATGGTCTCTATCCTTGAAAGCCAGCGAACATCTGAGTATAAAGAATACCATTGGTCAAAGTTGTTTTATTTCAACTGTGTTTCCATCACCCAGAGATGCAGACACCACCACCACCTCCTCCTCCTCCTCCTCCTCTTCCTCCCCTTCCTCTTTCCTCCTCCTCCTCCTCCTCCTCCTCTTCCTCCCCTTCCTCTTCCTCCTCGTCCTCCTCCTCCTCCTGTACAGAAAAGAATGTGTGGTAGGGAAAGAAGCTAGCTTAGTGACTTGGGACAGGGATACCATGGCAATACCATGACATCACCAATAGGGCAAGCTTGATGGGATATCTCCCGATGCCCAGTATTCTGACATTTTGCTTCCAGATATAATTCTGAGCGTTGTTTTTATAGGCTCACATGAAATCTTGAACTCAATTAACTGGATTACTATTTGAAGTCCCTTCTGTGTGCTGATAGACTTTGAACGCCTATACCCACCACATAATATGCCAGTTGTATTTTCTCAAAAAGTAGTTTATGAATCTATACTACCTATACTTTTTAGTTGGTCAAGTCATGGAAGATGTGCCATTAAAAGGACCACTATATGGAGTATCTTAATGAAATGATTAACACACACACACACACACACACACACACACACATACACATACATACACACACACACACACACACACACACACATACACACACACACATGAGTGTAATTTTTCTGACAGCAGCAGAGAGAGAATATGCAAAGACCATTCTTATATAGAAGCAAATAAAAAACAATACAACCCAGTGATCGGTTTGAAAACCATACTTGAAAGTTTATATCAAATCAGTATATATTTACTACCAATTATTTTAATGTTTTCATTGATTATATTAGAAGGGCTTTTCTTATGTGACAGACAAACCTAATAAGGCCCCAGTGAGTCCAGAGAAAGTACCGACTAATCACTCATGGGAAATCCTACCTTTAGATCTTTTGGATTTTTTTTTTTTTGCTATAGAATAAATCTAATTTTCATTGACAGGATTCCTTATGTTTTATTAAAATTTTATTACAAATCTGTCAATGGGGTCTGGTCAGACTTCATCTGCCCAATCATTTTCCTGGTCATTTTATTTGCTTCTTGGGCCCCTAGATGACTGATATATGTAACCCATCCCCTAGAGGAAAAAAAAGATGGCCGTGGGCGAGACACCATGCAAATGCCATAGCAAAGGATTCTCCTGAAATGATGCTTTGGGGAAACTGTGAAGTCATACAATTCCCTAAAGCCACACTGTGCAGTTCAAAAACAAAAGCTAGATGTTTACCCCATCCCAATTAACTCAGAGGATTTGGAAAAAACGCAACCACGTGTCATGAGGTAGAAAAATGCAGGCAAGGACTAATGCCATGCTACAGACTTTCTTTTTCCAGAAACATCTCGAAGAGTTGACCCATTTGCTGACTCGCAAGTTTCTTGCTTGGATTGCACACAGCCCTTCTTGCCCAGGCCTGAGATGCATTAGGTGATTTGAAGGCTAGGTATCACTGAAGCAGCTATCCTTCTGAACTGGCTCTCTTCCTCCATATCAAGTATTTCCCTGTTGTGTCCTTCCATCACCCCAACCTCCCTTAACAAACATAGGTCATTATTTAACACCCTCGTTGTTTCCTGAAGCACAATTAGTTCTGAAATCCATGATGATCTGTCATGGGACAAAAGAAAAACACACTAATTTTTTCTAAAAACTAAAAGTGACTCAAATGGAAAGACTTAGTTCAAATTCACTAGAGTAATAAAAAGGGAACTTACAAGCTTCTCTCTTAACCTGGAGTGGTCCTTGTGGGGTTAGCCACACATGGCAGGGGTGCCAAGCACTATCTTACCTGCTTCCTTGATAATTCTGCTTAGTCATTCAAGAACTCGTATGGGCTATTTCTATTTTAAGGGTGGTTTTATTGGTTGCCTTTTTTGCTGCCTTCTAAGCTCCCGAAAGAAAAACATGATATTTTACACCACTAAAAAGGGTTTCTGGGGGCAGAATAATTTGTACTTGGTCTCTAGAAACATGGAGGCTGTCTCAAACCTCTACTCTGCTACCTTCTGATTATTTTTAACTCTTTTTCATTATATGTTTAACAGGCACAGATAATTCACCAAGTATATGCCAGGCTTAGATTTAAGGCCAGGTACGTAGAAAGCATCACAGTGGGGGATGCATGGATAGATGCACAGGTAAGGAAATAAGCCAATGGAGAGACGGAGGGAGAGAGGCAGGAATAGAAGAATAAGTAAGCACCCTGATTCAAGAGACTGGAACTGAGTTTGGATGTTGACTCGAGGTCTGTTTGTTTGAAGTCACAGTGCTCAACTAAGCTGGTTTTAAAAGGAGGATTGTTTTTCTTTAGGTCTGTGGCATAGCCTGGACTGCTTGCACTGTTTGCTTCTAGCCACAGCAGCGTATAGGTACCAGCTCCTCGTCGCCATTATTGTCAGGCTAATCACGCGGATGGAGGCATGGCGCACACAGGCATCTTGTCTGAGTTCTGCTACTGACTCCCTGTGACTTCTTCCCTCTCTGAGCCTCCTATGCAAAATAAACAAAAGGATGATGTTGGAATAAATTCATTCAAGGATCATTTACCGAGCATTTGTGTATTAGGCTCTCTGCTAAAAGCTCGGAGAGAGAGGAGACTTCTCTCCTTTTCCCTCTGCTCTCGGAGTTCACGGACTATACACAACTTCCCGCGTCTCTTCCAGCCATCGTGTTCAGAGACTTAGCTGTATTAACAGTTTGCACAGATTTGGGCCTAGATGGTATCTTTGGTTGTAGAGTAAATATGATTATCTTTGTAGTGGGGTTTAAGGACATCTGGTTCCCATTTCCACTTAGTTAGGGAAGGTTTTATGGAGGAAGCCACGTTTCAGGGGGTCTTTAAACGAGGGGAAGGTTTTTGTCCCTGGGCCCCGAAGCTCCAACTGTTGGCTGTGTTTTCAGGCATCTATTTGGGAGGTGTCTAAACCACGTTTGTGAAATTATGAATGTTTGGCCACAACCGTGGGGTGGGGGTTTGTGTCGGTTGTGTGTCAGGCTCATCATGAATGCTGGCCCAAATCCAGTGCTCCGTGATCACTCCATTGTGCTCATTCCCGGGCACTCTGGAAATAAGCAGGTCACTCCTAATAAACAAACAAAGCAGTCTCCAAGACAGCTTTCAGATATGCTAATCAGATGTTAATCAGTAGTGTTCTTTTGACCACAGATTTATTTATAGATGTGTTCCCGGTCAAAGACAACATGCTGATGCTATTGAAATGTTTGCTTATAAACTATATTCCCTGCTTAATGGCTTTATCTCAGGGTCACTGGGAAGAAGAGACGGCGGCGTTTTACTCAGGAATAAGCCATTTCCTTGCAAGGGCGAGGCTAGGTTTTTCCTTCAAGACGTTTCCAGCTCTCATTCAGCACTGTGATTCACAGAGGCGTCTTTCAGTTGTTGAAAAGAGAAAGAAAACAAAACAACTTCAGCAATCGAGTTTACAGGAGATGCAGTCGGAGTTCAAAGAGGATACCGTGCTTACTTTTGTAGTCAGACAATGTAGATCGCAGCAGGGTCTCGCCAGAATTCAGCATCTCCCACGCAAGCAACAGCGACTCGGTTTAAAACACACACACACACACACACACACACACACACACACACAGAGTAACAACCAGAAACCATCTTAGACAAAAGCAAATTAACATTTAAGTATCATTCTTATGGATTGAAAGACTATAATTTACCAAGACAATCCCGGGCAGGATGAGAGGAAGCACTGCTTAACGTTTATTTATTTCATATTTGCATCTTATTCTCCCACTTTCGTCTTGTGAGAGCTGTGTATTATTTAGGATAAGAGCATCTTTGCAAAAATGCTGAAAAACGCCTTGTACAGCAGAAGTCTAAACAGCGTTTGGTGTTCTCAGTTGCATGCACCGGAAGAATCAGCTTTTCAAGAAAGGAAAAGAGTTGCCTTTGTGCGTTTCTTGCCATAAAGATCATTAAAAATGCTAAGAGTCAAGACACTGTGAAACCTGCACTTCAGTGCCAGTGTCACTAAGGTAGCTGTAACAGGCTATTCTCATCTTTGTGTGGAAAGGGATTTAAACCCAGGACTTACGGCTTATTATTATCGTTTTAAATAATTCCCTCTTTTGTTCGGCAGCATTACCTTTTCTCCCCACAGGTACACGCTACCAAGTGCTTTTATTTATACAGTGTTTCCGTAGAGGAGGCTCTAGGGAAAGCTTCCTTGCTGTTCAAACATTCAGTCATACAGACAAGAAGAGCTCAAAAAGGAAAAACATTTAAGACTTGAAATTGTTATTGTGTCCACTTCAGAGTTGTGTTTTTGTGTTGTTTTGGATGGCATGAAATCTCATGAAAATCGAGGAGCTTGCCTCGACCGACCATTCACTTGTGGGGTATTCTGACTCTCATTGGTATCTTTGCCAGAGAAGTCTTCTTGTGGGAAATCCTGGCTCTTCCTGAAAGCCATGAACGCCCAGCCTATCCACCTCGGCTCTCACAGCTGCTCTTTCCACTCCCCTCCCTGATATACGGCTGTGCCCATTATCCCCAGCACACACTCCCCGGAAACCATGCTGTTCCCTAGGGGGACCTGGCATTCTGTCTGCACCTTTGCAAATAGCCCTCTGTTAAGTTTCTGCAGAAGCCTGCTTGGGTTGCGATCTCCGATTTCTGCTAACGTTAGTGTCCCAATTGCTGGTGCAGATTGTCTTCTATGAGAGTCCATATCCACACAACAGACGGGCATCACCGTTGCGTATATTTAAAAGTTTAGACAAACAGTCTCACACCACGGTACACTTCTGCTACTCAGTTTATTTTTCCGAATGTTGGGATTTACCCAGATTCTCCTCACGTGAGGTGCTCTCTTAGGGTCTCAGAGAGATCACACATGGACTTGCTTTCTGGAACTAGAACACAGAGGGCCCAGGAAAATTACATTTTGAGTTCATTATAAATGTATATGGATGGTCTACGACCACACCACCCTCTGTGCCCCGAACGTCCTCAGAATATATGCGTATATATTCTCATCTTACCATGAGTTCTTCTACCAATGAGCCAAATGACTCCCTTCCCGTTTCCAAGTGGCTTTTTAGATTGCCAAGCAACATGTTCATGAATCAACATTTAAATAAGCAAGTCACAGAGAGCATGTCACAGAGAGCAAGTCCCAGAGAGCGTGTCACAGAGAGCATGTCAAAACTGGCCTCTGTCCAACAGTCAGAAAGTGGAAATCAAAGATTATGAGAGCAAAGACTTCAGTCAGGTCAGCCTGAGCCAGATGGTGCTGGTATCCAACAAGCTGATCCTGGCTCCCATGGGTGACATTGGTTTCATTGTCACCCCAGGATGGACTTTCACAGCCTTGCCCAACTGAAGGCGGCCTGTGTCTTCACCAGGGCCATGGTTGCACTGAACGTGTCTGCAACACTCATGTGTCCCTACTAGGTGCCTCCCCTAACATCCTACTTTGGTATTAATGACAGTTGTGTCATCGTATCGTGTAACGGAAAGTAGTGGGAACAACGTATTTGGGGCAGTGGTAGGTGATTGACATAAAGGGGCTCTTTAGTGTTTAAGGATTTAAAGGGGGAGGTCCAGACTCTTTAGCTGTGAAGAGTTTCAGCGTAGCTACCACCTGCTTCTGTCCCCCGTTTCTGAACCCATTTCTCTGTTCTTCTTGTGCGCTAACTTATATGGGAGTCGTTTTGGTGACTTTCAGGAACTTTCTTAGTAGTGTAAAATGGAGAACATGGGGGACGTATGTTTTCCCCCTGTCCACAATCTCCCTCATTATGTACCACCCAGAGCCTGGCCTCTGGGAACCCCCAAGAACTCAGGCTTCATGGGTCCAAGAAGAGAACATGAGAAAGGTAACTTGTCCCGTGTGCAAACTGCATTTGAGAAGGTGGGTCTTAGAGGACTTGGATTTTTCTGGGCTCCCTGGTTGCATTCCCAGACTCCACAGCAATAAATAATCTGTCATTTTCCATTCAAAATGCCTCACTTGGTATTCAAAGGTGAGCACAGCTGTGTTTTTCTACATCTTAATAATATTCCTTTCCTGTCAAGGCAAATGTTTTTTGACAGAACTAATAGTTAATGCAGCTTATGCTTTAACTAGGTAGCTATTAAATAACACTGGCTGCCTTTTAAATGTGTTTTTACTGGAAAACCTCATACTTCAAAAATGGCTTTTTATCTCCTAGGGCAGTGTGCCTGCAATTCACACAGGCTACCACTAGATGGCAACAGTGTCCTTTTACAGACTGCTGAGTGTGGTTAATTGTTGGTGTTGAAGGAAACAGGGAAACATGGGTTTGTACTTAAGCATTATACCTCCTGTATAAAATAGCCATGTACGGAAGTCTTATGGATGGATACCATACACTCTGTTAATCTAGTCAACGTGTTGATCAGCTTCAATAAGCAAAGCAGAGGAATGGAGACGTGAACTATAGAAGAAATGGTGTATTGGAGGAGAGTGAATGAATTAGCCTTTGCCCTTGGCTGAGAACCAGTCTCTCCAGTAGAGTTTGCCATTGTGCACAGCCCTCCCTTCAGCCTCAGCCTCTGGGGCTGAGCAGATCTGGCAGAAGCCTCTGCCGAACCCACCTGACAGTCCTTGAATGTTCTGCCAAGCAGTCTGTTCTTAACTCGCTTGAATGCTCTGCTCACCTCCCCGCTAAGGCTTGGATTACCCCCTGGGCATCCAGCTGCAGGAGGAAGACAGGATCCTGCCCCTGGCCTGATCAACTTCCTCATAATGGAGACTTTAAAATGGAAAGGGAGACAAACGTCCTTCAAAATCAGAGGCTGGTCGGTAGCCACCACTGTCCCCAGTCCCCTTGAAGGGCCACATTCACCTGACCAGCTCTAGGCCTGCTCTCTCTTACACTGCCTGTGTCTGCATCTCTGTTCTTTTGGCCAAAGGAGACCCCCAAGGTGGCAACTTCTTACCAGTGATCTCAAAGCAGCCGAGCTTTTATTCATTGTGAAGATTCTTCATAAATTCTTAATGACAACATAGCCGTTACAAAACATAGTCCCTAGGGATGAAGGCATCTAGAGGTTCTTGCCCCCCCCTTACATTTCATTTACTCTCTTTAGCCCTCCCTTCCTGCCTGTATCTCCCAGGCCCAGTCTTCCTTCTCTTCTCTCATCTATCCCCTCTCCTTTCTCTCCCTCCTCTCCACTTTCCTTCCCTCCCTCCTTTCCCCCTCTTCTACCTTCCCTCTTCCCCTCCAAGGAATCTCTCTCTCTCTCTCTCTCTCTCTCTCTCTCTCTCTCTCTCTCTCTCTCTTTCCCCTCCCTCCCTCCCTCTTCCTTTCTTTCTTTCTTTCTTTCTTTCTTTCTTTCTTTCTTTCTTTCTTTCTTCCTTTTTCTTTCTTTCTTCCGGGGAGGGTCTAATTTTCTATCTGTGTTGAGGGGACATGAGCTCCACACTTAGGTTCTTATACCCACCCAGCAGAGAGAGGATCTTCCTACAAGCTTGAGATAAGAAAAAGACAAAACATCCCAGGAAACACAGATCACATGTCCAATTAATAAGCCAATTTTACAGCCTAGGTGGTGTATACATGTGCACGAGAAACCCTCCAGCTGGTCAACCTAGCCACATGTGCAAGGTGAGAGGTGTCAGCGGTCACCAAAACTGTGTGGTTGGAAAGGGTGAAGAGGATCTATCTAAGGGAGGGGTTGATATCTTCAGGAAGAAAAGGGCAGTTTCCAAACTTCTACCTTGGTATTATTATTGCATGTATCGATAATTTAGCAGGAAAATGTAGTGAAATAGGAAACCATTTCCTGTTTATTAAGCCAGCTTTCGAGAGTCATTTGTGGCTGCCATTTTCTTGTGACTGGTTTCAATAAGTACAAGATGGCCACTTGAACCCAAGCTGGACTGGAAGGAGAGACTCTGCTTACTACAAGAGGCCAGCATGCCAGCCTTTCCTAGATCTCCTCCATCTGTCTCATTGGTTTTTCTGCCTCTGTAAGCAAGCCTGGGGTTCCTTGGGGGAAACAGCCCAGTGCTTAGTTATCCTCATAGCACACAGAAGAGGACTGGGCATACGGCTGAGGCTTAGGGAAATTCTGAAGGCAAATGGCCTATAGCAAGGAGCAGGCCAGCCGTGAACCGGGGATCTGGAGGTAGGATGCTGCTGTGGCCATACCCTCGGGACTGACCCCTTCCCTGTCTGGTGCCACCCATGGAAACAGATGAAGCGCTAGGAGTAGAGGCCTGGCATGGCTGCCCAGAACTCGCACATGAGTCTGAATGCACACTCATAGAGACGGACACATTGTTAACTTGGGAAGCTAACAGGAAGCTGTCGATCTGTTGAGCAAGTTTGTGTTTTATGAACCAGATGTTCAGCGTTATTACCCATCATTTCCTTGATTCCAGAACAGTCTGCGTCATGTAGCATAGGAAATGAGGGATATGGGTTAATACACACATTATACAACAGCACACTATAGCTGAGAAGTTCAGGCTGTTCAAAACTTGGACAAGTATAATTGAACAGCAGGTCATTTTAGGATTCTCACTTGTACTTCGTTAATGGGATTTTGGCGACCCCCATCTCTTACTCCTACCTTTTGGAAAATGAATGTTGACTTCATATCTGCATTTTTTTCTTGGAAGCCTTGGAAGAATGAATCTTAAGCACTCACTTTGTCTCAGCAGCAGCTACAAGTTGAGGACCACAAAAAGCAGGCCACCCCTAGTGACTGTTGGAGACAGAGGACTTCTGGCTGTGTCGGCTGTATAATTTCTGCTTGGAGGTCTAGATTAAAAACCTCTTGCCACAGGTTGCTATATTCTGTGACAGGAGCCCAGGATGCCCTTTGATCCTAAAGAGCTTGTTGTGCAAACAAACTTTCAGATTGATTTTTTTTTTCTTCTCCATGAAATGTTTCAGGTGTACAGAGGCCAAACTGGGGAGGCCAAGGCTGATGGAGGGCAGGTGAGGGTTGCAATACTGCACAGGTGCTGTTACTGCATTTCTACTAGTTTTCATGGCTTTAAGATGGGCTGGTTTACAGAGGAAGCCTGCAGGCTGGAGTTCTCAACAAGCCAGTCTATAAGTGCGCTGCAACTCTTAGCAGAAGAGCACACAAGATTACAGTCCCACATATGAACTCTGTGGTGCCTCCACTCCCCCAGACTTACTGTGTTTCTTTTGTTTACCTAGAGCTGGTTACAAATGAGTGGCTTTAGTAAAAAATGCAATAGTATAATGATGTTTTTGTTTTGTTTTTTGGGGTTTTTTTTTTTTTTTGGTTGTTGTTGTTGTTGTTGTTTCTTTTCTTTTTGCCAGAGAGACACTGACTCTGTGTTCTGGCTTAACATTTGGAAGTCCCTTTCCCCTGATTTTGCCTTTGTGCCAGGACAATTACTAATGATTTATAACTAACCCTTACTGGTTGCAGGGGAAAAGCTTCATTTCTTATTACTGTCAATGCTATGTTTTTGGTTTCATCGTGATCCATGTTGGCACTGCCTGAAATTTTGATCTGAGTTGCAAAAGTGGAAGTTGTCCAGGGTTACGGATCAGCTCAAATTAACTTTGCTGTGCAGCAGTGAGGATTAATCAAGGAGTTGTGAAGTGGGATGTCTAATGGTAAGAGGGCTGGTTACTCCCGTCTGGTTCTGCCATCGAGCCGCCAATGGCCCCCATACCATACTTTAAGAACTTTTAGTAGAAGTTGAAACTGTGTTCCCACAAACAATTACTGTGATGCATATACTGGCTGACTTGATTCTTGGCACAACAATAACTGTCAACGTTGTCTTGAGTTAATACAGTTTGGTTATTAATATTTGAAAATAACTTATTTACTTATGCTCATGCCCAGCAAGTTACCTAGGTGACAGGCCCATTCTTCAGCGGTCTCAGAAGAGACAGAACAATGTAAAAGCCTATATAGAGAAAGCATGTGCGTAAGACACTGTGTGTATACATAGGCATGTAAAGGCATCCTATGTAGGTATGCATGTGGTTATATAAAAATGTAGAAGCATGCTTATATGTATGTGGAGAGAGATTTGTAGTGAAGAATATATGTGTGGAATCTAATATATGTGAATCTATAAAAACAAATTGATGTCCTGGAAATTCCAGGAAGGGTTGATGTTTTGATGTTAAACTCAAAGGCAAAGTGGAGGCAGAATTCCTTCTTCTTCGAAGGCTGTGTTTTCCTTCAAGTGACTGGATGAGGCCCATGCAAATTGTGGAGGTTGTTCTGCTTTATTCAGAGTCTAACTTTAAATCTTGGTTAAGTGGTAAAGGGGTCTTCCCAACCTCCATTCAGGCAGTGGTTGATCAAACAAATGGACAGACACCACCATTAACCCCTAAGATGCCTCAGGTTTCCTGGTCCTCCAAGGCCATGACATTCTTGTCTCACTTTCAGGCTCACTTCTAAGTAGATGCAAGACTAACAAGTTCCCTCCATTTCTGTAGGGAAAACCTTCCAACATTCAACAGCTTTTCTTTTGTTCTCAAAATTGTTAATAGGGGGAACCATGAAGAAGTTCTCCCTGTAACAATATTTCTTGACTTTTATTCTTCATGTATACTAAATTTTTAAAATAAGTGTTTCTATTCATAAAGTCTAGAATGGTCCCTGAAGTTTTGCATTTATAGCAAGCACTGAGGTGCTATTATCTTGGGGATCGCACTGTAAGTAGTGAGGTCTATAGAAACCCCAGTAGTGTGCATGATACACATACATGATACTAAGTGAACAGGGAAGCAGGGGTTTGATGGTACAGACCTGTAATCTCAGCACTGAGCTAAGAAGAGGATCGCAAGTTTAAGTACAGCCCGAGCTATGTAAGATTCCTTCTCATAAAAAAAAAAAAAAAATCCAACACTAGAAAAGATAAGCTAAGCTCAGCTCACTGACTTTTGCACAAGAGACTAGACAATCTGTATAGCTGTCAGCCCCTTGGGTTCTAGCATCATCTCCTTAGGCAGCCTCTTCCTAAGAAAGAAGTTCTATGGGAGAGCTCCTAATTATTCCATAGAGTTATCGCCATGGAAAAGTGAGTAAAATATCCAAAAATAAATAAATAAATAAATAAATAAATAAATAAATAAATAAATAAAATGCTGTAAGCTGAAGATGGTTGATTCCTGCCCTCAGAGTGATCATAGCGGGTATTCAAGGGAGATACAAAACAGAAAGGATCTCTCTCCCATTGGCTTTGCAGACCAACTTTGGTACCTATCAGCACTGCCAAACCAACCCTTGCTCTCTTTGATTGTCTAATTCTGCCAGATACTTGCCTTGCCGTACAACCTTAAGAGTAGAGAAAGGAATCCAGTGTCCTTTGAGAGACTCTATGTCAGAGTACCATGCTGGGCACGGTACAGCTTGTCTTTATGGTAATGTTAATTAGCACGATTTCAATGAGGAAGGCCTAGCAAGTGCAGCTAAGAAACTTGAAGCTGACAATCAGGGATAGATTTGTCTCGAACCAAAGGCTACAACTGTGCTCAGAGATTCTCTTTCCCCATTTGTTACTAGGGTAGAACAGCTATTCCTGCCTGTGTCCCTCCTGGGGACACTACACTGTATGAGAAGCAGATGTGCCCGGAGGTCTCACAGTGTCTGTATGAGGCTCAAAGCATTAGGAGTTTGCATCCGATTTCAGAAGTACTTCCTTTGGAAGCAGCGATTAGCTTCTTACTGGCGATTTTCAGGGTCGTGTGCTAAAGCTGTCTTTCACTCATTTGCTTTCCAGTTGGGACTAGCATTCAGGAATCTGAAGAGGTGAAGGGGCTTGAGTGGTCTGCCTTAGGGAGAATAAGAGCTTCCGGGATCTGTTTCCCTTAAGGATATTTTCTGAAGCCCCCACCCCCAACCCCTATGTCCGAGGTTTCTGATCTTGCATTATCAGAAGCCTTATTATCACACATACCGAACATAAATGTCTGGGGAATAAAACAGTAAAATGGATGTGTTGTAATAAAACAAATCATTGAAATCCAAATAAGGTTCAGCTGAGGTAAAAAAAAAAAAATAGCTGTAAGCACAGATGTGTCAGCTGGAGTGACTGGCGGTCCGGTTTCCAGCTGAGGCCAGGGGACTGTTGGCCTGCAGATCAGGTAGAAACCTCCATGCTCACTCCCTGCTGAAGGATCTGGAGGGCTCTTTCTCAGCAGCCTTTGGCTAGGAAAGATGCACTGGCCAACGGGGGCCCTCTGCACTGAGGCATCCACAGGGTGTCCAGTAACTGCCTTTTCTGTCTCCATCCAGCTTGCTGATGATCAGGGCCTCGTCTTGATGACCACAGTGGCCATGCCTGTGTTTAGTAAGCAGAACGAAACTGTGAGTATGGCAACGTGCCCTCTGCCTGGTGCTGGAGGTGTGGGGGAGGAAGGTTGTTTCTCCAATACCTTTGCA
Organism: Rattus rattus; assembly: GCF_011064425.1. NCBI lineage: Eukaryota > Metazoa > Chordata > Mammalia > Rodentia > Muridae > Rattus > Rattus rattus. Next base: position 4,831,005 of record NC_046166.1, on the reverse strand, counting down.
TCTGAGCTCTAGAGAAAATGGCTTCACTCTTCCCCGTCAGGGTACTGTATGTGAGTTTATCCTCAGTATTTCACCCTACTGTGAGGACCAGTGCATCCAGTGTAAATGAGAGGATAGGTAGAGTTCTTAGCATCCCTAGCCCCTCTCTAAAATGTAGACACTCAGTATCTAGAGGAGGAAAATTCCCAGACAATTCTTGATTGTGGCGGCTGCCCTTCTCCTCCATTATCTTTAATTTCTTGTAGCAGAGGTATCAAAGTACTGCAAAATGGAATGGTGTACCAACTAGCTGTGGATCCTGAGAGTCTGAAATCAAGATGATTGCAGAGCCATGGTCCCTCTAAAGGGACAAAGGAAGAAGGCTTCCTTGTTATTTCTGGCTGCTGGAGCCCCATACCCTTGGCAGCTTCATTGCACATTAGTACGTTTGTATGTGTCCTTCTCACTACAACCAGACCTCTTCTTCATAAAGAGATCAGTCACTCTATTTAGGTACCTCTATGAACCGAAGATGATTCTTCTGGAGGTCTTTAGCTATAGTATCTGCAAAAGCCCTATTTTTTCCAAATGCCATTGGATTCTGTAGTTGAGAGAGTTTGAGTTTGCCAGAACACAACTTAAACCACAAACAAAACCATAAAGCATCAGACAGCAGTAATTTATATGTTATTCCTAATAGCCTTTCTGTCATTGGAAGTTTCAACAAATCACAGTGGCCTCCTGCCCTGGGACCCTGGTTCTAAAACACTGCATATATATATATATATATATATATATATATATATATATATAAACTGCTGTTATATATATATGTAAACAAATAACAAAAAAGTGCTTCTCTCTGACCACTAGATATCTTCTTTGTGAATACCAGATGGTAGTGTATGCCAGGGGAATAAAACAGATGCCACTATAATCTGCTTCATAATCTGAGTCTTTGTGCATGAAACTCCTGGGCTCCTGCACACCATATTTCAGTCTTCAAGAAGAAGCAGAACACTGGAATGTCCCGGCATCAGTGTGCTGCTGTTAGGTCAGAGACAGTCCCCTTCTTGACTAGCTATGCTTTGGGTGGAAAGTAGAATGTAAAAGAGGCCCGTGGAGATTTGAGTTAGTGGTCTCTGGGAAGGTCACATACTAACCTATTGTATTCTTCGTAATGTCTATTTTCTACAGAGGTCAAAGGGCATTCTTCTGGGTGTGGTTGGCACAGATGTCCCAGTAAAAGAGCTTCTGAAGACCATCCCCAAATACAAGGTAAGATACTAGTTCACTGTAGCCAGTGCCAAATGGACCAGAAACTTAGATTTCATAGTCGGGCTCTGGACTCCACCTGCATTTTGGGTTCGCCATACTGCCATCATGGACTATTGTCTACCTGTGTATAATCTGTACTATTCCTTGATGGGTTTATCTTAATTAATATGGGTTACTTCCTTACTGCCTCCTCTAACCTCAGTGTAAAGGCTTCATGTGGAAACCATGAGTTTTGATGAAGTTCTTATATTCTCCTTTCATTGTTGACATTATTGACTAGTCTTTCAAGAGATGGTCTAAAGAATCATTGAATTCTCATGAGGAAAACTCTCATTTTCTGGTGGAGAGAAGAACAGATCAAGAAACGGGGAGGGGCTAGTACACTCAAGGCTCAGTTCAGTCACACAGAAGTGGTCAAAGGGTCCCTGAGTGGGGAAAGGGCAGAGTGTACTGAAAGTCTTGGTGGCCTACTGGTCATAGGCCTCCACCTACTGCCCAGGCCTCCATTGTTTCTTTCTTCCTCAGTCCCGACTAGACTAGCCGGCCCACCCAGCTTTGGGCTGACTGGTTGGCAAATTCTTCCTCTGCTTTTATGAAGAGTGAAGGCGGGCCAGGAATCTGTTGGTGTTCATTGCCAGGCTGCTTGCTTGGCTTCCTTGTCTAGTTTGCTGAGGCTGGTGCAGGCGTCAGCCTTGCTAACCTTCTGATAAAACAAGAAAATAGTAGGAGCTGACAGTTGTCAAGAGGGGACAGTGATCTTCTACCAAGACTCCCAGAAGTTGGATTATGTTTCCAGAGCCATCGCAGAGCTTCTAGTTGATCCAGCCTCACATAGTCAGGAAGTAAAGCTGATAGACCCTCAGAAAAGGAAAGCCATGCATGGGAAGAGGAAGGCTTCATGGCTTCTGAAGAGAGAGGACTTTTGTTGAAATCCCCAGACAGACCTTGGCACCCATAACCAAGCGCCTACTATTTACAGAAGGCATACACTCGTAGTGTTTCAAATCAATTTTAAGTTCTGGTTTCAGTGAGGATATGTAGACATCCAAGCACTTGGTCGCTGCTCAAAATGTACCAAATGAGTTGAGGAAGAGTGGGCTAAAAATGGAATGTCAACAATTACCTTCAGGGTCAGTTTCTCAAAATGTCTTCTACTGGGAAATGGGCTAAGATGTGTTAATAATAGGTAGGCACCATTTTACCACAATTCTAAAGCAAAAAAGCCAGCAAGACAAAAAACAGGACACAGAAAGGTTAAATACTCTTGCCATGCTTTGTAGCTTTCAAGCAGGAAAGCCACGATTTTAGCCTCTAGGACCCCAATATCACTAGGAATGATGAAAGTAATCATTATGATTGTTAAAACACAGTTAAAATAAAACCATAGGGATAATGGAAAAATAGCATGTTTATTGTTCTTACCATGTGGCTGGTGTCATCCAAAGTCCTCTACATGCATGGCTGCCTTTTCAGCATCACTCACAGAGGAAGAAATCAACAAAACACAGTGCGACGTGAAGAGGGACCAAAGAGAAGCGAGGGGAGCTGCGGGGAGGGAGGGAAGGAACCAGCATCTCTGGGAATGTGTTCTGTTCTTTTCCCGAGCCTGGTGGGGATCCTGGAAACAGAGGTATGGTACATTGACCTAAGTCATCTGTCCCTCCTCTATTCCCATAAAGAATTTTGGGAAAGGTGTGCATGTTGGCCAGGTAGAGCCAGGGACAGGAGGGAAGGAGAAACTCCAGGGGGTGGGATCCAAGTGGTACTAGTCGTCCTGGTTAGTAAGTTATAAGGATGTGTCAGCTCTTAGCTCTTGGGATTTTCCCAAGGATTGTTCTTTCTCCGCAAGCTCCATATATTTCCCCCGCAAGCCATCAGACTTCCTATAATTTTTATTAAGAATTCCAGACACCCCAGCAATAATTTCCAGACACCATGGCCTCTGTTACCATAACGAGCCGTTTTATAATTGGGTTCACTTCATTAGCCTGAAGGCTCTCAGCTTGGAAGGGACATGCTCCTCTCCCAGGGACAGGGGTCTGCACAGCTCCTGGTCTCCAGGGGAGCAGAAGAGCGAGCTGTGGATCCAAGGCCTGTTTGGCAGCTCCTTGCTGGAAGGTCCCGTGTCCAATCTGTTCCCTGTTACTCCGCGGGACTGAACATGCAAACGGACAGGGAGACTGGCTGTGTTTCAAGTGAAATGAGAGTTAGGAATTTCGTCAGCATATTGATTTGTGGCCAAAACCAAACATTGTCTATTGTCATTTTATGAAGTTTTGATTCTCAGAGAGATCCATCTCCAGTCTCTCCCTGGAGCTGTATCAGACGATCTCCAAGAGTCACCAACCAGCAGGCACTTTCTAGTGCAGTTTCCTCAGAACGTCCTCATGGGATGGAGTTTAACCCCATAGCTTCTGAATGTCAGGGAAAGTTAGGCACAGGTTTGAGAAGGGCTGGCTGTGTGTGCGGAAGTGGACCAGCTTCTTTTGGGCTCACTTTTAGTGTTTACTTCGGTCCCATTGTTAAAGATCATCTAGATTGTGTTTGAACAAAGTGATAAGTGCCTAAAACACGTGCAGATTTAACCGAGTGCCTGCCATGACCTGATGTGGCACTGAAGGTTGCAGAAGCCCAAGATTAGTGTGGTAGCTCCTTCCTACAAACAGGAGAGACACAGCCCTGGATGCTTTCTAGAGCAAGCCAGAGGAATGGAGGAGAACCAAGTAGGGCTGAGAATCAAGAAGATATCATAGCATATTTATGCCCTGCATAAAGGTAGAAGTGAAATATTATCATGGTTATAAAAATGGAGTGGAAATGAGGAAGCAAGAACAGAGAGAGAAAATGTGCAGAAGACAGTCTTGAGGCTGGAAGAGTAGTAGGTAAGAATTCAGTTGAAGGGGATGCACTAGGATAGTACCCAAGGAAAGGCCTGTGTAGGAAAGGGGACTGCAGGGGACTGCCACTGCCAGGTGTACTGAGGGGCAGCAGATAAAAGAGGTAGTGTGGGTACTTCAGACAGCATGGTAAGAATTGCCTTTGACTTTGGTCTGTCTTGAGGCCTAGAGACTGGCGTGAACCATTTTTGGAAACTGAAGCAATATCATGATTGACAACATGAGGAGAAAGCCTTGCATCCAAGGAACATCACAGAGCAAACAACAGAATGTTATGACGAGTTGGTTTGGGGGATTGTGGATAACGAGAACAGGCTAAGGAGATGCTTTGGTTTCTAGCTGGGGATCTGGGAGATGCTAGTGCCACTCACCCAGAGGAGACAAGAACAGAAAGAGCTTGAGAGACACTGTTCTGTCAGGAGGGGGACCAAGAACTAACAGTTACTGGATGTATTGACTACCTCTGAATGGGAGAGCCCAAGGAAGCAGAGCCCTTGGGTTAACAACAGAAATGGCGGCTGAAACTCATAGAGGGAAAGTAGAGTTAAGTCAGAATAGGAACTACTGGGAACAGGTTCTGAAGGAGATCCAGGGCCTGAGGAATGACAAAGCAGAAAACAGAAGAAAAATGGTGGGGCCCAGCAACTGAGGAAGTGGTGAGGAAGACTTATCAGTCAGTTCCTAAAACCAGGAGACCCAAAACGAGAATCCCACAGCCAACAGCTGTCAGGAGACCACCGGCAAGTATGGAGAACAGTTGGGGTGTCTTCAAATGGGGGTGCGAGGGTAGAGCCTGAGTCTAGCGGGTAGAGGCATGAGAGAGAGGGTGATAGGCAGCAGACAGAGACAGTAAGCAAGTGGTCAGTTAGAGGGTGCTGTTGTGGAAAGCCCAGGTGCCTTGTATTCTAAGGGAGGAAGTAGAAAGGAGGGCTCAGTCTGTAAAACCCTTGCTAACTTCTATTTCACTTTTTCTTTCTCTTTTCTTCTTCTCCTATTGCTTCTTTTCCTGTGTGTCCTCCCCACTTCCCATCCCATTCACCCCTCTTGTCATTTTTAACCATAAACTCTGACTTTTGCCCTCATAGCTCTTATATTCTGGTGGAGAGAGGCGGACCTTTAATATTCCGTGCCCTGACTCTCCGTAACACCCTCATAGGGGACAGTTATCACTTCTAAAGTGCTATGCGGGGCAAGAGCAGAGCATCCAGACCTACCTTCTCTTGAGACTCACAAGCAGAGTGAGAGGCACGGTCAGGCTATGCTGGAAGACACTGACTACATTAGCTGGCCATAAAGTAGCATTTGTTTGGTCTGATGCTGAGTTTGAATTTCCAGTCAAACCCCACTCTTGCCTTTAATGGAAGAAGTCAGGCTCCTGACCCTTCCAGCCCGTATTAAACCAAGACTTAATAACGATAATTAATGCAGTGTTGACTGTCTGACATTCTTCCAGGAGACAAGATGAAAGAGACGATATACATCTCAAAGGATAGGAAATCTCGGGTTTATCTTTCCAGGCATAATGAAATATACTTTTATCATTAGAGTCAAGTAGAATGTTATTAAGACTTGCTGTGCAAGGTAAGTCCGGGAGAAATGTCTGTTGCCCTTGACGACCGCAGGCATATTTGCTTTATGTAATGCAACGGAAACTTTTAATTGCTGGTGTTAAATTCTCTGAAGTTCATTTCATATCACCTTGACGTTAAGCTAACAAGCAGACAGGGTCACTCCTGGTTTGTAAACTCTGTTGTCTGGATCATTTAATAGTATCATATTCAAAACTGTGAGTGGCAGGGAATTTAAGGGAGAAATAAGTAAGGCCTCAGAGCTGTGAAATGATCCCTCAGACAGAAAGAGAGAGAGAGAAAAAAAAAACCGGTCTGCTTTCTTCCTTTTCACTGCTCTGGCAAAGTGGGTTACAATTTCTTTCTTTAGAGAGAAATCAGTATGGCTTTTATGCCAGAGGCCATTTTAATACATGAATGATTTGTAGGTAAATTTATTGTAGCCAATGGGTGCAGTCAAGTGTGTAATAGAAATATTGTCAAAAAGCTGGGATTATTATTTAAATAAGTGCAGTGTTAAATTTGATTACATACTTTTTAAAGCTAATAAAACATTTCATTGCTCTCAAACTATTTCCCATAGTCCCATGTAGTCAGAAAACATAAATTAAGCAAGGCTCTGCATAAAAATTTGCCCAGGCTTTGTGTGGATGGAAACGTGCTTGGGAAGGCTGGGGGGCTACAATAAAAATGATAGGATATAAAGGGATTGGCCGGCTCCTGCACGGGCTGGAGGGGACACTTTTACATGTTAAGGATTATGGAGCGGACAGAGCAGGAGAGTGGAGCTAGAAATGGCTCCTGTGAGCGAGGGACAATAGGAGGCTGAGGAGTGAGGCAGTGTGGGACAGCTGTCCCCTCCCTTATCTAGATAAGGGAGCAGACACCCCAGCCACCAGAGTTCTGTTTGCTTTGACATGCCCTGCTTTCCAGAAATATCCATGACTTCCTTGGGTCTTCTAAAATAGTAATTGTTTTGTTTTAAATAAATAAAAATAAAGCCATAGGGTACCAGTGTGGGGATATGACATTTCAAATTGTGCTGTTTGCCAAGCTTATCTGTGACAGGCTCCGCATTTCCACCCAAATGTCAAGGATCAGTGCCTTGAATTCATTTTAATGAAATATTGTGCTGATAAGGGTTATGAATGCCAAGTTTAAACTGTAAATTACTCGGGTCGGGCTGCTTTGTGCTTTGTGAATCCGCCTGGGAGTCAGTTAATGAAGGTTTCTTTTGCTTTCTCTTACAGTTAGGAATTCATGGTTATGCCTTCGCCATCACGAATAATGGATACATCTTGACACACCCGGAGCTCAGGCCCCTGGTAAGAGAAGCATCATTCTTGGGTTTCTTCAGCTCTGCAGTGAGGATGTCTTGCAGCAGATTTCACCTGGAACTGGCTTGGGTCATAGTGTCAAAGAGGTGGTTTGCATAGCGTCAAATAGTACTAGTCATACAGTGCACCAGTGGTAAAAAACAAAAAAACAACAACAAAAAAAAAATCCCTCAGCTTCTATCATGTTTTTATGTGTAAAGCCATGCATATCTGAATGCATTCACTTATATTAATAGGCATCTATTAGTATTTTGATATTTTTCCTTAATTCTATACAGTTTGAAATCCATTATAACGAATACTCATACTATAGCCCTTAGACTGACTTCCTGGAAATAGAACAAATCAGATACAAGATCTCTGAAAATTTGCTTCATTAAGATTTACCTCCCAATTACATTGCTAAAATGTGGTGTTCATAGAAGCTATTCAACACCTTTCTAGATAAATGAAAACACCTAAGATTTTTCTCTATTTTCTGTACCTGAGTACAGAAAGCACTGCTTTTTTCTCCTTTGTCCAAATGTGTCTGAGACCCATCTGAGGGAGTCTGTGGTCTGTCTCCTGAAGCTCGATCCTCATGAGTAAGTAGCCTAGAGCACTCACCCAGAAAACAGTGGGAACTGTCTCCCAGAGGACAGACAGGCTCTTCAGAAGAAACTATGACACACACACACACACACACACACACACACACACACACACACACACACACAGAGGCACATAAATGCACAGTACTGTCCGTAGCCGAAGTCTCTGTTCCTTTCATTACAATTAGTACATTGCAGCAGAGAACTTTTGCAAATGTTTGGCCGCCAAGTGCTGTGGGGACCCATTCTCTTCTCACTTGCATCATTGTTTAGAAACTGTCCATGTGGGAGCCCCATCATCAACATCCAACTTTGCTCTAATCGCCCTGGTATTAATGTCCTGACCACATCACACAAATCCCATACGCTCAGTCTCAGATGGAGATGATGATGACGTCTGATGGCAGTATACACACACACACACACACACACACACACACACACACACTCACACACATACCTCTGTGTCTGTATGTCTGTAAAAGACAGAATTAACTGGTCAACTGATTTCAATTATAACTCTGAGTTTTTGGAATGTCTGATTGAAAAAGCCGCAGATATTTTAAAAATATTTAAGTCAAAAGATGTATTTGAGTCCAAAAAGCTTACCGCATTACCCGCCCCAAGCTCTCAAGTGGGGTTGTTGACTGGGCAGAGTACACACAAGTGAGTTTGGTGTGCCTAAGCATGGGTTCCTGGTACTTATGTATTCCAAACTAAAGCAGATCAGAGGCAGGGGCATGATCAAACCTGGCGCTTCTGTCAGGGAATGAATTAACTTTTTATTTATCAGCTTTTGAAGGAGACGGAACCGGACTCCATCATACAAGTAATTACGGTGGCTTCCTTGTCTCTACAGCAGTGGGAATAGCTGTCCTCTGTAAGACCCTCCCGTGTCCCCCTAACCATTTCTATCTCCTGGTTACATAACAAACAGCCTGCTGTTGGATCTGTGTCTACTGGGAGGGCGGCTGAAAGGCTGGAAAAACAGGTCACTCCGAACAACGTTGTTTGACTCTGGTCACGTGAATGCTCACACATACAAGTTATCGTGATCTCTATCAATGCTCAGATGCAGGGATGAGTGGATTTCTCAGAAGGGATGGCCAGGGTCAGATTTCCATATGTGAAACAGTCTAAGAGAATGTTCTACAGTCCACTTGTCAAAACACATACCAGATGCATCTTTTGCAACCGACTCATGACAAGGCATGGCAGGACCAATGAGCCATCTGTCCCCTTCATCTGTCGCTGACTCTGAGGCCATCAGATGTTTAGGAGAGGTTTCTAGGGCATGCTACTGTTGGGGATAACGTGAATCAGACTAGCTACATATGACCACCAAGTATAGGATGACTCTGCATGAGTTTTTCCATTCTCCTTCTAAGTAAAATCTATCTCACACACTTCTTCCTCATCCCCGCTGTCTGACTGAGTCACATGGCCTTTCTTTCTTTTTCTTCTTCTTCCGTTTTTATTAAATTGGGTATTTCTTATTTACACTTCAAATGGTATTCCCTTTCCTGGTTTTCTGTCCATCAGCCCCCTAATCCCTCCCCCTTTCCGTCTATATGGGTTCCCCTCCTCCCCATCCACCCCCCATTACTGTCCTCCAATCCCCTACACTGGGGGTCCAGCCTTGGCAGGACCAAGGGCTTCCCCTTCCACTGGTGCCCCAACAAGGTTATTCATTGCTACATATGCAGTTGGAGCCCAGGGTCAGTCCATGTATAGTCTTTGGGTAGTGGTTTAGTCCCTAGAAGCTCTGGTTGGTTGACATTGTTGTTCTTAAGGGGTTGCAAGCCCCTTCAGCTCTTTCAGTCCTTTCTCTAATTCTTCCAGTGGGGTCCCATTCTCAGTTCAGTGGTCCTTTCTGAGAGCCACCTTCATAGCATACACATCACGGCTTTGTCTTTAGGGTAAAGGGAGAATGTTAAGTAAGAGGTCCTGCAGTACTAAAGGTTCCAGGATGTCATGGAGCCTAGGAGTTAGCACTGCATCCCATCTGTTGATCTGCAGCTGCCTGGGGTTGGCCACTTTAAAGACTTGGGAAGAATGGTGTCAGATGATTCCTGCATGTGCAGAACACATTTTGATTTTTCAGAAGGTTATCTTGGAAAGTGAGCATAGGCAATGGTCCTTTCAGGGTAATTTTCTTGTTGTTGTTGAATAATAATTTTGGCCCACTCCAATCCAGAGTATAGACAACTGTGCTTTGCAGCTCCATGAGAGCCCCCCACATGTGTTTGTGTTTGTGCATGTGTGTGTGTGTGTGTGTTTCTGTGTGTCTATGTGTCCGTGTTGGGATTCTTTGGTTTGTTTCTCAGTTAACAATGAGAAAAAGACTAGAAGCCACACAGTGAAGTATCCTGACTGCTTTCTTCATTCTATTTGTTTTCCATCCCCGTCTGCCAGCTCACCTAGCATGTAGTCAGTTGTCAGAAGATGAATAAAAGGTTCTTTCGACTGCACTGTTTTCAGTGTCGCTGTTGGAGGCTGTAAGTAGATCCTATGTATGTGCTAGCACTCTGGTGTCTGTCATGTGGAGATCTGCCCTGGCTGGGCTCTGCAGTGCAGCCAGCAGCAGACAGATGTTAGCAGCTTCCTTGACCAACCCAGGCGGGGAATCTTCACACAAGCCCCACTTGCCTCCTCTCAAGCCCAGACTTATAATGAAGTCATTATAAATGGACCTTTCCCTGTGTTCTGGCCAAGGCTGCCAGATTAGCATGGTGAATGTGAGCATGGGTTGCGGCCAGCCTGAGGAGGGTGGGAAGAGCTCTCTTCACACAGCCCATGTTCCCTTCTGTCTGCCACAGAGGTTGTTCCTGCCCTTGCAGCCAGATGAAAGAAGTGGCTTCCTCTAAAGCACAGCACCAATATTTTTCTAATTTGTCCAATAAAATCTTTCCCCCAAACTTCATGTTTGGCTTGGTTTTATCCAGTATTTTCTTTCATCTTGTATGATTTGGGTGTGAATCATGAAATGTCTCCAAAACCAGGAGTTTTACCCAAGCTTACTCAGAAGTCACAGTTCCCCATGATAACCAGGTTTACCCCTGTCCTGCTCCAGTGTCCCCCGCACCTCCTTGCCACCAATTTGTCACTTCCTGATGGCTTCACTGACATCAAAATGAAAGGTCCTTGTCAGGTTCTGGAAGAGAATTGCCCTGTACTGCATGGAGGGCTGACGTAGCCAACTGCCTTACAGTAGACTAGAAGGTCTTCTGTGACAAAGCCAGCTCCTATTTGTGATGCGGGAGGGAGAGAGCCTGCACCACAATGAGGATTAAACTCAGATACCGAGAAATGCCTCCTGTGGAGTGGGGGCCTGTGCATCTCCCTGTGAACTTCACCATTCTTTTTTTTTTTTTATAAAAATGTATCTGAGCACACTGTCGCTGTCTCCAGACACACCAGAAGAGGGCATCAGATCCCATTACAGATGGTTGTGAGCCACCATGTGGTTGCTGGGAATTGAACTCAGGACCTCTGGAAGAGTAGTCAGTGCTCTTAACCACTGAGCCATCTCTCCAGCCCGGCCTTCACCATTCTTATAGGTAGGATAAAAATACTTCTCTGTGCTTCCTAGATTTCATTTTTGTAGTCTTTTGGTTTTCCTTCTCTGTAAGGATGTTTCTTAAAACACTGAGCCCTGAATACACATCCTTTTTCTTTTACCCATCAAGGGATAGAGGGAGAACCAACCTACAATAGGCTGTCTTTAACATGATCTTCAGTTTAATTAGGGTTTTGGTGATCTGTCTGCCTCTATATTGAAGAAGATAAGGACATTTAAGTTGACCCCCTCTATACTCCCCACAAGGAAGCCTGGGATGTGCACCTGGTCAGATCCTTAAGGGAACACAAAACAGGTCCCTTGATGCAGCTGTGGCAATGACAGGATTCCACAGAGAACCTTGGGCCCACAAAATCTGGGACTCATTTGCAAAAAGCTCATGCTGAAATCAGCCCAAAGCTGTCTGTTCTGTGTCTTCAGGCCCAGGAGGTGGGGGTGGGGGGAAGATGCTGGAGGGATTATATTTTATATCCTGTCTCTTACTTCTCCCCCATTGCATCTCTTCCATTTGTTTTAAAATGTGCTCTCACAGACTCTAGACTGCCCTTGAACATCTGAGCCTTCCTCTTCCACCTCCCTAGTACTTGGACTCTGGGTATATGTTATCATACCTGGCTAATGTGGTGCCACCATGAAACCCAGAGCCTTTCCCACGGTAGGCAAACTCTCTATCATCTGAGCAACACCCCTAGCCCCAGATTCTATTTTAGATGCAAATGTATTGATCATGTCACATGGGCCATTGTTGAAGAGGTGGGAGACAGACTACTGAGGTTGGGTAATTTATCATCTTTTCCTTGTCATTGAAGGTCTGCTACATGCTAGGCCTGTACAAGGTTACTGATCTGGACTCTGCTTCAGGGAAGGGAAGATTTGATGAGTAGGGATTAGAGTTAAATATGAAGAGCTAAGGCCACTGGGTCCATCTGCTAATGTGGCTGTTACTCAGTGTGTCTTCTGGCTATGTGCTGCTTCCTCACTATGGGAAGGGCACCTTTCTGGGTCCTTTTCACAGGCCAATAACTTGCATTGGAGAGATAGAATGGTGAGCCTAGGTGATAGGCACCTTAAAAGAGTCCAGAGACTCTGGAAGGTTGGGAGAGAGGAGGATGGGCAAGGTGTATTTCTAGACGTTATCCTGGGCAACTTTGTGTAGTGAATAGATAAACTGTAGTGCTCTGTGAATAGGGAGATCATCACCATGGAAAGCCAAGGCACTGAGGGGTGCTGCGACTTTCTCCATATCACCAAGGTAGAAAGTGCCTGAACCAGGAGCCTTGAACCAGATGCTCTCGGATGGCCTACGCTCACTGCACTCTTGGCTCCTCAGGAAGCAGGCTGCAGAGTGATTGGAGAATGGGTGTGGCCGATTTCCAGGGCAGTTGTGGTGAAGTTATCGTCAGAACCTGTCCAGCAAAAACTCACTGTGAGTCACAAAACGAGACACCTGTGTTATTTAAAGTTTTCCGGTAGCCACATCTAAAGGGGACACAGGTGAAATTAAGTTTGAGGATAATATTTTAGCTTGTCTTCAAATCATTGCTGCTTTAACATATAATCAGCATAAAATAACCAATACACCATTGTGCTCTTTCTCTAGAAGTCTATGAAATCGGATAGAGATTTTGATGCTTACAATGCGTCTCACTTAGGACCAATATTTCCATCTCTCAAGAGCCACAGCTAGCTGTGTCATCTGCAGAGATTTTACTGGCCAAAGATGTGAATGGGCATGTTGGCAGTTTCTAGAGAACTCGCGTGAGAAAATGACTGATAGTGATAACAGTGGTCAGTCATGCCTACCCACCCCCTCTCGGGTTGAGCTTGGCTGGCCTCTGAGGAGGAAGTGGGATGGCTAGAATTTTACAAGAGGCTGGCTGGAAGCCAGAGCAGATGGACTCTCCTTCGGCCAGGAAGCACAGGCTGTGTCAGCCATGTGGCTTTACTCCTAAACCGTGTGGACCTCCTAAACTGAATTGTGTTGCAGTGACCAGTGTGTGGAAGGCATTATCTACACTGGAGGAAGCTGAGGTTTCGGTTATCCAATTAGGCTATTTGGAGGTGAAAGTTATTTATGCTCTTCTCGAAAAAGCAGGCTAACTCTCAAACAAGGCCAAATCCTAGAGATAACAGTGCTATCTCCCATAACTCTATAGTCCTCCAACATCCTGCAGTACAAATACAGCTGCTCCTGACATGTGTGCTCTGCAGCCCAAGTTCTCACATGCCATCCTATGTCACCCTTGACTAGCCTGTCCTATGTCATCAAACTGTTTCTATGCCTTATGGATGTTCAAATAGGTCATCCTAAGCCCTGTTTGCCCTTGTACATTGGGTATAGATGGGCCCCTCACTGTAGGAGGTTATTATGTACAAGAAACAAGAGGCAGACATGTTAATAAATGTGTCTTTTGGTCCTGTTCTTTGGTATTTATGAATATGTGTTATACTAATTAGAGGGTGAAGCAGAAGTTAGGTGAAGGCAATGCTAGAGTTCTTTCCTCAGTCCAGCAACTTTCTGAAGGTCTTCTAAGGGTTCGTGAGAACAGATGCCATTTAAGTGGTGTAGCATTTAAGCAGGACCCTTATAGAGGAGAGAGAGAGAGAGAGAGAGAGAGAGAGAGAGAGAGAGAGAGAGAGAGAGAGAGAGAGATTGGCTCTTCCTCCAGCTCTCAGCTCAGTGGCCACCTTGGAAAAGCCCCAGACTTCGTCCAAGCTCCACAGCTTGCACCTCCCTCTGCCCGTTTGGGTCACTGGCTGCTAGGATGTGTCTATGAGTTTAGCTTCTCTGTTGCCCTTTTACCACACAGGGTCAGAAAGAGGATGCAGATGATGGGAGTCTGGGTGCTGTGTTTCTACAGCAAATGAGAAATGTGGGTGCCACATGTGCTTTCATTAAACATTCACTCCTCGTTATGTCGGGCATGTGTGGATTGTCAAGCCCTTCTGCCCTGGTCGGTCATCCCTCTGCCCCCTGACCTTCTGTTTGTTGACATCCCACAGATGCTGCTGCCATCAAATATGGCATTGACGAAAGAGTCTTGGGCAGTTAGAAAGCCATTTCTGCTTAGGAAATGCTCATCACTCTATAAAAGCTCTCACCGACAGCAACAGCATGACTGGCCAAGAAGACCTGTGGGTGTACAGATAAAGCTCTGTCTTTCTCCATGCTGGTTGCCCTGAAATTCGAGAGGGATTCCCAGAGAAAGACTACTGACCTGGGGAACTCAGGAATGGCTTCTCTTTGGTCTTAGGAGGATACATTCTGCTGGCAAGGTCTATTGGGGTATATGTGGTGTAGCCCAGCATTATAAACCATGAAGCAAGTGCTACAGTCTCTTTTCAGCCCTCCTTGGTCTCCGCTCTCTAGGGGCTGATGAACTGAAGGAGACTGCCCAGTAGGTGGCGCACGGGCATCGCTGTGTGCTGATTCCCTAAGCAAATGGTGTCTTGCTAGGCAGGGTACAGCCTCAGAACAGGGATGAGGAACGACCCTACTTAGGTCCGGTTAAATCCACTCTAGTTTAAAAGAAAAAAAAATTAATGGATGCCTAAAAATTATATTTGCTCAAAGTATCATGTTCACTGAGGGGGGGGGAGACTGTAAGCTCCTCACAGAGCGTGCTGCCTCATTTTGAAAACATTATATGGCTATGGGGGCACAAGAGTCTTGCATCTATACCTGTTCTCTTCTTGCTGAAATGCATGGACACTTTGGGAACTGCCTAGCCTGGGGACTGGAGTGAGAATTCTCCAGATTAGCTTCTGATCTAAGGAATAAAGAACTTTACTGGGAGAACCTGCATTTTACCAGGCTGAATGGTGTTTAGACTTCAACTTCCCACACTCAGGCCCTCGGTTTCTTGGTCCTAGGACTTGCTGGGCACTTGGGCACTTAGGTAGTGTGGACTGTGGGAGTCAATTCCATGTTTTGAATATGCAATGCGCTTTAATATTCCCCTTGGATGCTAGAAGTGGCAAGCATACAGAACCAGTAACAACCATGCCGTAGCTACCCAAGATGTCAGAGGCCAGACACTCTAATGAAGAGCACCCTACCCAGACTGCCTCATTAAGTTGCAGTTAGCATCCTGCCTGTTAGCATGTATCAGGGAGGCCAGCTGAGTGTGAGGAGCTACATAGATGGTTGTATTTTAAGGAAAAAATAATTAAATATTTGCAGAGGAAAGAAGTCCGATCCTTGGACCAAGAAACGTGTCTGTCAGAAAGTACATTTAGGGCAGTCTTCTCAGAAGTCAGACATGACAAGGGACCTGACTTGTCATCATCTCCCTCCTTCAGTTCTGAAGCTGTACCGGCTTCCCTTCCCTTCACCCTGTGTTTTCCTTTTATCGCCCAATGCTGATCTGCTGGATTACAGAGATTGTTCATCCTAGCACAGATGTGGGTGGGGCCAGACTGGCTGTGCCCAAGCTAAAATGGCAGACTCCGTTGTCTTTCTCGGTGGCCTTCTTGCTCCAGTCCCCTGTATCTGTGCCCCCCTCTTTCTTGCAGAGTGGGAGCCAAGGTCTCCCAACATTCTCAGCTTCAGGGAACCGCGGGGCCGCCATAGGTTCTGACATCCTACCCACGGCCTTTAGAGGGGATGCTTTGTGGTGTTCAATCCTGTCAGCCCACTCTCTGTCCTTGCTGGGCCGCAAGATGCAGAAATAGGACCAGACGGGTTGTTTCTGTTAAAGTATTACTCTTACAGGAAAGAAAGCAAAAAGGAGAGGGAAGAAGAAAAGAAAGAAGGGGAGGGAGGGAAGAAGAGGAGAAAGACCATTTACCCATATTTTTATTCATTTGCTGTTTGTTAATTTAATTCTTTATGTCTCATCACATAATAATTTATTTCCTCATTTTTTTCCCATGAATTCCCCCTTTGGGTAAACATTTAAGAACTGGTATCTGTTTGATTGTAGATACCAAAGCAACCGGACCTATGTGTTCTTGATGTCCGACTCTCAGCGAGTTCACATCCCCACCTACTTTAGCTCAACTACAGCATCGCCCATCTTGGTAGGCTTCTCATAGGGACTGTAGAGTATGGTTTCCTACTGCATGGTAGATGTCTGAACACATCTACCAGTCCATGTGAGTAACCATGGACAACAATCAGAATCTGTCCCATTCATTCTCACACATGAAAACCTGACAAGGTACCTGATAAAGAAGGTGAAATGAAACAAAGTATGAAGGGAAGACCTGGGCTCAAAGGGGACTGTGCACCAAGAAGCTCTATACTACAGATTTCAGGAGTGGCAGTACTGACAGGCATCTGTGCAAGTGCTTGGTGTCTCCCTGTGGATCACAGAGCTGGGGAAACCTGCAGAGAGCTGGTCTGCAGCCTACAAACTCGCAGCTTCGTGCTGCTGCCTGGCTGAGGTTAGGAAGAACACAGGGCACACAGGATGCTTCCTTCTCTGCCTCCCCTTGCCAAGCCTTCTCTCTTTCCCGTGTGAGATATCTATTTCTTGAAAAGCTATCGTGTTGTGTACTCCCCTAGAGCCAGGCAACCAGAATCCCCCAGGTGTCTGATGCTCTCCCTCTTACGGAGAAGATAAGCTTTGTTGCTAAGTTCATGAATCCAAAGGTAAAGGAAATGCATGGCAGATTTAGAATGTGCTCTGCAAAAACAAACCAGCAAATAACCATATAGCAACAACAGACGTGTCAAGTGTACAAGAAAAGGATAGGGAGGGAGGAGAAGCTGCTTACCCTGGTCTTCAGAGATAGTGTTCTTAGTTTCCCCATGTACTGTAAGCTGACATCTGGAAGGGGGAGGAGAAATCTCCATCCAGACTGTGAAACGTGGGCCATGCCAAGCTTGAGCCATGCATATGCAAAGACTGTGAGGCCCAGAGATACCTAAAGTACCTGGAGTCTAACCATGGACTTAAGACAGACTTCCAGACCAGGATCCTGGACACATTTTTACTTGCACTGCCAGCTCCTGATGATGCAGACACTACTGACCCCTACCTCTGTCCCTGCCATTCTGTGCATCCATCACAGCCACCTGAACCCAAGTAAGAACAAACTCTATGTCTGGAGCGTCCTGGTCCCAGGCACACAGAAGGCCAGTGTGCTGAGAGGTAAGTAACATCCCACCAGGCTTCTGCGCGTGGCCAGACAGTAGATAGCATCTCCCAGAGAACCCAGCTCCTGGGTGTGTGCTCTATGCTGGGCTCCCATAGCTCCCCCAGGAAAACGAAGCTCCACTTCCTCCCATGGTGCTGTGCCTGTCGATGTACCCGCTGTGTCCCGGAAGATATCTCTGGAGCTCCAGAAGGAAAAACATTGCACCAAGCCTGACTTGAGGTCTGCTTACGTGTGCTGATAACTCTTTAAAAGCAATTCAATCTAGACTATAGTGCCATGGCCACCCCAGCATTCCTGTGGACACACAACTGGGCTGCATTCATGTCTTTCCAGCCCAGGCTCCCAGCACCTGTGCCTCTACCATTCCCCTTCTACTCTTGTGCTCTGAGATCCCAGTTTACACTTGAGTCTATTAGGTAGGATCAAAAGTCATGAGTATGCACCGGAAGAAAATCTGGTTTAGAGGTGGGAATTTCTGCTGCTTTATGTTTGGGTCAAATAATTTGATGCCAAAAAAAAAAAAAATACTCTTCTTTACACTCGGCACACTTTGACCTCTGTTTTACTAGATTAATTTCATATCTAGAATGCCCCATCTTGGATGATAAATTAGCAATAAAAAGCTCATCAAAATGTAATTACAGGCAATGTGTTGAATAATGATCTCTTAAAAATTCCTATAGATTTGTCTGCACCTCCTTTCCCTAGTGAGGGAAATGAGCCTCAGCTGCTAGCTACTAGCCTGGGCCAGGAATGCAAACTCTAGCCATGCTTCCAGGCTGAGACTTGTGCACTGGTTTCCATCACAGCCAATGTCATCTCCCTGATCAATCACGCTGCTTCACAGGCTGCACATCTTTCTACAATTTAAAGGGCCATCTTCCTAGGACTGGGAAGACAGTGAAGTTTAAACTCAAGGCAGAATGAGATTCTCACCTCCTCTCTCTGTACTTAGTCATTGGTTGTAACTAGAAGACAATGGCAAGCAGACCAGTACAGAGAAGCCAGAGCAGCAAGCTTTAAAGCTTTCAGAACTGCAGATCCCAAGAAACTTAGCTTCCCCTGAAAGAACATGATCTCTCTGCCTCTGAGAGGAGAGGAAGATGGCCAAATGAAATTCAGCTTCTCCTAGGGATCCTGTCTGCTCTCTCCAGGAAACTGAGTAAATTAGGTCACCCAGCCAGATCCTCCTAGTGTGAAAGGGCCCTGTAAAACCTACATATGTGTTTGGGGGCACAATATTCAAATGCTCTCACTCTATGAGCACGCATGCACACTTATTTGAATAACTGAAGAATTCAATCATGCGAATGCCAACAATTATCCCTCTGCGTTTACGTTTTAGGAAGACCTTGCATCTGAATCCCCATGAGAGCATTAAATTGCTATCTAATTAGCAGTCCCAAATTATATATATTTAAAAGATAATGAAGGGTTTGAAGGCTGTTGGAATAACTGGTTATACATTTAAATGAATCGCTAAAAATTTGTTAGTAATGTGTGGAGTTTTCTTTTATTTCTTGATTCCCTCTTTGAAGTTCAGTAGACCCAACCTCGCAGGGTTAAGTCTGGTAGCAGAAAGATAAAGGCAGATGTTTTTAATTATTGCAACATAAACTCCCAAATAATTATAAGCAGCTGTCATTTTTACATAATCCTGAATGATAAGACCCAAAGAATGCAAATAAAAGTGTTGAGACATCGGGCTTTGGGGACACAATAATTTAATCCCATCACACCACTGAAACCATGGCTGTGTTTGGTGGAGGAGCCTGCTCTTAAATTTTTTTCTTAGCTTTTACCGACCACGAGGAAAGCAAATTTATTTCCAAAATACAATCCAGGTAAAAAAGAATTTCTACAATCTTTTGGAGTGTTCACCAGATGAAAGCAAGAGCCCAAACGTTTAGATTCCAGACTAGGAAGTTGTCTGATCTGGTCAGAGTTCCCATTGAGTCCTCCACTTCACCTGTCCCTTTCAACTGTCCTTGACCAGTCACCTCCTCCCTGCATTGGTCGGTGGAGTAGGACAGTTCCTGGTAGCAGGTCTTTGTTCACAGCTGAGGTTTTCACTAGATTAAACTGTACAAGAGTAACAGCCACCCAGAGGCAGGAAGACGGTCTGGCCTAACAGCTCCACAGGTGGATGTTAGGTTAACCTCTTAGATTTGTTGCTTCTTCTACCCATCTCTTTCTGGAAAGCTTTCTGGAGAGCGTCATAAGAGCAAGCTCAGGTGACCCTTCACATACACACACAGTGGCATTCCTATTGTTAACTAGCTCTTCAATCACTGAGGAAAACCCTTGAAGGGAGGATGTGTTTCATGGTTTCATGTGCTCATGGTTTCAGAAGTTTGGCTCACTGGTCAGCTGGCTTTGCTGTTCGGTGTGGATGAGACTGACCATGTGGTGGGAGAACGTGGGGGAACAAAGCCGCTTGCCTCGTGGTGGCCAGGAAACAGAAGGGACATGAGGGAAGGGTTGGGGACAAGATGTGATCACCAAGACCCTGCCTCAAGTGGCCGCCTCCCTCTAGTGAAGCTTGATGATTTCAAGTCTCCAGAACCTCCCAAAATATCACAACAAGCTAGGGATCACACCTGAGAAACAAGCCCGGGGGCTTCACATCCAGATCATAGCATGACCCAAAGACTTCAAAACCAAGGTCTACATGGTCAAAGTGTATAACTCATACCAGGCTACATTGGAGCTGAGTTCCAAGAGACAAGGCTCAGCCATCAACCAGAAAAAACTTAAATACACAGATGCACACTCACGAACACACAGTCATATATACATGCACACACAGACACACACACATGGGTACACATAAGCACATATAGATACACACACATATACAAAGAGGAACACACACACACACACACACACTCTGCAATGTACCAAAAATCCTAAATTACTAAATTATTCTCGGGCCATTTTATCTTGCGTCAGGTCCTGGCTTGGCACGCAATGCCAAGCAGAGACATTGCCCAAATGAATGGAGCTTCACTCCCAAGGAACAGGAAATATAAACAGATAACAAAGGAGCCAAATTCGGCCAAGGGGTTCATTTGAACTCTCCGTAAGTGTTAAGTGAGGCATTCTTAAGTGGTATTACCACTTCCCAGATATGAGGGTTTTCAGAGTACCATGTGTCCTGAAAATCAGAAACAGTGAAATGGCATGATTCTCTGTGAACCTCCAGGTTTCCGGCCGTACTCCAAGAAGATTTGGGAGAGGCACAGAGAGGGCCTTTGGCATTAAACTATGTGAATCATAGTTCTATAGCAGGTTAAGTACTATGGTTTAGATTCCCCTTACAGTGTGTCCATGCTCACCCTGGTGTATACCAAAGTATAATTGTGTGTGTGTGTGTGTGTGTGTGTGTGTAAGGCAAGACTTCTTAAAAGACTTGATCATCATTAACTCAGTCATCTCCATGCCACTGTCTCCTTCCTATCCCATCCTGACATCACGACACATCTCAGTTAGAAACTGGGTGACAACCTCTGTTTAGAACAATAATCTTCCTTAGCACATGTCTCTCCATAGAGCAGAGCCATCTCTGACACCTTTGAAGTATCAGCTCGGCCACTGTGAGCTGTGTGACCTGAAGTGTGTTTGCTTAACCCTCAGGTCTCTCCACAGAAACGAAGCCTCTTACAAGGATTATAAAGAATAAACGAGTAAAGGCTCTGGATGCCATAGCAAGGCAGCCGTGCAGTCACCATGCAGGCGCATGGGGCATGCATCCTTAGCGTGATGTTCACTCCGGTGTTTCCTAGAGAGCCTACTCCTGGCCAGGCAGTGCCCAGCACCACGCACTCAAGGCCACCCAAGAGAAAGCTCCCTTCTCTGAGCAGCTTCGGAGCCAATGTAGGAAGCCAGCAAGTAAGCTAGAGTCTTGTGTCATATAGTGAAGCCACGAGAAGAGGCAGAGGTAATAAGGAGAGATTTTAAACTGACCCTGACTAGACTCAGGTCGGGCAGCAGTGCATCCCGGCTGAGTCCACGGTGGGTCAGGGATCGACTACTTGACTTGGAGTTGGAGTCCAGGGTTTGAGAAGCAGATGAGGTGAGATGCCCATACCACAAGGTAGAAGAAATGACGACCCTTTGAGCAGCCAGCTCTGTCTAGCTGGGTCCACAAAGAGAGGAAGTGGTAAAGATGACAACAGAGGCTAAGTGAGGGGACTTTTGAGAAATGTTGGAGTATTAGTCATCATCCTATAGGGCATGAGGACTCTGTGCCAAGCACTGCTAAGCTCTGAAGAATCCCTCATTCTGTTGTTTGTAGAAGAATCCCTCATTCTGAACCTAGGGAGTGGGTTAGAGGGGAAGAACTCAGAGAGACTGGTTTGGGGCACTTATCCTTTTCCAGGGGAGCACTTCCATAGTGGTTAGCAATAAGCCGATGGCCTGCCTATTGTGACTCAATTTCGAAGCACACAGAAGTGAGAAGAATCCATGGATGTGGTAGTTTGTTGGCCCATCCTCTCTCCCATCCTAGCTCTTCCCATATTTCCATGGTCACTGGCAACGAAAGACTGTGAGAACTCAGGCAACCTTGCAGGGGACCTTGGCCTTTTCGTGAGTCATAAATCACACCAGAAATCTCTGGGGCTTATTCAGACCACCATGTATCCAAAAACATTTTTTAAAAGATACATCACTCTAATTGGCATACACACACACACACAGACACACAGACACACAGACACACACACACACACACACACACACACTAAACAAAAGCTAAGTATTCTGCTGGGTCACCAGGCCAGTAAGTCTGGAAGGGGAACTGATGGATGGGATGGAAACCTGCCCAGGTTGGAGGTCAGAGCGTGGCTAGGGGAGAGAGCATATATCAGACGAAGTGCTCCATGCTCATTTAGGCTGCAGCTCTCAGGGAGTTTGAAGGAAGGGCCACCCAGGTGAGAAAGGAGAGAGACTAGCCAGAAGGAAAAGGTGGCCACAGGTATGAATCTTTCACAGATATTGTTAACGATTTTACCAGAAAAAAAAGAAAGCACACCAAAACTCCCACTTTGTCATTCCAAACATCTCCCTAGATAAAAATCTCACTTGACACAGGCATATTTGTTAAAGCTGGGCATTTTGACAGGAAGTGCTGCTGTGCAGCTTCCGCTGGGTGCTGGTGCTTGGTTGGGAAGGGAGGATCTCTTTGTCCCTTCTTTACAGCATCCCACTGTACTTCATTTGTAGATCCGTCTTGTGCGTGTACTTATCAAACACTTCTGGCCACTGAGAGGTGTCTAGGTTCTGATTCTGGGTCACACAAGTAGGGATGATGAGAGTGGACTCCTCTTCCTAGTGGGAAGCTGGGGAGAAGCATCAGGAATGGGGCCACCCAGAACTGATTCGCAGTCCTGGGTGCAATTAGCCACACCCAGAATTCTCTCTCCACGGAATGGCTAGCTGCTGCCCGCTACGGAAGGAAGGCCAGGCTAACTGCAGAGCCCATTGCTACTAGCTTGGGACCTTATTGTACGGATAAGGAAATGTGGTTTCTTTGCCATGGCAACTCTAGAATCAGTTTGCCGTGCCCGATTAGACCCCTATAAGATTGTGTGACAGCTGAGTGTACCCTAGGGTCTTTTGATATACTTAATGTAGTAATGGGTAAATGCTAAATTTAAAAAAAATGTCCCTTGTTATCACAGATCACCCTCCGAATCACAGGGGTTCTCTTCACCATAGATAGTACTTCCTAATGGCATGGTGGTGTCTGAAAACCTTTATGAAATGAGATTTGGAAGAAACCACACCCATAGCCAGGAGCTTAGTGCAACTCTCAGAAATTCTTGAATTCATTTGGGAGGACCTCTAACATCTAATTTTACACAGGGATTTGTCTGGAAGTATTCGGACTTAGAGAAAGTGTCCCCTAGGTGTTAGCTGTCCCCTTAACTTGAATGCCACCTTGTCCTCTCTTTTCTTCTACTTCCTTCACAAGGCCTGGCATCACCTCTCTCTTCCCAGTGTCCAACCCTTGGTCTTTGTCCTTTGTGCTGGCACAAAATTTCCTTCCTGTCAAGCTACTGAGCACACTTTAATGTCTGTGACGAGCTTGCTATAACCAGACAGACTGGCTTCTTGAGACTTAAATCTAATCCAGCCATGGTACAGTAAGCCACGTTTGACCTACAAAACCCTGGCAGGGCCAGGCCACCTCCTCCCCACACACAGCGTGTGACTCATGACTTCTAGGAGGACACTGATTGAGATAAAGGTCATTTGAGATTTCAAAGCAATCACTTTAATTGTTGCTGGTTTTTTTGTTTTGTTTTGTTTTTTGTTTTGTTTTTGTTTTTAAACACCTAAGCCATTTTAGTTTTATAGCCATCAAAAGGATTTTGCAATCAAGCTAGAGGAAAGCGCATAGGACTTTTCATCTCTGAGACAGCTAAAAACATTAATTAACAAGAGCAAGGTACCGCTGAGGAAGAGGAAAAGGCTCCGTCTGGACAAGCCTCACTGCCCCTCTCTCAACTCCCTGCTGCTGTGAGACACACCCGCCATGGCCCTGGATCTGGGCTTCTCATCCTCCCAGGGCTTAGAGGATTTCATCTCCAATACAGAGAATTTATGCCAGGGCTTGTTGTATGTGTCAAGCAGGTATGTGTATTGTTGGGGGAAGTCCAGGCTGCTGTAGAGTCTCACACCAGAGGGTCAGCATGATTTGAGTGGAAATTCCAGTTCAAATGCTATCTTCCTATTTTGTAGTCTGGGGTCCTGAGAGGAATCCTGCTGAATTAAATAGGCACTGTAAACTGGGCTCAGATATAGCCCTGACTCCTTGAAGTCCCTCACGGTAAAGTCTCCTTAATCTGAAGCTATCACTGAAAACTAGGGCCAGTTGCAAAGACAGTCACTCTGCTGGAGGCCTACATAGCCTTTACTTCAGCACAGAGAAGAGTGGGCCTACTAGGATTTGCCTTCCAGGTGGGTCTGCCTCCATGACTGGGCACTTATTTTCTGTCCTGGCAAAGATGCTCACCCGCACAGAGGGTCAAGTTAATGAGGTGGGGACCACACCCTGGGGAATTCAGACACCAGGAAGAGACGATATTCACTAGCCATGTCACCAAGGGACGTGGCTCTAATTTTCCCATCTATGAATTCCTTCACCCTCCCTGGAGTTGGGAGGGTTTGGTGAGACACAGCATTTAGCATAGTTCCTAGCCTGAGACATGTTCTGTGGAGAACATCAGGAGGCAAAGGGTCATGGTGGGCAGTCATGTGAGCCGAGCTGATTGGGAGATGCAATGAGCATTGGAAGGTGAAAGCAATAAGTGCTTCCAAGTACTTTGGAGAAGACTGCAGCGTCCCCACTGACCCTGTGTAGGGGTGGTGAGAGTAGTATTTTTAATTGCTTGTACTGCTTCATTCAAAAGTTTCTAGCTGTAGCAATTAATATGTGCAGAATTAGGAAAAAATAATGAGAGAAACAGAAAGGATTCAAGCCATTTAGACGGTGACATGCATATGTAGGCTCTGTCACTGCTGGTTGCTAGGAGAGCTGGAGCAGACAAGGGCCAGGGACTCATCACTATGGAGACCTTGATTTGCCACTGGTAGGATGGGATCCAACTATAGCAGTATAGGGGAAGGGATGTCACTCTGCCACAAGTCTGCATGTCCTTCCCTCTGCCCTGAGAAAAGGCCACGAATGCAGGTTGATGTTTCCCATTAAGCAGTTTATTATTAGGAACAGTAGTTTATCCTGTGAGTATCCTCACTGGGGATGGGCACTATGTGACACTGGTCTCATTGCCCAGAAACCAGCCATGGCATCAGTGGTCATTAACACTGGCCAAATATTTAGGCTGCATTTGTTAGAGCCTATGATGCTCTGGTTGAGTTCAGCCACATTTATTCTCAGTGCTTCTCAAGGCATCCCTGGGAATTGAGAGCTGTATCTTCCATCTAAAGGGGTTTGGAGGTGCGAAAAGCTTGCCCTCGCTCGTGAAGCCTGGAGGCTTGGCTATGTCCAGCTGCCAGGCATGAGCTTTTAGCTGCCGTCCATCAGCCTACTCTGAAGGAGTCTGAGCCATGAATAGTGAGCTGAGAGCAGGAATGTGAAGGTCGGCACTGATGCTCCTAGAGTAGTTCTTCCAGGTCTTCCGAAGACTCATTGTACCTGGCACAGGGACCGGGACGCATTTTGTATTCATCAGAAAGTGGGCTGCCTAGGTGAATAGGAGTGAGTAGATGATTTCCCACGGGAGAGAAAGATACCTGTGTCCCTTCTGAAATAGTCTCTTTAGCCTGGGGAAGGGTGGGGATGGAGAGGAGGAGAGGAGAAAAGATGGGGGGTCTTTGCCAGGAGAAGGTCATGCTTGCCTGGCAAGAGAAGCAAACTTCTGGATGACTGGCGCTCAGATGACCATACTCTCATCCGGATGGTACTTTCTTAGGCATTGTGTCTTCTTCACCATTTCCTTCCTTCCTCCTTCCCTCCCTCTTTCCCTTCCTCCCTTCCTTCCTTCCTTTGGATTTTGTCTGTTTGTTTTATTTTGACAGCCTATAGCAGCAGGAACAATTAATCGATTAGAGCCATACCATATTTGTTGCACAGAGAGCACAAGTATATGTGTGAGTAGTGCCCTTGGGCTTTTCTAAAAGGAACACTGGAGAAGCAAAGCCCTTGTCATTTTCCTGAAGTCAGACTGGCCACACCTTGACGTACCTCCCTGTGCTTCCAAAGCCAGTTTGCAGGTAACACAGAAGGGGATTGTATCAGGGCCATTAAAAACTGCACTTCAGGTAAGCCCTTGGGTAGTTTTGGCTTGCTCCAAAGACCGGTGTCTTCTTGTCCCATCACCCTAGCCACAGGCTTGTTTGTGTGCTAACCACATCTGGCCTTTATTTGAAACTCCACCTCAAAGTATTTCATAGCACACAATATCTTTCCTTATTAAATTCCCCTGTACATATTTTTTTTTCCGTAAAACAGGGACCAAAAGCTGCAGGCCTACCTGTGGCTCGGAGACTGTGTTCAGAAACCTATGGAAACCGTTTGTGATTCGTTAATCACATTTTCAAAGGAAGTTACAGATTACAGATACACTAACAATTGCCATCCACAATGCCTGGCACTGTAATGGGCTCCTTACGCACAAGGAACAAGGAGAGGAAGTTGGGGAGCAAGGCCTGGGATTTGTCCCACACAGAGGCCGCATGGGGGAGGGGAGAGCCAGTCCCAGAGTGGGAGCTTCCAGAGCTTAACCATTATACTGTTGCTTGGAGGAGGCACGGAGGAAAAGTGTGCTCAAGCGCAGAAGCGCATCTTGGTAGGTAGCGAGGCAGCTTATCAATCCGATGTTCCCAAATAATCATTAAAGTTACGAAGTCTGTAAATATTTCACATACAATCTATTTTTCTAAGAAGTGCCTTGGGCTGGAGAGATGGCTGGGTGGTAAAAGCGCTTTCTGCTCTTGCAAGAGGCTTTATCGACAGCACTCACGCCAGGCAGCTTACAGCCGCTTTCAGCTCTAGCTTCAGGAGATCCCGCACCCTCTTCCAGCCTCTGTGGGCTCTTGTACGCATGTGGTGCACGTCAACCCAGGCAGACATGCACATATACACATACATATAGATATAATCAGTGAAGGGTCTTTAAAAGCAGTTCATGTACAAAGAAAAGGGACTGCATTCAATGCGTACAATCTGATCACCCAATGACTGGAACTCCAGGCATGATTATTTTTAAGAGAAGGGTGTGGTGCGGGCTGATGTGGTGGCACAGACCACTAATGCCAGCCCTTGGGAGGCAAGCAGGTGCATCTGTGTGAGTCGGAGGACAATATGGTCTACATAGTTCCAGGTCAGCCATGACTAATAGGGATATCCGACTCTAAAAGGAAATGGAGCGATTTGGGAGGCTTACATTAACATATCCGAGGGGACAAAGATGTCAGGTACGATGTGGTCCAGGTACACCTATATCCCCTGGACTGTCATATTCCGTTTCCACTGCTTTCCCATCAAGGGTGCCATTCCAAGGATGACTTAGACTAGGGGTAAAGGTGACCATGAGGAACTCCAAGCTCACATCTCACAACTTCAGCAGTGCTGGTATACAGGGAACTACCTGTCCTGGAACAATCCAAGAAAGCATCCCAGAGGGAGTGTTTTGAGTCCCTTTTGTAGTGTTGTAGATTATGTCTCTACCTCTGATCTAATTGCTACATTCTTGAATGATGTGAGTCTCACCACATTGTTAGGCCCTTACCAGTCTCTGACCCAGCAATACAGTACCTGTGAGAAGACCCAGGCTTACATTAGAAAATATGTGAAGTGCATGTGGCCAGTGCACAGGGAAGTGGCTGACTTCCTCACCTGCTAAGCTTTCTCAATGAGGAAAAGGTAAAGTCAACATGCCTTTTTGTTGCCCCTGGCCCCTTTCAGCTATGCCATAGTCCGCTGAGTTTTCTTTTGCTAACCTAACAGAGTGATCACGTGCTTCATTGATGCCTAAGATCTAATGTTCACTTGTTAAGCAAAGAGTGTTTCAGTCCCATTGCATACTTGGTTAGGCAGCCATTAGGGAGGGCCCTTTATCAAAGGGAACTTTAGAGGGTGTCGTTCCAGCTCCTGTGTTTTCAGTAATGTTGACATGTAGGGTCTTGCATAATGTAGCAACTAATTGGACCCTCATGCTGGGAGATCTTTTACTCTACTCTATGATCATGCTCAGTTTCTCTGGTTTTGAGACAGGCTCTCACACTTTAACTCAGGCTGGTCTAAATGTCCCAGATTAGCTTAAAACTCACAGCAGCCTGTACCTCACTCTCTTCCCCCTAGGGTTATAATGAGCCACTGTGCTCAACTCTCTCAGTTTCTTGAGTAGATTCTTGGTATTTTGGCCTAAGTCCCTTAAGTGGTGATAAAGGAAATGAAAGGCTAGAGTTGTAGCTTATGTGGTAGGATGCGGATGTGGCTCATGTGGTAGGATGCTTGCCTACAATGTGCTAACCCCTGGGCTCAATCCCCAGACAGACAAACTGTATGAGTCTGCATTGGTACTTTGAAGGTAGAGGCAGGCAGATCAGAAGTTCAAAGCCATTCTCAAACTACATAACCAATTCAAGATCAGCTTGGATTGTATGGAACCCTATCTCCAATAAAGAAAAATGTCAAAGATTTTAAACAGATTTCTCTCTTGTAAATGTTACCTCAAAAGAGCTGAGTATCTTAGCGCAAATACAGATCTCTCTGCCAAGGATCTGGAGTCCCAACTTGTAATGTATATGGTGGAGGGAGACAGTTGGTCATGTTTGTGTGACAGCAAATACCTCCTGTCTGTGACAGTGACAAGATTACTAAAATATCCTTTCTTTTGAGGAATTGGGGAGTGCCCAACTCTGTGCAAAGAGTCAGGTCTTCCTGGGTTAAGCACTTTTGTGCTGCCTGGAATGAGCTGCCAAGGTGGAGAAGGATTTATTTAGCCTGCTTCTCCTGGCAAGTTTGATCACCCCTACTCGGCAGCTCAGTGAAAAGATGCTGAAGCAGTTCAGTGGCTTAGCTTAGCTTAGCTTAGCACCAGACATTCAGTGTGATGTGGGCAATGGTGGGACCTCTGTACTTCCTTCTGATAAACTCCTGTGCATAAATGATAAAGATGCATCTTGTATTTAGGACCCTGGAGTCAGTTTCAATTTAACAAAGGCTGAAATAACATGAGGCTTACTTACACAGAGAAGTTAAAGCAAAGGTTAGCAGGGGGTGAGGTAGGTATCCCGACGCCCTCCCCATGCTGGCCGAATCATCTTATTTGATTTTGTTATTGCATTTGTTACTTAGCTTGTCAGAGCCATCTTCCTAGCTATGGGATGGTAGGATGGGTAATAACAGAAGCAAAAGTAAGGGAGGGATGCTTGCTACAAGTAAGTTTATGGGAAGAGAGGGGTGATGTTTAACTGTCTGTCTTTACTGTTTTACGCTTTGTATGTATATGGTATATGTATGTACTTGTCATAGGTATTCCCATGTGAACATCCAGGTGTGAGTACATGTGTGTACATGTATATCCTGAAGCCAGAAATCTATATCAGGTATCTTTCTCAGTAGTTCTCTGTTCAATTTTAAGGCAGGATGTCTCATAGAATCTGGTAGTCATTGGTTGAAAGACTGGCTAGCCAGTGAACTCCAATGATCTGCCAGCCTTGGTCCCCACACCCAGTAGTACCAATGCACTGTATCTCCCTTTTACATGAATCTTGGGGATCTAAACTTGCATGGCAAGCACTTTACCATCACCATAGCCTCCAAATGCCTTGTACTGTCAAAGTATCGTGTGTGTGTGTGTGTGTGTGTGTGTGTGTGTGTTTTCTTATGAAGTGACCAAAATGTGAATTCCTTCTACCAACACAAAACAGAAAAATGGTTCAGACCCACCAATAGGTAACCCAATAATCTGTGCTTTTGAAGTTCAAGTTCTGGGCTGCCTGGGATGTTTGAGAATGGTTCTTACTGAAACTGACTTAGAAGCCAGTTGCCCCTATATCTGAGGTCCAGAAGAGCTGCCAGACTGTCTTTCCATAGGGAGATCCTGAGTCCTAGCATCCTATGCACCTCCCCTGTGGCTCCTGCTCACAGCTCAGACCCAACACCCTCCCCCCTCATTCCTCCTTCCTTCCTGTTCCTTCTGCTTTTAGCAAGGCTGGCTTGTCCAGCTTCCATGCACACAGGAACTCTCCCTAACACGATCCAACTGCTAATCTGCTATCATTTACAGTGGCTTCCGAAAGAACCACTTTCCTTCCTCTTCATCTGGAGTGGATCTGATGTCATAAAAGCGACTGTGAATGGTGAACGTCTTGTTAACTGGAAACCTCATAGACAAGAGTGCTGGCCTGGTTGACAGCCTGCCCTTTTGAAGGCAGTCAGGGTAGCCTTCTTGGGTGGCTTGGAGGGTGGGGGAGACTTTCTAGAGATGGTGCAGGATCCCCACAGTATAGTTGTCAGGGAATAAAGAGTACAGGAGCAACATTTGGCATTGTTTGGTACCACAGTGATGTAAGAACCACCCCTTTTGGCCTCAGTCCCCTTGTTTGCACTGAGGGACTTTTCAGATTTGTTTGGTTCTAAAGCAGCAATGGTTTCTCCTTTGTGTCTGGGGTACCTTCAGTAACTGTGTCTGCAATCACCAATCAATGTCCAAAATGACAATTTAGGATCTTAAAACATTTAGACTCACCCTGCATCTCTCTTAGTTTTATTGTTTAATCATAACAGGACTGAGTCAACGAGCAGAAAAGAAAATGGGTACACCTCTAGGCATATGTCTTTATATATATATATATATATATATATATATATATATATATATATATATAAACAAATATGTCTGTGTATTATGAACTTGTGAAGCACTTGCTTATCCTTAGCCTGCAGCAGAGGGCAGACTTTCCTACCTTATAAACACCCCAGTAACCAGTAGTGAAGGTCTCAACGCGCACACACACACACACACACACACACACACACACACACACACACACACACACACAAGAACGTCCGGTCGATAAAATGGTACACTTGCTGGTTGACTAACACCGATGATTTAGGGGAAAAAAGTGAAAGCACTCCCCAGTTATTAATGCACTCATCAGCTTTTCCAGAGGAATGCCCTAATGGCCATTAAATCTGGCAGGGATTCCCAACACTCACATCGACTCCAGGTGAAGGAGGTGTGCTTAGCTCAGCACTGCCATGGCCAGTAGCAACTGGAAGGTCCGTGAGTCTGCAAACTGTTCTCAGGTTGCCGAGCCCAAGGTCCAACTGTGGAGACCAGTATTTTGTTTCTCAGCTGAGGAGCCTGAAGGAGGTTTGAGGCTGGAAGTTTGTGAAGCATGAGGGAAAGGACAAGATTTGATAAATACGTGAAGGAAGCTCTTTCCTCTGCCATAAAGGACTCTGCTCATCAGCTTTCGAAGAGAGATGGGTCTCCACGCCCTTCACATATTCCTTCCAAGGGTGAGATAAATATTCTTTGCACCTGGCATTTTAGAGCCGAGGAGTTCTCTAGGCAGATTTATGTCAAGCAAAGAGTTGACCTTTATATTCTCCAACTTGGAAGGAACATGAATAGCCATGGCTGACATTAAAATCCTTACATCGCCACCCACAGGGCTGATCTCAGGTACCCATTTTTTCCTCACAGCTGCCACTTAGCAAGAAGGATGAAGATTCCTAGGTTGATGATTTCATGACCATTTGTCTGTCTTTTCCCTTTCCCCTATGCTAGTATGAAGAAGGAAAAAAGCGAAGGAAGCCTAATTACAGTAGTGTGGATCTCTCGGAAGTCGAGTGGGAAGATCGGGATGATGTGGTAAGTGACCCTTTTCAGAGCTCATTGTCAAGGGCTATGTTGACCATAAAGGAGAGCCTAGAGGCTGGTTCAGAGGACAGAAGAAGGCTGTGAAGACAACAGACACATCTATTATAGTTGATGTTGAATAGCTCTCCTGCCAGTCCATTGAGCCTATACCCAGCAGGCTCCTCTGGTTTCCTCTGCAGCTGATTCATTCCACTTCATCCTTAGTATAATTGTCAGGACTTGCCTTACCATCTTCAGAGAATCCTTGCTGGGCAACAGGAGACCTGGCAAAGACAGAGCATCTCCAAGCCAATAAGATAGGCTCCCAGATGAACTTGCTAGGTCTCCATGGACAACTCTTGTTTCCAGAAAGCAGCAGAGGAGTTTGAAGGCCCGCTTTCCCCATGTGTGGCCAGCCTCCCATCCTCATTGCTACCCCCACTCCAATCGCCACATCCTGTGCTTCTACTCTTCCCATGGGGTGCTGCAGGAAGCCATTTGACATCCCAGACTCTCTCCTCATGCTTTATAGGGACAGGGCTGGTGTCATAACTCCCTTGGTTCTGCTTTCTTCATTTTCATAGCCTCTGCTCCCCGAGTGGCCTCAGTTAGCAGAAAGCTCAGGTTTTTCTCCCTTGCCCATAAAATGCAAAAGCCATATCTGTTACAGAAATTTAACCCAGCCCTCTTTGGTTATACCCAAGTTCAGACAAAATAAAGTTGCCATTCAATAGAAGCTATGGCCTCATCCACTCTTTTCCTATCTGCCACTGCTTTAACATCGTGGAGATTGAATGGCCAGGAAGAATTGCTGTCTTCTCTTCCTCAAGCACCGTGACTGAGATCCTGTTGGTTTCTTAGGATAAACCATACTTCAAGTTCTAGCCACAACCCATGCATCATTGGGGACAGCTACGCTACCAAGACTCAACTCTCACCTGTGTGGAGGCTGCTTGTCTCCAGGGTGTGACCATTACTGCTTCCCCTCATGTTTGTCCTTTGCAGATGCTTTGAGGATTAAACATATTGGTAGAATGAAAGATTTAAAAAGTGCTTACACTATCGTGCGGCTACATGAGGATACTAGGAATGGGTCCTCTGGGATCCCAGTGCTAATTCCAACTCTGGTTCTTTGAGATTAGCTTCTGCCCACTTTCTCTTCTATGGTCACCATTTCCCATTTCCTGTTTTGACCTCACAGGTCGCTCTCTGCTTCTTTGTCAGAAGTGTTGGGCTCTTCCACAGACATGACTCTTCATCTTTTTTATTGTAATCATGGAGGAAAACAAACTTGGTCATACTAACCTGTACTTCCCCACTCTCAGGGGTAGGCACACCCTCACCTGCAACTTAAGGCAATTCCTTGCTCATTTTCCTCTTATATTCTCTTATGCTCCTGCTGGATTAGTGAGGTTGTGGGTGGACATCTCCTCTTACTATTTGTGGTTCTGAAATGACTTTTGTCTCCTTATCACATTTTCCTTTATGAACGGAGTTTCAAGTGTCAGCTTCCCAGCATGCTCTTCACTGTCATCTAACTTACAGGGCTGGGTTCTGGGTGTCTCCTCTCAGAATTTCTGTTTCTTAAATCAGGCAAATAGTCTTCTTATGTACAAATTGACTTCTGGCTATCTTTTTGTCTGGATCTCTTGTGGCAAGAAACCCAAGGCACTTGAAATATTAGCTCTTTTAATATCAATGTGTTTGACATAGGAAAACCCAAGCCACCATCTCTCCTGTGGATCTGTGCCTAAATGCACTATTAGAGAATTTTGGAAATCTGTGTAACACCTTCTTGTATGGAATGCAAAGAGGCCCACACACCCATGTGCTAATATGGAAGCCTGCAAATAAATAACGAAGGACAGGGTTCAGGACAACATGGCTGAAGGACTGTGGAAGCAGAGCTTACTGGGCCACATCAGTGAAGTCTTCCTGGATGCAGAGAAGCTGACCAGAGCATCCTACTTCTTATAGACACCAAGACTTGTATAATTTAATGAGCACATTTATAACATAGGCCCTGTATACTTCAAAAAATGATTCATTATCCCATATGTCATTTACAAATTTTACAAAATAGTCTGGCCAAGATTAAAATAAAGGATCTGAAAGGAAGTGTCCATTGCTGAAGTGCTTGCCCTGCAAACACTGACCTGAGGTTGATCCCCAGCACCTATGTAAAAACCAGCCATGGATGGTGCATATCCAGTTGTAATTTTAGTACTGGGGAGGAAAAGCTTGACCTAGTCTAATGTGTCCCAGTAAGAGATCCTGTTCTGAGGAATAAAATCCAGTTTTAAACGCTGGCCTTCACCTCCCACATGTATACAAATCTTCATGTACAACCACTTACACATACATACATGTACATACCTGCACATACATGTACCTATACAAAAACACATACAAACACACACAAAAGAAAAGTAGAGCACATAGAGAAGTATGCATGTGATTTCTGTTGTCACTATAGGGTAAGTTAGGTACCATATCAATTATTGTGAAAAAACAGATATTTAGGGGACCTTCTTCTATCCCTTCCTAACTATCCTCTGTCTACCCTTCCAACTCTCAATTTGATAGTCTTTTTTATCTTTGATTATTAATTACTGATATATATATACATATAAATATATTTGAATATATATACATATATGTTATATATATCTGAGTGAGCGTGTAGGGCATGTGTGAATGAGCATGTGTATGCACAAATATATATAAATACAACTTGATAACTCCGTTTTTATTATTTGCGTGAATATGGTTTCAAGGCTGAATTTCCAGAGATATGAAGATGAAAGAAGGGATTCCATAAGGGCAAGCAAGTGAAATGGTTTTATGTTGAGGAAATAAGGTTTATTTATGTGTGTGAGTGCTCTGTTTGCATGTATGCCTTCATGACAGAAGAGAGTGTCAGACAGAAGAGTACCAGATCTCAGTGTAGATGGTGAGAGTCAACGTATGGATGCTGGGAATTGAACTCAGGACTTCTGGATGTGCAGCCATTGCTCTTAACCATGGAGCCATCTCTCCAGCCCATAAGTGAGTTTTACTGTAAAGTGAACCCCCTACACTCCCTTGAAGCAAGAAAAGTTATTGAAAATGTGCTACGCAGTCCTACCTTGGAAAGGGGCTGCCTATAAACCATGCATCCAATTGGAGCAAATTCAATTTAGTTTGAATTGTTAGTTGAACATAATGTTAATTGGTCAAGTGAAAGTATGTAGTCTCAGGAAAAAGCCCACCCATGGAAGAAAAGCACAAAAGGTTTAAGATCATGTAGAGGTCCTTGAAAGTATCCATTTTCTTGGAGCTGCCTGTGGTCTGAATGTACACATAGATTTTTTTTTATTTCCTACAACCCTGACTGATTGCCCATAGAATGTGGGGCTACCTTGCTCTGAATCTTAATCAATGTCATAGCCACACCACGATGGATTTCATCTCTAACTCAACTGGAACCCATGATGTTGCAATGTAAGCCTTTTTCCTACTGCCCCCAGAAAGCCCAGACTCCTTCCCATGAGTCTCTGGGAAAGTGTCTCCAGAGCCCTTTCTTCCCAAAGCCCTGTGAGGGTCTCACACTGGGACATATTCTGAGACTTTCGTCACATATTCCCAAGGCCTTTGATTGCATATTTTATTCTTCTTTACACAGTTTTCTCTTTTCCTGCATCTCATGCTTGATCCCTTGAACCCCAGTCCCCCTGTGAACCCAAGCTGGTGGAGAAAGGAAGGGGCTTTGTGGCTGGTGCTCTCTGTGCCTGATCCCTTCATGTATTGGTTGAATGTTTTTATTGTAAAGAATGGGCTCTTTACCTGCCCTGTTTCACATCCCTTCCATCTGTAGGCTTGATTAGGTAACCTAGAAGTCAGGGCTTCAAAGAGCAGGATTCCTGTGCCTCTGAAAGTTTAAAGCCCTGTACTAACATGGACAAGAATTCACCACCAGCAGAATGGGCTGTCATTACACAAGGAGACTCAATCTATGATTACCATTCTATCTTCTGGGAAAGCTTCCTTCAGTGGACTCTGTCTAAAAGGGAAGAGCAGCAAACCTCGGGTGGAATGAGCATCCAGCCTTAGCTGGAGCATGACACTTGAAAAGTTGGTGCTTTGATGGGTCACACAAGCAGAGGACCCCCAAGGACTCCAGGAAAGCGTGTGTGAACCAGGTACCAGGGTGTATCCCAGAAGCTGGAGAGGTTCCTCAGGGGCTAAACTTTTATATCCCTAGAGGAGGTTTTGCCTTTCACGGTATTCATCTCTTTGTGTTGAGCACTGTCTCTGTGGTCACTGCATAACGTATGTACAGTCGCCCAGGATCTGACACAAAAGGTATGCCACACCATCGACGTCCCTGACTTGCCTTTCTCTGGGTGTGCTAAGTCAAGCATCTATGCATGTGATTTTTAATGACAGCTTAATCAGCTAACATATGGACACACCAAGATTATTTTTAAAATTTTCCTCTGCCAAGCCCTTTTCATTTTCCCCAGATGTTTATGATTACAAATCCAGGCAGTGGCAAGTTCAAAGGCTGTTGAGAGCAGCACCAACGGCCACGCTTTTCCCACTTTCTTCAAGGAAGACAAGATTCTTGCTGCTAACCATTCTCATCTAAGCTCTGTGGACCTCCCTCACGTGTGGGTGCCACTGACTCCTTGCATGGTTATGTGCAAGGACGATTTGGTAGCACACAGCTCATTAAGATAGAAGAGTGTCTTTTCAAGAATGTTCCAGCCTTGCAAAGTGCATCTCAACCATTAGTCTCTTCTCTCCTCTCATACTCATATCAAAGCATCATAGTCATACAACAGAATGCCACCTTCTAATGGGTTCTGGGTTCCAGGGCTTGAAGTGTATAGACGAGCTAGCTATTGGGATGTAAAACCACAGACCATGACATAGTCCATTTCTAAGACTTGTTCTCTGAAAAAGCAAGGAATAATAATATAGTTAATTTTATCCTCTTATTTGGGTAGCAGAGGTTAGGAACTTGTGTGTGTGTGTGTGTGTGTGTGTGTGTGTGTGTGTGTGTGTGTGTGTGTGTGTGGTGACATGCATGCTTTGAAGCCAGACGAAGGTATTACAGCATCTGGTGCTGGAGTCATAGGTGGTTATGAGCTGCCTAATGAGGATACTAAGAACCAAACCCAGGTCCTCTGTAAGAATGAAAAGCACCCTTACCACTGAACCAGAATCACTGAATTCTAGTACCAGGAGATTGGGCTTAAAAGTCAAGAGAGTCTGTGATTTCTTGTGCAAG
This sequence comes from Rattus rattus, assembly GCF_011064425.1. NCBI lineage: Eukaryota > Metazoa > Chordata > Mammalia > Rodentia > Muridae > Rattus > Rattus rattus. The sequence goes on along the minus strand of NC_046166.1, from coordinate 4,794,048 downwards.
ATTCTTAGTCCAAGGTCTTAGTTTCTCCTCCAGTCAAGTAGGTACAGGAATAGAAATACAAAAGACAGTTCTGTGAGTTTTAGAATTAGTGTCTGGTCAGCAGGAAGGACTCAGACAACAATAGCTATCAATAATGGGAACTTCCCAATAATCTGATCACTACAGATTAGAAAGCTCCTGGCAGGCACTTTGGGTCTGAATGGCTTCACTCAGAGTCAGTTTTGATTGGACAAATGACAGAAAAAGATGTTAAGGCACAAAGAGGTTTAAGAACCATTGGTAGGCGTCAGTGCAGAGATCCTTGCTACCTTGGAGTCCCTGATGCCCCATGTCGTCCCTTAGTTTATCCAGATTTACTGAATTAGAAGTAGAAAATTGAAATCTGCTAGAGTAGGGGAGATGTCACTTGGTGGGCTGTGGCCAATGAGGAAAGGAAATGGAATCTATGAATGTGCAAAGATGTCCTCCAAACAAGGGGCATTTTTCATGCAGTTCACGGTCAAGGTAGCTGGAGAAATGTCGGTAAGAGGTTGTACATTGGTATCCAGCCAACCAGAGCATGAATTCTGATTCCCTTAGCTGGCAGTAAGCATCTCGTACCCCATCCGGGCAAGGAAGATGATTGCACAGAAGAGGATGGTGATGCCTTCTGCTGGGAGTGGTGGTCAGAATGGAGGAGGGCCAAGGCATGGAGAATAGTTAGCATACAGCAGGCACTTGTCTGCTTGTTGCCTGTCTACTACTTACAGTTATATGAGATGGCTGCTGTGCTCAGTTCTGTTTGGCAGAAGAGGAAACTGAGGCACAGAGAAAGTAGTGATTTGCCTGTCATCAGAAAGTGCTAGATGATGCCATTATGTCGTCTCTCGTCTGTTTCTAAGTGACAGCATTCTGTTCTTCCTCCCGAGGAGATAGGAAGGAGAGCTTATTTTCACTGTAAGACTAGAATAACTGTTGAAACCTTTGCCTCCAGAAAGCATCAATGACCCTGGCCTTGGGCCCTCCTTGGTCCCATGCTAATCGTTCCTTGCTACCGGGGGTCTGGGGTGGGTTGGCAAGGTTGGCTGACCTAATCTCTGACTTGCCTGGGGAACTTGAGAGGGGAAGGTCCCAAATGGCTTTAGGCAGGCACCAGAAAGAGGAAAAATGAAAACCATGTTAAAGATAAATTGAGCCTGTTCTTAAAAGTTAGAAAGTAGACTTAATTAGGACCAGCTCTCTCCATCCAAAACCACAAAAGTTAAAATGGGAAAATATTTCCAGAAATGCCCATTATGTGTTGTTAAAAAAATATCTAAAGTAAAATATATGTTTTATTTTATACATGCCTCCAGCTAAAAATTATGCTTTTACTCTCTCTCTCTCTCTCTCTCACAGAAGATGGGAATGTGAACCCAAATCTAGACAGCCCTGAATCAAATTTGGGGTGCTTGCAAGCCCCGCCGTCTTATATCAGCCCATCTCTCGCAAGCTCCTCAAAGGGGAGAAGAAATTAAAACCAAAAAATAAAACAAAACAAGAAACCTGAAGTGCAGACAGAGAAAGAACAGTTCCCCATGGGTTGGGATAGCAGCCTTTGTTCCCATCCCATTAAATGGCCTTTCCTGTCATGTCCCCTTGCTGCCCATGAGGGCACATCCTTCATCACTCAGGCTGCTGTCCTCCTCTGAACTCATGGAAGGCCACAGGTAATTAGATAAGGTCAGCCAGGGGGAGGGGAGGCAGACCAGGCTTACTGTTCCAAGATGCGACCTCCAAAACTCAGAAGCAGGGTCGGCGCTGGTCACTGTCTTGTCAGCGAGACCATTAATTGGGTGACCATCTGAAGCTGATTCGTGTTATGGAAAGAGTTACTGTCTCCCCAGTGCCCCCCAATCTTTTAAACTCCTGTTTAGAAAAATGTCTTTAAACTTGACTATCATTTGAAAAATGATTTCTTCATGACAAATCGGTACCCTTTTTGAAAACCAACTTGTCCCCCAGAGACACTCTCATTTGTTGATAGTTTTAGCAGATTGTCTGGAGTTCATTCTCTGACCTCTGGACTCATCAACATCCTGAGGCTTCTCTTGTTCCTGCCCCTAAGGGGTTCACTTATGCTCCCCAAATCAGAGTTAGAAGCCATTTATCCTTGTTCACCCCCTTCCATTGTCCAGGAGCAGCAATGGATGTGGGGGTTCGTTTGTGTGCTCCCATTCAGAATTGAAAGTCATTAGTCCTTGTTTACCACCACTACCCCCATAGTCCAGGAGGAGCAGAGAAGCCGAAATCTTCCCTGGAAAGCTGATTTAGAGTTCTCCAGTCTTATCTGCAGAAACACGAAGGGTTGCTTGGAATCTCGCCTGGGTTTTGTATAGGGGATGTCTGTGGCCAGGCACCCAATGACATGGCAACCCAGGGAGGTATTAACTTCTGATTTCATTTTCTTGTTCTAGTTACGAAATGCCATGGTGAATCGGAAGACTGGGAAATTCTCCATGGAGGTGAAGAAGACTGTGGACAAAGGGGTACCTTTTTCTCAAACCTTCTTGCTACTTCATTAAAACAAACCACTGTGAAAAAAAAATTAGCTTTGAGGGTTCTGTCTGGAATAAATATCTTTCCCCGAGCTCTCTTCTCTCTTGTCTTTACTTATCTCTAACAAGACTCATGTAGTGCTATCATTAACCAGTTCGCAGTGTGTCCGTTGATTTTTGTTGATTTCTGAAGGACATCATCTAGCAGACTAACCATGCTCTCTTTTCTCTGTGACTTTTCCCCCCTGATCTAGAAACGGGTTTTGGTGATGACCAATGACTACTACTACACAGACATCAAGGGTGCTCCTTTCAGGTAGAGATGACCAGAATCATGGACATTCCATCAGACTGATCAGTGTGTTTGTACCCAACCTGCTGGCCTCTCAGTGCCCATCATCTGCCCAAAGGCCAGAAAGACTGAGGAAGGGGCTTTGCTCAGGCTGCTTTTCTGTCTTTGTTCTAGAAGGGGGAAGATGGTACAGACCCAGCCAAATAGCCCACCCATGTGCCATGGTCTTACATCCCATTCCCAACACAAAATCTCCATGGCTCCCAGGAAGGGTGAGGGAGACAGTTTAGGGGTCACCAGGTTCTCACCATCTCAGCTGCTACTTTCTTTTTTTCTTTTTTTTTTTTTTCCAGAGCTGGGGACCGAACCCAGGGCCTTGTGCTTGCTAGGCAAGCGCTCTACCACTGAGCTAAATCCCCAACCTCAGCTGCTACTTTCTAAGATCCATTTCTCACCTTCTATGCTCATAACCCAGTAATTCTGCAGGTGGTAGTTCATCCCACCCTGTGCTTCTGTTTCATCTTTTCTGGATGTCTTTCTGTGTTTTCTCTCTGTTACAGTCCAAACAGAAAATCACTGTCTGCTTTCAGATGTGTATGGAACATTCTAAAGTGGCCTGCCACTGTTGTTATGTGATTTGTAGAAAACAAAACAAAACAAAAAAACCCCAAAACTTATTTTAGCAGGGTTGCCTTATGCTCTTGGACTGGTATCGTTCAGAGTTAAAGGAGAAGTTAATTAGTATTGATTAATCTGAAAAGTATATTCTAACATCACTGTCACCCACTGCCAAGGATTATAAGCAGATGCAATTTGGAACCAAGAGGAATCAAGGAACGCATGGGCCACTCAACAGCTTTGCCAAAAGAAAGGACTGTTTTTAAAAAGCAGTTTCTTACTTTAGGCCAAAAACAGAAAGGCATTTAAATCAAGCAGTAAGAATGTGGGAAGGCCATTAGACTAGGAACTGGACCAGGCTGAGAGGCTAGTCCTATGCGCATGCTACTACGTTGAGTGTCATGGGAGTATTTCTGGGGGCTGGAGATCTCCGAGGAAGTGCAGAACAGAGGTGTGTAAGGTGGTAGCAGGCAGCAGGGTGTGTGGCCTTGGAGGACATCCAGGGGAAGGCTTTCTGGAGGGACAAGCTGTTGGCCACAAATCTTGCAAACACACCACCAGCCAGTTGCCGCTGGCATTTCCAATCAGAAATGACTTTGAAGCAGCTGCTTGACCCTAAGAAAAACCAACACCCACTATAATCAGTGAGGTTTTTGAAAGTAAACTGTTGGAAAAACTGTTTACAGAACATGAAATGGAAATGTGAAAATGGAAAATAAAAAGAAAAAAAAATGTTAGCCCACAAGTCTATTCCAGTCGGTGCCCTAGACTTCAAGGTTTGCTTTGTTTCTCCACACAGTTTAGGTGTGGCGCTCTCCAGGGGCCACGGGAAATACTTCTTCCGAGGGAATGTAACCATTGAAGAAGGTAAGGGGCAAACTTGGGCTGGGCTATCCTTGTGTGTGTGTTTGGGAGTGGGGGAGGCTGAGAGCTAACTCCCAGAGAATTGAAGAGCATGCATGACTTTCAAGCCTCTGGCTAGTGATTTGGTCACTTGACTCAGATCACTGCCCTTTGGGTGCTGTTTTACTTGCCAATTTTGTGTGGGTTTCTGAATGGTGGGGACTCCAACCAGTGGCTGGCTTTATTATATTCTTTTATCCATAAAGTAGTGGAGGCAAATTATGGGAATCTCCTGCTACCTCTCCTATTCTCATACATTCAGTGTTAGAGAAAGAAGTAAATTAATGTAAAATCTGAAGTCTGAGAAGGACCAATGCAAAGAAAGATATGGAAGCCCTTGCTCTCAACATAGTTGGGCCACCCATCTCACTGATTTTGTGTTACCCTTTGCTCATTGGAAATATGAGCACTGAAGAGACTGACAGAGGTTGGGAAGTGGAAGTAGAGTCATGTGACTCTAAAATCTTCTACCTCTATAAAGAGCAGGGGGACAGTGACTCTCATAGACATTAGCAATCCCCAAATCCATAAAGGATAAGATTGCTATCACAGAAAGAGTCTGTTATATACCTCAACAGCCCACTAATCCTAACCAGTTACCATTTCCAATATTGTGAACACTCGGAATTAGGTGAGCATGGTGTTTCAAGGGTTCTTAGTCTATAAATCACTTTGAGTAAAGCATTTGCTTAACCTTGCCTTTAGGTCAGGTCCATCTGCCCATGGGCCCTGCAATGTTTCACAAGCATTGGGTTTTGTCTGACAAGGAGCCATGATGTCTGATGGAACAGAAGGGAGAGTAGAGGGCTCCATCAGGTGCTGGGTAGAAGTCAGGATGTACTGTCTAAAAGCCAAAACATGTGGCCTCTCTTCTCAAAGATATATGAGAGAACAATGAGCCAACCTGGTGACCTAGGCAAGATATACTCTCAAGGATGTGTTCTTAAAAGCTATGTTTCCATTTCTAGAATTTTCTAGTTCCATGAGCCATGTGTAGTTTGGAGGGCATCAGTAAAATTAATAAAATTAATGCCCTGAACCAATAAAATTAATGCCCAAGCCATTTGAGATGAAACTGAGAAAATGACTCATGGTCAGAACAGAAAGAGAGGTCCTTTTGAAAAGATAATTGTTTATTTATTTATTTTAAGTATATGAGTACACTGTAGCTGTCTTCAGACACACCAGAAGAGGGCATCGGATTCCATTAGAGATGGTTGTTAGCCACCATGTAGTTGCTGGGAATTGAACTCAGGACCTCTGGAAGAGCAATCAGTGCTCTTAACTGCTGAAACATCTCTCCAGCCCAGAAAGAGGGGTCTTCAGTAGATCATTACTCTTAGCCTCTCCTTCCCTAGCTTTCCCTCTCTTGTTTCTTTGTCTCTTGTCTCTCTCTCTCTCTCTCCTCTCTCTCTCTCTCTCTCTCTCTCTCTCTCTCTCCATCTCTCTCTTCTTCTTCTGCTCCCTCCTTCCACTGTTCCTCCCTCCCTCTGTCCTCTAGATTCTGCTCCCCCTTTCTTCTCTTTGGCTTTCTCTCCTGCACACAATTGTCTTTTGGAGCATTTCTCTGCTTACTATCTGCTTCCTGTGTGTTCCACAGCTGTTAGGCTGGCCATTGCATTGAGAGAAATTCAGAACTAAGCAAGAAATCAGTTTGAATACTCAGCAAGGGGGCTAGTGTCTGGTTATCCACACAAATGAGATTAGATCTTCCTCTCTCCATGGGTCCTCTGTAAATAAAAAGACTCAGTCCTGTCAGCTCCCTGAGTAAAAGAGCCCAGAAAAGTGACTTTTCCTGAGGCTGCTAGCCAAGAGCTCATCAGCAGTGAGAGCCTTGGGCTGATCATAGCTCCCTTCTGTTCTTGGATTGGAAAGTTCCTTGCGGATGGTACCCATATTTCACGGGTTCTGTAGTTAGGAAGGCTACTCCACAAGATGACTGGGTTCTCCATATGCTTTGTCAATGCTAGCTGCTACCAAGATCATGAATAGAAAGCTATACTCAAAATTGTAAGGGTTGGGGCTGAGGGTTTAGCCCAGTGGTAGAGCATTGGCCTAGCAGGTACCACCTTCTGGGTTCAGTCCCCAGCATCCCTAAAACTGTTGAATCTTGAAGCCTAAGCTGGTCTTCCTGCTGTTGTGACTTTTCATGGATCTCTTTTGATGGGCTGCTTCTTTTACATAATTATACATAGTGATGACTAAATAAGTTTGAGTGAGTGTTATTACTCTCAGCTTCACTGAGTATGATTTTATTTTTAAAAGGATCAAAATTAGAAGGGAAAGGACCAGGAAATTTTACATTTTTATTGGTATCCAAGAAATCAGGGAAGAAATTATAGTGAAATTGGTCCCTTGGGTCTCATTGTCCGTGAGTCTGAGCCAGGGTGAGCTTCTGGGACAAAGGGCTGACTAAACTGTAGCAAGAGAAGGGAATAGGCCTGACACCTTCAACTCAGCGTCCTGGGAAAGCATGGGCCACAGGAAAGCTTCTACTCTTGTCACTCCTGCCCTGAGGAGCTCCCACCCTGCCATCTGCAAGGCTCCATGCTCTTTGCTTTATTCTTTGCTTCAAAGTCACTTTTTCAGCCTGGCCACCACAGGTAGAACTGAAGCAAAGCTCTGAGTGAAGCCTTCCCAAGGCCTTCTTCGGGAGGTGTTTGGTTTGTCACCATCTTTTCAGCATCTATCATAGACTTGTACCCAACTCAGGAAACATGTTAAAGGGAGAAAGAGTGAGAAGGAGGGAGAAAACAAGGAAGGAAAGATAGGGAGGGAGCGAAGGAGGAAGGGAGAGAAAGAATGAACAAGATTGTCCTAGGGACTAATCACTTTCTTATTTAACCATCTTATAGAGTTTTTGAAACTCTTTCTTAGATAGGAGAGTTGCTATAACTCAAGGGTTGACCTGATATTCCCAAATGTTCAACAGCTCACTTTATACAGCACTGAGCATCATTGTGTGGTATATCTGGTGTTTTATGCATCAGCATTTGACACAGAAATTAGACAACACTGAGTCATTTGAGAAACTGACTCTCCATGAAACATGTTATAAACATCATCAGAGTCCCTATACATATGTGGCAAAGCTTCTCCTCAGATGATCAATGAAATGGTGGCTCCACAGAGGGCATTATCTCATTCATGTTGCTGTATTCTCATATCTGTGTCTAAGACCCTATAAAAGTTTCTTTATTTGACAGTTTTAGCGTCTTAAAGTTCAACATAACATGGCTGAGGCAGAAAAGGATATTACTGTATTAGCAGAGCCATTAGTATAAGTGAGAAAGCGAGAGACCCATTCCTGGGGCCACTCTATTAATCTCTTCACTTTTCATTAAGCCCCACCCTCTGACCCTCTCAATGCTATTGTATTAGGGGTTCAAGTTCCCAACAGACATGCACATGTGCACACGCACGCAAACACACACACACACACACACACACACACACACACACACACACACACACACACACACCCTTCTGGAAGACAAATGATATGAAAACCACAGCACAGATGAAGAAGTCTGTAGTATTCTGGAAAATCCCTAGGTTCATGCCAGCCTCAGCTCTACTAACTACCTTTCTAGACTGATGACTCTCTTTCACTTAGGATCCTGTGACAGCTACTAACATCTTTTATCGCTGGTTGAAAAGGAATGAGTATTAACAATCTCATTTCATTTAGCCTATAATTCCACCCACACAACTATGTGTCACATAAAGATGTAGACCTGTTAGCATCACAGAGGATTAAATAGCCTGGCCCAGTTCTCAGTCTTCATGGAGCTCCAGAACCTGTCTTCCTAGCCATCCTGTTCATTTCATGAGGTTGAGCTTTCTCTGGGATGAATACCAAGTGAATTCGGTGGTGCTGGCCACACTGGGGTTAAAGGGTTGTATAGATGACTTTGGCCATGAATCCAGAATCCTTGTTCCCTAGCATATCTCTTTGGGGTTGATATCTACCTTGAACCCGCCCCCTCGAGTATTTGAGGTGTATAGGAAGATGGAGAAGAGTGATCCTTACTCACTAAAGCTTTGTCCTTGACTTCCAGGGCTCCATGACTTAGAACATCCTGACGTGTCCTTGGCAGATGAATGGTAAGAGCCAACTGTCCTTCATCAGCTTTGGGATTTGTTGCCCTCTTGGTTGCCCTCTTACCCAGTTTTCCCGGTCCAAATGCAAATGGGGGAATAAATCATGAATATTTATATGTTCTCCTTGGGGACCCTGTCCCAATTTTAGGTCCTACTGCAACACTGACCTGCACCCAGAGCACCGCCATCTCTCTCAACTGGAAGCGATTAAGCTCTACCTCAAAGGCAAGGAGCCTCTGCTTCAATGTGAGTGTGCTCTTCAGGCATGCATGTGGGCATGGGGAGGAGTGGAAGGTGCAAGCCCTTGAGGAGGCCTAGGTTTCAAGAGAAGCTTTGGTTTTCTATAGAGTGTCAGTCTTATTATACCCAGCCAAGTCTCTTCCTATAGGAAAACATGGGGGAAAGTGTAGTTGATGACCACAGTACTCTTAATCACATCGTGTCTACACTCCTGAGCCTAAGCAACTGGGGAAGATGGAGATGATAAAGGTTAGCAGAGACTGCTATTCTAGTCCCCCTATTCCAAAACTAAGGAACTAAAACCTGCCAAAATGTTATCCCCTGCTAGAGCATAACCAAGTCTCATGATTCCCTAAGAGCAGACAATGCAACCAGCATCTGTTGGTTCTTCTTCTATTCCTACTAATATCCCTTGGTAATGTTCCATGAGAAATAAATGGCTAATGACTGTGGCCAGGAGGGTGGAGGAGAAGCCCCACCCACCCACCCAAGAGCAACAGCTTTGGATGCTCCCTTGAGAAATTAGCAGCCCTACCCTGCCATTACAGGACAGTTACAGTAGCTACAACTTAGGTTTAGGAACAACCTAAAAGAAGCATGGCACCTGCTCCCTTCCCAGTGTACATCCCTTATCAATGATGGGAAGCCTGTGTGAAATGTGGTGTCTTACAGAATAACCCCAGCAATCCCAGCAGAGGTGTGTGGAGATTCCCCAGCTGTGTACTGACAGTTTCATGGGTTAGGTTTTCTTTTAGGGATGTCATCTAGTAGAGGAAGAATCATATGGGCAGCAGATGAGACCAATTTTTCATTTCTTTGACTTGTTAATTATTATATTAAAATCCATATCTCAAGCATAGAAATACTACAAAAATGCATTTTAAAATTAAGCTTATTTAAAAAAAACATTTTTATACGTGGATGAATGTTTTGCCTACATGTACACCTGTGTGCCACCTGAGTGTCTGGTACCCACAGAGGCCACCAAAACTGGAGATACAAATGGTTGTAAGCTACCATATGGGTGTTCAGAATCTGACTCAGAGCCTCTATGCCTCTTGGAAGCTCTCAATTCGGCTTCTTTCAACCACCACTTGGTTTCTTAATATGCTGTGGTGTTTGCTTCAGCAGCTTCTTAACGAAGAAGCATTATACCTGGCACTGAAGCCTTTACACCTCCTTGCCCTCTCCCTCCCCTCCCCGAAGAGCTACTTTTCTGTATTTGTCCATAATAATAAACACTAATGCTATTTAGGCAGGTGTCCGTGAATAGTGTGTAGTTTTGTTTCACTGTCTTGCCTGTTAACGTTATAAACAGAATTTACCATCCCTCATCCAAAATTGCAAAATTCCAATCTGAAAAACATTTAAACAACAACAGTGACACTGTACCATGCAAAAAAAATTCCCTTGTTGTTTGCAGTCCTATTCAGATTTTATGTATAGCATTATACATATACCGTTCAATGTCTTTCACAGAACTCTGCCCAGTAGGCTTTTGGATAGACACAGCGGCCCCCTTGAACATGAGGAAAAGTCTTAAATGGAAGACCTCACATTCTATGAGTACCCATAATTATCATTGGTGGAATCCCAGTCTCATACCCTGCTGAATGCAGCCTGCTGAACAAGTGATGGTGTAGTGCGGCCTATAGTGGCAGTGTGGCTAGACCCAGCTTGTCAGGAGTTCTGGCTTCCCATCTCCCAAATTAGGACTCAGCATGCTGGCCCTGGCGTGACCTGTGAGCTCTGTGAGCTGGGAGGAGAGAGCAGAAAACCAAAGTGTGGGACACCCAAGCCTTTCTGCTTGCTACTGTCTAGTCCCGTTGCCTGGGGCCTAGTGGTATTCCCAGCATATCAGATATCGGACTGTTTCATATTTTCGGCCAGTGGGAAGTTAACTCATAAAGCAATACCCTGTATAAGAGCAGAGCCTGCCAACACCTCATACTATCCTCAGGACTTCTCCTGTGCCCTTCTTTGGAGCCTAGCCAAAGCCTTCTTGTCTTCTGTCCTTCCCAACAGGTGACAAAGAATTGATTCAAGAAGTCCTTTTTGATGCTGTGGTAAGCGCCCCAATCGAAGCCTATTGGACCAGCCTGGCCCTCAACAAATCTGAGTAAGTGGCTGCATATGTCCCACTCCGTGGCCATTTCCACTCAAGTTCCAAAATATGGTTATGGTTTAAGGAACTAAAACCATTTCAGGAGCCTGGTGTTAAAGTTCTTTAATTTTCCCCTAAGCTCTTAACCACAAAAGCTAAAGGCAGAGTAGTGGCAGGGGCTTGGATGGCGGCTCTGGGGCTTGACATGTAATTTGTTGAGTTTTAACATTACATGAAATTCAGTATGTAGAGGTAGGGTGACACTTCCGAGGAGTGGGGGTGGGGGTGGTGGAGGGAGCTTCCAGGCTTGGCACAGCTCCCTCTCACCCCCACCCAGGCTAGAGTGAACTTGGGAGGAGGCCAGGAGAGGTTGTGAATAGGCTTGGGAAAAGGATAACTGTTTTTCAGTGGGGTGTCAGTTACTGCCCTGTGGTTTTATATCTGAAGTGGAAGAGGGGGTGTAGGTGGGGGAAATCAAGAGTAGTTGATGTCAAAATCTTGGGCTAGAACAGTGTTAATGGCTTATTATGGTAGTGTTTTTACTCTTTATTCTCCCTAGGTGCTCAAGTGGTACAAGATTCAGATCTTTGGGTTCCTATTAGTTTGTTTCTTCCTCTGCTTCTACTTTCTTCTCTTATATCTATCACTCATTCTGTCTTCATTCATTCATTCATTCATTCATTCATTCATGCATGCATGCATGAATCAGGTGTGTGTGTTCTGTGTGTATTAGCCAGGCCATAGGGAAGCACAGGTAACCGGGCTAGAAGACAGATAGTAGGTGCCCTGTGGTGGCTTTGGTATATGAAGTCATTCATACTTGTGAACACTGCAATGAAGGCGAGAGTGCAGACAGGGAGATTATGACAAGCCACAGAGATGGGGGAGACAGCATCTGTCCTAGGGCATTGGGAACTTCAAGAAGAGGAAATGGTAGGAACCAGAGCCATGCCATGAAGCAAGAAAATAATCCTTACATTTGAAGAATTTGGGGTTGCCGAGAAGTGTGGGGGATGGGGTGGTGGCAGGCAATGAGCAGAAGCAACAGTTGGTGGGGTGGGTCTGGACCTTGAGGGTCAGAGTAGAGATTTTGAAACGAAGCTGGTGTATGGCACATGTTAGGCAAGTGTTCTGTCATGGAGCTGTGTCCCCCTACCCTCAAGATTCTGGATTTTATATTCAGAATATTAGAAACTCATTGAATGCTTTTCAGAAAGAGGCTATGATAAACGTTAAAAGGAATAGGAACAATCTCTCTCTGCCTGCATATAAAGTAGAGTGTAATTGGGTAGGAAGAGCAGCAAGGCTCCAGGACATCCATGTGTAAATCATGTATAGCAAGACAACAGGCACAAGCAGTCAAGGCCCACATGTGGCTTGCTTCAAAGGTTGAGCTCCTCCACTCTATGCCAAGCCCTGCTGGTGGTTTGTGGCGTGAGTGGAGGGGGACTGAGTCTCTTGTTTTCATTACCAGATTGGCACAATAAGCCCTTGGAAAGATAGTGCTGTTTTACAAGATAGAAGACAAGGAAGGAGGAGCAAATCCTGGCTAGGCATGGCCAGAGCCTTTCCAGACACCGGAGGTGCAATCTCACCAGGGAAAACTTTTACTGAGGAGAGACTACCATGTCCACCATTCTTTGTGCTGTCCCCTTCCTTACCTCCCAGGTCATTTTCCCTAGAAGGATGGAAAAGAAACATAGCCTATCTAGGGTTTCTTTCTCTCAGAAATATGTAATATTTATTCTAGGGTCTTGTGAAACTCTGAATTTGGAGCAACGGTTGCTGACTCAGTTCTCATATATGCTACAGATGTCTTAAACAGTAGCTTGTCCCACTGTGCACATCTGTAACTGATTGGATAACCTTCCAATTCGATGTGAGCTACAAACAGAGCCAAATGCATCATGTTAGTTTTTCTTCATCCCTTGCATACTTAAAGGTATTACTGGCCACCTCATCTACTGTCAAAGACAGAGAAATCAAAAACTCTGTATTGAAAATGACACAGACAGTGTTTGGAACAAATTGCTACTCGTGTCTAAGACAGAGAAGCAGCCCAAGGATTGTCATTATATTCATAATTTGCATATTGGAAAAATTGTGTTTATGGAAAAGGACATTTTCTTTTCTCAAAGAAGAATCCTATGTTGGAATCTCCTAGAGACTAGGCTCAGATGCAATGATGTTCTGGAAGATGAACACTGTATAGGGAATGTCCTTTATAAAGACAGTTGCTGGCATTTCTGTTCATGAAACTCTTTAATGGGGATGCTGGAGGAAACCATTTCTGGTTATTGCTTTTCTTCTTGCTTTAATTGAACTGGTGACTGAAGCAGGCAGAGTGAAGGGGATTCAGTTTGACTCACAGTTTTAGAGTTCCATTTACCATCTCTTGGCCCCCTGTGATGTATAGCGCATCATGGTGGAAACAGTGTGTTAGGGGAGAGCACTTTGATCCACTTCATTGTAAGTATGGGAGAGAGAGAGAGAGAGAGAGAGAGAGAGAGAGAGAGAGAGAGAGAGAGAGAGAGAGAGAGACAGAGAGAGAGACAGAGAGACAGAGACAGACAGAGACAGACAGAGACAGACAGAGAGACAGAGCAGAAATAGAGAGAGACAGAAAGACACAAAGAGACACCCAGAGAGACACAGAGACAGACAGAAACAGAAACAGAGACAGAAACAGAAATAGAGATAGAGACAGACAAGATATGGAGAGGGAAGAGAGGGGGGGAGAAGAGGAGGAGGAGGAGGAGGAGGAGGAGGAGGAGGAGGAGGGAGGAGGAGGAGGAGGAGGAGAGAAAGAGTTGGGAATGCAACTCCCCTCTGCCCCTATGTCTGCCTCCAATGATTTCCTCACACCAGGTTCATCCTCTTGAAGTTACCAGGATTCCCAAAATAGCACCCACCACCCAAGGACCAAGTCCCCAGCACACGAGCCCTTTGGGGAGTATTTTTTAAACATTATTTCACTTGTCTCTTTGGGATGTTTTTGAGACCAAGCTGTATGCTCTACTCAAAGCTATAAATTCCTCCCAGCTGTAGAATCCCAGGTTGTAGGATACTACAAAGGTGGTTCAATGACTCCTTGTTTCTGTCCATGGGAAAGACCCACCCAACATCTCAAGACCAGAAATGCACTTGGTAGCATCACAGTAAAAACATGCCCTATGGACATCTGCTGATTCCTTCTCTAAGTCTCAGACTGCTTTCTCTAAGCTTATATCAAGAACCTTACAGTGAGAAGTGTTTATGGTTGGAAGTGTGATTTTTCTTGTTCTTGCTGTATTTGTCAGCAGGGGTTCCCTTCATCTTTCCTGAAAGTCTTTTTATGCAACCTGTGTCAGGACAGGAATTAGCAGCCTGACCTTGGTGCATGCGTGGTTATATACATGTTCGCTTGTACAAGTTTCCCTGGCAACGTTTAAAGTTCAGGTTTCAAAGCTGCCGTTTTGTCAAACATCCTGTGAGTCTTGAGATGTAAAAGCCATTATCTGCTTACTGTCTAGAAGCACTCCCTGACGTCTGCTGTTCTGTTTCAGGAATTCTGACAAGGGTGTAGAGGTCGCCTTCCTCGGCACTCGCACAGGCCTCTCAAGAATCAACCTGTTTGTGGGGGCCGAACAGCTCACCAATCAGTAAGTAGGAGGGCCCCTCTGCAGGGCCCAGTGAACTCCTCGAAGCAGAGATTCAAAGGTGGCTTATTTCATTTCTTAAGGTCCAGGCTGCCTAAAGCCTGATGAGAGTCTTGTACGATGGAGGTCCCAGTACACAAGTTCACCTGTCAGTTGGCCCTTCCACAACCCTTTATTCTTTCAGCTCATTGGCTTCTGTCTACTGCCCTGGAGTCTGCTCCTGCCTGGCACGTCATCTCAGACTAAACTTGGGAGGTGACACAGCTGCTGGGGAGGAGCTGGAGGGAAGGACATGCTGGGGCTCCTGACACTCATCCTGATGCTCTTCCCAGGAATTACTGCCAGGGTCTCAGATTGCTCTTGATTTGTTTGTTTATGTTTCAATAGACCTCTGCACCTCTAGGCACAGCACAAGATGACCCAGAGCCCCTCCCCCAGAGGTGGGCTCTTGGAAGGTACCCGATTGACACTGTCTCTGTGTAGCTCTCAAAAGAACTCAAGGGACAGGGACAAACAATAGCTCAGTCCAACACCCAGCTAGCTGCTTATTCAGTCATGTCAGTCCCAATTCTTAAGGAGCTTAATGTCCTTGGTCAACATATGGGTGTTTCACCAGCATGGACCAATAGTCTGAATCTTCCCTCAGTTCACTGATACCTTTTACTCAGTCTCTTTTCTCTGACACAGGAACATTGTTAGGTCAGGGACAAATGGGGCCTAACATTCAGCGAAGTCAGAAGTGTTTAATAATTGACTGAGTTCAGAGGTTCCCAGTAGACCTTTCACAATGGACCCTCAGGGACAATGGTAATCCACACTGTGGCCATGAGCTTGACAGTGTCTGACCCCTGAGGTCTCTCTCACAGGGGAGATGTCCCTTCCCTAAAGGTCCAGTTCAGCCATGCCCCATCCTGTTGGATGAGACCCTGGCACACGCCGAGTTTGGCAAATGCAGACGCGTCCACTTTGAGATGTTTGGAGAGATTGGCTTTGACTTTCCTCTCAAGGACTTTTGCTGTTTCTCTTCCAGAACCTCACATCTATCACTGTGGAAGTTCTCTTTCCGTGCACATTGAATTTTTAAAGCCCTCTTTAGCCTTTTACCCCCAAAGAGGCCTTTTCTAGAAAACAGGTTGTCAGGAAGGATGAGTATTGATTGAGCTGCAGGTTGCCTTCTCCATGGAGGACCTAGAGAGTGAGCAAAGACAGAAGTAGATTTTCTCTCTCTTAGAGAAGCAGACTGTACTGTTGCTGGTACTAATATTTAAAACAAGCAAACAATAATAGTGGTAGCCTTCTCCTAGGCCCATGACCTACCTAGCCTCAGGTTCTTGGCCTCACTAACAGTGTTCGAGTATAGGTTCCATCCCCAACCTTAAGTCTAATAGAAAGTGGCTGCTCACTCCCCTAAGTTTTTCCACCATTATTGCCCCAGTGGTTATTATTATAGCATGCTGTGGTTATATATATTATAGCATGAGGTTACTGATCACCTTTTCCTTCTTGTAACATGGATAGTACCTTTCTAGCATTATGATGTCTAGCTAGTGGAAGTGAAGCTTCTAGTTGAGTACCAGCTAGGTCTCTTCATATCCTTTGGTGCCATGGCACTCCTAAATGGTGGCTTTAGCAAGAGAGCATCCAGCTGTGGAGAGTAACCAATAGGATTGGCAATATCCTATCATGTTTAGCAGGGTCTGCAGGACCCCTTTGGCCAATGACTCAAAAGGATGTAAAGTTGAAGTGGACACAAAGCCCCTAGCAAAGAAGCTATTCACAGATGATGGTAGCTGAGAGAGGAAAAATCAATTATTTTCAGTGGAGTTACTCTGGATATACCAATCATACTATAGAGAAGGCTGTGTGCTCAGGAATAGTTGGCCAATATAAATCAGAATCCGTGGTTTTTAGTGTCATTTTTTTCTTTGCTTTTTCCCTTTAAGACAGAAGAATAACATGAGGTTTTGTGGGTAAGAAGCAGTTAGGATCTAGAAGAAGTTGGGGGACAGGAAAAGCTATGAAAAAAATTAGCCATATGAAATCATCAAAGAATAAATATATTTTTCACACACACATAAGCAACCAAGCAATAGCAACAATAAAACATAGCAACTTGCTGATATATTGGTTGCTAGGGTAGATCTGAGTATAGACCACACTTGAGAATGCCAGATTGCCTGATGCATTTTACGTATGGGCCTCTTTTCTGATCATCTGGAAAGTGGGAGTTGTAGTGACCTTTGGCTATTGTGAGGATCAGATCTTATAACTCATGTATTCAGTCATACCTGCATCTGTGAGTACCAAACCCACAGCAATGCAGTGGCCTGCAACAGAGGCAGCAGATGCTCCCTGACTGATTAGGTGGAATTCTTCCATCTTCAATAAACTCATGTTGTGGCTTCATGTGCAGGCCACTTCACCTTCACAGTCTTATGATCATTGGCCTTCCTATCCCTCAATGGTTGAGCTCCAGCAGTTTGGGTAAATTCTTGAAACCATGGCTAGAAAGTTAGGTTTGCTTTTTTCTGAATATATATTATATATATATATATTCATATCTATACATATGTATAGATATGTATATATACATATATATATATATACATACACAAACACACACACACACACACACACACATACTTATGAGCACAGAAGGAACTGGGTCCTTCAGAGCTATAATTACAGGTGTTTACAGATTGCCTGGCATGGTCTGTGGGTGCTGGGATCTTAACCCTGGTCTTCATTATTGAACAGCAAGTGCTCTTGACCTGTAAACCATCTGTTCAGCCCTAGAAAGTTTTAGAATTTCTGATTTTTGTGTTTGACTATGACATGAAAGGAAGGGCTCAGAGATTTAGATAACATGGAATTTTTGGACCAGGATTAGTCTGTATCATATTGAATTTCCTATAGTGGGATTCTATCTCCTTCCTTTACAACTTACATCAGAAATACATCAATATGTTCATGGCCCCTAATACTTAGTCATCATCCCAGTATTAGCAGTATCCTTTATGTATTTTTGGTGATCTTTCATGAACCATAAGTATAACACAGGTGATATTAGTCTGCACAGTGTAGTCCCAAGCCTCTTCTGCAGTCGTAAGTTTAAATAGAACTACGTCTTACTGTGCACATAAGCCACAGTGAATCAAAACTTGAGCTATAAGAGCCCTATGCTTTTTCACGTGTGCTGCTTTTAAATGACAGAACCCCTTTATGCCTGGTGTTCTTTGGCACTGTGTCCTCTGAAGGCCTGTACTGTCATCCCCATTCATCAGATGGGTAAATGAGGGCACAAAGAGTCTGGTACTTGCTCAGAGCCATTCAGCTCCACACAGAACCTAGACATGCCCTGTCCAGCACCAACGCAGTAACTAAGTTGGAAAACTAAAGACCTGCTTTGGGACTTCTACAAAAACACTCTTACCTGCTGCCTCCTGAGTCACTGCTTGGTAGTTGACAGAGACCTTCTGGGATCCCCAGCAATGTGATTCTTTCTCAAATACCAGAAGTAATGGAGAGACTGTGCTATCAATTCCTGCTTGTGGTACTCCGGGTCTGTTACCCGAAAACCATGACTCCATACAAAGGTCCCTGAGTAACATGAAGGGCTATGTATTTCAAGCCCCTCCTACCTGTCACTGTGTATCTCACTACCAAATAAACCTTGTAAGTGTGAAAATTCTCCTCTTTTACTATATGTGCCTATGAATGGTCCAGTAGTCCAGGGTAGACAACATCTGCTCTTCCCTCTATGAACAAGAGAGCAGAGGCACCCATTACATTTGTATGAGACAGGTCTATAAAATATTTCATGTCCAAAGAAGAAATGACAAAGGTAAAAGCCACAGTGTCTGATATATATTGACCTTTGAACCAGGAAACTGGACTAGTGCATAGAGTACTGAGCCTGGAAGTTCCTCAACCCAGCTCTGTGACTAGCTCAGGGGATCCCCAACCTTTTCAGTCCTCTCCAGGACTGCTTAGGTTGTTATTCTGGATCAGAAGGGGACATTTTTACCATTTCTTAAAAAGTTTAAGTGTTGATTTCCGGAAAGGAGTGTTATTAGGGAAGGCCAGTAAACAGATGTAAACAGCTATACGAAAACTAGTTTTGGTCTGCTGTGGCCAGTCCAAGCAGTCCACAATTTTATGATGAATATTAACCCAGTGGGCCATTTACAAAGGAAGGTAGTCATACTACTGAGGGAATTTTAGGGACTATAGGAAATATTTTAATGAAAGGAATTAGTTTTAAATGCTTGCAATGCTTTTGTCTGTATGTGGGATCAAATTTATCTTGTGATATTAAACATTTATTCAGTGATTGCTGAATGCCTCTGAATAGGGATATTGAAGAGAATAAAGTTTCTGTCTTTGTAGAAGACTGAGGTCTTCTAGTGAGGTTGTAGGGAGGCCAGTTTCAGAAGGTTTTTTGTTTATTTGTTCTTGTTTTTATTTTTTTATTTTTTTGTTCTCAATGAAATGGGATATACTTCTTCTATGGGAGTCAAGAGAACCCTGACCAGTCACATTCTAAAACTAAAGACTGATGTCCTGAATTGAATGCTAAAATTCATGAAACTACCAAGTGAGGGCCTAGTTCCTCATTTTCTCTCCTTGGTTCATGGATTGAAAATGGGGCCATTACTGATCTAAGGGATGGCCTTTCCATATTAGACTTGTTCCCTGACTAGTCTGTCCTCCTGAAAAATGCTTACAGACAGTAGACCAGTGAGGGCAGCATTCCTTCTTGCCAGGGGTGACTTATCAGCAGAAAGGTCTCAGAGGCTGTAGGGTGACTGGACTCTCTGGAGGAAGGTCAGGTCAACAGACACTCACTGGGACTTCAGAACAATAGCCCTTTTATCCTAGGAGAGATGACCCAAGAGCCTTAGTGGAAATCTGAAACTACATAGTTGCAAAGCCTATGTACCATCTTTCTTCTAAGTTCATACCTATGAAAAAGTTTAATTTTAGACTAGGAACAGAGTAAGCAATTACCCATAATATCTAATGATGAACAGAACTATTATAACATTATACTATATGTCATATGAATGTCAGCTATTTCTCTTAAAAGGTCTCCCTGTATTACTTGCTCTTCTTGGGATGATCTGAGATAAGACGATTTACTGCTATGTGCAGAGGTGATATGGTTTCAATACTGTAGGCCTTGTTGCATAGCCTGAAGCCACCTGCTAAGAGTAAGTAGCTCTTGAACAGAAGCACTGCCATTATAGCAATCTTGAGTCACAGACAAATATTGAATGGATAATATGCAGCATAGATACGCTAGACAACAGGATGTCCATATTTTTGGTGAAATGGAATGAAACTCCAAGAGTTTGCATCAAAGTGTCACACAATTTAAAACACACAAGTATATGTTTTTTTCTGCAAGTTTCCAAGTAATGTTTGTCAACCATGGTTCCATGTCTGATACCATAGAAAGCAAAGCTTCAGATAAAGAGGAATCTCTTGGTTTCTCTTCCAGCTGCTGTGAGAAAGCAGCTAAAGGAAGAATAGGGTTTATTGGGCTCATAATTCCAGGCATCCATCCTGGCAGGGGAGCCATGGTGATAAGAAATCAAGAAAATGACCACATTACCTTCACAATCAAGAGCAGAAAACAAAAGATGAATGAATACAAGAAAGTTGTAAGCTTACCTTCTTCATTTTAATTAGTCTAGTATTCGCTACAAATCATCCAGTGGTTCTGTCTACAATTAAGATGAGTCTGTCCATATCAATTACCATAGTCAAGGCAATTCTTCATGGATATTCTCAGAGGGTAATTTTAGTCTTTCCAGTAGTTCTCAACCTTCCTAATGCTGAGACCCCTTAATACAGTTCCTCATGTTGCAATGACTCCAAACCATAAAATGATTTTTGCTGCTTATTTATAACTGTAATTTTTCTATTGCTATGAATCATAATGTAAATGTCCATTATCAGATGGTCCTAGGCAACCCCTGTGAAAAGGTTATTCAACCCTCAAATGGGTCATGACCCACAGGTTGAGAGCTTCTGATCTAGACACTCACTCACAGTTGTGCCCAGAGGTTGCCTCCTAGGTATTGAGTGGACAACTAGCCATCACTGGGACTATATTTGTCAAGCTCTTTGGAGAAGGTGCTCAAACCTGAGTAAAATGCTGTTCACAGCGGCTTGGGGAAAAAGCTGGGGCAATCTACAAATTAGACCCTTAGAAAAAGAAGACTACGGGACCGAATACCTCAGAGACTTAAGTGGGACAAAATCTTATATGTGTATCATGTGATTAGATTCATGAGAATGATTATTTCTTTCTATTTTTCTTTTTCTTTTTCTTTTTTTCGGAGCTGGGGACCGAACACAGGGCCTTGTGCTTGCTAGGCAAGTGCTCTACCACTGAGCTAAATCCCCAACCCCTGAGAAAGACTATTTCTTAAGTATACTTTGTGATGCATTTTGAAACATCTTAACAGATTTTTAATGTACACACACTATCTCACACACACAGACATGCACACCGCTAAGTTGGGGAAGTGACAGATATGACAATTACAAATTAACTCTTCCTATAATAGGTGTGCAAATAAAAATCATACTTAAAATAATCATCATATTATACTCCACATGTTCTAGGCAGTAGTTATCTACTAAAAATAAAATCTCAATAACAAGAATGATTTTGACTTTGAGATGATGCTGTAGGGAAGAGAACAAATATAGACGGAGTTCTCCTTCGAGAGAAATGCCATGGGCAAGGGCAAGGACAGGAAAGGAGAGTGGGCCACAGAGGGCCTGGGAGTCATCCTGGGTGCCTAGGGATAAGGAACGTAGGCAAAGACGAACCTGAAGGTCCTGAGAGGGGGACAATTTTACCTCCCTTACAATTCGTCCAGTAATTTCCCTACTATAGTGTGGATTCATTTTACTCTCTCAGAATCCGACTGATAGACCCCACAAGGTACTTTTGAGTAAAGTGGGCTGCATAGTGTAGACTTGGATCTCTCTTGGGCTAAAGAGGGGCAAGTCGGACTTCTAAAATCCAACCCTGGTCTCTCCTGACAAAGGCTCTTGAATATCCTGTGTGCACCATGAGTCGTACAGCATCCTCTTCTCATTCCCTTTCAGGGACTTTCTGAAGGCTAGAGACAAAGAGAACATTTTCAACGCAGATCATTTCCCTCTCTGGTACAGAAGAGCTGCCGAGCAGATTCCAGGAAGCTTTGTCTACTCCATCCCCTTCAGCACAGGTTGGTCAGGGCGCTTACACTTTCACTCTGCTGACCTGCTCAGCGTGGGACTTTGTGTGACTCCTAGAGGGAGCAGTGTTCAGCCTTTAGCAAGTGCAGAATATCAGGTCATGTCTGAGCCAGTGACTTGTTCTACTTTGGTGACAAACCCCAATACAGTGGAGGTTTGCCTCACCAAATGGCACAAAGGACATTTTAGGAAACAGGGTTGGTATTTTGCATCCTATGGAATTTGAGTAAAACCTTTTCAATTTGTTTCCAAGTCTCATGTAAAAGAAGGTCCAGGCATCCTTTGTTAGAAAATTCTGTGATTTACACTCCTTCAGACAGCCACAATTCCTATTTGAAATCACCAGATAGAAACTTGTAAGTGGAAGGAAGACCTAATATCCACTCCACAGCCCCTCTCTTAGGTAAGACCTTGCTTCCCATGCCTAACTCGGTATTCACAATGGACCCTGGGATAGCATTGAAATTAACAGCAATCATTTCTTCTGCCTCTGCGTCCTAAGTGCTAGCGTTACAGGTGTGTACCAAACACAACCAGCAGGACCAAGTCTTTGTAGAGTTTTATAAACTTCACCGGCTTACCTGGGGCTGCAGTGACCAGTAAGATCCATAGAACTAAGAACTTGCATAGCTTTAAGTTATGAAACTATTAGCATTACCTGCCCCCAACATACACGGAAATACAAGTATTGGCTTATTTTAACAAGTGTTAGTTGGAAGACACATTGAGTAATTCAGTTGCCCCTGGATTGTTATCTCAACTTGCCAAAAGTGCTATACTACTTTTAGCACTCTGCCTGTGGAATGTTCTATATGGAACATTCTAGAAACTCCTGAGAATGAGATCCAGTTCAATAACCTTGAGCTGCTCTGGGAAGTTTACTCTGTTGTTGTACATTCTTTTAAGTGCTTTTTTAAAATTTATTTTTGTTTCATATATATTGGTGTTTTGCCTGCATGTACGTCTATATGAGGGAGTGTAGGATTCCCTTGAACTGGAGTTATAGACAGCTGTGATCTGCTATATGACTTCTAAAAATTGAACTCAGTCAGGTCCTCTGGAAGAGCAGCCAGTACTCTTAACTACTGAGCCATCTCTCCAGCTCCAGTGAAGGCCTACACTAGCTCAACCTTTGAAAAATGTTCTTAGCTTAACCCTGGCAAAAGTCCCACAGTGCTTGGTGTCACCTGTCTGTATAACTCTTGGTGCTTCCTCATTTCTGTG
Source organism: Rattus rattus (assembly GCF_011064425.1). Lineage (NCBI taxonomy): Eukaryota > Metazoa > Chordata > Mammalia > Rodentia > Muridae > Rattus > Rattus rattus. The sequence continues at coordinate 4,771,149 of NC_046166.1, read as the reverse complement.
AATGACTGTGTTTGCAGACAGAAGACATGATAATAGAGGGCTGATGCAGACGGGCACAACAGGAAGCACCAGCCAGAAGTTACTCTTCTTGTTTTGCAACAAAATCTCCAAGAAAAACACTTTCTAGAAGGGAAGGCCTATTAGGGCTCACAATTGAGACACATTCCATCATGATCATGCCAGTGAAAGCAAGGCAGTGGGAGCAGGAAGCCAGATGGTTACGCTCACAGCCAGGAAGCAGCAAGTAAAATAGCAAGTAGGGCCAAACATCAACCTCAACCCCAATCTGCCAAGTGACCCACCTCCTCCAGCAAAGTTCACCTAGACAAGGTTCCACAAACTTCTCAAATAATACCCTCACCTGGGGACCTGGCATTCAAGTACCTGATCCTCATGGGGAAATATCACATACAAGAGTCCTTCATTAATGGAGAGACTCAAACAAAGGTGAAATTTCACCATTGAGATTTTCACAAGGGGTGGGATTTATAGTAGCACAGAGGATCTTTCCTAGTGTGAGGATTTTGAACATTTTCTCTTGCTTATACACCTCTGAGCGTAGATAGCTATATATGCTTAGTTTCTCATATATGCTTTGCTTAGTTTCTCATATACGCTTCCCAGGCTCTATAGTCCTTCCTTCACCATTCCCTGCCCTGATTTTCTTGCTTGACATGCTAATCAGGATACAGCGAACTATTTGGTTCTACAGAAAACCTATAATATAACAATACCATTTCAATCTCATTTTACCTTCCTTTGTCTTGGAACTATAAAGCAGAAAACAACACTTAGCTTGCTGTCCTTCTGAGTCTGCTAGGAGCCATCACGTCCATAATAAGAGAAGTGGCCCTACGGCAGACTATTGTGTCCCTAAACTGCATTGCATGTGTGCTCACATAGGTATGATGGTCTCCTTTGCCAAGTTACTTTATAGTCCTCTGTTTGTCTACACTACTTGTGCTTGAGAAAAAATAACACTGAATTAATTGAAACTGTCTTTGTATTGATATTGGAAACAGGTTTTTACTGACCATTTAATCCGATTGTATACTGAAAGAAACTAACTTTATTTGTGGTAAAATTATGAATAATATACCATCTTAGATGATATCCTAGTTACTTTTCACTTAGATTTCTTTTAGATTTATGGAAAATCTACAATACAACGAGGTACCTGCCACTATGGTGAAGCTCCTTGGGTTGACCACTCAGACACAACCTGGGTCTAAGAGAAAATTCTTAATTGCCTTGGTCATGAGTTTATTCCAGTTTAATTTGCGTTGCCTGGTTCTCAGTTCAATGGATTTAGTTCACCTCTCTTTCATTGCGTTCTTTTCTCTGAGGCTGGCATGAGATGAGATGAGCATTCCGCATTTTGCTCATAATTTGTAGTTAGTAGACATTTTTACTAATAGGCAGGCAATACTTGCTCTATATTGTCACCACACTTATTAGTGTTTGGATGATGTGTTCATTCCAGTTATCTCCTTATTTAGAGTATTTTTGCTTAGAAAAACTGTTCTTAAAATGAAATGTTTATAGACCAGTTAAGAACTATATAACAAATCTGGGATATAGCAGGTAACTTAACAATACTTTCAGAATTAGACTTCAGGTAACCTTATTTATACAGGTAACACAAATCAAACCACAGACATGGACAGACATGTCAGGGAGTAGCCAAGGGTTACAAAGTCTGCAGCCTTCATGGTAGCCAGGGGTTTCAATATGTAGAACTGCACCCTCCCCAGAGCAGATAGCAGGAAGTTATCGTGTTGCTTCCAGAGTTGATGGCAGAGTCTTCACAGTTTAGAGCATTCTGGACCCTGGAACCAGAGTCCCAGCAAATTCTATAGATGGACAGCCGTGGCTGGGATGATTCTTCTATATCCGTGTTTCCCAGAATACTTCAATTTTTCTTTCTATAGGAACGGTCAACAAAAGCAATGTGGTGACAGCAAGTACCTCCATCCAGCTCCTGGATGAGCGAAAATCTCCTGTGGTGGCAGGTAAACCATGATTTCGGTTGAAGATTGATATAAGCAGGGCTTCTGTTTGTCTAGCACACTGACTCTCTAAAAGCTACCTTTTCAAAAATGAGAAAAACATTTCTTCTTCAGCTACATGTTATCTCCTTCCCACTAAGGTTCTAGAGCAGCAGGGGTTCTCTATCTACGCGTAGAGACCCATTTGAGGAATCAAATGTCCCTTTCACAGAGGTCACTTAAATGATCAGATATTTATATTACTATTCATAACAGCAGCAAAGTAACAGTTACGAAACAACAATGGGATAATTTTATGGTTGGGGGTCACTACAACAAGAGAAATATATTAAAGGGTTGCAGCATTAGGAAGGTGAGAACTCCTCTAGAGGCTCAGGGGATTTCACGTAAAAGCAGAAATCTTTTCCAGGTTTTCTGTTGACTCTAAGCCCAGGGGAGATAGTGGGAAAATGTAGAGAAAATGCAGGAAGCTCTAGGTTGCCCATTTTATGCATTTAGGAAATGGGCATCCAAGCAATCTATAGGATTGTCTTTTAAATATTAGCACACACAAGCTGTATTAGCACACACATACACACCGAAATGTGACTTTTTCTTTAGAGACCAAGATACATGTGCAAGTTCTGGGATTGGGATCATGGGAAAGCTAAAATAGTCTACAGTTAAGTCTTGGGTTTTCAAGGAAGCCTTTTCTCTGGCTCTCTACTGTTCTCATCCCATCCAAGTCAAAGTAATGACCTATGTCCGACTGAAAGCTTCTGTTAGTGGCATTTGTACTTAGGGACTGGAATCTGCCATAGCTCTCCTAGAAAGAGAGCATGCCTGGCACATAGTCCATTCCTAATACATTATTGCTGGATCCATGGGTTGATGGATGGATGGTATGTGCCAAGCACTCTCCTGATCTGGACTGTGTTTACCAAAGGGAGTCATTTGTTTTTGGGAAGGCTGCCTCATGAAGTTGTACTTCAGAGTGACTTTGAGCATCCGTGCCTGTGTCTCTGCAACGCTGTGGTAATTTGTGGAAAGGGGGAGCCAAAAGGAGCAGAGGAGCAGACCTGACTGAAGTGTTTGCTCTTTGGCTGGGAACCACTGCCTTTCCGTCCACTTTATTTCTGACAGGGCCTGTGCATCATAATTATATTAGCAGGGGCTGAACGATCCGGGGATAGCCACTCTGCTTATCCTTGGGCTATTGGATATGACAAGAAAGACAGCCTTATGTATTTGACCTGCAGCTTATCTTGAACTAGGAGGACCTACAATTAATCAGCCAACAGATACGAGCTCTGAGGATTCATGGCTTCTGTCTTCAAATGCTGTCACCTAATGCCTCATGCTCCTTGAGGAAAGGAGGAGACAGGATCACTTAACTCAGCAAGATTTATTTTTGCCTAAAGGAGGTCAGACTTGCTTACCTCTGGGCTGCTGCAGCCAGCTAATTCTAGACGCACATTATCTCCTGGGGGCTGGGGTCAGAGACAACAGCTGTCAATGACATGGTCAGACCAAAGTAGTCTTTCTGGTTCAAAATTTCACTTTAAAACCCTTTCTGTGAGTCTCTTATTCAGTGATTATAAAGGGCACTCCTGGCCTTTTCTGAAGTCACCTTAACCCAGCTACCTCTGTCCATGCATAAAAGGAGTGTTCAAATGGGTGTAAATGCCTGTTATTTTATAAGTGAATATGACCTTGTCTGGAAGCTGTGTATCTACACTAACAGGGAGCATGCATTTGGTAAATGGTTTGCTGGTCTATCATTGAGTTACATAGCTGGCCAGAGACCACAGGCAGGCCACAGCTTGGCTCACCTTGAGGGGATAAGAAAGGCAGGTCCTATTTGTTGTCTCTAAGTGTGTACCCACAGCTCCTTGTGTTGAGCAGATAATGACAGAGCAAAGCCAAGAAACAGGGCCATCTGGGGAACTGTATTTAGTTTGGACCTTTAAAGTTGGTGGCTGCTGACCTTCTTTTCCCTTCTATGTTTGGAAGACATGAAATAAAACAGCCTCCCTTGGTTTTGATCTTGCAGACTGCTGTGGATACAGCCCCATGATGGCAGTGACCTCAGGGGGACCTTTCTATCTCCCAAAGCAGAACAGTCCCTTCAGCAGACCCCTGGCTTCCATGGACAGTCTCAACCATCATGTCAGTCACCAGGCGATGAGGCTCCAAGCATTCCACTCTGCATTTTCCTCATATTACTCAGCTAGTGTTTGCCACTATGAAATAAAGGGGCCTTTTAGTTGGAGAGGCAGACTTGTTATGGCAGATGAAGATGAACTTTTGAGTAGGCTTGTTCCCCATTAGTAGGCCTCCGGCAGCAGATGGGACACAGTCGACTGGCAGGAATTTGGGGTCTCAATGAAATCCTTGTGTGCAGTTGAAGGTTATCAGAAAGAAAAGGTGTATAACTTTGCAAATAGCTCCCAAAGAGCCTGTTGAAAGGCTGTCCCTTGCACAGCCTAACCTGATATCTTTGCATTTATTAGCTGTATGTACTAGTTTGGGGACAGAAAGGGGTTTTCTTCTTTCTTTTTCTTGTCTCCTTTTTAAAACAAAAACATTTAGATACTCATCTGTCAATGACACCTTTGAAGAAAGGCCAGTTGAAGTGGGCAAGATTCCACGTAGGCATCAGCCTCAGTGTAGAAGCAGTGTCCATCCATCTTCTGGGCCTCTGACAGTGCTTCCCAATGCTTCCCAGCCTCCTCTTGAGCACTCTGCCAACTTCACGGCTGCCAGCAGTGTGCCTTGCTTACTTAATTGCTTTCCCAGGGCAATAGAAGACATGGCAGGGTCCACCCAGACTCTTTCGACTCTAGAGCCTTGGAAACGCTTGTGTGTGTCAAGACCCTAATCCATTTTTCTGTTGTGATTAGAAATACAAACCTTGGAATGTAAGGTCAGCTTGAATTTGCCACTCATCTCATAGCTTGCTCAGTTCATGGTCACGGGTCAGTGGAGCTCTGAAAGGCAGAGTCAAGATTATTATTAGCTCCTTGCTTTATTTTCATTTGGGGATAACATAAAAGAACCAGAAGAAACCACCTGGATATGAAGACATGTAAAAATGTCAGGATGTGTAGGAGTGACCCATTTTCACCTTCAATTTCATTCATTCATTCATTCATTCATTCATTCATTCATTCATCACATAAAATAGGACTCCTGCTTTTGTCAGATATTTGATCTATCACTGAATAACTGATTATCTCCTGATGTCTCTTCCCTTTTCACCAGGTGTATGCATTATCAGTAATCTTACAGGTATGTCTAGAGTAAAAGAGATGGCTCAACAGATAAGAACATACCATCCAGCCTTATAACCCATTCCCTGGAACACGCATGCACATATCATAGTAATAGTAAATGAAAAAAATTAAAAGCCATACCTGTATAGGGCCAGGGAATTAAAGAGCTTAGTGATTTCCTGGAAGGTTCTAGAGGTCAAAGATTGTGTGCTTTTTCTTTTTTGCACCCCAGATTGTAGCCAGCTGAGTACTTAGATTATGGTGGGCACACATCAGTGAAATGTTATAAATTGAATTGAGCCCGTGGAAACATGCTTCACCCTAACCTACTTATTTGCCAATTCCACGTCCATAAATTATCTAGATTAATTCTCCACTGGCCTCTCCGTCAGGAAGGCCAGCCGTTCTCTCAGGTTCTACCTCTGAGGAAATGACCTGAGTGGATAAAATGGTCCTGGTGTGTATAGTGGTGATGGTGGGCAGATGGCACAACAGACAGTAAAAGGGACCTCTCCTTGAACTGTTTGTCCTGTTTCCCTACTCACTGGCTGGACTCTGAAAAATACTATATAACCTGGCCCCTTGTTAGATTTCTGGAAAAAGGATTTTGCGTGTTTATGTGCTGTGGTTGGGTAGGGTGTGTGCACAGGCACATGTGTGCACTTGTGTGAAGGTCTGATGTTGGTGTCAGATGCTTTCCTTGATGATTCTCTACTGTATATAGAGATAGGCTCTTTTGTTGAGCCTGGACGTGATGTTTTGGCTGGCTAGGCAGTCAGCCTGTTCCAGGGATTCCCTGAACTATGAGACACCCATACAGTTTCTACAGGGATTCTGAAGAATCAAACCCTAGGCCTCACAGTTGCAAGGCCTACCTGATGAACAACCTCTTTAGCCCAGACTTCTGAATTTTTAAAGTAATACACAATTAAATCAGAGTCACTAGCATTTGCTCTGAAATGTACATTTTAACAAATCAGAATCTAAAGTTGGTCCCAATTGTGTGCTCCATGTGACCTCTTAAATATCATAAGCAAGAGCTCTCACAGTTACCTTCTGGGGGCTGACATGGTATATATGTGAGCGATATGGCCTGAATAAGTTATTCTAGGAGTATGGGCTTCATATTCCTAGAATATATATATTCACTTGCTATATGGAGTATAGAATCCGCTGGCCAGATAAGGAGCCCCTGTCCATACCTCAGAGACTCTCACTGGCAAAATTCAAATGCACACCGTAATAACACCATCCCAAAGGATGGGACTATCTTTAGGATAGAACAATTATTTTCTGTCTTAACCAAAAGTTATCTTTTCATTGAAGTTCTAGTCTGTAATATGAATAGTAGACTGGTAGCCAATCTGATCATCATAAAAAGCTGGACATTAGAGCATTAATTTATTATATTATGACTTTTAAAGCAATTTTATTGTGGTCTGACATATCCCAAAATCACTGCGCTTAAGCTACAGAGTTTACTGAGATTTCAGTAGAGCAGAAGGAGATCCCGACCTTCCAGTTTGCTCCTTAGCAAGGGACATGGATTGCATCAGATCCATTCATAAGGAAAATCTGAAAATGAAGCCTATGTGATTTCATTTGCATAATTCAAGGCAGTGTAATGAAGGGGAAGATTTCACTTTAAACAGCTAATTAGGAAGGTGATTGATTAGCATCATTAACCATTAGCCATTGTCAGGTAAGTGCTATTTAAACTAAGTGTAGTGTGTAATGTGGGCCCTCATTAGAGTTGGCTGAATGCTTCCAAAACCTTACAAGCAAACAGCCAACTTGACCTCGCATCTTTGGTGGACTCTCACTGTGACTTAACTAGCATCCTAGGAATTCAGGGTCGGGCCTGTGGTGGATAGACCTCTGGTTTGTAAAGTCCCAGCAAAGGAAGTGCTTTTATCATTAAAAAAAATGGCATGCATATTGGAAGTAGGTAGATAGTCAGTAATGGGTGAGGAAATGAGTTTGATCTCTCGAACCCATATAAAAAAGCCAGATGTGATTAGTTTGTACAAGTAATCCCAGATCCTGGGAAAGCAGGGACAGGAGAAATCCTAGGGTGCCTGGGCCAATGGTGCCACCCAGATCAGCTAGATTTAGACCTATGGAAGACCCTGTCTCAAAAGACCAAGGTGGATGGTATCCAAACCTGACCTCTGGCCCCGACATGTGTGTGTGTGTGTGTGTGTATGTGTGTGTGTGTGTGTGTGTGTGTGTGTTTATGAGAGAGAGAAGGGGAGTGCTTATTTCCCCTGGTTAGAAGATATTGCTGGTATTTACTTGGTGAAGGGTAAGAATGGTACCAACCATCCAAAAGTGCAAGTTACCCACTGATCCAGAACAAAGAATGTTCTTGTTTAAAATGCCAGAAGTGGTAAGAAAGAAATGCTGGCTTAAAATGAGCACCATCATTAAACTTCTCAATAGCTATACGTTTCCTTCCCAATGGTGCCTAACTGAAGATGCCCTTGAAGACAATGAGGAGCTCATGGGAGAAGGCTAATTGGCATAGCAATGAGCTCACGGGCTGAGAGCCTATGTCTAAGGTCAAATCCTTCCACCCAGCTGCTTCTCTACCCACTAAGCATATTGCTGCCAAGGGAGCGCTTCCCTTAGTGCTGGAGACAGAGAACCACTAAGTATTGCAGGAATGGGAAGCAGGCAAGAAAAAGAAGACTGGAGGGAGGGAGGGAGGAAGCAGGGAAGGGAGAGAGAAGAAAAGAGGGAAGGGGGAAGGAAAAGTACTCTTTAGAAACAGATCCAGTCAAAGAGATAAATTGTGGTTGCTAGGGGCAAAGAGAAGAAAGCCACTCCTGTGGTGAGGGTGAGGCCTCTTAGCTATGAGGTAGCCAGAGAGAGCCTTGAGTGGAGTCCTGAATGATGAGAGGTACCGGGCACGCAAAATTCTGTGGGAAGAGACTCCTCAGGAAGAGGCAGCTAACTTCTCCAAGGATCTGAGTGATTTGGGGGTGAGATTCCTTACTCATGCACACACTTCAGCTTTGTATTCAGAGACCTGAATGGTGGTGCAGTTTGAGGCCAGTGACCAGACTCTCAGGGGAAGGCTCACAGGCAGTTTGACCGGGAAATGGAAGTCCACATCGTGTCTTTGCTCTAAATCAGCAGCTCAGGTGGAGCTTTTGGGGAGGCATTTTAAAACCAAGGTGGGTTCAATGCAGGGGGGAAGAAGATGAAGTACATCTGACAACAGCAAATTTCATGAAAATGGATTAGAAATGCAGTAGAAGATTAGGCCGTCTTACCATCTGTGACAGGATTTCAGAGTTAGGACTGCCCATCAGAACAGCTGCTCCAAACGGTACAGAAGCACGCTCAGGGTTAGCACCGGTGAAGTAAAAATAGCCCAGGACCAGAGAAACTGGATCCTCTGTGTTAACCCCCTATGGGACAACTCTCAAGAGCTACAGAGCAGACCAGCACATCATCCAGACAGAACTCTGCAGCAGAGCGGTGACAGGTACCTGTGGCTCACAGGGATGAGCTAGCGAATTAGGCTGGCTCTCAAATCCCTGGTAGATTTATATAGTAAAGTTAGTATCAACTAAATATTTAAAAGTGAGCAAGAGGCTGTCACCTCTCTCATTCTAATAGAGGTCTGCTCATATGTAAATGTTTTTATCATTCAATGATGGTTTGCTGTATGATGCTTTGGTTAGATTTCTTAAAGTTTGAGCCTTTCTCCCAGGTGTTGTTCTCTATGAAATCTTACCTAGGGACATCTTACTATGATTTGGTTATATTTATTATTATCATCATTTAAAATTTTTATGGATATGAAAGTCTGCATATGTGTATGTGCACCATGTGCATACTCTGGACCATCAGGGGACAAAAGAGCATCAGATCTATTAGAAGTGTAGTTTCAGACAGTTGTGAAGCATGGGTAATAGGAGCTGAATCAGAGTCCTCTTCCAGAGCAGCAAGTGCTCTTAACTGCTATCTTCCCCCCCCTCCCTCCCTCCTCCTCCCTCCCTCCCTCCCTCCCCCTTCCTTCCTCCCCCCTCCCTTCCTCCTCCTTCCCTTCCTTCCTTCTTCTTCTTCTTCTTCCTTCTTCTTCTTCTTCCTCTTCTTCTTCTTCTTCTTCTTCTTCTTCTTCTTCTTCTTCTTCTTCTTCTTCTTCTTCTTCTTCTTCTTCTTCTTCTTCTTCTTCTTCTTCTTCTTCTTCTTCTTCTTTCTCTCTCTCTCTCTCTCTCTCTCTCTCTCTCTCTCTCTCTCTCTCTCTCTCCAGACCCTCATTACAGTGTCTTAACTCTTCAGAGTAAAATACTGAAACATGAATTTTTACTACTAATATCTTAGAGCAGAGCGGTTGGAAAATGGCAGCCAGCAGGACCAATTCTATAGTTTTGCCACCTGATTTTATTTACTTGTAATTTTTTTCTTGTGGCTTTATTGCTACACCTTTCCTGTATTGTAAAGTTCACTCCTTCACTACAAACTAATTGTAGAACTCTTTGTGTACTCTAAAGGAACTCTGCCCACACCTCCTCCTCTTTCTTTATACTTCTCCGCGTCCTTGGGCCTAGTGTTCTGGTTTAGCAATGGATTTACATATTTTGGGACAGTTCAGATAGCTGGAATGATACATGAGCCTTAGTGACTGGCTTTATTCATTTAATATGTTTTCCAGGACCATATTATGCTATGAATTAGTGCTTCATTTTTTTCCTTCACTAGATAATATCCTATTATGTGAATTCCCCTTACCTACTGTTAATATTGTTGGCATTCATCTCCAGTTACCACGTGGACATGTTTCATCCCTCCTGAGCAGGTACCTACCCAAAAGTAAAACTGTATCACTTGTAACTCTTCACTTCGCATTTTGTAGGTTTCAAAACCCCAATTTGAGTTGTCGTTACTTTAGTTCAGAATTCTACCAGCAATGCATAAGAATTCCAATTTCTCCATAGCCTCATCAACATTTAGTTATCTATCTTTTCATTTTTAACCACACCAATGGGCAGGAATGGATTTGCATTTTACCACTAACCAGTGCTGAGAATCTATCTGTTCATGTGCTTTGGGGCCTTTGATATATCTTTTTCTAGAGAGATGTCTATAAAAAGCCACTGCCTATATTTAAATGATAATAAGTTGCCTTTTGCCATATTGTATGAGCTCTTTACATTATTGAGAAATACGTGCCTTGTGGTGTATCTGCTGACCTTTTTGAAAATAAGGTCGTGTTTTGCATGCAGCCATGCCTGTTTCATATCCAGACACTTTCCTCCAAAAATACAAGAGCCAGGTGGTCGGACAGAAAATGAACAACAACACAAAACTGCCTGGCTCTGTCCAAAGAAGCTCAGCTACACCTTTATTAGATGAAAATGTCGCACGATCTATTTAAAGCAGAATAAACAGAAGCTGCTTCTTCTATCATGTATTTTACCATGTTCTTCTGAAAGTAAGGTGATTTTGGAATCAGAGGTTATGTAAATGAATACTCATGTAAGAGTTTCATTGTCATGAGTCAGAATCTGTCCATCAGTTGTCCCGTTTTATGGAATTATGCAGAATCCCAACCAAAGGTCTTCAGCTTCCTTAAAGTCCATATTCCCATTGTCAGTCGCCATGGCAGTTTACTTAAGCTCCATTCTGATTTATAAGCCTTGGAACAGTGGACTTAGGATGATGCTTGCTGCAGGACTGGAAATGCTCCGAGACACTTTAGTAGATAAGAGTTTATGGGATTTTTCTTTCTTTCCTTCCTTTTTGCCAACATGGCTCAGGAAAGACAGGGGATTTATTTTCCTGCCTTTACCTAAGCAAACCTTCCAAGTTTCTTGTTAGGACTTTGATCTCTGTTAAGATGAGAATATATGGTACTCAGGCTAAGAGAAGGGTTCATGGGAGATCAAGGAAGCTTAGTATATTTCCTGGAAAGAGGAGGGAAGATAGGAATGGAGCCATGGCAGAAGCATAGGTACTTTGCCACTTAGCTTTGTGGGTGTTTTTGCCAGTGGAGTAAACCTTACACAGCATGTGATTAGAGAGAGATCGAATTGATCACAGCCTTTTGTCCCCAGAGGCCACACTTGTTGCCAGTTCTTGGGACAAGCAGACCTAGCCTATGTCAAGATCAATGTCAGACTGCCATCCATAATTCAGGGTTAAAGTTTGCTATTGCACATGGCCCAGCTCACGGAAGATGGGAGTATAAAAACTTATTAGTATTCAGGAGAGTTGAGAGTGGAAGCCTAGGGTAGGGCATTCAAATGTTTTTCCTCCGTAAGCCATCTACCTTTCTGAATGCAGCTGAACTAGTCAGACTTCAGCCAACATCAGACTGCAGTTGTACTGTTTTATTTATGGGGTGCGTCACTAATCCTCTCTTGCGGTACAGTCCTCTCTCATGCTCTTTCCAGTTTGTTTTACGCCCCACAGTGGTCAGGTTTTGTTCACAGAAAAGCATTTTCCAGCGATTCAACTATGTTAGAGCATCCCGAATCGACACTCCACTTTCTTTCATTCCTGCACTACCACTACGCAGGTCGTCAGTTGTCTTGAGTGCCTGCGCTCCCTTGCTCTTCAATGTTCTGGTCTCGCCAGGGTGACTCACTCAGTTCTCAAGGCTTGTAAATGTCAGAGAACCCAGAGTTCTCCATCTGTGTCCTCTCCACCGCTGGGGTTTGGAGCAGCATCCAGACACTGGTCCTGATCCCAGCCAGACCCGCCCATCACTCATTTCTTCTACCCTGCACCCCCACTCCAAGCCCCTACCACACATCTTTATTTACTTTAAACTAAAGTACGGTCAGATCATACATTTTTCATAAGATTTCAGTGTGTATCTTTAAAGGATAGGGCCTTCTTTGTATCCTCAGATGACATGTACTACACCGAAAGAACATAAGAATTCCTAATTATTTAATTTCTAGTTGTTTCAAATATGCCCCTTTGATCGTTTTTGAAGTTGATTTGAATCAGGATAGTGAAGTCATTCCATCTTTGAATTCTATGTATTTATTTGCTCCTTCATTTATTTATTTGTTTGTGTGGCAGTGTGTGTGTCTGTGTGTGTGTGTGTGTGTGTGTGTGTGTGTGTGTATGTGTGTGTGTTTTACAACATTCATGTAGTGGGCAGAGGACTTCTTCCGTCACATGAGTCCCAGAAATCAGATTCAGGTCATCAGGCTTAGCAGCAGTTGTGAGGCATCTCACTGGTGCCTGAAATCATTTTGAATCCTCCTATTTTCCTATCCAGGTTATCACCTTGGGATACTGTGTGATACTGTGGCTAGCATCTTCTTGTTCACACAGCCTACCTGGAGCCCTGCCCATGGTAGTCATAGCAGTCTTTCCTTCCCACTGCCCTCACCTTCTCAGAGCCCTTTCCCTTTTAGTCTAGGCTAACCAGTAACCACATTGCAAGACAAATAATATCACATGTCTCCCTCACTCAGAACTCCTTTGACCTTCCAGTTTACTCAGAGGCAAAAGCCCAAATCTTTAGTACAATCCATGCATTAGCAAAAAAAAAAAAAAAAAAAAAAGGATAGTGGGGAGAAAACAGGTTGTATATTTCTTTCATGAGGAAAATCTAGGTTCAACATGTGTGCAGATATGCATATGTACATATGAAACATAAAAGCTGAAAGAAAAACTATGAGAGGGAGGAAGTGAGCCAGCAGGAGTGGGAGGGAGCTCAGAAGAGGGTATGGGGATGGAGTGAGCATTCTGCGGTGTTACGCACGTATTTTATAACCAAACCTGTGCCTTTGGTATTCTGTATGCTAGCCAGAAGGGTTGATTTAAAAAAAGTGAAAACTCAAAATAACAACAACTAAAAGGATGTGTTCAGTCTCAAAAGTCACCTAGGATTTTGGGAAGACTGTGTCTCAGTTAGAGTTTCTATTGCTGTGAGGAAACACTATCTCCTCTCCTCCAGCAGGCTGGAGAGGAAAGGGTTAATTTGGCTGACACCTCTAATCCGTCCTTGAAGGAAGTCAGGGCAGGGATTCAAGCAGGGCAGAAGCTGATGCAGAGGCCATGGGGGATGGATTACTGACTTGCTCAGTCTACTTTCTTATAGAACCTTATAGAACCCAGGACCACCAGTCAAGAGATGATGGTACCACCTACAGTAGGCTGGGCCCACCCTCATCAATCACTAATTAGGAAATGCCCTACAGTCAGACCTTATGGAGGAGTTTTTCCCAATTGAGCTTCCCTCTTTTCAAATAACCCAAGCTTGTGTTATGTGGACATACAAGCAGCCATCACAACTTGTATGTGAATTTCTACTGTATCATTTACTGATGTGACAACTTAGTACAGTTGCATTCTAAGCTCATGAGAACACGGCTCATGTTCATGTGCCATGGAACAGTAGACACCTGTGATTTTCATTATAAGGCATATAGAAAATTAATTAATGTGCTTAGAGGGTTTCTAGTGTTATGATAAAAGACCATGACCAAAAAGCAACTTGGGTCAGAAAGTGTTAATCTCAGCTTATATTTCCATAGACTGTCATCATCAAAAAAAAAGAAAGAAAGAAAGAAAGAAAGAAAAGAAAAGAAAAGAAAAAAACAAAAAGAAAAAATGTCAGGGCAGGAACTGAAGAGGAAGCCACAGAAGGACCTCTGCTTCCTGGGTTCTTTCACAATGGCTTTCTCTCATAAAACTAAGGAACACCTTCCCAGGGGTTCCGCCACCCTGCATGAGCTGGACCCGCCCATATTACTCATCAATTAAAGAAAAGGGCCCGCAGGCCAATCCTAATTGGGGCATTTTCTCAGTTGAGGTTTCCTTTTTCCAAATGGCTTTAGCTTGTGTCAAGCTGGCATAAAACTAGCCAGCACCACACCCAGTGAATGCTGGTGGCAGTCCTCTAATTGTCTTTATCTAAGTGATTGGTACAATGTCGTCATGGTCTAGATAGAGCAGCTGAGGGCACAGTGGACAAAGGGTAATGGGGGATTAGCTTGTGTTGTTCAGGCTAATGGCATGCTTCTGCAGCTGGATTTATCAGCCACACAGTGAACTGTGTGTGACTTTTGGAGGGTTTCCTTCCTTTCCCATGCTTCTAGCTCCTAACTGTAAAATAGAGGCACTGAACTATATCAACGTAGCAAATAACGGTAATCCCTTATGTCAACTCAAGTTGATCTGTTGTGGGCACCTGGGAAACAGATTTGAAAGGATTCTGAGGCCTGGTCTGGAATCCGTTGATAAGTATGCTGTGATCTGTTAGCAATGCCCATGAAGGACAAGGAGGCCATGGCAACTGTTCTGAAACTATCCAGGCCTGGACGTAACGTTCTTCACGGCCTCTCCTGGCTCCCTTGATTTGCTTTCTGGGTCTGCTAAATGGATGTGTGAGGCCATGGGTGACAGCCTATCCATCTCCAGGAGTCTGAACATATAGTGTCTTTTGAATGGGAATAGAGGCGACCATTCCTGTCAGGAATCTGAAAGCCTGTCAGAAAGTTATAAGGCTGCCCCTGAGTGAGACAAAAGGTTTCACTGAGACTTCAGTGTAATTTAAGCATTTAAACAAGCAAACAAGCAAACAAATCCTTTAGGGGAAAATGGCATGGTCCCCAGAAGTTCTGCAGATAATCCTGCTTGGGGATACCTTGTAGGTTAGGGTGTCTTGTCCTGTAGCAAGTTTCTGACAGTAGCATTTAATGAATCTAGATGGGCATTGGAAACAGCAATGTCCTGATCTGCACAGCAAGTTACAGGTTTCGAATGGCTGTTGTATAACTATGAATATCGGGCACAGATAGAATATTTTAGAAACCAATTTAGCCACTTCCAGCATTCAGAGTGTGAGGCGAAGGAGGTCTGTCTTCAACAGTTCTCAGTGAGCTTCAGCAATAAGATTTGACTTCCAGGAGCCTCTGCAGGAAGCCATGGTACGAATCTCTTTTCAGCTCTCTATTTTCATAAGGCAAAACTCCTTTGTCCACTGGCATTTTGTCATCTTAAGCGCAAACATCTTTCCTCGGGGTTTGAGGTAACTGTCTTACCTGTGCAAGCTTCTCTGATTTGACAGATGTTTTCCCTCACAAACTGCCTTTTCCTCCTTGTTGCATGATCTTCATACCCTTCTCCTGCCTGCTTCATTGAACTCAGATCCCTGCCGGAGCAAAAACCACCTGCCTGTCACCACACGGTTACACTCCTTTTAAAGACAGCATGCCATTCCAGAAGACTTTCTCTGAAACAACATTCTACACCCGCATTTTGCCCTGAGCGCCTCCTCCAGTCTGGCACTGTGATGGAAGGACATTCTTCCAGGGAAAATCTATGAATAGGATGGCAGTAATAAGCAGCTGAAAATAATCTGTGAGGCGTTTGTAAATTGCCCTTCATGAGCTGCAGCTCTTGGGAAAGATAATTTGTGGTTCCTGCAGAATAGCCTGAAAACTGGGTCTTTCATCTGCAGTGCGTTTGGCAATTAAAACATCTCGTTTCTCATATTAGCAAATGATAACTCTACATTTGTTCATCTAAACAACTTGATTTATATTTTTTTCTGTTCTGAGAAGCTGTTGACATTTCAGAGTAAGTAATTATTTTCACTGCCAACTGCTGTGTATGGTGACTGTAGGCAAACGATAGAAATCTGAGTCTGCACATGCGTCACTTAACTCCCGTGGCTTAAAGACTACCTATTAAGCTAGAAGCCCTTCTCGTGGGTTATCATCTGTACACCGACATCTAATAGGATCAGGGCGTTGACAGGCAAGGGTTCGAGCCACGTTCATGGTTTGTGCAGTGTACTAGAAAGGCTTTCATGTAATCTCTGAGGGGAGAGGGCAAGGCTGGACTGCAGCAATGCCAAACCACTGACAGGGCATAGTACGCTTGCAGTCCTAAATCGCTTGTTAGAGGAGGCATGGACTGCTGGCCCTGGGAGTTCTCAGGGTATGTGAAGGCTACCCAAGGCTAGCTCCATGTACCCAAGTATCCATGGGGCTAGAGTCAGAACTCTATGAGAAATGCTCCTGAGAACAGGGACTCATGCCTGCTCACAGTATGAGCTTGGAAAACATTTGGTCAAATCGAGAGGAAGAATAAAGGGAGCTTCTCAATTTCCTCTCAAATTACATTCTTAGCCAAAAAAAAAATGCAGTTAGGACAATGGAAAGAAATGCTTTGTTTCAGTTTGAAAGTAGTTGCTCCATCCTCAGAATACAAACTCAGCCACACCGTTGAATTGAACCACCTTAGCACAGAAGAGAAGAGGTGTCAGGGTGAGTGACAGCCCATGCAGCCCTGGGCCTTCTCTGGGAACTCTTGTTGTTCTGTACTATTCCACATTGTCATTATTAATGCCTATTAGTGACACACACTAATGGGTTTCATTGTGATCATTGACATTTAAACTTCTAAAAATAAATCATCTAGCTAAATTGATACTCCAAAAAAGACCGTTTGCCCAGAGCCCACTGGTATAAGCAAGGTTTACATTGCTGATAACACGCTAGACATCTGTCCGTCCCAACACACGCATGTCCCATTTGAATCGCAGTTGAGGAGTAGACAACTGACTGGGGATCCAAACCAATTTTTACATGGCCTTGAGGGGTGAAGTTGAGCCAGTACCCTGAATGGCAAATGTGCTTTATCCTTTGAACCAACTCCAATTGATTAGTTCTGGTTGCCTATAGTGCTGTCTTAAGAAACCATCTGTGATATATTTGAGGCTCAGCTGGGAAAAGAGCTGGGATTGATTAGCAATGTCTGTCATGGGCTCTAGGGGAACAGCTTGCCCCATATTTGTCATTTTCTGCTTTTAGCATGTCTTTAACTCCTCTGTGCTCTCTTCCTGTGCAATAGTCATGATCCTAAAATGTGCCTACAGTATAAACAGAAAGCGTAGGTATAGGTATATTCCACTTTAAGAAACCCTAGCATAGAAATGCAAATTTGGAAAAAAATGCATCAATCTGGAGCCAATTATTTCCATTACAGAAAAGATTCCATGAAAGGTTCCTTTAAATAGCGAGCTCCCCTGCTGCATTAAAATGATGATTCAATTTATAAAAATTCACTCTGCATGCAACTCTCTCCGACCAAGTCTGTGGACTTAGCAAGCCATACCTGAACATTTTAAAGTCATGCTGCTGCAGCACTAGCCAGGATGTCTGCCCCCGAGTGCCTCAAGTCACCCCCCCCAGTAACTCCCCCTTGCCCCTCAAACATCCTTCTTATTTCCTATCCTAGAGTGTTGAGCATACAATCTGGGCAGTGATCAACAGCTACTGGCTCCCACCCGTCATGGCTGCATTTCATTAGTGTGTAGGCTGATTGCTCCGAGGGTGTTTATGTGTGGGTGTGGCTGTACAAACCCATGCCCTCTGTGCACTTCGTATGCAGACGCAGAGACACAGCTGCTGTTCAGCCTAACCTAAATCCATCCCTGTCCGTGAGAGTTCTAGGGTAAGGTTCCAGTTGGTCGGTGGATATGGCCTCTTGATAATATCTGTCCTGTATTCTAGTTTACCATTCTCTCTGTGTCCCTTCACATCAGAACATTGTCCAGGCTCTGGGCCTGAGTCCCATTATCCAGACATGGAACCTTTGTCTTCCCCTGCAGCTTAGAGAGCCCCAAATGGTTTTCTGATTTAGAAAAATTAAATATAATCTGACTCTTGTGTCCAGCTACGAAATACCCAAGCAATAGACATTTCCACTAAATATGTAACATACACAGCATCTAAAAGTCCCACCAATCTGGTATGAACTCGGATTATAGAGGCATCTAGTACAGGTCAGGCAAGCATACCAGCCTATTCCAGGTTCTCCAACTGGTGGCCCCTAGAACTCCTAAAAATGCCTATTGACACACATGGCAGAATTCTTGTTGCTCTGCAGAAGCAGCTTAATCCAGAGACAGGTACAAAAGAGATGGCCCCATTCTTCTTTGTGTTCCCACACATAGACTTCTTGCCATATCTTCAAGATACGCAAGTTGCAAGATAGAAGTGTCTCTATTTTATCTATGGTAGTTAAAAGTTGTGGCATAAATTTCTTCCCACTGAGTACTTTTTGTTTTATTTTTTGGACACAGTTTTTTTTTTCCTTAGTTGGTTTGGAAGACAAAACATGGGTCAGGAGGAATGAACACATCAGGCACACTCAGTCATTTCTTCTGGCCCTCAGTGATCAAAGGGGCCTTGGACGTGAAGGCTCTCAGGCTGGCGAACTATCCATTGGTTCCTCACTTCCCATCTTCTCAGACTTCCTGGTTGGTGCCAAGGCTCTCCCTTGGTATTGGGCTGTGATAGCCGCGTAGGTACATCCATAGATCGCAGCTGCCAGCATCATGAGACAAACGATCCCACACACCACCCCAGTGATGACCACAGTGGCCACAGCATGGCGCAGGTTGGTTGGCTTTGGTTTGGGTTTGCTCTCACACTCCAAGGGATCGTGCTGACCCGAGTTATTCTCAGGAGATTTCTGGGCATCTTGCGGAACAGAACCAGGCTGCTGAACTAGTGAGGGTACCAAATTCTGATGACGTAGAGGACAGGGTTTGTATATTTCATGAGGAATGGAGAGGAGATCCTTTCCCTTCCAGGGTTCAGGCAGCCTGCAGATGGCACCGTCTGTTTCTCCCCCTTCAAGAAACAAAGCAAAGAACAATGGTGGAGCTCTTGTACAGCAGTATTCCAAAGTCCTCAGCCTGCCACAGACTAAGTAGACAATTATTTATGGCTAAGAATTCGGTAGGAACCAAGTTACCTTAATATATAAATGCTGAGGGAAGCACTGGGCACTGACAGAGAATGTGAGAACTCAACACCCAAGGGCATTGTGGTCTCCAGCCTTCCCCCCACCCACTGCCCATCACACAAGAATCCTGTCCTGCTGGAGTCTCACTAAAAATCAAAGAATGGTTAAAACACCCATTGTTGTCATTTGTGTGTTAATTCCAAAGACCCTATGTCTCTATCAACACTCTTTAGAGTGGTAGAGTGGTGTCTTCTGAGTTTTATGTACCTGAGCATTTGACAACACCAGATGTTGCTCTTGGTATTAAGTAACTCATCCTCTTGTGCCTCATGACATTTACTTTATGGGAACAAAGTTCTTAAAGATTTCTGCCATCAGAACATCCCAGTTGTGTCTTGACTTGACAGTTCAAAATCCTCACCCTCCAAAAAGGGAATTCTTTTTAAAATCTACACAGGGTATGAGTGGATAAGTCGACACCCAAGCCCTGTCCCTAGTATACTTCCCTGTCTCTACTTCTTTTTTTCTGGTTTGTCCTGGACCAAGGCAGTGGTCCTACTACTTAACTGGCAGGACCCGTAGGTCCTATGGCTAGTTTCTCCCAGGTTTCCCTAGAACCCTCAGCAGGGGAGGGCAGCATGTTCCCTTAGCAAATGCAGATTACAGATTCTCAGTATACATCATAGGGAATTGTTTTAAGTTAGTATGAGAAAAGTACATATGGTAGTTGTCACTTCAGTGTTATTGTCTCATGCTAATAATTGTCTCGTGTAATAATTTAGGGCTGGGGAGATATATGCCCATCCCTCCTATCTCATTATCTTAAGATGAGTTGTCAGTGCCCTCTAAATAGACAGAGCCAACCCACAATACAAGGGCTATCACATAACCCAGAAACACCAGGGTTAGTGACAGGGACAAAATCCAATACATATTCTTTTGGCTGCCATTGCTTAAAACTGAATGACACATGACTAGACTCCCTTGGGCCCTCCCCAGCTTCTTCAACAATCCCTTGAGGCATGAATCCCAGCTTTAAAGCAATAAGATCAAAGTGGAGTTTCCTGAGAGCCACTGGTATCCAGGCGGCTGCTGCAGCTGGACTGAGATGAGGGGCTCTCCCTCTATGGGAGCTTATCTCCCTTAGCCACCTATGGTGGCTCTTACTAGGGCCTTTAAGTCAAGGATAGAGGCCAGAGAGACAGGGTGGCAAAAGCATTTCATCCAATCAAAGCACAGCGAGGTGCCATAGGAGAGCCCGGACTGCTCCACTGGCTGTTGTTCACCTCAGCTACGGTGTACCGCGTTGTCACTCCAAATTCATTCTTGTTCTGTATCTGCTTTTCCCTCCGGTACTGTGCTAAAATCCAGCCAAAGACAGGCCTACAGTGACTGCCCAGACACAGCAGGAAGGCAGGGCCCGTGCCTGGCACTGTCTCAGCAGCCTCCAGTGCAGCTGTGACCTTAGCCAGGATCCTTCTCCCACCTCCACCATCTTCTCAGGGATGCTGATTCCAGAGGCAAATCTCCTGGTCACAGCATGAGGGTTCCTCTCCCTTTTTGACTCAAAAAAGCTGATGGAGCAAGAAGTCCCAATCTTCAACTTCCAACTATGCCCACCTGACACGGATAACACTTTACCTCTGTCTCGGATAAAATGGGTTCAAATCTTAGGTTTCTACATAACTTAGCTGTGCAGTTCTGGGAAGTTCTTACTCTCTCTGAGCCTCTGCTTGCATTCCTGGCAATCGAGAGAGGAGTAATAATGAAATTTGCTTTTCAAGATTTGTTCTGAGGACTTGGAGGGATAAATCATGTCAAGTGTTCAGCGTGGCACTGCCATACCTCACTCAATGTACCCATTTCACAGCCATGAACATCAAAGTATAGGTTCATCTGTGGATAAAGGATGAGCATTTATCATCCTGTGTGCACGTTTGGGTGAAGGGGAACCTATTCTACATTGACCAAAACAAATCATTTTGCCCTTAGGCCTACAGGATCATAAGTTTTCCAATTCCTTGGGTTTCATTTATTCCTTGGGTTTCATTTGGAGCCATACGACTGAGTTTTGCCCACTTCCAACACACACAGAATCCCCACAATGTCCCTCTGTGTGCTGGGTGGTGACATTAAATGTCATATGATGAAATTAAAGGCATCTCCATCCAGAGGAGGCTTATGTCCCCAAATGGTCACGTGGAATGCAGGCCTGGAGTGCAGGTCTCACTCCCAGTTGCCCGGGACTCAGGCATGGGTAAGCGATAGACTTCAGTATAGATTGCTGAAATCAGGAGGTCTGTGATGTTAGTCACCCTCTTTGACTGATACCTTCCGTGTCTGCAGTTGTTTATAAAGGTTCAGACTAGCATCTGCTGCCTTAGGCAGTGTGTACATAAGCAAACTGTTTCCCATGTCTTGTATCTAGTTAGTAGTTTTCCTTTCTTGATGCTGGGGCACCAGACCATGGTACCCTGAACTGATTTTACCTTCCTCTGAAAAAGGCCATTATCTGCACTTCAGAAGCATTGCTCTAAAGGAAAGGTAAACCGCCCTGCTAGATCAAGGGATCAAAATCAGCCCTAATGCTATCCACTTCCCCTTGGCAGCACGAAGTGCTAGACAAAGGTGTATTTTCACCCAAGTTTGTGGCTGAATAGGAGAATACCATCCTTACCTGCATTATTTCGTGGATGTCCTAGGTCTGGAAACTACATATTGATTTTACATTGGACAATGCTCTTCTTTGATTAAAAAACTCTTTCTGGGATGGTCTGTTTCATGCTTATGACTTAATCCAGATCTAGCCACCTCACCTCCAAACATGTTTGGTTTTGGTTTTGCCCTATAAGAAGGATGCTACTAAGTTATGTAGCTGCCTTTGGGAACTAACTTCAGTGTCGGCTAGTTGGTCATGCATCCATTGCTCTTAGACCGTTGAGAAGCATCCTAATGTGGCAAGTTTGAACTTCTACCATATGTAGACCATGCCTCCAGGTGATGCTCTTCCCCTAAAGCATCTGCAGTCCTCAGGTCTCCCTACACTCGAGCATACAATCGCCAACAATCCCTCCACCCCAAAGTGTGACAAATATTTCAAAAATGTCCCCTTCCTGGATCTTCCACCGTGTATCTCTACAGACTTTCCCACTGCCTCCGTTCCCTGACTGCTGAAAGCATCTCCATTTATGTAGTTACCAAGCAGACAAAAATACAAAAGACTCCTCCATAATCACTCTTTCCTTCTTCCAGACTACCATGCTCTTCAGCCCCGCAGCCATTTCTACCACAGCACTGTTCCAAATGCCATCCACGTCTAGGCCGTTGTCATCTCTGCTCTGCTCCACTGAGATCACCTCCTACCTCATCCCACTGGCTCTTCTTCAGGGGCCTTTGCTCTGCCCTCTCAGAGTCAGCAGACTGGCATTTTACATAGTGGTCAGATCATACTGTTCCCTAGACAAGAATTCCTCAGAACTTCCCACCTCCCCTAGAATAAAATCCAGACAGGGCACCTGCTCTGCACATGTTTAGGGACTGGGCGAGCACCCAAGATGTGCTGTGTGTTATCTCCGCCCACTGACTCACTCTCTCCTCTGGCTCTCACTAAGCCAGGCCAGCTCCCTCACCAGGCCCTTAAGGCTTGCTGGGCCCCCATCCCCATCTTCTGTTCCTTCCTTTCATTGTTCTGGTTCTTACACACGCCATTGTCTTGGGAGGCTTGCCTTTCCCATCCTATCTAAACTGCAGCATATTCCTTTCTAACATCACTGGCTCCCCTAGCTGTCTTACCATTGCCATCTGAATGCATACATTTACTTATTGTCTTATAGAGTATCTTTCCTTTTACGCTTCCAATGAAACCTTCGTAATGATAAGGATTTCCTATTCACTGCCTTTTTCTCTGGGTCTAGGGTAGTGCCTGGAACACCAAGGACGTTCAAGAAGAGGAATGAGCAAATGGTGCTCAGAGATGCAATGTGTGGTTCAGGAAGGAACACAAAGCCAAGGTTCAATAGTCAAGTTTTCTTTTCTCATTTGTTCTTCTCCTGTGCAACCTTAGGCTGATTCTTGAACTTCTCTGGGCTTCTGTTTCCCATTGATAATCAAGGTTGCCAAGCTTTTCTCTCAGATAGCAAAGGCTGTGAGATGTGCTTTGGTCTTTGTCACAACCACTCCACTTTGCTTTATAGCGTAAAATAGCCACTTGGTGCATAAAGAACAGGAAAAAAATGCACTGTTTGGCCCTTCATCTGTACTTTATTAACCCCTGAGTGATTTCCAAAGTCTACTTTCTCTAATATTCTGGAACCTGTTGCTTAGATTTGATCTTCTGATTTCCTCTCCTGAAAATGACAGTCTTCAATGTGAAGATACACAAAAGCCTACAGCTGCCCCTTGCACCCTCCTCCACCCTCTTGAGATGCTGATGCTGGTGACAGAAAGACACACTACTTACCTTCAAAAATGAACCTCTCCAGCCAGAGTTTCAGACCCAGTAAGTGGCAGTCACATTTCCAAGGGTTGCCCTTAAGAAGTACCAGCCTCACCTTGGGCATGGCCTCTAGAAGTTCACGATCCAGATGTAGAAGATGGTTCTGTTGCACAGCAAACATGGTCAGGTTCTCCCAAGGCTTGCCCAGAGATGTGGGGAGGACACTGAGGCTGTTGAATGATAGATCAAGCTCCCTGAGCCCAGGCATGACTTGGACAAAACTGCTTTCTATAGAAAGCAGGGAATTCTGCGTTACGTTTAAAACCTGCAAGTGCGCAAGTCCATAGAAAGCCTCTGCAGCCAGATTTGAAAGAGAGTTGTTAGATAAATTTAAGGTGGTGAGCAGTGATACAGACTTAAATGCAAGAGCAGGAAGCCAGTGGATCCGGTTATCCTGTAAGAGCAGCGTTACTGTCCACGGGGGTAGGTCAGGGGGGATCGTTGACAGCCCCTGGCCACTGCAGTCCACAGAGTTTGAAGATGGGTAACACAAACATTTCTTGGGGCAGCTGCTCACACCTGGGAGCAGGATACCCACACTGGAAACCAGCAGCAGAGCACCTAAAACAATGAGAATAGAGTGGGATGGAGGGCAGTGTATGAAATGTGGTCACCGTCAGCCAAGGAATTCCCAGGCATCATGGTCCTGAGCCAGCAGTGCCTTCCACCCAGTTAGAAAGAGGTCCTCATCCTCAGCAGAATGAGACTGAACACACCCAGGCCAGTCACCAAGGCAAGCTCTGAGCTAACCATTGTCAGAAGCCTTGGAGAAGGGACTTCTACTGTGACTCCATCATCAGACTATAAGATCGGTACCACATGAAATAGAGAGGGTTAGGGGAAAGTCATTCTGGGACATGTGTCCTTTGGAGGCCAGAGCCAAGTGTGTGGGCTGTGGCAGGTAGAAAGACCATTCCGTTCCAGAAGAGGGCCGGCCATTTGAGCTTTGTATGGTGGTAGAAACGTTATGTGCCTGCCCTCCAATGTGGATGCCACTAACCACCTGTAGTTTCTGAACTTCCAAAATGTGATTTCTACAACACAAGAACTGACTTTTAATTTTTACCTTGTCTTAATTCATTTACACTTCAATGATCAGATGTGGCTTCAGGTAATCATGTTGACTAGGGAATGCCCTGCTAACAGCTGTCTAGCTTTGCAGATATAACCCAATCGGTAATGATCGTTTTTCTCCTTTTTTCTATGATGGTTTGAAAAATTACCAAAAAGCATTAGAAACAATATAAGAAATATCCTTATTTCTGAAACTTGTACCAGCCATTCATCGATGATCAGACATCCGACATCTTCTTGCTTCTTATTAAGAAGTGAAGTGCTTTAGTGGAGCACACAGCCTTCTTCGGATCACACTTGGTTTTCCTCACTGAAGCTCCTTCACTCCACAGAAGCCCCACAGAAACCTGGTTTCTGTCTTTAGATATGCTCAAACCAACAGTCACCGTACTAGGGTTATAGGTCTGTAGTGCCATGGTTAATTTTGTGCTGCCGGGAATCACACTCAGAACTTCATGCATGCTAGACTAGTACTGCTAACTGAGCCCCAACTCCTGTCATTTTAATGCTATTCAAAAATAATATTCAATAGATGATACAAGAGTTGAAATGTTTATAACATTTCCAGCTTGAGTTGAAATAGGGAGGTATGGCATATTACCTGAATATTCTTATGAGATCCTTAGAGTTATCTAAGGATTTTTCTTCCTGAAGCTAAGGTCTAAACCTGAGGTCTTATGTTTGCTCATAAGAGCCCTATCACTGAGCTAAATGCTCAGATCATAAAGGTGCCATCGTGTACTCAAATTCCCTTCACTTACTGCAAGACTCAACATTTCCAGAGTTGGGAGTATTGGGAGCTGATCTTGAGCACGGATTGGAATGAGCCTATTAGGTATTCCTTCTGATTTTGATTTCTGTGATTGCTAAAGATGATCCCTGAGATAGAAGGGTGTGATCCTGAGCAAATGATACAGACAATGGTAAATGACCAGATGGCATGTGCTACATGGCAGGAGTCAATTCTATTGCTTTATAGATATGAATCCACCCTATGACCTCCTCAATCTGGCTGTTTGTCTTTATCCTTTTGAAGGAAAAAAAGCCAGGCATAGAGAGGCTAAATCACTCCCCAGAATCACAGAAACAGTAAGCAATCGAGCATGATTTCATCTCAGACTGTCTACAGAATCTGTGAGAATTCTTATCCGCTGCATTACTCTTCTAGATGTTCAAAAGAGACATAGTACACCATCGGGGATTGATTTGCACAATGCTATACTCTTTGTTTGTTTAGTTAATCCACATAAATATAATCATGCTTTTATCCTATTCTGCACACTGTTCTGTTTGGTCAAAACTGTGTATCCACACGGGTACTTAGAAAGCTTCTTCATTTCTTTTAACTAAAAGGGCATATTCCATATGTGACCATGTCAAACTCAGTGTCCACCCACCCATCACTGAGGGGTATTTGGGCTTCTAGGATTCCCCACTCACTTACCACAAATGGCAGAGCTATACAGGAATGTGGGTGACTGCTCCCCAAAAGACAGAGCAGGTCTCACTCTTAGACTAGGAGAATTGATATTTTCTTAAAAGTCTGTGTGATCATTCTTGAAAGTTACAGTTTTTCTCCCTTTTCCTTGGGATTTGAATTTCTAAGTATGACAAACACGTGTCAAGCTTGTTTTGTTGAACTGTAGAGGCATTGACAGGGCCATGGAATGCCATTCAAAACAAAATGCTTATTGCCATGGAGACTTTCAAGAGACAGTTATTCCTGTGTTGCTCTGCTTTATACCTCACTTAGGGGGAAACACAGCATGACTGTCAAATATTCTACACCTTGATTGCCCTGCTTTGGACTCTGCTCCTGGCTGCTGGTGCCCAGACCTAAAGGACTGGAAAATCAGGAACTTTCTGGGGGCAAAGCTGCTTGTTTTGATTTAGTTCAAGAGCCATAGAGCATCACATCCCCTTCTTTTTTTCAAACAGAAATCTACAGCCCTAGTTTTTCCATAATTTTTCAGACATCCAAATAACTTCTTTTAAAGCTCTAATGCCTTTCCATTAGAAATCACCTAATGCCATCGTTGTGACCTGAGCCACAAGGAGTTATTAGTTGCACGGATTCAGTCCTTAAACTCCAGAGTACCCACCCAGTCTGTTTATCTCTTAATAAAAGGGCTTATATCTCTGAAATAGGGGCCAGTTTGCCTCCCATTTCCCCAAAGGGAACAATATATGAACTCTAACTCAAGGCACCATGTTGTCTTTGAAATGGCCCATGACAAGACCACTGCATGTCCACACCACAACTATACACATTTGTCTTCCAGCCCCCTTTCCCCCTTGCTCAGCATGGTGACCCATCTGTCTTCCCACTGAGAGATATATATTTTTTACATCTGTCCAATGTTTTAAGTAAGACAGGTTGAAAATTGATTTCTCACAGACACTTCTTAGGGGGAATTTCCCCCGTTCTCTCGGTGGGGGACTTCTGGGGTAGGGGCAATGGAATTCATTCCTGCTCACCTTTCATGGCTTAGGCTCTGCAGCAAATGCCCTCATCCAACATATACCCCGGCGTGTGTACTCACGGATCAGCACACCCTGGTTACCGCAGACTTGGAGCCCAGCTTTCAATTCGCTTGCCCTGAATCCAGCATGGGATTTTCTCCACTGCAGAAAACAGTTGCCTAGTTCAGGATGTCACTTATTTAAGCAGCTTGTCCCCTTGTCTCTGTCTGCTGTGGTCCTTCTCCATAAGAGGGTCTTTTGATTGTGTCCGGTCTTTTTTTGCAAAGTGTCAGCCTCCCAGGGATCTTCTCTGCCTTTCCCATTCAGACAGCAAACCACATAAAGAATGTTGGTTAGACCTTGGTGAACAGCTGTAGCATTCAAACATGACCCCAGTGGCCCGGCCTTTTTGATTATTTAATCTGCTTGAAGTCCAGGGCACCAAAATAAAACAGCCTTCTTAATCCGGCTGTGGCATCTGCATTCTCTTGACTTATCAACCATGCCTTGTCAACCCTCACTGTGTGGGGGGATGCTTGATACGAATCCCTAACCTGGGGTCTCGAAACAG
Source organism: Rattus rattus (assembly GCF_011064425.1). Lineage (NCBI taxonomy): Eukaryota > Metazoa > Chordata > Mammalia > Rodentia > Muridae > Rattus > Rattus rattus. The sequence continues at coordinate 4,743,546 of NC_046166.1, read as the reverse complement.
AGAGTTTAATATGAGAACAAATTGGCCTGCTAGAGGCTGACAGTTTTCGTGGGGCACTTCTTTGGCTATTGAGGGTGCATTCAGCTCACATCCCTGGAGATTAGCCGTGCTGACAGGACTCCATGTCCTGAAATCCACAGCCATGGTTTCCTTCTGTAGGTATTACAATCCCTCCTCCCCAGTGCCACAAATACATCTCACCTCTCGCTTGCTTGCTTGCTACACACACACACACACACACACACACACACACGCACACCACACACACACACAAACACACACACACCACACGCACACACACAAACACACCCACACAAACACACACCACAAACAACACACACACACATACAAACACACACACACACACACACACACACACACCACATACACACACACACACACACACACACACACACACACACACACACACACACACACACACACACACACCACACACACACACACTTGCCCACACATTGGACTGACCTATTGGCCAGCATGAAATACTTTTTCATCTTTTTACATTAACTGATGCTGAGGTTCGGACCCTTTTCTTAGACCCTCTTTGCATATAAAACAATAACAATGTCTAGGTATGAGCTAGATGCCAGCTAAGTTGGTTGTCCACCAATAGGCAATGCTGTAAACTTCCCAACTGGGGATTGGAACCAGCTCTTTGAATGTACAGTCGCCCTGCAACTGACTTCCAGTGCCTGAAGTAAACTGTCCTGAAGTGAGCTTTTTAATTTTTTTTTACTACTCTAGAATGTTCCACAGGCCTTCTTGACTGGTCAGGTGACAAAGTTCCTTTTTATTGAGGTTGTATAAAGCAAACTCAAGTATAGTTGAGCAGTAGAGCGTGGACTCTGGAATCCGATAGGTCTGGATTGAACTTACCCATACAACGCCTTACCTAATACAGGAATAATGGTACCCAATACTTTACAAGATTGTGTCCAGGATTAAATCTAGCCCAGAGTGTCTTCATGAAGGCCGAAGGCCACAATGATAGAGGAGATTAGTCCCAGGATTTCTGAGCTGCTTTCATTGGAAGAGCTCCAAGGGGAAGCCTGGCTTCTCATACCAGTCTGTGATCACTGAGGAAGTCAGGTAATCCTTTGTGCATGAGACCTTATATTGTATGCGATTCCTCTGAATAGCTTCTTGGAAAATGATTTTCTCCTGTGGACAGCCTCACAGACTGTAACATATGCATCCTGCTATTTCTGGAAACTCACCTTTATCTAGCCTGTCTCTGTTATCCTTCTCTTTGGCACCTTTTGCATCTGGTGAATCTGTCATTAACCTCCAACTCTTATCATCCACCTATAAAGACATTTCTACCATCCCCTCTCCTCATGCAGAAAATGAAAAGGCTGGATAAGCATTAAGGCCTGATTGTGTCCAAATCTTGTTCTATTCAAAAGGCACAGACAAACTTGAAGGATACTGCACTTACTAACTTTGCTGGTCTTGGAAAGATTGAGTGTTTTCTTGGGTTGTTGTGGATAGATCTATTTAACTTTGTCATTCAGGACCCAATTGGGGTCTTGCTCTTGGACTTGAGGCTGGATATTGACAGTACAGTTACATTGGGAGACCAGGACACTTATAGGGAATGTTAAGGAACAATGGACATGTACTGTTGTAGTGAGGCTGATTTGCTAATTGAAGACACCTACTCTTGCACTGCATTGATGCCCCTAATGGGTGATTGTGGACTCTCTGGCCAGTGTCCTATTTGTAGAATTCAAGGAGTTGAAGTTCTGTGTGGGAAGTATATAACATGATTCTGGAAGAGCAGGAGACCTGAAGTGGGATCTTTATTCCCACTCTGTATTCTTAGATCTCCAAGAGTCTGAGCTGGCGGCTCCCCACCGAAAACACTAATGTCCCAGGAACACAGAGAACCCCCGGAGTAGATGAGTTCCTGGGAGCAGCTGCTTGTAGCCCCAGGGAGCTCTTCGGTTCTGTTTGTTCCTGCAGACTCTCACAGGCAACTCAACGCTGGGCCAGAGCACACATGGCCTGCCTGGAAGGCTCCAGGACACGTTGAAGGACTTTGGATGTGAAGGCTGATTGATTTATTCCATCTGACCTCAGCCAAGAGAACAAAGTGAGGCTGCGTGACCTGCATGCTAATGCCTGCAGCGCCTTCCCCAACCCTTCCCGAGTCAGATCCAAGAGGTGGCTAGACAACTGTGCATGCAAAAGGCAACCCTCGAGAGACGCCTGATGCCAGTGCAGGTCCAAGCCATTACCACAAAGGAAGCCAGCATTTCAAGAGGCTTCTGCAATAACACTAGCAGGACCTCAGTTTCCCCAGGGTGAACTTAACTTTATTTATGTGCACCTCAGAGCAACACACTTCTTGTCACCCTGGGCTTTAGGAAGGTCCCACCTTCAAAGACGTGTCCTTTTCCTCATTTAAAGTTGCATGTTTTCTTACATAAATTAGTGTAGTTAACATTTCCCTTCCTCCAAAAATAAATCAACAACCATTATTAACTCTCAGAATTGATGATGTTTGGAAATCCTGCATGCACCAGCTCTTTCTTCTAGGCAGCCTTAGACAGCTATTTAAAAAGACTAAGCTAGAACTAATTATATCCATCTGGAAGGAGACTTATAATAAATTATTAAGTGAAGGAAAGCAATTTGTAATGAGAATATGTATTGTATAATCCTATTTATGTAGCAAAAAAAAAATTAAAAGTCTAAAATTATCCCTGCCCACGTGTGTAGGTTTGTTGGAAGATTGAGTAAGGGAGAGAATAGTGACCACCCAACCGGCAATGCTGATAATTGGGTGAGAGTGGTAATTTTAGACAGGACATTTTTTTTTCTATCCTTCTCTAGATACTGAACTCACTGCAACAAAAATTTTAAGGCTATAATTTGAAAGCTATGAAGGAAAGGGGCTGCCTCCGTTCAAACTCTGAGTAGGGTTATATTTTATCTACTAGAAAATTGAAATGACCTGTGTACTGGGGGCTAGCTAAGCGCTGTGTGTATATGAGAAATGTCCACAGATTTCTGTGTCTGACCTTGAGCTTGCATCCTCTCATGTTACAGAGGTGACATCCCTTTCTGGGCTGAGGGGTCTCTGCCTGCCATGATGCCTCTGGACACACCTGGGTCTCCCAGTTTTGAGGTCTGCTTTGGTTAAAAAAAAATGTCATGGTCAAATGACCCCACATCCTTGTCAGAGGGCACATCTTGTCTGTCAGAGGGCATGACCTGATGCCAGGGGCAGGTGGCCAAACCCAAAGACAGCTTCAAGAGAGTAGGGAGGAGGCAGGCACTCTCTCTCTCTCTCTCTCTCTCTCTCTCTCTCTCTCTCTCTCTCTGGACTTCTTCTGTGTGACACAAGCAGAAGAGCTGGAAATCCCCTTTTAATGTCTCTCCTATTGATCATTTATTTTATACACATAGCAGGTCAAGTATTGCTACAGATTAGTCTTAGTTAATTAATTTTGGTTATTATACAGAATAATCCGCAGATCCCAGTGGCTTAAAGCAACAGCATTGCATGTATTACTCTGTCATACTCTAATTCACACTGGCAAAGTAACAGGCTCCAAGCAGACTCATTCAGGATCCAGGCTTCTTCTGTACAGTACCTGGACACTCTCTCTCTCTCTCTCTCTCTCTCTCTCTCTCTCTCTCTCTCTCTCTCAGTATCTTTCTCTGGTTGGCTGATGGGAGAAGACAATAAAGATGTGGCCTAAGCTAGTTCTGGCAAGGACACTTAACATAGAAAGAAATCACATGGACCATATCTAGTGGTGAGGAGAAATGTGTTCTGTGGAAGAAGAGGAAGCATGGCTTTTAGAGAGAGTTCGCAGCCTCTACTCCAGACTGTATTTGCATTATGTCACTAGAAGATGGCAGCTTTCACATCTCTATAATGCCTCACATACCACTTTTCTTCCACCTGTAACATCTACAGCATTCACAGCGGGCCCACCATTTATGTGTTAAATGAATGCATGATGGTTATTGCACTTCCCAGGGGAATTGTCCTCATGGGCACATGTGTTTGAAGCCAGTGATGCTGTTGCAGAGAGCTACAGAACTGTTAGAAGATAGCCTGGAGGAAGTAAGTCAGTAGGGTAGGCCAGGGTTGTATAGCTGATTACTTCTATCACCAGACTACTTCTCATTTGCTCTTCGATTCCTGACTGCGAATGCAATGTGACCCATAGCCTCAGGTTCCTGCCAACAGGCTTTCTTGGTGAAGATGGGCTGTCTCTTCTTCGTTTCTCCCCCAAGTTTCTTACTCTCAGGATTTGATCCTAATGATGAGAAAGGCAACTAGCACTATGGTTTTACTAATAATACCACTTTCTTAAAATAGATGACCAAGCAGAGAGCAAGGCACAGACAAGGTTAGTCATTTGCCCCAGCTCTCCAGCCTGCTAAGGCTGACACATGCTCAGCCATACGGCCAGACGCATGTACCATATGGATGGCACAACAGAGAACTTTTTGATGTTTGTTTGCTGTGTTTTGAGAGAGCATCTCCCTCAGCTCAGGCAGGCTTCACATTCAGACATTCACATTTCTGACTCAGCCTTTCTCTTACCCACCACCCTTTTGACAGTAAGTTACACATGTAATTGTATGTAAAGGCTATATTGGAAGATGAGTACCCAGGCTCCTCCTCTGCCCAGGCTGTTCAGTGTCCAATTGAGGCTGCTATAATTTCTCTGGAAAGAAGGCAGGGGTTTGTGTTCCACCCTAAATTTTTTCTTGCTTTCAGGCTAAGATGAAATTCAAATTTAAGAGACACAAAGGGTCAGTCATTACTTTAAGTCTCATAGAATCTGATGCCAGAGAGGATTAGGGGGCCCTGAATGCAAGAGAGACCAACAGTGACTATGAAGCACCTGCTTAGTCCTTCCTAAAACTAATGAAAATTCTTACTGCTTACCACAATATTTCAGCACCCTTTTTACTCAGGACTAAGTGAGGTGCTGTGCAGTCAAGGAAGAAGAGAACGTACTGCTCCTGACAAGTTGGAGCGGTGCTGTCTTGCAATCCCTAGCAACTGCATAGACTTCAAACAACTGAACCTGCTGCCTATGGGGCTTTGGTGGTGGTGTGGTGGTGGTGGTGGTGGTGGTGGTGGTGGTTGTGTGTGTGTGTGTGTGTGTGTGTGTAAATGTGAATAAAATAGTGCTTCTTTGATGCAGCCCACTTCTCACGGGAGGAAACTAACTCTTGGGAGTAGCCACGGGAAATTTCAGTGGCAGAAGACACTGAGCTAGAAGCACTGTTTGGGGGGTGGGGGGCATATTCTCTGTGTACTGTCAGGATTGGAGAAAACACAGACTCATGTCTCGCCAGCTATGGCCTTCCAGCACTGTTCCGTATGTAGGATGTCTGTGAAGGTAAAGATGGGGTTCAGATAAAGATGATTAAAGGTAATTAGTGAGCTCCTTGCGGCTCGCCGGTAAATACAGGCAGATGCTGGTGGACAGGGCACTAATGAAAGAAACAAAAAGATGAAGATGCATGGCAGCTTGGGAACCCTGGGCCAGGCCTCACACTGACACTCCGTCTCACTTAGATCTTTGGGTTGACTACATTTGTCCCTGTCCCAAGACTATAAATTAGAATCAAATTCATGTTCCTGTTTGATTGCTTACTCATGTTGCACATAAAAATGAAGGCTTTACGCAGTTTTTGTTGTGGATTTCCATTGGCTTTTGTACTTCTATTATGATGAGATTTCTGTGATAGATTATGTCTCTATATTTTCAACTATGGCTCGGCGTATGCACTTTGCCGTGCAAGAGTGAATCATGTCTTGTGTTTTTCCCCTTAAAATCTACTCAGCATTAGTCCTTTCAAATACATTGTTGAAAGTGTCCTGGAAAAGACAGTTAGTTGCCTTGAGAAAGATTTACGTTCAAACCCACCAATTAGACATCTTGAATGTGGGGAGTCCTTCTTGTTCTCCCAGCTTATTTGTCTAACATTTACTATCCTAAGATGTCCCGAGGCAGGCATGCTAGCAGACACACGTAATGCTAGCACTTGGAAGGCCAAGACAGGGGCTTCAAGAGCACCATACCATGAATAGTGAGACCTTGTTTCAAGTGAACCAACAAACAAACACAAATGAATCAACCAAAAATAAAAAATAAAAACAAAAGAGCAGAACCAGGCCTGGAAAGATGGCTCAGCAGTTGAGAGCACTTACTCTTCCCTCAGATGACCCAGACTCAGATCAGTTCTCAGCACCCATGCCAGGCAGCTCCATGGTATCTGATGCCCTTTTCTGACCTTTGCGCTTATTTTGCATGCACATGGTACACATAAGCTTGCACAGGTACACTTAGATATACACAAATAAAAATAAACCAGCCTGGAGAGGTGGCTCAGTGGTTAAGAATGCTGCCAGCTCTTCCAGAGGTCCTGAGTTCAATTCCCAGCAGCCACATGGTGGCTCACAACTATCTACATTGGGCTCCAATGCCCTCTTCTGGCATGCAGGTGTACCTGCAGATAGAGTACTCATTCATAAAAAATAAATAGTTTAAGGGGCTGGAGAGATGGCTCAGTGGTTAAGCGCACTGACTGCTCTGCCCGAGGTCCTGAGTTCAATTCCCAGCAACCACATGGTGGCTCACAAACATGTAATCGGATCTGATGCGCTCTTTTGGTGTGTCTGAAGAGAGCTGCACTATGTATACTCACATACGTAAAATAAATGAATAAGAATCTAGATAAATAAATAAACTAACAAAATAAAAATTCAAGCTAAAAATAAAAAACTTCAAACAACAACCAATTAAAACCATAAAATTTAGATAAACCATCTAAACTCAGGTATTGCTTCTAACAGTTACTTGTGGTATGACTTTGTATGAGTCATTTGACCTCTCTGGTCTCCAATCTCAGTACCTAAACCTAGCCACAGATCTGTGAGGATGGTTAAATGCGGTTAAAAATGTGGTTCAAATCTTAGTATGATACATTTTCATGTAGCAATATAAATTATCTAGCGTCACCTCTACTGTGTCTGTGTGATGTGAACCAACTAGACCCTTGACTCCATCTACTTCAGGAATATGGTTATGGTTAAGGCTAAGGCAAGTTCTGGAGTTCCGGTCACAGAGCAATTTGCCCATGAGTGGAGTTTACTGTCTTTGGAGATTATAAAGCAGGCCTATAGGTGTGTTTGCCTGGAATGCCTTGCAATCTCTGCCTGCTGCTCATCAGAGTAGCTCCTGTAAGGCAAGCCGTTGGTGGTGGCAATGCCAGTGCAACCTCCTAGCAGAATGTTTGCTGGCAAAAATAAAAAGTCTGTCTCTGTCTGGGTTCATACAATACAGCTGCCCTTTTTGGTGCACTTGCCATGACCATCTGATTCAGGAATCCCATATTGGGCACCTATTGTGTGCTTGGGGTTTTTCTGCAGACCCCCACCCAGTCATTCTCTGTCCCGCTCTGTCCTGGGCCCTAGGAGGCCCTTTTATCCACTTCCCGCATAATTGGAAATAGCATGTAGTCATCTCCCTGGGGCTGTTTACTTTTCATCATGCAGCATGACTATCAGAGTCTGGAGGTTGATAGGAGTGGAAACATTTGTGTTCAACAAGCCAGCTTCTTCATGTGTTGTCAACATAACATTTGTGATTCTAATGAGGCCAAAGAGAAAATCAACTGAGTGTGTGCTCCCCGACAGCTTATATTAGCTTATGTTTTTAAGTTTCTCTCTGTGGTTTCCAGTTGCTTCTATCATGAGGTTGTTTGAAATACAACTTGAGGAGAGACAGACAGACTGGGCATGGGGGTCATAGAGAGAGGGTGGGAAATAGCTGAAAAAGCATGACCCGCAGAGTCGACCTAAGAAAGCAGTAGGTGATTACTTAGAAACTGGGATTTTCCTACTTAGGGATGCTTTAAGTTGCTTGTGAAAGGGACATCGTTATATGAAAGTAAATGGGACTTATCCAGGATCTCCTGTTGTATATGACTTGTTAAAGGAGTACCTTTGAAGTGTACCTGCTAAGCTTTGTGTTTGGAAACATACAGTCTTCAAAACATACAATAGAAAACCATCAATTGAGCAGAGTCCAGATGGACGCCTTCATCCTGCAGATGCATGAGAAATACAGCCTGCAGTCTACAGCCACATCACCCTGAACATATCCAATCTCGTCTCATCTCAAAAGCTAAGCTTGGTTACGCCTGGCTAGCATTTGGATGGAGGTAGTGTTAGGGAATAATGCTGGGAAGAGGAGATACAAGGCACTCACTCTGAGGGTGTGACTAGGGGATTTGATATGGGAAGCTAGGCAGGCATTCTTATAGCTTCTAACCAGACTAAATTCACCCCAAGGAGGGTTAGGGACAAGAATCCTTGAGGATACAGATATGGTGTGTGTTGGCCCAAGGGTTCAGAGAGAGGGTTCATTACCACCAAAGACTTTGGAAAACCACTATGCTCATCAGGATGTGGTTAAAGAAAGTAAAACGAAGCTGCCATGAACCCACCCCCATCTTCTGCTTGATTCTTAGAAAAAAGTTGTTTCTCTCTTGTGCACACATTGCACAAATGCTGCTGTCTGTTGTTTGTGTCAGGATTGGAGTCCTGCAGGGCACTTGAGCAAGACAGAACCTTCTCTATTGGCAACCTTGAGTGACTTGCTGTCCTCTGGATAAACTGTGGAGGAGGGAGGGAAGATGGTGGCTTTGGGGGCATAGCTGGTATCTTGGTACTTGGTACACATGTTTCACAACTCAAGTTTTCCATACAGCTGTAAGAGAAAAGCTTCCCTGCTTAGTGCAGATGCCCCAGAGTCCAGTGTGGCAGAACAGGCTCTTCTGGGCCCTTCAACGTCTCTGCTGGAGCAGAGCTTGCCCTCCTGTGAGGACACAAACCCCAGCAGAGTAGGAGGCGTGCAAACATTAATGTCAACTGCAGATGTGCAGGTTCCTCAAGGCGCCACCCAGTAGCCCCAGGGTGCCATACATGATCTAGGCAGAGGGAGGCAATATCACGTAGCCCCTGGTACTCTGCTAAGCCCCAGCGCTATTACTGAATTCCATCTCTAGCATTTGCGAAGAAGACAGACCTTGATGTCTCTAAAGTCTATAATAAAAAGCCAAATGGAGGTTGCTGAAGGTTAGGGTTGGCTGACCAAAGTTACCTTCTCCCACCCTTCAAGTGAGAAACAGAATTTGGGGGCATGTTGCCCATGAAGCGAAGCTGTGGTCCATTCATTTTGCTCAGGAAACCAAAAGGGTTGCCTTGGAAACATGATTCCAGGAAAGTCCTGGCATTGCCCTGGTGATCTGTGCTTTCACTTATCAGGCAGACTATCCCTGACAGTGCCATGGGGGGCTATGTTTATCAGGACTGCTGTGAGTGTCCCAGGTACCATCTTGCTGAATGCCATCCAGCACACCAGCTCTAGCAGCCTGAGACATGAAGGGGCCTCAGCAGAAAGTGATCTGAAAGGACCAAGAGTATCAGAAAATAGACTGACATCATGAAGACCTTAGGAAGTCGGCCTCTGCTTGTGGTGATGGAACACTGTTCACAGCAGTTGACTCTCTGCCTACAAACTCGCTTTGCTCTAAAGGACGCAGTCAGACCCTAACTTGCAAGTCTCAAAAAGACAAACAGTGGCCTTTGATATGGGGTGTTGAATATGGAGGCCATCATGGCGCTCTTCCATGATACCTGGAAGTGATTACTATCTATTTCATCTTATAGGAAAAAAGCCAAGGCTGCTCTCTTGACAGCATGCAGATTGATGTGTGGCATAGCCAGGCCTTAGATCCACACTTGCCTGATTTCACAGCCTTGTCACTCCCATGCTCTCTTATCTTTTCCGCCCCCGACCCCTTCCTTCCCTTTGTGCTTAGGGAAAAGCAAAGGAGAGGCACTAACTAAGAGCTTAGATCCAAGGGATGCAGACTTGGTGGAGACAGTCAGCTTATACACGCCGGAAGCAGACCATCATTCCTAGCTTCCAATGGCCATTGCTTGTGGTGCCACAGCCAGGGAGACATGAGAAGGATTATCTTCTGTTGCCTGTAACACTGGGGACAGCTTTCCTAAACCAGAGGTGAGGAAAGGGGATACAGGTTCAGAGCATTAACACTGCTGTGGTCATCCCTGTGCGGTATTTTCAACAGCATCTTGGAAGCATCCCTTATGGCGGCTCCCCTATTCAGAAGCTGCCCTGCAGGCTCATGTGACCTCTTTCTGGTACTGGGCAGGAAGGAGAGGATTCCCTTTGATCTGCCAACAGTAGCAAGAAGGGCAAGGCATTGCAGCCTTCCTGCCCCCAAGTCCAGCTGATTGTTTGGATAACTCTAAGGAAAAGGCCTTTCTCCACCTTGAGTATCCACTCTCCTTTGGAGAATGTAACCTAGAAAGGAAGAGAAGTAGAGACCAAACCCTGGAAGAATTTAAGGTCTTGCTGCACAGGCACAGATGTCAGGACTGAGATGTGAGCAGAGGAGCATCTCAAAGATCGGAGGCTGGAGTTCACTCTACGGCCATCCCACTGGGAAACAAACATCTGCGGACAGGAAGAAGCCACGTTCATCATGGCGATTCCCAGTCTCTTTACTCTGCACTACAGAAGAAGCCATTTACCTAGAAATGGATGAACGAACACACACATGTGCATTTTAAAGAGCAAGTGGTAGCCTTGGGAGACCATATCTGTTTTCTACTTATTCTTCAGAGAAAGAAGACTCAACCAAGTCTGAGTGGAGCAGGGAATGCCTCTTAAAGTCATATTTGGCTTCCCTATAGTATAATATACTTTGATGTGTTAAAATACAGCTCAGCTCAGCTCAGCTCGGCTCACTCAAATCACTGCCTTGGTCCCCGACGCTGTAAAATTAAACTATTCCTCACTGACATTTTATTAAGCACCATGGCATTTCATGATGTAGACATCTCACAGACCTTGGGCCATGTGTTTTATGCAACATGAGAGTGAACTCTGACATACATCAGTGAATAAGCCCTTCCTCCAATCTTTATATATTATAACATTTTTTAAAACCTTGACTTTACATTGCTCCCAAGCTTACCGCTGTTGGAAATAAATATCACCATCTGTATAGGTATAGTGATCCCAAACAAATAAACATTGCTTTCTCAGACCAGTGAGATAGCTCAGAGGGCAAGAGCTCTGCTACATAATCAAGAGGACCCATGTGCATGCATGTGTAAGCCCATAATACCCATAATACCAGCAGTGCTGCAGGTGGAGTGCGTTGTGTATGCAAAAAAAAATAAATAAATAAAATCAAAAAGAAGAAGAGAAGAGGGTGAGAAGGAGGAGGAGGAGAATCTGCAGCTTTCTGGCCAACTAGTCTATCTGGAAAGCATTGAACTCTGGGTTCAATGAAAGATTCGGTCTCAAGGGAGTAAGGCTAACACACACACACACACACACACACACACACACACACACACACACACACACACACACACACAAATACAAATGAAAAGAAATCATTTATGAAAAGCCCTTGTTGCTTTCCCGTTACCTTTACATTTCCTGTAGTATATTATAATATTGAAGATGTTTGTGTTTTAAGGAGAGTCCTTTTTCATTCTGAAATGCCAACCCCCCAAAGGTACTCATTTAATCCAAAATGAGTTCGCCTCTCTGACGGGAGCCAAGGGGATCCTGTGCGTTTGCATCTTGAGAAATAAATGCACGTAGCTATAAATGCAGATCCTCTTAACAAGACTAACTTTGTCATTTAATAAGGGAGATTATTCTGTAGATTTAAAAACCAGTTAACACATTTAAAACTTGATAAGACAAGGCAATCCTGGCACGTTTCCTGTTCTCCAGTGATTAAAGCAAAAGGAAGGCCAGGCTAGGGGAGCTTTTCCATGGTACAGAGTAATGCCGCGAATGTTTCTTCTGGTAATGCAATTAGGAAATATTGGCCCCAGTTAATGTAACTTAAACAAAACATGTTGTCCTCCTCAAACTTGTTCAAGTTGTTAAACAGGCAAAGCCTTGTCCAAAAAAGTTAAAAAACAGGGGCATATAGTGTTTCCATGGAAACTCGGTTAAAATACTGATTTGTGGATATGATCATAATCAGACCCATAATCTAATATGACTGAATTAAATGAAAAAGAATCTCAGTTATGAAGTAAGCCCCCTGTGTAAGAGCATTCTTACACATGCAGAAACATATGGATCCTGATAGACACTCTGTGCAGACTTCTTGGTGCAGGATAGAGAGAGCACCAAGACTCCAGAACTGGCTGTTGTCTCCCCCTCTCTTGTTCATTATTCCTCATTTTTATAGAGCTGGGATTATGCAGGGGAGCAGTAAATAAAGTCTTGATGACATTTGGGTTTTTCAATATCTAACATTGCTCCCCACACAATATCCCATATTGTTCTCATTGTCTTTTGTGACAAGAGTAGATAACCCATAATATTTAACAGCTTGTGGGACGGCACAAGGTCAAATTTTATGAAGGTAATAACTTCTTCCTGCTAATGGAACTTTGGTAGAACACGGTAAGGAATCGGATGCTTGCCTTTGACCTCTAGAGAAATGGATGCTAGGCCAAGGGCTTGGTTTGAGACATGGGTTTCAAGGTCATATGTTTGACCTCTGCCTACCCTAGATGTCTGCAACTCACTTTGCACTTGTGAAGATGTCTAGCCTGTGGTGGGAATGGACGCTGCTCACTTGTGAGACAAACCTCAACATGGTTAAACATCACAGACAGCCGCCCTTCAGCCAACTCACTGGGTTGGTTTGGAAACTGCCCCACCCAGCTATAAATGCAGGTAATATTTGTGGGATTAATTTATTTGGCAAAAAAACATATACATCTTTGGACTGCAGATAGAGGGATTGTTCTCCTGAGCAATTGTTTCTACCTTAGTCCCGGCTTTCCAAAACATGTATTGAAAGACTTCGAGCTGGATAAGAAACATCTTCTAGACAGGTAAAGTAAGAGAAGCCTTAAAGATGTAGACTGTGACACAAGGGCTATTAACCACTGTCTGCATGGAGTCTCTCATTAGCCCTGCCCTGAGCTGCATCTCTCAGGATGCAGGCCTGGTGATTTGAGCACAAACACAAAGAACAAAGAAGGAAGCAGCCTTGCATCCTGGTGCCAGTGGCTTGGATTTGCTCATTACCTCTCAGTGCTTCCCTTGCTAATTGACTTCCTCTCATGGCCAAGTGCATGGCCATTTTTAAAAAGTTAGATAAAAGTGAAGTAGCTTACAGAGAAAACACATCGTGGTCTCACTTCCTAAAGGCAACTGCTTCTGCCCTCTTCCGCAGCTCTGTTTCCCAGAGGCCAGTGGTCATTGCTGCTCTTTAGCCTATCTCAGATGCTGGTTTTTATTTCCTTTGGCTCACGGTGGGTTAAGGGTTTTTCACACTTAGCTCTCTGTGCAATCTCAGGAGTGCATGGACACAGTTAGCTGGCTTCTTACTTTTCATTCACCAGACAATCTTTGTATAGTAGAATAGTCTTCTCTATATTCCCTTTGTGAAATAATGGCTATTGTGTTTTGCCTATTAAAAAACCCCCTTGTCCCTTTTATTTGCTTAGCTTTAACTCCCCGTACCCTGTGTTCTGTCAGCTACCTCAAAGCCTATTTGTACATTTTGTTGTTCTTGTTGGTGGTGGTGGTGTTGAAATAGAGAGTGTCTGTATAATTCTGGATGACTGGCCTCAAACTCTCTATGTAGACCAGGTTTTAAGGACTGAGGACAACAGCTTCCACTATCTTAGAAAATTCTGAGAACATTCCTGAGTGAAAGAATAGTTAAGTTGAGAGGAAGGAAGGCTTTGGTTTAGGACAAAGGGTTTATGATACAGGATGTTAGTGATGGTGTCTCAGGAGGCCAGCAGTCCAGCAGGCCTCGCAAGCCAGGAGGATGACAAAGGGATTAGTGGAGAAGTGGTCCTTACAGCATGTTGAGTCAGGGGAAAATCACAAAGGGACAGAAAGCAGTGATGGATCTGGGAATGGGGACACATAGCCACAATTCTAGTGTTTGGGAAACAGAGGCAGGGGATTTGCCATAAGTTTAGGGACAGCCTGGTCTACATAGAGAGTTCTAGGCCATCTTTATCTATAATTCTAGGGCTTACTTGGAGGACATAAACCTAGAATATGCCCTCCCCTAGCAGGGCGAAGGAGGCTGGGAATTCTTATCTGTCAGATGCCAGAATTTACTTTCCATTCCACCCCTTTACTCCTGCTTCTTCTGGACATGGACACTTTCCCGGACTATCTATACTGGCATTTTTGGTTTATAAAACAGGACCATTAAGATGCTCTATTTGTCTATCTCTATCAGTCTAGAATTCTCAATAAATCTGGTTCTTAAAGCATTATTCTGGTAAGCCCTGCCCTTGAAAATGGCCAGTGGGGCCAGTTGTCCCTCTCCAAATGCCTTCTCACTCCAACTGAAGTGCAATTTTGCCTCTCTTTCTCTTGCTTGCTTTGTGGTGAACATTTGCATGTGTAGCAATGAAGACCAGAGTTTCTTAAGAGGCCTGGAGTTTGACCAGTCTCTTCCATTAGAACTCTTATCTAAGGAAGCCGTTTCCTATCACTATCCTTTAGAGTTAGGATTCAGCTCTCCACTCCCGTTGTTCTACCAACTTAGGTTATAGCAGTGATGAACTTCCCTGCTGCTCCTCTGGAGTCCATCCCTCTCCCCTTTCCTCCTAGCTACAGGTGAGCAAGCCAGCTACAGGTGTGCTGGTGCTGTGAGGTTCTGGGGATCACACAAGAACATAACAGCATAACATAGTTTGCAGCACACGGAAGAGCTACATTGCCTGGAAGCCTTTGGCAACAAGGCAAAGCTGGGAAGAACCTCAGTACCCTGACACTGGGGGGACATCCACTAGAATGGGGAAGCCTGGCTCTTTCCCTACCCCTCCTCCTCCCAGTGTTCTCTACCACACTCACCTAGCTCTCTCCCAACACCAAAACAAAACAAACAGAAACAACAAACAAACAAGCAAGCAAACAAACAAAAATGTCCACAGTCTCATTGTAAGTTCTCTTGATTCCAAGATGAGGAAAAAAAAAATCTAAGACAAATATTCCATGCTCAGTGACTATCCTGAAAGCTTCTGGTTTGGCAACTGCCCTTCTAAGGGGTACAACTGTCTTTCTAAGGGGCACAACTCCCATGTGGATACCCCCCTTTCCATGACAAGGCTCATCCTGCAGTTCCAGGCTTCATATTAAAAGCTAATGGCCCATGACCCTCAGAAGTTTGCAGAGATCCCCTTTTTATGCTCATGTGTTATGTAGTGCATTCATATCTTTACAACCACTGTGCATCTTAACAGGATGTAAGCCCCTAGGATCATGTAAGCTCACACCCCTCATGGGGTCCTCAGGTCAGATGGTCCTCATTTGCAAGAGAGGAAGAGAAAAAGGGGAACAAAGGGTAGAGATGATATGGGAACCATAGTGAGCAGAAGATGGGGCCTTTGAGTAATGTCTCCAGCTAGTTTGAAAAACAAGTAACAAGTCAAAAGAGGCTTATCTACATTGATACCACAGGAAGGGGAAGGCAGGGAGCTCATGCTTCACTCACATTGCAAAAGCGCCCTGCTTTGCTCTCCTCCTCACAGGAGGAAGAACATCTCTTCCTTCCATAAACACTTGAAACACAGGAAGACATCAAAAGTGAGAAGCTCAGAGTTGGAAGTAGTGGTTGTTTACTGTTTGGTCCTGAGCTCGGAGTGCTCTTGGGACAGAGAGCTACGCTGCTAGAGATCTGTATCTGAAGTTCCGGGACCTGTAGACAAAAAACGGAGAAGCAGCTTGAAAACCGATCTGCTTGTGATCAGAGTCCAGTTTAGATGGCTAGTTAACTGGCAGCCTTAAGCAGAGAGCTATGCCTTGCTCTTGCCTGCTGAGAGTTGTACCAATTTAAGGAAGATTGAGGTAGCCTGTTATTGGAACAGCTGGTGAGAGACAGTGATGTGAGCCAATGAGATTTAGTTCTTAGAGGCCTTCATGGATCTGGGAACATGGCACTGGGTTTGGGAAAGGATATTACCAACTCTGGCAGACTGAAGGGTCCTCAGTATTCTTTTCTGGAACCCCTGAAGGAACGTGATCTTGTAGTCTGAGAAAATGCTGTAATACCAAAGATAACCATTTCTGGGCTTTGACTGTGTTCCAGACACTCTGCTTGATCTAGCTTTATCATCTTAGCTTTAAAATCGAGCCGAGGGATATTAAGTAGCTTGCCCAAATTCCTTCCATGGCCGGTAAGTGGAAATGCTGGACTCTGATCCTGAGCCCACAATAGTTCTGTGCTGCCTCTTGGCATTTTCAGTAGACTATGAAACAGGAAGGGGTGGGTTCATCTTTCAAGTGCTAATGCAACCCTAAGAGAAAGCAAGAAGTGCCAGGCACAGAGGAAGATGGTCCAGGATGTGGCTGGGATCCTGTTGTTGGGAGGAGGGGCATCTAACATAGTGTTTATAGGATAGCAGCTGAGACCCTCTGCATTCTGAGTATGAGGGGTCCCCCCACAATGGCCTGGCACTGGAATCGGCTGGATTACAGTGTGGAGATAGCTGAGACTTGGCAGTATATGAAGGACTCTTTGGTGCAGTGTTACCCTATGAAAGCAGGAAGTCCACTGTCACTCAGACCCTGGGTCTTCAAACAGGAACTCTGTCCTGTGTTCCAAGCATGCTAACTTTGACCAGGGAATGAGCAGCTTTCATAATCATCGAATGACAAAAGGGAATTAGGTTTGGAAGAATCTGTACAGGCAGTTCTCAAGAATATAAGTGGAAGCTTCTTTAAACCTTCAGATCATGCATCTGCCTGGACTATCCCCAGAGCAACAGGGTCTCAATGACTTTGATGCTTTCTAATGTTAGTACTAATTGCTCATGGGCAAGCTCTAATCGGGTGCCACATGGGGGATGGTTCTGGGAAAGGAGAGTTTGGCCTCTTGTCTTCAATGCAAGGCAGACCACCTATGGAGAAGGTGGGAAGGTCCAGTTGAATACTACCCACTATTCTAGACCTTCCTATAACCCCAAGTTATGAAAACATTTATCCTTGTTCTCTACTGTCGAGCACACATGCCCTTGACTTTCTTGCCTAAGGAAAGAAATATGGACCATTGTATCTGGAATAGCTTAGGTATATGGTCATTTGAGGGTGACTCGTGACAGCGGTTGAGCCCAGTGGTCCCTTAGTGTGCCACCTCATTCTCTACCCTTTGACAAAGTGGAAGTGGAATGATTGTCATCACTGTGAATATTAGCAGCCAGCCCTTCTTGGGAATATACCTTTGGCTCTCTATTTTAAAAGTTTCTTGTTTTTATTTCATGAATATGGGTGTTTTATGTGCATGTGGGTCTGTGTATCAGATGAGTGTCTGGTTCCCCTGGAAGCTAGTAGTGAGATCTAGGTATCCTTGGAATTAAAGTGACAGGTGGTTGGTGAGCCACCATGCTGGAGCTGGGAATTAAACCTGGGTCCTCTGAAAAAGCAACAAGTATTCTTAACTACTGGGCCATCTCTCCGGCTGGCTATCTTCAGTGAATTACTTAGCATAAAGGAGAAGCCAATGTGTATTATGCAAAGGTAACATGTTCCTGAAAAGGCTGTGCCATCTACGGCCATACCACCCAGAATGAGCCCCATCTCCTCTAAAATGGTTATGCCATATGAATTAACCTGTGCTGGGTCACTTTAGTCATTGATGGCACCATGGTCTTCCACTTTGGTCCATTGATGGCACCGTGATCTTCTGGTGCTTTGCATTGGGAGGCTGCCTAGAAAGGTGCTCCAGAACTCATGGGGGACACTTGCCATGAAGTAAGAAAGGCAGCATGTATGTCATCAACCTACCTCCCACTCCACACCTGACATCAGCTATCACATTGCCCCTTCTCCTGTGAGAAGTCACTGAACTAGACTATAGAGAATGCTATCCACTGCAGACAACAGAAACCAAATTCAAATAAGCTTAAGCTGATATCCCTGAATCAAAAGAAACTAATTATTTGATCATCTGAAGTAGGCACTGTTTCACATAACTAAAAAGAAAAACAAAAGAAACAAAGTTTTATCTGGTTTCAGAATCTAGGACACGGTGGACATCACCAAGGCTCCCAGTTTCTTGTTACACTTTTATTTGCGTCAGCCATGTTCTCAGTAGACCCTTCTTCTTCTAGTGGCCCCCTTGGACCGGCTCAGCAAAGTCAGTGGAAAGAAGAGTTCTTTTTTATTCCCAAAGTTTCAGCTGAGAGGCTTAGAGCTAGTTCCCGTTAGCATAGCTTGGAGAACTATCCAGGGCAGAAGAAGGAAGGATGAGTCCTGTACCTTGGGGATGAAGAGTTAACTCTACAGCAGACCTCATGGACTAAAACTATAGGCATATCATTTCCTAAAGGAAAGGCTTGGGTAAGAGGCATGGGGCTCTACCCTTCAAATAAAGGACTACGTATTCCCAGACAACATGCTATATGCTCTCCAATCCAACTAGAGTTGGAGCCATCTCTGAAGACTCTCGGGCAAGCTGCTAGCTCATAAAATAAATAGGCTGAGATCAGTGGTGCATTCCAACTTTCAGCCTGGACCCATCCATGCTGCAGCTCCCCGGGCAGCTTCACTGTCACCATCCTCAATATGTAAATCGGTCATCCCAGACCCGATCATGCCACACACTTACAAACAGCTATCCTACAAACCTCCCAACATTGTTTAACCACGACCTCAGAAAATTCCAGAACTGGTTTCTGAGGACCACGCTCCCAAGGAGTGAATATGATCTGTGCCACAGATGCCTCTGCCCTCTAGAAAGCTTCCTGCAAGGAAGATTCCATTTGCTGGTCGAGTCGGCCCCCACCAAGCTCCTTTGGCGTGTATACTCTTGGTAGAAGTAATTATTTTTATGAGGTATTATTCATGTCTCCCCGAGGGCCACCCCAAATTGCATTTCTCTAGCTATTAAAGGCTTTAACAGGCACGCAGAACCTCTAGCAGCCTCCTCTGGGGGGGAAAAGAGCAGAATTCCTCTTGAAGTCCACCACCTTCAAGGGCAATTTGCAGCCTGCTTCAGGACTAGGCTGAGAGGTTGGCACCTGAAAAAAGAGGCGAAATCTTTTTCTTTCAAGTGAAGCCGGAAAGTGGGAGTCAGGAGTGAAAGTGGGGAGTCAAAAGTGTTTCTCCACCGTGGCTGGAGTCACTTTCTTGTCTTGTTGTAAGCTGGCAGACTTCAACATGCTGAAGCAATGTTTGTCAGAATTCTCTAATTCTGAATATGGCCCTGGCCCAAATGAATGTAGATGTTGTTTTAGTGCTAGGAGAGATTTATTTTAATGTACAGATGTAGCCACTACAAAGGCCCCTTTTAATCTACTGGAGACTGTTCCGTGCTCCCCCCTTTGCTTCCAGCTGTCTTCCTTATTTCAGGGACTGGTGGATGCCACAAAACTGCCAGGCACCTCCCTCACCCCGTCCCACTTCATCTCCTAAGGTGATGATGACCCATGATATACTGACAAAAATAATTAAGATGCTTTGTGAAAGAAAGAGTTAGGAAGGCTCTGTACCCCTCTCCAACCTGCCAGTGATTCAGAGACAAGGCTATCAGATAGGGTCCAATGTGTCCACATCAGGGCTGACCTCTTCAGCTCTTTACTGTGAGGTAGCTCTCAAGAAAAGGGATTCTTTGTTATTCTGGGATCCTTTACACACTGAAGAATCCTCTCCTTTCCTGCTTAGCTGTGAGATAAGATAGTCATAGCCTGAACTATGCCTCAGATACCAACATCATATATCTTAATCAAAACCAAGAGAAATGAGAGAGAAGAAGACAAGAAACATGGCAGCTTGTGAGGTTTGCCCACGCCAGTTTATGCCTCAGGTTAGGACCAGCAAAGCTACAGAGGAGAACCAAGGGCAGAAGTGATGCACACGTAGTAACGGGGATGCTGAGCCGAGGCATTTCCTAATCCTGTCCCACTCAAGAGCCTCCCTCTATTTTAATAATGTGGATTATCTTGGCTACATTTCAAAATGAAATTGATATACCACATTTTCTAATATGCCACCAAAAATCATCCACCAAATGCCCCAACTATAATATCTTTGTAAGAAACACAAAGAGGATAACTTATAACAGATGCCTTAATATGTAAATATCTTAGGCATGATAGCAGGAGAAAGCAGAATGAAGCAGATGCCATTGAGTTTGCAGTGACTTCTCTGTGTACATCATACCCTTGATAACCAGGCTGTACATAAAGAAAAACGGACCCATTTCCTACTCACAGGATCACAGCTAATTGTCTAAAGATACTTTGTTTCTACGTGTAAATGAGAGTTGGATTCAAGGCTCAGATTTGGATCCAGTTTCCAAGTGCATTGGCCTCAGGCAGTATGCTCAAAGCTATGAGACACATGGAATCATTTATTATGAGGGAATGACCCCTAGATTATGGAACATCCAGACAACACTGACAATCAGAACATCACCATAGAGCTCCAAAACATCTTCCTGGGGGTGATACAAAGGCTATTGAGGACAAAAGAAATAGGAGACAATGAGTCATTGACTTCAGAGTCAAGTTCATGTCTCAGTCCCTAGTTCCACCAAGTCCTTGGACCTAAATGGCTTTGACTAGTTATAGGGGTACACAAGTGAAGGTTAGAGGATGCGATATCAAAAGCTTTCTTCCATTACTCTTCTTGTTTTTTTTTTTATTTTTGTTGTTGTTGTTGTTTTGCAACAGAATCTTTCACTGAACTTGAAGCTCTGTGATTGGCTAGATTTGCTGGCCAGTGAATTCTAAATTCTTCAGTTTCCATTCTGCAGAACTATGGTTACAGACATGACTATTGTGATCAGAACTCAGGTCTTCATGTGTTACCAACAGAGCCTTTTCCAAGTCACCTACCTTTTTGTTAAAATGAAGAAACTCTTTTCTCTTTTTCTGATTGCTAAATAGGTAAACATGATGATTCAAATCTGTCCTGACTTGCTCATTGGCAGTTGGTAAGTACAGTTTCCTATGTCACAAGGACTAGTGCTTTCTTATCTCTTACAT